>NC_133158.1:14588636-15238409 GCF_040802235.1 Manis javanica
ATAATTACTTCTGAAGAGCTTATTCATGGAGTCACTGGTTTTATTTTTATGTACTTTCTGAAGGGGGTATATTCTGTAATTAGGAGAAACACACACATGCATACATATACATACATACAAATGAACATTTACTTCTTAATTTGTTTCATTTTGATCATAGGACAATAATTATGTTGGGAGAAGGATCTCATATTACACATCATATATGAAGCCCCTGAATGAAAATAAAATATACTTGTAAACATGAGAGGACCAATTCTCACAAGAGAAGATTGGGTGACTCACTGATTCTTAGCTGGTACTAATCAGGTATTACTTACTGTTAACAATACTTTATTTAAATATGTACTTTTGACAGTGTAATTGTTTTATTTCAGTAATTAAATAATCTCCTTTCTATTCCTTTCCTTAATGATTTTGGGGTTCTTTGTGACTAATTCTGAATCCTGATATATTAGGTATTCACAAGATATTTTATACTGCCTTTGAAAATTTGATATTGCTATCTGTCATATTAAATTTTAAAGTATTTGCTTTTAAAAAGTGAATGAAATATATAAATATCAAAGGTTAATTAAACTTCTCCCATCTTGGAATCTGACTATTCTGAATATTTATGGAGGATTAAAGGAGCTGGGGACAAACATGCATGTGTGCACACACCCTCCAAAAACCCTCATAAGGGAGGCTATGCAATTTGATGACAAATTATTTATTAAAAAGAATCATTCCTGGAAAGTTATATTTTCTGCAACATCTGTCACTTTCCTATCTGATTATTATGTTTGCATTTCATTGAAGCCATTATAGGTAATAGATGGTCTGATTAGTAGAGGTAGGATGCTGAATTATCTCTAAAATCAGGCTCTGTCTCGGTTTGGTTCCCTACCTAAGCAAACCCTGAGCCAAAGATTTGGATGCAAGTAACTTATTTGGGAAATGATTCCAGGAGGCATGGTGAGGGACGGGGGAGTATGACAGGGAAGAGGGGAACACCAGGGAAGCAGGTGTTACTTCTGAGGGTAACCAGGGCTCATGCTCACATGAGACCCTCAGAAAGACTCTGTGAAACATGCCTCTGAGGGACCCACTTAAGAACAAGGAAGCTGGTTATGAATCATATTTCTCCTTTGATATTGCTCTATCATTGCTGGAGGGTCATCCTAGGGACATTAACTTCCAGGAATTTCCAGCCATCCTTATGAATGGGTTACACCTGCCAATAGACAGAGAGAAGCAGAAGATGCTCTGTGGTAGGAACGGTCTGCAGGGCACAGAGGCATCAACTATCCTCTGTGTAGAGCCAGATGTGGGGACGGAGAAGAAGGAAGCCTTTGACTATTATTTTACACTGACTTTAGGGCCCAGAGTTACTAGTTCTGACTCAGATCTGTATTAGCACTAAGGAGCCCTTGACTCTGAGCCCACTGTAGAGCCTCCCCACGCCTCAGTTTTTCTCGTTTGGACTTGGATTTTGTCAGAAAACATAACTGGAACTTAGAAATACATGAGCGGATTACTAGATGTTCCTTCAGTGGTGTGCTGGGCCTGATTTTCTACACTGGGCTATGTTACAACTCTGGAGGGACAGAGGTTATTTTGCAGACATTGTCCTGAGCAATGCCAATAATTTCTGTCTGGAGGACCAACCTATCACCCCAAAGGTGACAATAATGGTTCTCCTGGACATTATTCCATTTCCATCTAACCCAGATTAACATCTGATTTTTAAAATGTTCTTTGGACTGGCTTTAATATATCAATGGATCTCTTATTAATAAATGGATTGAAAAGATAATTTGGTATGTATTCATATGTACATGAGAGCCATGATTTTCCCTTTTTGAAACTTATCAAACTTTTGAAACTTACGGTTCTAAGATCTTGTTTCAGCTGGGAAGCTCTCCGAAGCTGACATGGGCTGACGATTTAGAAAACAGGTGAGTCAGGAGGGGTTGGGGCCTAGATGTGCCTGCCTCCCGTAACCTGTTTGGCTCTCGCAATGTTCCAACTGCTCTTCTAAATGAGACCCAGACCCGTTTCCCTTCTTGCTCTTTTTCATTTCTTTTTGGTTTGTTTGTTTACAAACCCACTTTTATAGAAGAGAAGACTTTCATAGAAGAAAAATCTAGAAACAAAGACCCACCCAAAAGAGAAAAAAGCAAAGACTATTCAGAGCTTGCTATGCAAGGGAGTCAACCAATATTATTTGCATTTGGCAGAGACTGAAAGGCAGGCAGAGAAGTGGAAAGCTTTATAGTGGAGCAGGAAAGGCTTCAGGTGTGCCCGACGGGAGGCTGCTGGAAGCTGGAGAAGGGCGGACTAGAAGCAGGGCATCGTGTGGGATAGGTTTGGGGAGCATATTTGGCGGTCTCTTTTGGCTCTAAGTTGGAAGCAGGGGCAAATCTTAGAGAGGCCATCAGCTATTAAGTACTGACTGTTTGGGGCTGATTGCTACAGAAATTGTGGTCTGACTTCCTGGACCAGTTGCTGCAGACTGTGGATGGGAGTTCTGTTTTTAGATATGGTCTGGCCATCGTCACTCAGTGTCTCAAAACTGAGGCTTAGGTATATTAAGTTGGAGCCTTGAGGTCTCACACAAAAGGGACACAGCTACCCGACTAGGGGAAGACTCCATATCTCCCATAAGTTCCAGCCTTAGCTTCATGTAAAGAGCTGAAGTTTCTTTGGTTAGGAAGTAATAAAAAGCCCTGAGGCCCAGACCAGTGCCAACTAGTGACAGTGACCCGGAGGGCTTGACTGTGGGGCTGGAGGGCAGCTTGTGAATACATGGGAAGGATTCTAAGGCCTTCCAGAAACTGAGGCTTTAAAATGCCCTGAAAATAGAGGGGTTGCTTGAGGTTGGCAAAAGTCTTAGTATTTACATTGACTTCTGAAACCCCAGGCTAGTGGAGCCATGAGAATGACAGTTACATCTGCATCTACACTTGAATACCTCCCGCTGGACCAGCCATATTCCTTCCTCAGGAATCTGCAAACACAAACAGCCCTCCAAATCAGAGCTTGGCTTCGTCCATTATCTGAGAGCAGCATTACAAGCAGAATGAAAGCAGCTATTGCCATGGGGATGGATCGAAAGACTCTCAGTCATTCCACTCACGTGAGCCTATCCCTAAACGGTGGATGGTAATGAAAGTAATTTAACATACATCTATAATTAATTTGTTACACTTTTCCTGCTGCTGGAAAATCATACTATTTTATAAAGTTCATGAAATTAATCTCCCAGAAGACAGATGAGATGGAAAGCCTTCAGAAATAAATGGTTTTGTTTACTTCCAAATACATGAGTTTTAAGAGCCAATTTTGGCTATAGGTCAGGGTTAATTTAGTGTTTCAAATGTGTCTTTTAGAAAGCTGTATAAAATTATAGATCTTCTTCTTCTCACCAGATACATAGGAAGTTTATATCATAAAAACTTTTCTTTTTCAAATGGTTCCAATGATCTGGTAAGGGCAGAGGATAGTAAGGATTTGTTTTCTTTTGTTTGTTTGTTAATGAAGACAATATAAAGGTAAGTAAATTAGAAAAAATGATTTTACATTCATTTATTTTATTTTACTTTGAGAATAAAGAGAGTATTGTACATTCTTGGTATGGGTATGACTTAAGTGATTTAGATGACAAAGGAACATGCTTATTATGTTTAGAAGTGACCAAAATCTGGCCAGACTCCTAAGTAAGGTGATCAATTCACGCTGGCTTGGCTTGGGACTTCCTCGATTGGAGCCGTGAATGTCCCATGTCCTGAGAAACTGATGTAGTGCTAGGCACACTGGGATGGCTGTCAGCCTACCTAAGATTTCAGAAGGTTTAAGTTTAAACTGATTAATTTTTGAAAAATGATGAATGGTGTAATATGGAATTGAATCCTAGGCTGTGTCCTTAACGATGGAAAACAAATTTCCATACTAGGGGATGGGAAAAAATTGACAGGGAAATATAGGAATTGGAAAGAACACAGACCATGCAAAATTCAAAGAGGTGAAGATTTGAAGAAATCATTTAAGAGTAATCTCTTATTTAATATCCAGCCAGCATCCAAAATAAGGCAAGATATGATTGAGACTCTTTGACCCTCTGGTCTGCTTCTTTCATTCCACTAGATGTTTTGTTTGTCTCTAAGAATATCTAGAGCAGTAGTTCTCAAAGTGTGTTGCCTAGACCAGCAGCAATAGCATGTCTTGGACACTTACTAGACATGCAAATTCTTAGGCCCCAGAATTACTGAATCTGAAACTTAGTAGCAGAAATCTGTGTTTTATCAATCCCTCCAAGTTATTTTAATGCTAAATGGTGAGAACCATTGTAGGAGAACAATCCTTCCTAACCTTTTTTGCATTGTGGGGTACATCCAAAATTGTCTTTTTTAATATAGCATATGGGGCAACTGGATAAGGCTACTTGGGGCTGTGTTAAGGAACAAAACTTGAAAAACTGCCACCTCCTCAGCACATCTGCAATCAGGCATTCGGGCTCATGTTTTAGCATGCCAAATGGGAAGGGAATAGATGGCAACACCCACTTTCTCCACATGTATGTCACTTTTTCCCACCTGTGATTCCACCAATAACAGTAACAAATAATGGACTGGTTCTAATGTTCAGGATTCTACAAAACAAATGACTTCAAAACTCCCTTGTGTAGACAAACAATAAAAGCTGAAGGCAACCTAAATAACAGATCGTTGCCTCAACCACATTTCAGAAACAGACACCTTAAATCCTGGGGCATCCTGTGGATGAATGTAGTCAAGGGACAGTGAAGAACCAACCAATAGAACAGAAGAGTCATGCCCTGCTTTGCGCCATATTGTATCACATCCTTTTTTGATTAATCTAATAGATTCTCTCTTTGAGTTTTAAGGAAAAGAGTTTGAATCTGTCATCTTTTTCAGAATTCAAAGGAGACTTTGCCCCAAGTATCTGAGCGGGGGTATTATGTTCATCAACAAGCTAGAACTGGATCCCATTGACAACAAGAAGCCAAGGCAGTAGTCCTCAGTGTTCAAGAGAACAACGGATTGGGACAACAGCTCAAGAGACCTCTCAATGTCTTGCAGTGAGGATCTCAACTTCATGGAGGAATATATGACTTGAATGAACTAATGTGCAATTCAGGATGGATGATGTCAATATATTAACCCATATATTTATAGAGGAAGTTGTGTCAGAAAATACTTAAACTAAAAACTTGAATACTCTTACACTGAAAGGTGTCAAGAAATATATTCTAAATTTTGACAACAACAGCTGACTCCCTCCAGCAGAGAGGTCCAAGTTTATTCAGCACATGGCTTTGTGAAGATATATGTATCTCAGAATCAAAGCAGAAATTCTCCCTAATTTGTAGGAAGCATTTAGCACCATTCTGCTATGAACTTAGACAAAGAATGTCCAATATAGAACAACTTCCAAAGCATTCTTTTCCTTTCAAATCAACGGAACAACATTTTCAATGTTTTCATAGAACACATGCAACTTGTGGTGTACTCCCTGTTTTGTCATCCAAGGTTAATGCAACTGTGAGATAAGTTTACTTCCATAACTTTTGCTTTTTCAAATCAGGTTGGCATGATAATTGCCTTGGAGTGGCCATAACATTAAAGACTTTATATAAGGCTGAGAAAATGAATAAAGGAAAAATGAAGTTGGGAAGTCCTGGAGGTGGGGATCTCACATGTACCACTGGTCCAAGTTTACTTTACACTCCCCCTTGAGGAAGGAGGTTACTTGACACACACCAGCAGGAGGAAGGAAGATTTTCTACTTGCCCAGCAACAGTCCTGCCAGTGAGAACCACTGCCAATGAAAAGCTGCTGTAACATCAAACCCTCACTCTCCTGTAATGCTCTGTCTTTCCAAACAGCCACTCGCAACTTCCTGGTTTCCTCTATAAAAGAACACTCCTCTCCTTTGTTCTCCAGACTTGCCTGTGGTTCACCACATTTCACATGTCCCAAACTGCAATTCCTCTGCTATTCCTGAATAAACTCACTTTGCTGGTCAACTAACTGGCTATTTTATTTTCAAGGTTGACAAGATCAAAGGGGGACATGGGGGCAAGAAGAGATCAGTTTCCACGAAAGAGCTGAATTCCAAGGCTATCCTTATGTTTAATATATTGTCTGTAACCAACACTTTTCTTTTTTTTATTTTATTTTTTATTAAGGTATCATTGATACATAATCTTATGAAGGTTTCACATGAGCAACATTGTGGTTATCACATTCACCCATATTATCAAGTCCACCCCACACCCCATTACAGTCACTGTCCATCAGCGCAGTCAGATGCTATAGAGTCACTACTTGTCTCCCCTTGCTATACTGCCTTCCCCGTGACCCCCCTACATCATGTGTATTAATCATAATGCCCTTTAATCCCCTTTTCCCTCCCACCCCGCCCATCTTTCCCAACCCCGTCCCTTTGGTAACTGCTAGTCCCTTCTTGGAGTCTGTGAGTCTGCTGCTGTTTTGTTCCTTCAGCTTTGCTTTGTTTGTTATACTCTACAAATGAGTGAAATCATTTGGTACTTATCTTTCTCCGCATGGCTTATTTCACTGAGCATAATACCCTCTAGCTCCATCCATGTTGTTGCAAATGGTAGGATTTGTTTTCTTCTTATGGCTGAATAATATTCCATTGTGTATATGTACCACATCTTCTTTATCCATTCATCTACTGATGGACACTTAGGTTGTTTCCATTTCTTGGCTATTGTAAATAGTGCTGTGATAAACATAGGGGTGCCTGTGTCTTTTTTAATCTGTGACTTGTTTTATTTTGGTAAATTCCTAGGAGTAGAATTCCTGGGTCAAATGGTATTTCTAGTTTGAGATTTTTGAGGAACCTCCATACTGCTTTCCACAATGGTTGAACTACTTTACATTCCCACCAGCAGTGTAGGAGGGTTCCCCTTTCTCTGCATCCTCACCAGCATTTGTTGCTCCTTGTTTTTTGATGTTGGCCATCCTAACTGGTGTGAGGTGGTATCTCATTGTGGTTTTTAATTTGCATTTCCCTGATAATCAATGATGTGGAGCATCTTTTCATGTGCTTGCTGGCCATCTGAATTTATTCTTTGGAGAAGTGTCTGTTCAGATTCTCTGCTCATTTTTTAATTGGGTAATGTGCTTTTTTGTGTTGAGTCATGTGAGTTCTTTATATGTTTTGAATGTTAACCCCTTATTGGATATGTCATTTAATAATATATTCTCTCATACTGTAGGATGCCTTTTTGTTTTGCTGATGGTGTCCTTTGCTGTACAGAAGCTTTTATTTTGATGTAATCTCATTTGTTCATTTTTTACTTCTGTTTCCCTTGCCCAAGGAGATGTGTTCAGGAAAAAGTTGCTCATGTTTACATTCAAGAGATTTTTGCCTATGTTTTCTTCTAAGAATTTTATGGTTTCATGACTCACATTCAGGTATTTGATCCATTTTGAGTTTACTTTTGTATATGGGGTAAGACAGTAATCCAGTTTCATTCTCTTACATGTAGCTGCCCAGTTTTGCCAACACTAGTTCCAACATTTCTCTTACTGGGAGGATTTTTTTTTTTAATGGACTTAAGGTTGATAAAGAACGTTTTTGGAAAGAATGTTGTTTTACTTAAACCTACTTCAAGGATATAGAAATTAATAAAACCATGGCACTACAGTACAATTTTAACTTTAAACTTGTCTCCTAGACAAGTATGTGTGTATGTGTTGTGTGCATGTGCATGCATATCAGAGAGAAATGTGAAGTGTGGGAGAGAGAGAGAGAGAGGGGCTGGGGGTAGAGAGGAGGGAGATAGGGAGAGAGGTGGCCACACAGCCTCTCTAAAACCAGCTTTTTATTTCCAAATGCAAATATGCCTGGGAGGATTTTGACTTAATTTACAATAAGACATAGGAAACTGAGGGTTGTTCTCCTTTCTGAGAGAGACAGACCTCCAGTAACGGAGGAAGGAAAGGTGATCAAAATGTATTCTCAATTTTGTCCTGGATCTGAACTAACTAACTAGGTACATCCAAACTAGCGTAAGGCATTAGATATTTTCACAAGGTAATTCACCCAAGAAGATGACAACTAGAAGGGTGGCAATGGTGATGAAGCTACAGGACAGCCTTAAACATTTATTGGGCACTAATCATGTACCAGGAAAAACCCTGCTTCCTTGTGTCATTTAAATCTTACAACTCTCTGCAAGAGACTATTATTACTCAATTAAAAGATCAGGAAATGGTGATTTAGGAACAATAAATAACTTATTCCACCACATTGTTAAGATATACTTGGCAAAACTAGTGACTTGGTGCTTTGAATGAACAACTATATTGTGCCCAAAAGCCATGGCCCTCTCTTCTAGGGCTGTGTGTCCTGCTCAGGGGGTATGAATTGACTGGCTGAGGAGTTAAGACTAAATTTCAAAGGCCCTCAGTTAAGAGGCCTTAGTTTGCTCTTGAGTCAGAACATACTCCAAATGGGGAGGAGAGCAGTTCCTGGGATGGGCAGGCCTCTGCTCTCCTAAAAAATTCCAAACTACTCACAGGCCCTTGATTCAATCCAGAGTTCACAGAGTTTGCTCTGCCACTGGCTGGCTTCCAAGAAGCTGTTACTTACTGGTGCTTCAGATCTGACCTAATACAGAAGCAGGCAGCATAGTTCCCCAGAAAGGCTACCCCTGAGGCCAGCCTTCACAACAGAGCGCATGCTGCATCACAATCACACAGCATGAGGCTCCTGTTCAGGGACGTTTGGTCGGTGTTTTACCAGGAAGAGTAAAATGGAGAGTTGAAGCTATTTGCTAAAAAAGCATAGGCAGAAACTGGAGGTGAATGATCCTGATGTCCTTCAACATTCTCATCAGCCAAGTGATTGTCCGACTCTTAACTCTTCTGCACCTTGACAATTTTTTTTTTTAATTGAGTCCACAAAGAGAACAACTGTAAACAACCATGGAGCAATCTGGCTCTAAAAAGAAACGTCCGTGCCCAAAGCCAGAAATGTAACTGTTGGAGGCTTATACAAAAAATCCTCAATTCCAACAGCCATAGTGAGATGTGTTTCTTTATTTCTTTGAAGGAGAATTCCTGCAACCAGATGCAACCCGTGATCAGAAAATTCCTATCCTCTTTGAATCTGAGCTCACCCATCATCTGAGGGATTACATCTATCCAGGGATTCTTGTGGAGTGGGACAGGAAAGATGTAGAAAGGCTACAATGCCCGAGCTGAGGTTTGCATTCCTACCTCTGAATGAACCCAGTACTTTTTCCCATGAGTTTGCTGTGAAGAATAAGTAATGAATGATCATAAACCACCTAGATGACTTAGAGTGCAACATAAGTGATGGATTCTATTTTTCTCTTGTGGCTTTCTTTTCATTTCATACAGAGCATGGAGAGTCTGGGTTTCATGTCTGTGCCCTGTTATGAGATCCCTGTGGCTTTTTGCAAGTAACAAATGCCCCTCCTTAGCTAATACACACATCAAGCCCCACATGCCTGTATTCCATGGAGACCATTTTTATAGATGAGGTTACTACATGTGATTCTACATTCTGTGGTAATGATATTGTAACTTTTGAATATATGTGAAGAAAAGCTAAAGAGACGCAGGCTTCAAAATATATTTCTGTTCCATAGAAATAGCCGCTGAGCACAAGGACAATCCAGAAAAGTTCTGAATTAGGTGTTCATCACTGTCAGAGTCAAGGCCAAGGGTTCTCCAGAATCCCTTTGGAGGAAAAAAGAGTAGTGCTGAGGGCTAAGTACCTTCTTAAACAACAGGAGAGTCTCAGAACATCATATAAACCTCTATTCACTCAATCTCCTGTGTAGGGAAGTATAGAGAGCAAAAAAGGAGCCCCAGAAGCCATTTGCTGGGAACTCAGGTAAACAACTATTGTGTAACCTCAGGGTTACAATCTCCACAGTGGAAAGGAAAGGTAACAGGGTCCTTTTCCCAAACAGCTTACCACTAACAGGAACCCAAAAGGATGCATGGAACAGTTCTTTGTCTCAGCCCCCAGGGACTTACTTCAAACTGGACAGAGGCCACAGGAGAGATAAAAATCAGGGGCTATCTCTTCTGTGCTGTGAGACTCGCCACAGCTCTGTAAGAGTGACAGGGATTTCATTCACATCTGTAGCCTCACTGCTGGATTCAGCTTAGACATGAAAGGAACCTGGGAGACAAAACTCTCATTATAACATGAAAAATATGGACTAACAAAAATCAGTGACTTTTGTCGGACCCATTGAAGTACCGAAGTTACAAGGCAAAGGGCCATCCAAGGGGACACAGCCAAGATCTGCTTATCTGAAGCAGAAGCTACTGGAGCTGTAAGCTGGTCAGGACACTTAAATGAAAAGTTTGATGAATCGCTGGAAGCTGAGTGTGGACCAGTGTGAGAGTAAAAAACTCCTGGGGCCACAGTTTGGGGGAGGCCCCAATACTTTTGTGGCTTTTACATCTAGAAATCTATAAGATTATTACAGTGAAGACCTAAGAAAGATATCCTTCTGAACTCTGGAAGGAGTGAAGGAGGAATGATCCCTGTGAAATATGCTCAGAACCTTCTATATAACAAAGGTCTCCTGTCCAGGGGAAAAGAGTTTACCAGAGTCTCACCCCAGTTGTGATAAGGGCATTTCTTTGAGCCCCATCTAGCCTCCCTCTCTCACCAAAGGGGAAACATACAGTCATCAGAGGTCAGCCTTCAAGGAAAGAGATTAGAAACAATTCAGTCAGTGAAGAGAGTAGGAGGCAGAGTAAAGAGCTACATATCATATGAGAAACACTTGTGAGTGCCACAGCCCAAGTCAGAGGCACACGCAAACACCGAGATTTAACCGGAAGGTTGTAGGATTCTCCCCATCCCCCACACCATATCACCACACTGAAAGAGCTCTGGTATTTACAATGGACTACAGTTGAAAGAGTTTTAAGATACAAAATCTGTTTGAGTAGGAGTACTTAGGGAAGCCCAAAGTCAAGAAGGGAGACTAAAACAAGGACATTAAAGGAATATCAAGACTTTGGCTTCTATTGGTACAGCAAACTTTAAGCAACCTAATTCTTGGCCAGATTAGCATAAATCTTCATACTAAAAGCCTATTTACATCAATTCTTATCACTTAGTATAATGTCCAGCTTTCAAGAAATAGCTACAAGGCATTCCTAAAAGCAAAACAAATATATAGCATAAGGAATATAGTCAAAATATTGTAACAGCTTTGTATGGTGATAGCTGGTAGCTAGAATTATCACGTATATAAATGCTGAATCACTGTGTTGTACACCTGAAACTAATGTAATACTGTGTGTCAACTACCCTTCAATAAAAACAAAAAACAAAAAACAAAAAACAAATAAAAAACAAACCAGAAAACTAAGTCTGAAGATACAATGGAAGATCCAGAACAACACTCAAATATGACACAGATGTTGGAATTGTCAAACAGGAATGCAAAATACCTATTATTAATATGTTAAAGCTTCTAGTGGAAAGCAGACAACATGCAAGAGCATATGGGTAATAATAAGAAGAGAGATGGAAATTCTAAGAAATAACCAAAAAGGGGGGCTAGAAATAAAAACACTAACAAGAAATGAAGCATGCTATCCAAGTGGTGAAGAAAGATTCAATGACAGTGAAGATAGGTCAAGAGGAATTTCCCAAACATAAATGCAGATAGAGAGAGATTGTGGAAAGAAAACATAACTCCAAAAAAGCATGGGACAATTGCAAAAGGTTTAGCACATGTGTATTTGTAATACAAGAAGGAAAAGAGACAATGGAGAAAGAAATGGGTGAAGTAATAACAGCTGAGAACTTCTGAAAATTAATTGCAGATACAAAATCATTGATCCTGAAAGCTCACAGGACACGAAGCAATACAAAGATAAAAGACAAGCAAATAGACAACCCCCTGCCACAAAACCCATAACTAAGCATTCTACATGGCCAAAAGTTAAAGAAAAAGTCCTGAAAGAAGCCAGAGGAAGAAAAAACAAACAAACTTGGCTAGAGGAATGAGGATAAAGAGTTACAGCAGACTTCTCATCAGAAACCATATAAACAAGAGAATGTAGTGAAATACTTAAAATTCTTGTTATAGACTGAATGTGTTGCTGGACTGAATGGGGCCTCTAAGGAAGTAATCATGGTTAATTTTGTCGTAAGGGTGAGCTGCGATCTGGTAGATTCAGTGTCCTCTAAGAGACGGCACTCTCCTCTTCCTGCCTCTTTCTCCGCTTCTCCTCCCACTCCCATCTCTCCACGTGCACATCCCAAGGAAAGGCTGTCTGAAAACCACAAAGAGAATCCTCACTGGAAACTGAATCAGTCAGAGCCTTGATCTTATACTTCTATTCAGAATTGTTAGGAACTAAATGTTTGTTATATAAGCCACACAGTTTATGGTATTTTGTGATGGCACTTTGAGCAGACTAATACAGTCTTGAAGTTAAAAATCACTAATCTAGAATTCTATATCCAGTGCCATTATCTTTCAAAAGCAAAGGAGAAATACTTTATCAGAAAAACAAAAACTGAGGGAACTGATCAGCAGATTTTTCAGGCAGAAGGAAAATTATATCATATAGGTCAGAAACTTGGAACTGCATAAAGAAAGAGTAGAAGAAACTGGAAATTGGAAATTGGAGGAGGTTTACATGGAGCTAATAAAATTTAATTTTTCTTATGTTTCTAAATTGTTCTAAAAGATAACTAACTGTGTGTTCAAGGTGATAGCAACAATGTATTAGGTGGTTACAGCACATGGACAAATGAAATTAATGACAGCAATACCATGAGAGATGGGAGAGATGGATTGACAAATATTCTGCTATTATGTACCTGCACTACATGTGAAATGGTATAGTGTTATTTGAAAGTGGACTTGCATTAATTTAAACTATACGTTGTAGATTTAAGACAACGGGTAAAACTTTTAAAAAGAAGTACAGTAATCCAAGAGAGGAGATAAAATGGAATTACATAAAATGAACAGTTAAAACCAGAAAGAGAGCATGGATGGAAATAATGAAGAAATGCAATGAATAGAAAATAGTGAGACACATGGCAGATATTAATCTAACCATATCAACAATTACGTTAGTGAATGGTCTATAAACACCAATTCAAAACAGAGATTTTTCGCAGTGGACATAAACACAATTTTTACTACCTGTTGCCTATAAGAAACTCATTTCATGTAGAAAAACTCTGGTTAAAAGAAAAGAAAGGGATGGAGAAAGATGTACCTAACTAATACTAATCAAAAGAAAGCTGGAGTACCTAATAATTTCAGACAAGGCAGACTTGAAAATAAGAATGATTAGCAGAGATAAAGAGGAGTGCTACATAATTACAATAGAAACAATTCTCCAAGAAGACATGGCGATCTTAAATGTATACACATCTGTGAAGACAGCATGAAAACAAGAGGCAAAACTAAGTAACTGTGAAGAAAAAGAGACTATCCACCACTACACTAGGAGACTTCAGCATCTCTGTCAGTAAGTGATAGACTTAGCAGGCATAAATTCATGAGGATGTAGATGATCTGAACAGCATCATCAATCTACTTGATTTAATTGATATTTTCAGAATAATCCATCCAACAACAGAGGAATGCACATCCCTTTCAAGGTCACATGGGAGAGTCACCAAGATAAACCACATCCTGAGCATAAAACACACCTTCACAAACTTAAAACAGAATTTTAAAGAATTAGAATTTATGTAAAATATGTCTTTGGACAGCAATGAAATTAAACTAGAAATCAGTAACAGGAAGATATCTGAAAAATGCCCCAAATATCTGAAAATAAAACAATACACTTTTAAATCAATCATGGGTCAAAGAAGTCTCAAGAGAAATTTTAAAAATATTCTGAACTAAATGAAAATAAAATACAACTTATCAAAACATGTGGGATACAGTGAAAGTAGTTCTTAGAGGAAATTTATAGCATCAAATGCATATATATGCATGTAGTAGAAAAGAAGAACATAACATCTATAACTTGAGTTCTGCTGTATTTAACTAGAGAATGGAATGCAGTTTAAATATAAAGCAAGCAGAAGAAAAGAAATAATAAAAATTGGAGCAAAAATCAATGAAAGTGAAAACACAAAACAATAAAGAAAATACATGAAATCAAAGCTAATTATTTGAAAAAAAATTAATAAAATTGATAAACCTCTAGCCAGGCTAACCAAGAAAAAAAAAAGGAGAAAGGACACAATTACAACAGAGATGAAAAAAGTTTCATCATATTGACTCTCTGGACTTTTAAAAGATAATAAATGTATGCTATGAATAGGTTTATGCCCATAAATTTGTTGACTTAGATAAAACAGACCAGTTTTTTGAAAGATGCACACTACCAAAATGTACATGAAGAGATAACCAGAATAGCCCTATATCTATTAAAAGCTAGAGCCAATAATTAATAGCCTCCTAAAAACAAAAAACAAAAAAACCCTGGGCCCTGATGAATTCAACCAAACATTTAAGACAGGAATTATATCAATTATCCACACTTTCCCAGAAAATAGCAGCAGAGGGAACACTTCTGAAAATTTCTGACTCCAGCATTGCCCTAATACCAAAACAGGATAGATGTTAACCAAGAAAGAAAAACTACAGATCAGTATCTCCCATGAACACAGATTCAAAAATCCTTAATATTATCAACCAAATATATATTTATGAATACCTATGTAAATACAGGTGCACAGAAATTACACATAATGATCAGGTTGGATTTATAGGGAGGCAAAGTTGGTTAAACATTTGAAAATCGATCTTACCTGCCATAGCAAAAGATTAAAGAAGAAAAATCATGTGATCATCTCAGTTGATGCCAAAAAAGCAACTGACAAAACTGACTACCAAGTCTTTATAAAATAACTCTCCACAAACTAGGAATAGGAGGGAACTTGCTCAACTTAATCAATAACACCACCAAAGGCTAGAGCTAACATCAGTCCTACTGAATGATGAGGGAGTGGACACTTTCCCTCTAAGACTGGGAACAAGACAAGCATGTCCTTTTTCATCACTCCTGTCCTAGTATTATACTGGATGTCCACAAGAGCAGAAAAGAAATAAAACGTATACAGATGGAAAGTAGGAAATAACATTGTCTTTATTTGCAGATGATGTGAACACATAGGTAAAAAATCTGAAAGAATAAAAAAATGTTAATGAAATTAATAAGCAAGTATAGCAAGGCTGCAGAGTAAAAGGTCAAGACACAAAGTCAATCACTGTCTTATACACCTGCACTGAACAATTGGAATTTGATGCTAAAAAAAAGTCACAGTTGCCCCCCCACCAAAAAAAAAAAAGAAAAGGTAATAGTTACATATAAGTTTAACAATATATTTACAGGATCTATATGCAAAATACTATAACATTCTTAAGAAAGAAATTTAAAAAGTTATAAATAAATACATGTTCCATGTTTTTGGATTGGAACACTCAATACTGTTAAGATGGCAACTTCCTGAATTGATTTATAAATTCAACACAATTCTAATACAAATTCCAGCAAGAAATTTAGTAGATATTGACAAAGTGACTCTAAAGTTTATATGGAAGAGAAAAAGACCTAGAATAGACAAAACAATACTGAAGAAGAACAAAGTTGGAGGATTCACAATACCTGATTTCAAAACTTACTATAAAGTTAGAGAAATCAAGACAACACGCTACAGGCAAAAGGACAGACACATAGATCAATGGAACAGAAAAAGACCTACACAAATATTGCCAATTAATCTTTAACAAAGGTGTGAAGGCAATTCAATAGAGAAGGCAGTTTTTTCAACAATTGGTGTGGGAACAACTAGATGTCTCTATATTAAGAATACAAACCTTGACATAGCTCTTAACATTTCCCCAAAGCTATCTCAAAATGCATTGCAGATCTAAATGCAAAAGATAAAACAAAAATCTTTTAGAAGAAAACACAGGAGAAAACTCACATGACTTTGGGTTCGGTGATTAGTTTTTAGATACAATACGTACACTATATGAGATACATATGTTAAAACTCAATAATAAGAAAATAAGCAACCCAATGAAAAATGGGCAGAAGGTCTGAACTGACACTTCATCCAAAATAAATAATTTAATAAAGATAGCAAATAAGCATATAAGAATATGTTAAACATAATTTGTCATCAGGAAACTACAATTTCAAACAATGAGATTCTACTCTATAATTATTAGAATGACTAAAATCCAGGAAAATGGACAATATGAATTATGGGCAAAGATGCAGAGCAATAGGAATAGTGATTCATTGCTAGGGTGAATGCAAAGTGGTATAGTAATTTTGGAAGAGCTTTGCAGTCTGTTACAAAGCTAAAATGGGCTTACTTCAGGTTCTGACAATATTGCTTCTAGGTATTTACTGAACTAATATGAAAGCAATGTCCACACAAAACCCAGCATGTGAACGTTTATAGCTGCTTTACAGTCACCACAAACTGAATGCAACCAAGATGTCCATCAACAGGTGAATGATGAGCAAACTGTAATGCCTCTATATAATGGGATATTATTCAATGAATATGAAGAGCTATTAAATCACTAGACTCAAGGTTTGATAGAATTAGGCAGGGGTTGGAATTTGATGCTTTAAAGCTGGGCTGTCCAATATGGTAGCCACTAGCCAAGTGGTCATTGAACACTAAAACATGACTAGTGTGATTGAGGAACTGAAGTCTTAATTTAATTGGATGTGAGTTAATTAAAATTTAATTATCGAGATAGAAGTCAGAAGATGGCAGCGTGAGTAGAGCAGCGGAAATCTCCTCCCAAAACCACATATATCTATGAAAATATAACAAAAACAACTCTTCCTAGAATAAAGACCAGAGGACACAGGACAACATCCAGACCACATCAACACCTGCAAGAACCCACCACCTCACAAAGGGGGTAAGATACAAACCCCAGTCCTGCGGGTCCTGAGCACCCCTTCCCCCAGCTCCTGGCGGGAGAAGAGAGGTCTGAGCGGGAGGGAGAAGGAGCCCAGGACTGCTGAAGACCCAGCCCCAGCCATCTGCACCAGAGCACAGACACAGGATACTAGGGAAACAGGGCAGCAAGAACAGTGAGCGGGTACCGGAGGCTGGCGCCAGACAACAAAAGAAAAGTGAGCGGCCATCTATTTTTTTTTGTTGTTGTTGTTGTTTTGTTGTGGTGAGTACTTTTTGGAAGTCTTAAAGGGACAGGGAGCCCAATACTAGGGAAACAGGGCAGCAAAACCAGCGAGCAGGTATCGGAGGCCAGCGCCGGAAAACAAAAGAAAAGCAAGGAGCCATTTCTTTCCGTTGTTGTTGTTTTTTTGTTTTGGCGAGCACTTTTTGGAAGTCTTAAAGGGATAGGGACCCCAATACGAGGGTAACAGGGCAGCAAGACCGGTGAGCAAGTGCCCGAGGCTGGCGTCAGAGAATAAGAAAAACGAGTGGGCATTTCTTTTTTTGTGTGTGTGGTCGTTGTTTTGTTTTGGCGGGTGCTTTTTGGAAGTCTTAAAGGGGCAGGGCGGGATACTTAGTCCAGAGATAGGGAATCCGGGGATCTCTGAGCACTCTAATCCCCTGGGCTGCAGGGAGCTCGGAGGCCCCTTACGCAGATAAATAGCCTCCCGGCTGCTGCCCCTCCAATGCAACTCCACCACTTTGGAGCAGCAGCCCAAGCCAGGCCATGCCCACACCAACAGCGGAGATAAACTCCATAGCAGCTGGGCTGGAAGCAGAAGCCCTGTCTGCGTGCAGCTATCCAGCACAAACCACTAGAGGTCACTCTTCTCCCAGGAGAGGAAGGCCACAAACCAACAAGAAGGGAAGTTCTTCCAGCTGTCACTAGTCCCACCTCTGCAAACTATTCCTATCACCATGAAAAGACAAAATTACAGGCAAACCAAGATCACAGAGACACCAGAGAAGGAGACAGACCTAACCAGTCTTCCTGACAAAGAATTCAAAATAAAAATCATAAACATGCTGACAGAGATGCAGAGAAATACGCAAGAGAAATGGGATGAAGTCTGGAGGGAGATCACAGATGTCAGGAAGGAGATCAGAGAAGTGAAACAAACTCTGGAAGGATTTATAAGCAGAATGGATAAGAAACAAGAGGCCATTGATGGAACTGAAACCAGAGAACAGGAACGCATAGAAGCTGACATAGAGAGATATAAAAGGATCTCCAGGAATGAAACAATATTAAGAGAACTGTGTGACCAATCCAAAAGGAACAATATCCGCATTATAGGGGTACCAGAAGAAGAAGAGAGAGGAAAAGGGATGGAAAGTATCTTGGAAGAAATAATTGCTGAAAACTTCCCCAAACTGGGAGAGGAAATAATTGAACAGACCACAGAAATACACAGAGCCCCCAACAGAAAGGATCCAAGGAGGACAACACCAAGACACATAATAATTAAAATGGCAAAGATCAAGGACAAGGAAAGAGTTTTAAAGGCAGCTAGAGAGAAAAAGGTCACCTATAAAGGAAAACCCATCAGGCAAACATCAAACTTCTCAACAGAAACCCTACAGGCCAGAAGAGAATGGCATGATGTATTTAATGCAATGAAACAGAAGGGCCTTGAACCAAGGATACTGTATCCAGCACGACTATCATTTAAATATGATGGCGGGATTAAACAATTCCCAGACAAGCAAAAGCTGAGGGAATTTGCTTCCCATAAACCACCTCTACAGGGCATCTTACAGGGACTGCTCTAGATGGGAGCACCCCTAAAAAGAGCACAGAACAAAACACACAGCATATGAAGAATGGAAGAGGAGGAATAAGAAGGGAGAGAAGAAAAGAATCTCCAGACAGTGTATATAACAGCTCAATAAGTGAGCTAAGGTAGGTGGTAAGATACTAACGAGGCTAACCTTGAACCCTTGGCAACCACGAATTTAAAGCTTGAAATGGCAATAAGTACATATCTTTCAATAGCCACCCTAAATGTAAATGGACTGAATGCACCAATCAAAAGACACACAGTAATGGAATGGACAAAAAAGCAAGACCCATCTATATGCTGCTTACAAGAAACTCACCTCAAACCCAAAGACAAGCACAGACTAAAAGTCAAGGGATGGAAAAACATATTTCAGGCAAACAACAGCGAGAAGAAAGCAGGGGTTGCAGTACTAATATCAGACAAAATAGGCTTCAAAACAAAGAAAGGAACAAGAGATAAAGAAGGACACTACATAATGATAAAGGGCTCAGTCCAACAAGAGGATAGAACCATTCTAAATATATATGCACCCAACACAGGATCACCAGTATATGTGAAACAAATACTAACAGAACTAAAGGGGGAAATAGACTGCAATGCATTCATTTTAGGAGACGTCAACACACCATTCACCCCAAAGGATAGATCCACCAGGCAGAAAATAAGTAAGGACACAGAAGCACTGAACAACACAGTAGAGCAGATGGACCTAATAGACATCTATAGAACTCTACATCCAAAAGCAACAGGATATACATTCTTCTCAAGTGCACATGGAACATTCTCCAGAATAGACCACATACTAGCCCAGAAAAGGGCCTCAGCAAAATCCAAAATATTGAAATTCTACCAACCAATTTCTCAGACCACAAAGGTATAAAAGTAGAAGTAAATTCCACAAAGAAAACAAAAAGGCTCACAAACACACAGACGCTTAACAACATGCTCCTAAATGATCAATGGATCAATGAACAAATCAAAATAGAGATCAAGGAATATATACAAACAAATGACAACAACAACACAAAGCCCCAACTTCTGTGGGAAGCAGCAAAAGCAGTCCTAAGAGGAAAGTATATAGCAATCCAGGCACACTTGAAGAAGGAAGAACAATCCCAAATGAATAGTCTAACACCACAATTATCAAGATTGGAAAAATAAGAACAAATGAGGCCTAAAGTCAGCAGAAGGAGGGACATAATAAAGATCAGAGAAGAAATAAAATTGAGAAGAATAAAACATTAGCAAAAATCAATGAAACCAAGAGCTGGTTCTTTGAGAAAATAAACAAAATAGATAAGCCTCTAGCCAAACTTATTAAGAGAAAAAGAGAATCAACACAAATCAACAGAATCAGAAATGAGAACGGAAAAATCACGACAGACTCCACAGAAATACAAAGAATTATTAAAGACTACTATGAAAACCTATATGCCAACAAGCTGGAAAACCTAGAAGAAATGGACAACTTCCTAGAAAAATACAACCTCCCAAGACTGACCAAGGAAGAAACACAAAAGTTAAACAAACCAATTATGAGCAAAGAAATTGAAACGGTAATCAAAAAACTACCCAAGAAAAAGCACCCGGGCCGGACGGATTTACCTCGGAATTTTATCATACACACAGAGAAGACATAATACCCATTCTCCTTAAAGTTTTCCAAAAAATAGAAGAGGAGGGAATACTCCCAATCTCATTCTATGAAGCCAACATCACCCTAATACCAACACCAGGCAAATACCCCACCAAAAAAGAAAATGACAGACCAATATCCCTGATGAATGTAGATGCAAAGATACTTAATAAAATATTAGCAAACCGAATTCAAAAGTATATCAAAAGGATCATACACCATGACCAAGTGGGATTCATCCCAGGGATGCAAGGATGGTACAACATTCGAAAATCCATCAACATCATCCACCACATCAACAAAAAGAAACACAAAAACCACATGATCATCTCCATAGATGCTGAAAAAGCATTTGACAAAATTCAACATCCATTCATGATGAAAACTCTCAGAAAAATGGGCATAGAGGGCAAGTACCTCAACATAATAAAGGCCATATATCACAAACCCACAGCCAACATTATACTGAACAGCGAGAAGCTGAAAGCTTTTCCTCTGAGATTGGGAACTAGACAGGGATGCCCACTCTCGCCACTGTTATTTAACATAGTACTGGAGGTCCTAGCCACGGCAATCAGACAAAACAAAGAAATACAAGGAATCCAGATTGGTAAAGAAGAAGTTACACTGTCACAATTTGCAGATGACATGATATTGTACATAAAAACCCTAAAGACTCCACCCCAAAACTACTAGAACTGATATCGGAATACAGCAAAGTTGCAGGATACAAAATTAACACACAGAAATCTGTAGCTTTCCTATACACTAACAATGAACCAATAGAAAGAGAAATCAGGAAAACAATTCCATTCACAATTGCATCAAAAAGAATAAAATACCTAGGAATAAATCTAACCAAAGAAGTGAATGACCTATACTCTGAAAACTACAAGTCACTCTTCAGAGTAATTAAAGGGGACACTAACAAATGGAAACTCATCCCATGCTCGTGGCTAGGAATAATCAATATCATCAAAATGGCCATCCTACCCAAAGCAATATACAGATTTGATGCAATCCCTATCAAATTACCAGCAACATTCTTCAATGAACTGGAACAAATAATTCAAAACTTCATATGGAAACACCAAAGACCCCAAATAGCCAAAGCAATCCTGAGAAAGAAGAATAAAGTAGGGGGGATCTCACTCCCCAACTTCAAGCTCTACTATAAAGCCATAGTAATCAAGACAATTTGGTACTGGCACAAGAACAGAGCCACAGACCAATGGAACAGACTAGAGACTCCAGACATTGACCCAAACATATATGGTCAATTAGTATTTGATAAAGGAGCCATGGACATACAATGACGAAATGACAGTCTCTTCAACAAATGGTGCTGGCAAAACTGGACAGCTACATGTAGGAGAATGAAACTGAACCACTGTCTAACCCCATATACAAAAGTAAACTCAAAATGGATCAAAGACCTGAATTTAAGTCATGAAACCATTAAACTCTTGGGAAAAAACAGGCAAAAACCTCTTAGACATAAACATGAGTGACCTCTTCTTGAACATATCTCCCCAGGCAAGGAAAACAACAGCAAAAATGAACAAGTGGGACTATATTAAGCTGAAAAGCTTCTGTACAGCAAAAGACACCATCAATAGAACAAAAAGGAACCCTACAGTATGGGAGAATATATTTGAAAATGACACATCCGATAAAGGCTTGACGTCCAGAATATATAAAGAGCTCACATGCCTCAACAAACAAAAAACAAATAACCCAATTAAAAAATGGGCAGAGGAACTGAACAGACGGTTCTCCAAAAAAGAAATACAGATGGCCAACAGACACATGAAAAGATGCTCCAGATCACTAATTATCAGAGAAATGCAAATTAAAACTACAATGAGGTATCACCTCACACCAGTAAGGATGGCTGCCATCCAAAAGACAAACAACAACAAATGTTGGCGAGGCTGTGGAGAAAAGGGAACCCTCCTACACTGCTGGTGGGAATGTAAATTAGTTCAACCATTGTGGAAAGCAGTATGGAGGTTCATCAAAATGCTCAAAACAGACTTACCATTTGACCCAGGAATTTCACTCCTAGGAATTTACCCTAAGAACGCAGCAATTAAGTTTGAGAAAGACAAAAGCGCCCCTATGTTTATCGCAGTACTATTTACAATATCCACGAATTGGAAGCAACCTAAATGTCCATCAGTAGATGAATGGATAAAGAAGATGTGGTACATACACACAATGAAATACTACTCAGCCATAAGAAGAGGGCAAATCCTACCATTTGCAGCAACATGGATAGAGCTGGAGGGTATTATGCTCAGTGAAATAAGCCAAGCAGAGAAAGAGAAATACCAAATGATTTCACTCATCTGTAGAATATAAGAACAAAGGAAAAACTGAAGGAATAAAACAGCAGCGGAATCACAGAACCCAAGAATGGACTAACAGGTACCAAAGGGAAAGGGACTGGGGAGGATGGGTGGGTAGGGAGGGATAAGGGGTGGGGGGGAGAAGAAGAGGGGTATTAAGATTAGGATGCATGGGGAGGAGAAAGGGGAAGGCTGTACAAGACAGAGAAGACAAGTAGTGATTCTACAACATTTTGCTATGCTGATGGACAGTGACTGTAAAGGGGTTTATAGGGGGGACCTGGTATAGGGGAGAGCCAATAAATATAATATTCTTCATGTAACTGTAGATTAAATATAACAAAAAAAAAGAAAGAAAGAGAAGGGGGATTACTCCCTGATAGGATAAAACTAACTGTAAATCAATGATTAATGCATGCTTTAAATATCCTTAATTTTGATCACTTAAAGGGTGTCAGATGATCAGCTATGGATGTACTCTTTTCTGATAATATTCCTTTCTCTTAAAAAAAAAAGCAGTTCCTGTGTGGTGACCTCCAATGAGTTCTACACAATGGTATAAAGGACATATCAAAGTGTGGGCAAAGGGTCTGTTTGTGTTTATACAGAGGATCAAAGCCTAATTTGGCTACACAGAAAATGAACTAAGATACAATATGAATAAGAACTTCCAACATCAGCACTCTCTGGAAGGGTCATACCAGAAGATGATCATCAAAAAACCTCAACAAAGATCCAGGTGATGCTGCAGTTGTAGCTGCATTCATCCCACCGGTTCCTGGACTTGCCATTGGAATGAAGAAGGAGGTATCTAAGCTGGCCTGTGCATACAGTAAAACAACAAATTTGACTGGATCTATACTGTTGGAACTCAATGAAGAATTAGGAGAAGTGCAAGTTGTAGCGCTCTAAAATCTTACAACTACAGACTATCTACTGTTAAAAGAACATATGGGATGTGAACAGTTCCCAGGAATGGGTTGTTTTAGTTTGTCTGATTTCTCTCAGACTGTTCAAGTACAGTTGGACAATATCCATTATATCACAGACAAATTTTCACAAATGCCTAGGGTGCCTAACTGGTTTTCTTGGCTTCACTGGAGATGGCTGGTAATTATAGATCTGCTTTGGTTATGTAACTATATTCCTATTATTTTAATGTGTGTGTGCAATTTTATTAGTAGTTTAAAACCTATACATGCTTAAGTTACTCTACAAGAAGATATGTCAAAGAAATAATCAATCTCCCCATGTTTTCTTCCGTCTGCTACCTCTATAGCTTTTCTTCTTCTTTCCTAATTACAACCCTTAAATAGAATTGGTGCCTCATATCGAATTCACTGAGTATCATAATTCCTCCAAGTGGTAAAGATACCTCAAGACAAATGCTGGGCATAGAAGCCACAGGGCATAAATCTGCAAAGAAGTAAAAAGCTAACCTTTTGAAACAATATGGTTTCTCTCTCACTTACCAACTTTACATTTCCCCATATGGCCCCAGAAGATGACTGGTTAGCCAGAGACGGGTAAGATTCCTCAAGGGAGGAACAACCTAAGACAGGCACAGTCGCAGGGGGGCCATCAGGTGAGAAATTGGGGATCAACAGAGGTGAGGCTTAGAACCTCACCCCCCCTGTTTTGAGAGAAATCTTCTGCATCCGTAGATGTTTTATTGCCCTTGTCTAGCTTGGATTAACACATAGTCTACAGGCACACACCTGATCATCTACATTTGCTCTCTTACAACACTAAACTATGTTTTCTACCTTTATCTTGCATCTACCTACCACTTCAGCATTTTATTTAAAAAAATAATAATAATAAAGGGAGAAATGTGGGATTCACATATAAATCAAGTATAAAAATCAAATGAATATTCATATTTGACCTGATTGTTTATAGTTCATAATGAGTGATCAAAACCGAAAGTTTTTGTGATGACTGTCCTGTACTGTTCACCATGTAAGAACTTATTCACTATGTAAGAGTTTGTTCACCATGTAAGAACTTGTTCGTTGTGCTTCAGAAGATTGGAGACTGATGAGAATTAGGCTGGGGGTGGATTAATGATTGTGCATGGAGCATTGACTCCCCTATACAGAATTTTATTGTTGTTAAGAACCATTTGATCAATAAATATGAGAGATGCCCTCTCAAAAAAAAAAATTTAAGTATCCATGTCTCCAGTGGCTGCCATACTGGGCAGCTCTAAAACATAAAACTCCTTAATTTCCCCTTTCTCTCTACAATTTTCTCTAATCCCAAGTCTACTGTTTTTTCCTTCTTTTTCTGTTCTTTATTGTAAGAATCAATTTTGCCTTTCTTCCTTCTTATTTGATGGTCTGTCATGATAGATGGTTGAAAAGTTGACTGAAGACAGTACCTTGTTTTTGTAGAACACCAGAATGCTGTAAGCATTCTGCATGGATTATTATATTTAATTCTTATAAAAATCCTTATTTAAGTACCATTATCGATTCCATTTTATAAATGCAACACCTAACGTACAGAGAGCCTTGCAATAGCAGTACAGCTAGGACATGACAGAGCCAGGTTCACATTGTAAACCACTGCGCCATATTGCTTCCGGGTGTTGCCCTATCTTGTTCAGCCGAGGGACTTGAAAAGTCATTAATTCCCTTCCAATGCTACTGGAATCCAGGCATTATTAATGATTAGTGCCTTTGTCCAAATAAGTATGACAGCCCCCTCCCTAGCTTACATTAGGGTCCTGAGGGAGTGGCGCACATAACAGCAAAGGGCTGAGGAAAAGAGAAGACATCCATGTACTTCAAATATCTGCATTGATCCCATCATTCTCCAAGTCAGTGGTTCCCAGTAGCCTCTGCATCAAATGCAAACACCCCTGGCTGGGATCTGTGTCTAACTAACCCTTGGGGGCTTATCTTCCACTCCTTGCGTGCTTGAACCCTTGTAACCCACTGATCACTGAGCTCTTCTTGCCCTCATCTTCTTGACTTCCTGATCTTTAATTGAAGCATCTTTCCCATTGGGCTGTAGGATGTTAACTTTTCATTCGTCTTTCCAAATCTTTCCTCTCCCTACAAGCTTATGTTGAATATACCAACCCAACAGCATGAGGCTGTGATTTCTTCCCTTCTATTTCCAGTGCCATGGCCCTAGCTTATGTCCACATTACCTGAACCATCACAGTCTCTTAACTGCTTCTACCCTATAATCCACCTTGATAAATGCTTCCTTTAGCAGCTGGCTTGGTTTTTCCAGCACAGCTTAGCAGCTCAGACTCTTTGCTCAATTCTTTCACCCTTTGCCCACTACAGGGCAACAGACAGGTTTCCTAACTGCCTTGATCCTTGGCTTTCTTGCTCCCCCACTAGCATGTTGGGTGGGTTTCCAGCCCAGAGCTTGTGCATGTACTGGTCTGGGATGCTCTGCCTACCAATGTCCAAGTGGCTGGCTCCCGCATTTCAGGCACGCCTGGCCTCCTATGACCAGCCAATCCAATCAAGCTCCTCCTTTATTCTGCTTTATTTTTCTTTGAAGCATTTATCATCACTTACACTACACATCTGTTTTTTTGGTAGTGTCCTTATTAGAACATAATTCTGCAAGAGCCCACTTATTATCTGTTTTATTCACTGCTGCCCTTGCATGCCAGGGCACCCACTAAACATTTTTTAAATAGAGGATAAAATGTGAAATAAAAATCAGAATGGCTCTATTATCATATTAAGTCTATTGATAGCTCTATTAGTCACAACCAGTCAGAGGATATCCCCAAGTATTAAAGGCTGGGAGACAGACTTCCTTTGTCTCTCAGGCCATGCATCTAAGGCTCCAACTTTTAAGGGACCCATTGGACACTTTTTGCTGCATGGAGAAAGCATGTCTATGGCAAGGGAGAAGCCAACATTCACAGAGAGACTTAGATGAGAGATAAGAGGAAAAAAGGGAGGAAAGACTGTATAATTTGGAATAATAGGAAGAAATAATAACCACAAGGCATTTAATTCTCTAAAACCAGTGATCCTTGAAGCTGGATCCACCCCTGCCCTGATATTTGCTTACAAAAAAAAATACACTCCCCCTACCCCATACACTTTTTTAGACTGGTTCACTCAAACACATCTGGCAGCATTTTCTGCCAAGTATGTTTTGGGAAATCCTGTCATATTGCAACCTCTGCAGTAAACCTGAGTTGATCAGCCCACAAAAATTTTAAAGGACAACAAATAACCATCCAATCAACAAGAGCAAATGACACCCTTAGCTCTGAATGATAATGCTTTATAAACATAGATATACTTCCTTGATGAAATCTAAGTAGATTCTTAGTCAGAGCAAGGTATCCACAGACAGGGTGATACTGTGCGAAGACCGGGGCAAGCATGTCCACATGGCAGCACACGATTCCAAGGGTTGGGTGGGTGCCTTCTCAGCAGTCTCCGGCGGATTTTCAGTCTGGCAAACCTGGGGGTGTGAGTCCTCTATACCTCTGTTATCTACCACCCAGGAAAGCACACTTGCTCAATACTTTATGTCCCCCAACAGTGGCTCACCCACAGAAAGGGCTTAATTCGTGTTTGTGGACTGAATAAAAATGTATGCTGGGCCTCTTCCTTATTAACATGGTTGTAGTCAAGGTTGACTTAAGGAATTCTTCATAAAATTTATTTTCAGTACGTTACTTCATGAATGCTATCCTTGTTGATTCATATATATTCAGGGCTTGCTTTTGAGAAATCCTAAAATACTGTCTCTTGGCATTTGCCCTAGAACACTGTGCTGCCTTGATGTAGCCGTAACAGTCACACCATATGGGAGGAAACCTGCGTACTTTCAAACAGACTCTTCTTTTAGGATCAAGTCTGCTGCTGTCGCTCGGGCTTGCAGCCTCCCGAACCTCTTTATTTAGGTTCAGTATTCCAGAACTATTATTTCAAATGTAAAGAGATTTTTAAATAGCTTGTAGTTTGGGCTTTTCACCACTAGAGTTCAATCTTGCTCTTATCTAGGTGATTACATAGAAGAAATATAAAACAGCACCCCCCACTCCCAAATAAAACAAAACACAAAGTGCTTTCTCTAATCCAAAGCCTGACCTTTGGTAATCAGAAGCTGACTTTATTAATGTATCTTTTCTTTCTGACACACTTAAGATTTCCTGGTTGGTATTGCCACCAAGTATAAAATTCTTGGATGCCACTGCTTTGTTACGAGTAATTTATCAGTGCTTGATAAATAATCACCTTTTAGATTCAGTCTGTTTATTTTTAAAGTGCAATCTTTAGCTGTAATTATCTGGCTGATTTATGGGAGAATACGCTTCTGGTCAGTGGGACCTGGGGGGAAATGCAGGGCAGTGAGAGCTACAGTAAACGCAACAGCTTCTCTGGGTCTCAAAAGTTGATCAATCATTTTTAAAGAAGTTTTCAAAAAATGATTTATATTTCTCCATATTCAAAACCTACCACTTCTTTCCCTTCGTTTGTACCCATTGTCTTCAGATACATTTCTCATGAGACCAAAATCAAGAATAAGGGTATAAATTCCAAACCTTGCTTGTATAAGCAGTGCCTCCAGAACTTTTCATATATGCCTGGAGAATCTCAATCAAATGAATTTAAAATGTGCAGTTTTGTGGAAAGCAGGCATGTATATGTCACCATTCCAGTTTCTCAGGTCCTACTCTTTGAAATATCTCATATGTGTTGCAGATAGCACTTGAAGGATACATTGGAATGAGTTCATCTCTCCTATATAAAGAGGTTTTCCCAAAGGCTGGACACAATTAGGACACAGAGAAAACCATACTGAGTTACATAATATTCATTCTTGAGCAAAAAGCTGAGGAAAAATTTGAAAACCTCATCTCACAATCCAAACTTTGTCTTATAAACAACCCACCCCCATTTTACAAATAAATGCATGCATAAGTACAAGACATATTTTCCCATTTAGTTTTCCAGGGGAAGTTGGTGGTGGGGAAATAAGTTCAGTGGAAAGAAAAAGAATATCATCAAAGGAGGCACCAAAGATACAATTTTGTCACTATTATGTAATAGTCAAGCTAAAACTCCCAACATCTCTAAAAATGATGCTGTATCAAATTAGCGATATTGAAGAATAGGTTATATTTACTGAACATTTACTGTGTGCTTGGCATATTACATGATTGATTACATGTCATGCTCACATCAGCCTCATGAGTCAGGGTTGCTTCTCAGTCCCATTTTACAGATAAATAAACAGACTAATAAATATAAAAACTTTGATGAAGGCCACCCAGACAGTAAATGGTGGAGCTAGGAGCCAAAAGCAGGTACCCACCTGGACAATGTGGTCAGTAAGGGTTCTGTAGTCATATGGTCTGAGCTTTTTGAAGGATGAAGAGAATGGTTAACATCTCTGATATACAGAGTGGCTATTTGTAGGCAAAGCAACAAGAAGCGTGCAAGAGACGATCAGCAGGAATTAGACGATAAAACAAAATGTGCTAAGAGTGAACGTTATTATCAGCTGGGGTTTTGCTACACAGACACCCACTCCAATAACTGAAGCATGTAGGCTCAACTATCTCTAATAACAAAGAGTGTGGTCGGACGGCAAGAACTTCTCTAAGTCACAGTAGCTACAGTTTTCACCAATTTTTAAGAGGAGAATCTTAAAAACTTATCTTCAAAACTCACTGTGTGGTATTTGCAATTGAAACAAATAAATATGTTTATATTGACTCAATGATAAATTATCTCCATTCTCATTTCATAGCAGGCTTTGGAATCTGGACAAAAAAAAAAACCATCTCCCATCAAGTACTGTTGCAAGTTGTTACCTATGATGAACCATGTATTCATTCATTCATCAAATAATATATTAAGAATTACATGCCAGGCACTGTACTAGGTGCTAAGCATATGGAATAAAACAACACAGACAAAGAAACAATAAAAAGACTTCCTGCCTACATTCTGGTAGGGAATATAGAAACTAAAACAAATGAGCAAACATATAGTATGCATGATGGTGGTAAATGCCATGGAGAAAAATAAAACTGGTAAGGGAAATAGAAAGTGCTGTTTTGTTTTATTTGCTTGTCTTGCGATTTTAAGCACGGTGGTCAGGGAAGGATACTGGCATTAACAGTAATAACAATGGCAGTTCTTACTATTGTGTTATTATAGGCATTGGTGCAGCTAACATTTATTGAGTGCTTACTCTGTGTCGGGCCCCTTTAATTTATATCTTATTTAAGCATCATCACCTCTATTTCTCACTGACAAGGAAAAAAGACCAGAAAAATGACACAACTTGCTCAAATCACACAGCTAATCAGAAAAAGATGTGGACATTCTGAGTCAGAGCCCAAGTTCTTAATCCCACCAGAATGCTTGTCTTAGGGGTCCCTGCTACATAAGAGACAACACTTAGTGAGCCATGCTAACCTAATTTTCTAGTTCTGGTTTATTTCATTCATGGCAATATAAAGATTAGCTGCTTATTTTCCAATGATAACTCTTCAAATACACTTGTTATATGGAATAGGTTAAGTTAATTGGAATTATGGTTTATTTATATGTCTAGAATGTGTATCTCTTCCACATTAAAATATTTATAGTGGCTCACAAAATTTAGTGCAAAACAGACTATCTGTAAGAATTATAAATTAAAGATAAATTAATTTTTAATAGGCTCTGCATGGAAAGACAAACAAAATAAATCAATTAATGATAAAAATAGAACAAAGTTCATAAAAAGGGGCAGGGGGAGCAAGCAAAAGCAGGCATTGGAGCTGAATTCATTCCTACTGTTAGAAGCTGAGTTGTCTATACATTTTCTAGCAGCTATGACAAAGAGAAAACCACACTCAGTGACATAACATTCATTTTTACTTTTGGACAAAAGAAGGGAGAAAGGTTCATAGGTTAACAGTGAAGAATATCCTCAATTTTATAGGAGGTGCAGACTCCTGGAAGAATAGTTTTTACTAACCTTCTATAGCAAATGAGAGCATAAATGAAGTTGGCATTTCTGGGGAAACAGCTGAGGCAATATGATCCATGTATTCTGTGTTATGCATACCTTATTTAGTAATATGGTAAAGAATGGGAAATTGGAGAGTTAGCACTTCCATGGATTCTTCCTCAAAATCTCAATTATAGGAAGCCAACTTTTAACACAATGCTGGGTCAAAATCTATTTCATGACTGGCAAAAATTACAATAAGACTAACAAAAATAATAACCAGCTGCCTCAAAATGACAGTAGCATCTAATAATTGTTATGTACTTACTAGGAGCCAAGGTCCGCATTGAACATTTTACAAGAATCGTTTCATTTAAGATTTTCCATGACTCTCTGAGTTAGATACTGCTGTGTTTCCATTGTAAAACTCAGAGAAGTTAGGTAAGCTCCTCACACTTGCTCAGCTTGTAAATGGTAGAGCTCAGATTCAAACATGGTCAGACTGATACCAAAGCTTGTTTTTAACTACTACTGTCTGGTTACTCTGCTATGGTTAGTATAATTATTCTATAATTTTTACTGAGACAGTTACAACAATCCACAAACACAAGGCCTCAACCTTAGGATCAGAAAGAATAGAGAAAAAAGTTTATGTTAAAGTTATGTTCCCAACTTCCTTGATAAAAATAACAAGTTGAAGAAAACAGACAGAACCATAAAGATTCCATGATATCAGCTCCAGTGTTTATTAATGCAGAGAAAAGAAACAAGGGTCCACTCTGGACACTGGTGTAGCTCAGACCAGGGTCCTTCCTCAGGTCACAGGAGAATGAGAAACAGCTGTGACTCACAGCAGACCGCTATTTCAGAACCAGGGACAGCGGCCGACATCCCTTCCACAAGGGGGCAGAGTGGTCATGGGAATGTTCACGAGCTGAAGCTGATTGTCCATTGGCAGACCACATCAGTTTCCATAGCCTCAGGGTGAGCACCCAGGGGGCCAAGAACCCATATTTGCCTCACAAAATTAATCTGGACCTCTTTAAGGATGTGTGCAAGTATGCAGTGGATGCCTCAGGTTTGGTGCTGAGTAACCAACGTGTCAAAAAGCTAGTAACAGTGCAAAGTAACAACTAGAAGAGAATTTTGTACAGTGCCAGCTTGAAACTGCCCCTTCTGGCCTCTGTACTAATGTTGTTTGATTGCATATTTACCTATTGATGACAGTAATAAATGTCTTTGTAGAGCATTTTTAGAACTAGCCTTATCTAGGCTATGCAAAGATCAGGAAGGGAAGATCTGGGAGGAGTATAACAAAAATTGTTAAAAACAAGGGCTTTGGAATCTCACAGCCTTGGATTTAGACTTGATTCCATCACCTTCCCTCTATGTGACTTTGAAGTAATGTATATAACACCTTACACATCTTAATGTATATAAACTATTCATTTATTCATCAAGCATTTATTAAGGATCTCTTATGAGCCACGCAAGATAAATACAAAGAAAGTCATCAGACAGTTCACAAATATTCTGGTACAAGATAAAGATTATTCTAGCCAGTCAAATGACATGCACTGTTGCCTTGTAGAAGGTTCAAAAGCTTGTGTGTGCTTTGTTATTCTTTCCTTATCTCTCCCGACACAATGCATAATTATGCTTCAGATAGTGTCTGCTCTGCCAGCCTGGGTCCCTGAATGAGAATAATGACAATGTCCAGGATAGACTCTACCTGAACCTTGATGGACATAAATGTGAAAAAGAAATCAACTGTATTTTTCCCCCTGAGTCATTTAGATTTAGTGCCATTTACCACCTTAGCATAAACCTGGCCTATGCTGAATGATGTAAGGTTGTTGCTTTTAACACAATTTATAATGTGGTCCAGAGGGTGGGGGAGGAGGGAAGCAAAAAGATAAAGAGCCATCTACACTGTAGTGTAAGAGCCATTAGAAATAGGAGGGCCAAGTGTTGTGGAGCAGCAGCAAAGCAGTAACTTTGTGACGTGATGTGAGGGAGGGTTTCACAAAGAAAGTGACATTTTCTTGGATAAGAAAGGGTAAACATGAGCCTATCTGGTAAAGAAATACCTGGTGGGAGTACAACGTGGAACTCTTTTCCAAGCAGAGCAGACGCAATCTGCAGAGACACAGCAGAGCCAGGGAAATGTAAGGCCTGGGAGAGGGGGACAGCTAATTCACACTGTAATATGGTAAAGCATATTGAGAAAGAGGCAGCGTGGGGGATAAGGCTGCATTCTAATGGCCCTGTGATGGCAGCAGTCTTAATAGAGCACTGCCTCAGTTCCAGTACTATATGCTTGATTTCTATGTTTGGTCAATAGCCACAGAAAATAGTCAGTGGAAGGCCATATAATTTGGTCAAAACAATGTTGGACTGGAAATCAGCGCCCCTGGCTGCCCATGCAGGCTGTGCCTCTCCCCAGGGTGAACGCATCACTTATCTTCTCTAGGTTTCAGTTACTTCATTAGTAAAACCAGAGCCATGGCCTGGATCATTACTGGCCCTTCCGACTCTAAGGCTGTATGTTACTAAAGCACATGTGAAAACTTCACTGCCCTCTCGAAGAGACGCCAACTCAGAAAAATCAGACTACAGGCACGAGTATAAATGGGGAGCTGTTGGCTTGCTGTCCCTAAAACGAGCCCAGATTGCATAGGAGTTTGCAGCAGAACCCACTGGGCTCCCACCTATTCCTTGCTGCACAGTTTGACCATAGCACATTCTTAAATTACAATGGCCTGAAGGTGGCCTCTGGTGGCCAGGGCCTCCTCTGCCCCGCTCTACAGGAGAGATGCAACATCCCTTGGGAGCGGTCATCAGCAATGCCCGTTGTCATTTGGTATATAAGTACCCAAGCTCCCTTCCTCCTGTCAGGATAATTCTGAGCCTAAAGACCCTCAGCACTCCAGCAGGATTAAGTTCTCATAACTCACAGGGATAACTGGTCTGATAATGCACATTTCATTGGCTGCCCTCTGTTTCTTGTGTCACTCTTCATTCATCTACTGGGGTTTTCTGGATTCACTTCTGACCACTGCACTGGAATCCCTGTCTCAGGCTCTGCTTCCAGAGGCCCCAAAGACAAATGCTAGCACAGGGGCCAGTGCATTCCTACACTCTTCTAGCAGTTATTTATCTAATTGGTACAAATTTACATTACACTTGGTGCAAGTATAAACACATCTTAATAAATTAAGTTTGGTTCTGAACCCTAATTATTATTTAAGTGTCCCTGTTCCTTTCCCTGTCTCAGAAGGCTGATGCAGTCAGGAAAACTAGGAGAAAGACCTCTGGCCTTGGTCCACACTGGTGGTCACTTAATGCTCACTGTATGGACCTTCATAATGATTCAAAGGTGAGCAACTCAACTCCCTCTATGCTGCACTGTGGCACAGAAAGTTTTGCAGCTGTTGTATGTGGGACTTGATGTCCCTACCACCTCCTGGGCACTGTGGAAACCATTACATGTTTCTTCTGTGTGGAACCCTATTGCGGTTGAGGGTACTCAATCCTGTCACCTCCCCTTCAATTTTCAGTGCTGCTATCCATCCACTCGGGCTTTAGAATAATCCAGCCTACTCTTCTACAGGGTCTCAAACACGAAACAATACCCTTCATGTCTGAATGAGTGAGTTTGTGTTGAATAAGGTCTGTGTGCATGTGTGTTAGTGTCTATGTGTGTGTGAGTGAGTGAGAGACAAACACCAAGAGAGGATAACTTAATTCTCCAAAAAACCCAAAAGGCCCTCTCTTTACTGGAGAGGAAAAATAAAACATCTTACTCCTCCTTGACAGTCACGTTCCCCCCAGAGAAAAGAAGGTAATCAGTGTTGAGTTGTCTGTGTCTCTGTTATTGTCATACTTAAAATAACTCATCATGTTAACTTGTGAAGGTGTGAAGAAACTAATGTACCTAGGATCTGATAGGAATAGAGAAAAAGGAAAGGAAAAGAAGCATTATCTCCTCTTAGGATAGAATAGGAGCCTTCTAAACATGACTTTTTCATAAGAGGAGCTCAAATCTTCAAGAAGTTGCATTCTCTAAGGCATTTAAGCTGTGAGTAGGTTTTCTATTTCTTTATATGATAATCTTGGGAGAGATAACCACTGATGTAGTGACAGTACATGAGAGGTAAAATGGGCAGGTACTTTGATGGCTAAGCCACTCTCTGAGAATAATTTTTTTTAGAAGATATAACTAGGATTTCAGACATTAACCTTAGTAACTGATATGACCATTTTAATAAACACAGTGGATACTGACTCCCTTCAGATGAATGAAACTAAGTATTCTTAGGGGGAAAAAAATCTAAAATGGAGATCTTTTATTTCAACTAGTCAACCTCTTTTCTTTATGCACTGTTAATATACAGTTTCAGTGCAAGCCCAAAGACTTAAATATCTGAAAAAGGGTAAATTTATATCCTTGAACAAGGATAATCAGTTCTGTTAAATGGGACCAGGCTGTGGATAATGTCAGGGTCACAAATTTTATTTCTATCAGATTTATCAATTTCTAGCTGATTTATTACCTATCAATCTCCTGCTCACTACCTCCCTAATGCTTTCTAAGAAGTAACTAGTTATGTGTCTGATTATTGACTCAAATATTACCACCTCCAAAAGACCAAAACAAAACTCTTAAACACCAAATTCAGCTAAGGATGAAATGGAACAAGAAATAAGTGTAGAGCTAACAGTTTTTATTGGAAGATGAGGTTAGAAGTGATTTACTCACTGGTAGAGCAATTCATGTGATTCTCCTGAGTTACTGATGAACATAATCTGATCTAGTTGTTATGGCAACACACAAGAAAAAAGTGGAGAGACTTCACGATTAAATTTTTCTTGAAATGACCCAAAATATTAACTGTAAGTATGAGAATTCTGTAGAAAATGTTATTTAAACTCTTTCTCAGAGCTGTGGTTGGGATGTCTGTCTGCAGCTATTTGGGCAGTATAATCCCCTCTGAGATGAGAACATGAACGCAATGAACATTAGAAGAAAAACAGAAGTCTTGCTTTGCCCTCAGGACATCTCTTTCTACTCCCCCTTCCATTAATATGCAATGTGTGAAACATTAAATGTCACATTCATGTCATACTATAATGCCTCAGCATTGTGGAGTCAAAGTGTAGAATTCTTCTGCCACTATGACTTGGGCTAAAAAATGATCCCATTAACTGAGAGAAAAAAAAGGTCAAAAACATAATTCTTAGCTTTCCTTCATATTTTCTACCAAAATGAGGAAAAATTGGAGAAAAAATTTTCCAGGTCTTTGAGACAGCACTTTCTCAATTTTCCAGTGAAAAATAGTGCTCTGAATAAAAAGTCATGAAAAAAAACATCAAACTCTGTTTTCTCATATGTGAATAAAGACCTATATATAGCCTAATCCAGAAAAGGAAACTCATAAAACCTTTTAGGGCGAGAGGTCACTGTTGTGTCTTCCTTTAAAATACTTTTTCATTGCTATTGTTTTTCAGAAAAGAGGTATGATATTTTTCTCACAACCATGCACTTAGTGATGGTACTAAGAAAGAAAGAAAGTGAACCATTGATCATTTTTCTATTCCCAGAAAAACAGAACTCATTCTGTCAATGAGGGACCGGCAGTATCTAATTCTGCACTCTCTTGCACATGACTCTCGAATCTGTTTCTGGCACTGATGAAAATTCAATTGACTTCAGTGACCAAGAGTTTACGTGAGAATCTGAACAAGGCTAATTTTCCCAGGGACTTGCCAAAACCCGCCTGCAACCATCAGCCTTCTTGTGTGCACGCTGCTAGGCGGGATTAACGTGTGCTTCTGTCCACTTCTCAGCAGACAGGAGTTATCAAGTCACCCAGAAACATGTCTATTCCCACATGATTAGTACATGGGCTTTGGTGTAAGAACCTAAGCAGCACTCTGCTGGGGGGATAAGTAAGTATTCAGTCCTTCCTAATTTGTCACAGAAGACACACCTTCCAGATTAGCTTTCCTCCAGTCTGTTCCTCTACAATTCATTTGTTTCATCCTCTCTTTCCTTCTAATGCAAAAAGAATTCACTTTTCAAATTCCACACTAGTGGTTTCCATTCTTCGGTGTGTGAAGCACACTTTCAAATACAAACATGTGAACTGCAACCCTGAAGTCAGCAATAATTGTAATCAAAAGCTTATTACAAAAAGAAAGAAAGAAAGAAAGGAAGAAAGAAAGAAAGAAAGAAAGAAAGAAAGAAAGAAAGAAAGAAAGAAAGAAAGAAAGAAAGAAAGAAAGAAAGAAAGAAAGAAAGAAAGAAAGAAAGAAAGTTTATTACAATGGGACATTTTGTGGCTTCAGTAAATCTATCTGTGATGCTGCATTTTTTTGTTGTTGCTACCCTCAGTCCTTGTCTTCTTATGTAAAATTGTTTATTACTATTCATTGGTAAATCAGGTGCTGGGAATGCAGGAGGGAAGACAGACAAGGTCCCTGTCCTCACGGGGTTTGCATCCTGGCGATGGAGACAGACATCAAGCAGATAACTGTGCAAACAATTCAGCTGCACTCTGATCAGTTTAATAGGGAGAGAAACAAAACAGATGACAAATCGAAATACTATTACAGGTAAACATTTTTCTTCTTTCTTTTCCTCCTTTTCTTTCTCCTTTAAGGAGCTTGGGGGGAAGTGACCAGTATATTCTGTTTGCATTACCAATCAGCAACTGTTAAATACCCTGACAACACCAGATGTCAACTCCAAAATGAACAGCATCTGGTCTAGGACATGAGAAACACCACATTCAAGAGCAGGCCAGGGCTCCTAAGCGTGCTCTGAGACATCTTGGGGGATCTCAGGGGATTTTACGACAAAACTTTCAACTGGTGCTCCATCAGCCTGTGTCCCTTGGGAATTTCCTGTGGCTTCAAAATGCTTGCAGAAACATTGCCTTGTCTCACAGCCCTTATCAACTCAGAATGTTCACCAAAGCCAGCATTGTGCCCTTATGACCATTGCATGCTGCTGATTTTCCAGGTAAAGGAAAAACCAGAAATGATATTTAAAGCCCTTGCTACTGCAAAAAGAACTGCGCACTGTAGGGAGAAAAACAAGCAACTTTCAAGGCCAAGAAAAAAGCACTGGACTCAGAATCAGGGGACAGGGAGTTTTCATCCCAGCCCCATTACTAAAAAGCGGCTCTGAACCAGTAGGCAGGCCATGAGTAGGTCAGATCATCTCTAAGAAAGACAGGTGAATGAAGTGACTAACAAAACGGACCTTGGCGAGAGGCAGATAGGGATGTGCATCATTTCTCTCCCATTTTATCAGATGAGTAACTCAGGAGGCTTACTTAGTCTCACCAAGCCTCAGTTTCCTCTTCTGTAAAATGGAGATGGGTATTTTGGGTTGTTTTAAGAATAAAATTCAATGAAGAAAACAAAGTACTTATGGTGCCTAGCTAAGTGTTTGTTATTATTTTTTAAATTTTAAGAAAATTTATACTGCTTTGCAATTAAGGTGGGTATAGAATGTTTTGTGTAATACGTAACCATCATAATGATGATAAAAATTTTGCCTGCCATTTCTTTGTGTCTGTACTTTTCAAGGTTGTGTGTGTGTCTGTATGTGTTAAAGTGTATGCTTGGGTAGATAAGGATACTTATGTACTCAAGAAGTACCTACAAAGTACTTACTATGAAAACAACACTCTTGCTGGTACTTTTATTGTGGAAATACAAGCATAATTGAGGGGTGGGAGAGCGAAACACTCACAAAATAACTGAGAGTCTAAAAAAATAAACAATCTGATATAAAATTACAGGAAAAATGGCCAAGTACTAGGGAACACATACGAATCCACTCACACCTTTACTTTCCTGACTTTAGAAGAATATGAATCATACTAAATTTGGACTTTGTCTAAAAAAGAATTGTAGAGTTATGGAAGGGCCTCTGTGAGACAGAGCCTGGCTTGTAAAGTAGTCCTCTGATCTATAACTCAAGGAACTCTCCTGAGTAAGTATAAAGCACAAGCCTTTCTTCAAAAAAGGGTGTTGTATCATGAAAGGACAGAAAATGAAATATTAAAATTTGTTTAAGTTACATTAGGTGTCATCATTTATAAAATGTATAGTGTTGAGGCTTTTGTCAAATAAGATTGATCTGTTTGTGGTATCATCAGCTAATTAATAAAAACAAGTGTTTCTGAGATGAGTATTGGTCTCAATATGCAGCAGAGATGTTAGAAAACATTAAGATGGTATTATTTCCTTAACTAGTGGTTTAGGTTGTGAAATTTGATTGATTTATGTCCTTTTCTATCCACTTTGTAATTTTAATAATAAAAAGGTAGCATTTGGATTTGACTTCATGATAAACTGCAGCTTGTAAACACACATTTCCCTCATATATGGTGAGGAAGTCCATTGTCTTGTAGTGTTCCACCAATAACACAGCTCAGGCTTGTCAGTCAGGCAAGACAGGGGACACTGCAAAGGCCAGTGTGTCACCTCACTCTCCAAACCTAACGGCATCTCAGTTCTGAGACATCTTTCCAGAAGGTCCCACTGGGCAAGGTCCCACTGGCCCGCTGCCACAGTCAACTTCAGTCCTGGTAAGCCTGATTTTGCCGAGAAGAGAGGGGGTCATATTTATCGCAGAGGCCATCTGATCACAGAATCGCATCTGCCATTCTATGGAGACCTGACTACATCAACTTGGTAACTTCTAGCTAATCCCCTCCAGAAACAAACAAACAAAACCAGAAACAGTTTTCTTTGAAATATCATAATTGCTGATTATTGCTCAAGATAGTGCCTTTTTTAACCTATTCATATATTTTTAAATTTAGCCTTCTCTGGGGTACCTGCATAGCTGATTCCCATATGTGGAGGGAGAGATAGGAGCTGTGCTCTGGCTGTTGCCATTCTCCATGAGATACCAGTTCCCAAAGCCTGGGCCAACATCAGCTTTTCACTACTACTGCTTGTGGGCATTTAGTATGTTCCATGCACTGGTCTATGCCCTTTGCATGGATCACTTTATTTAATCTCCACCGGGATCCATGAGGTGGGCACTTTGATGGCCCTGTTATTCTGATGAGACTCACAGAGGTTGAGAGACTTGCTCGTGGGAAACCAGCAGGGAACTGCATGAGGTGGGATAGAAACTGGGAAGCTCTGCCACTGATGCCCATGCTGTTAGTACCTCTAAATGCAAGTTCTGTGACTCAGTTACGCAAGCAGGCAGACACTGGATGATCATCCTGCACAGAAAGAATTTTCCTAACTACTGCTTAGCGTTTGGAGCAGTGGAACCGTGATTAGGAGAACAAGCTCTGGATTCAGCCTGGCCAGATTTTAATTCTTACTCTACCACTTGCTGTCTGTACAGCATCGGGCAAGTTACTTAACCTCTCTCAGTTCTCCTGTTCCAATTGGGGAATAATACTGGAATCTTCCAAGGATGTCTATAAAGATTAAATGCAATAAAAAGACCATGAACTTAGTATGGTGCTATGCACCAATTAGTCAATAAATAGTCCTGACTATTGAGTGTTATTATTTTAAAAAATAAGGATTTGACATTCAAGTGTCTAAGGATAAGTGTCAAGATATCAAATACTAAGGACTTGCTGGGTGAAGGCTGTACAGAGGAAACCAGGAGAGAGGGCATTTGTTATGCAGAGAAAAAGAAAAAGGCAAAGTGCTTGGACACGGTGCTTGAGGCAGCAGTGTCGGTGGAACCTGTCGCATGGCTTCCAGCTCCATGGAATTATTATGTTTCCCTTTCCTATTAAGGAGTCACATCTGGATATAAAGTTCAACTGCAGACTGTCAGAACAAGGGTGCACAGGCACTGCTTCCGCAGATATCTTGGCCGCTGTTCACAGTGCCCGGGTTTTATGTCTCTTGTTTTTCCCTGAATTATTTATCCCGAGCATCTGTGTTGCATTATCCTTATGTGATGTCACAACAGAAATGGGAGAACGGATGCTCCCTCTCATTCCCCCGCTGACAGCAAGTGCACCCTGTAGCTTCCAGGTGTCTCCCCTGCCTTTCTTCACTCATCCAGCCATCTCCCTGCCAAGCGGGCACATCCCTTCTCTTTGGGGCCGTGTGAAACCAGCCTCCAGGCAGCTCAGGGATGGCAGACAGCCCCAGCTCCACTTAAAGAGAAGGCCAACTGATCTTTTCCAAGAGCACCACAGCAACCCTGATTCCTACACAGACTCCACTACACACTGAATTTTGTTTTTCAGCCACCAATGTAAAATGTCCTCTGCATGTTGGTGGAATCCCACAGCCCAGACTGAATTGGAAACTGCTTGGAAAAAAAAAAATTACTAGCTGGCAAGCTATTTCAGAAGGTTTCATCCAGAGGTTTCCACGGTGAACCTTGGAACAATAATAACAATTCAACAACTACTAATGCTCATTAGGCACTTAATATATACTAGGAACTAAGCCACAAACATTATATTTACTCATTTAAATTTTACTACAACCCATGAGTTAGGTATCACATCCTCATTTAAAACAAATGGAAGGAAACAAAGTTCAGAGAAGTCTTGCCTAAGTTCACTACTGAGTAGGAACCAGAGCTAAGATACACCAAAATCTTAACCCATGCTCTTTCTTACTATTTTTGATCAGTGTTTGCATGGTATATCTTTTGCTATACTTTAAATTGTGACTGGTATGTAAATATATATTTAAAGTGATTTCCTTTTAAGCAGCTTGTAGCTGAGTTTCATATTTTATCCAATTTAACAATCTCTGAATTTTAATTGGAATGGTTAGATCATTTTACACTTAATGTGATTATCAATATATTTGGATTCAAATATACTATTTTATGGTTTATTTTCTATTTGTCTGATCTGTTCTCATTTCCTTTTTTATTATTTCCTGACTTCCTTTGAATTGACTATTATTTACTATTTCATTTCATCTTCTCTAATGGTTTACTGGCTCTTCCTTTTTATTTTTTTTTAGTGGTCGTTCTACAATTCACAATACACACTTATCAGAGTTACCTTCAAATAATGTCATATTGCTTCATACTTTATAGCAGAAAACATCCATTCCTCCCTCTTGTCTTTTGTACTGTTATTAGCATATATTTTGGTTCTACATAGCCTATAAACCCCTTATCTTCTGTCACTCAGGTGCCTCTGCACCAGTGGCATGATAACCTCAGTCATCCACTCTTGGGCTGACCGTGTTCAGGTTCAGGAAGAGGCTACTTCACACCTCTGACGTACTTGAAACAAAAAGTGACTGCTTCCAAATGTTGTGAATATGTGAGGGTTGTTGTGGAATCTGGAGATGTTCTGAGTAGAACTTAGCTAAAAGGTAAGGCAAATGAACCCACACAAATACTTCTCTTAGATTGTGAGAATGCAGCAGATTATTGCATAAAGAAGTAGCATTTTCCTTTAGGATTGAAGGTCCATTTTCTGGACACTCTTGGCTTCCCAATGTGTAGTTCTGGAGATATATACAAATTAGCAGTGTATTCACAGCAATTGCATGTGGCAAGTAAGGAATATTTTGCAGTATTAAATTATCCTTATATTCCTAAATGTGTATGTATGTTGGTCTATTCTACATTTATGATGCATGAACTGTGTCACTGGTGCTTTTTATTAGGAACTGGGTAGAAACTTGAGCCTAGCATTGCAAAGAATATTATTTTTGTAAGTGTAGACAAGAAACTTAATTGAAATAAAACATTATAAGATTTCAGTTTTTAAGATAATTTTTAGTTAAAAGTTATAATTAACATTTCAACTCAGTTTTAACAAACACTTCTGGATAATTAAGAAAAATAACTTTTTGAATGCATTTGAAAATTATTTTAAGTTTCATCTTTTACATTTAATTTGAATTTCAGGTGAAATACTTAAAAAATATAAGCAGATTGAATTATTTCATTTTTTGATCCTTCAGATTATTACTGTCAACAGAATATAAAATTAGTGAAAATTACAATAAAAATGTAACTAATAATTTTTTGAAATGAAGGTCAGGAAAATGACTTTGTAATAAATATAAAATCACTTAAGAATTATGTCTTTATTTTATTATTCATGCAAACATCGCCATCTTAATAAATGACCACCCAGAACTCCATTAAATTCAGTTGCCTTTGATATCTAGCACTCGGGCATATCAAAAAGATACTTTTACAGTATTCTTAAAATTTTGCATAAGGAAAATTTATTTGTGCATGTAGGTGAATAAATTATATTTTATTTAATAGTTTGTTAGACTCATTGATAACTTTTAACCATTCAGAACTATTACATTTGGGTTTCCATTTATTATTTTGCTCCAGATCCCACAAATGTTAGGATCATAAGTGAGGGAAATATAATTCTTCTTGAAGTCACAATTGGCAACATGTGACTTAGAAGAAGTGACAACAACAGCCCTTGGAAGAGAGCATTTGCCATATTGTCCCCCCACTCACCCTCAGCCAAAAACTTCTAACTTAACATGAGCAGTTCCATTTTTATAGGTAAAAAGTTACAGACATTGATTTACTCTTCAATTAGCCTTGCCAAATGCACTGGATGTTGTAAAGTCTAAAGAACTTCGTTTCGGCAAATACCGCCAGTGAGTTCAGTTCACGTATCTTTCACTGACCTCGCAAAGCCTCAGGGACCTGCTCTGTTGCTGTCTTCCCCACACCAAATGGGGTCTCGAATCCCTTTTCAAAGTAACCCCCTCCTTCTTATTTTCTATTCTCGACCTTTCTCTGCCTCGTCCTCCTCTCACCATTAGTATTCTCCTGCTCTGCTTGCCATGCCTCCTGGGCTCGCTCCCAGCCTGGCATGGAGGCTTCCCTAGGCCCTGAGCCATCTCACTGAGTCTCTTGCCATGGAAAGGAGCGAGATGAGAGCAAAACAAAGGGCTTTTCACTCCTCTTGAAGCAGGACAAAGCTAACAACTGCAGACTCAAAGAAGTCTTACCCAAGGAAAGAGGTAACTACATGTACAGGTATCATTTTCTTTTGCTGTAAGATGAGGGTTGAGGGGAGAGGTGTTGAGAAAATCCCAGCTATGTGTCCTTCCTTAAGATAAGTTACTATAGCAAAGCAGTTTACAATTATGTAAACGGCAGTATATTTATTTATATTTTAATTTGCTTATTTTTGCTGTAGATTTTCTCCTACCCATTCCAAGCAAGTATCCAGAGTCTTTGTATTTCTTGTGCTGAGGAATTTTGCAGGGCCAGTTAAGAAATAAGTTGAGCTCATGGAAAATAGGATGTTAGGTATTTGTAGGGAAAGGGAGGGAAAGGTAGTTGTCTTTGAAGAGAGCAGAAAAAAAGAAAGGTTTTTGTTTGTTTGTAGCCCTAGATTGCAAAGTGGAAGGAAGTCAGGAGGCCCTATGAGCAGTGGGGACCCAGGTCTTGTTCTATGACAGTTTCTTAGAGATAGACCCACAGCCTTAATTAATTAAGGGTCAATTCACAAATCATCAGATATACTTAAGAAAACTGAACCCTAGCTCTGAGATTCCCATTCTTGTCTGTGCTCCCCAACTACAACAACATAGTTGTTTGAATTTAAGTGACTTTGTGGGGATACACAAAGATGACATCAGTAATAACTGGTGTGGACAAAAAATCAAAACAAAACAAAACAAAACACTCAATGCCTTGAGGGTATAGGAAATGCTAAAAATGACTGGGACTGAATTTACAGCCAGTTCAGTACAATGAGGACTTAATGTTTGAATGTAAAGTTTATTACTACTGGTTTTTTGGTTTTTAGCTTTTAATCTTGGAATACTTTTAGATTTAAAGAAAAATTGTAAAGATACTATAGAGAGTTCCCACATATACCTCATCCCATTTCCCTATTGCTACCACCTTACATTACCATGGAACATTAGTTCAAACTAAGAAATGAACATTGGTATGTTACAATTAACTAAACTCCAAACTTTATTTGGATTTTGCCAGTTTTTCCAGTAATGTCCTCTTTCTCTTCCAGAACTCAATTCAGTGTACCACACTGCATTTGTTCTCATGTTTCCTAGCCTCCTATGATCCATGGATCTTTCTCAGGTTCCCCTTGTTTTTTCATGACCTTGACAGTCTTGAGAAGTACTGTCCAGGTAGTTTGTAGAAAGTCCCCCAGTGGGGTTTTTCTGATGTTTTTCTGATCATTACATTGGGATTATAGGTCTTTGGAACAAATACCATAGAAGTGAAGTACTGTTCTCAGCACATCATGTCAGGGAGTAAAGTTCTTTTCTTTAATAAAGAAAATTGATGATTCTTACACATCAGAATTTGTAGATTAAGATTCATAGAATAATTTTTAGATAAAGACTCATTGCTATTTATACTTTCATATATAAAAGAAATTTGCACCACCACCTAAGAGAATCACTACTTGAATTACTACATTTGAAGAAGAATTTGATAGCCCTCGCATTTCTTCTAGGTTGGTAAACATTCTCACCAAAGCTTGTTAACAGACCTTATGTTTTCCACTGGGATTCTGGGTCTATTTAGATAAGGATTTTTTGAGTATTTGAGGAAGCCTGCTGATATCTCATTAAAATTAACTTTCTTGCTTTCTATGCTGCTAATAGCTCTTTTGGTCAAATAAAACCAGTATTGTTTGCATCTTCAGGAAAAAGAAAAAAAAAAGTCCATAAATGCAAGCACACTATAAATCAGGGGTTTAAACCAGAATTCTCTCTTTATGGTTTTTAGGATGTAGGAACTCATTCATAATAACATATCTAGACTGGGTTTTAATGGTGTGGAAAAAAAATTAGAACTCATGATAAGCACCATGAGAAGGACAATGACCAAGGTTATTAAAAAACAATTATTTATTCCTTACTTCATTCTCACCACTACTTTCAGCTGTTGGCATCGTCCAGGTCATCATGTAGGCATTAATCAAAATGTTGCTCTAGCCTTGCTGGAAATTCTGACCCGTGGATCATGATTGATGGTCCCTTCCCAGGGACTGGATGGCTGTCTCCCGGAGAAGCTGAGCGTCTGACCAGGGCAGAGTGCATTCACAAGGCTGAGCAACTGCTCAGCAGCAGGCACACACCTGCTAATCAGGATGACACTCTGCCTTTCTTTGTCACACTTTCTTACTCCTGTAAAAGAGTTCCTGGATGCTGACTCATGTACGTCTCCTTCACTGGATATATAGAAATCAAGAGGCTTTACAAAATAGGTGCTGGCTTAATTGTTATTATAAACAGAAATGTTCTGCTCTCCAAGGAATACTAAGGCTGAGAGTCTTTAAGTAGGCAAGTTTTGATGTGCAGTGATGGAGCCACCCTTAGAGTAAGAGGGAAGATTCAAGAGGTTGCAGATACCCGTGGTTCAGTGCTGTTCCCCAAACCAGTGATTCAGTATCCTCTTGGTCAGTGTAGGAGCTAAGGTACCATCTTCTGTTTGTTTCTGTCCAATAAGAACTTGCACACCACCCTGCTGTCTTCTCCATTGTAGATGGGCAGATCTTTGCTTACTCCACAGTGGAGTCTCTGTCTCTGCCATCAATTACCTTTCCTATTGCTTATCTTTCAGTCACAAGGAATCACTTGATATTCTTTTAAAGGAGAAAGGAAATAAGGGCTGCGTGCTAAAACACCCAGTGGGTGTCAAAATGCAAGTCTTATTGCAGTGGATGGGTGTCAGGTCAGATTGAGTCAGGCTAAGCTTGGGCAGAGCTATGTAGAGAATGAATCTTAAGAAGTGGGAGGAGATAACAATACCATGGAATCATCCCCTATTTGTGTGGTTTTAGATAAGGAATCACTTAGCTCCTCATTTCCATGAATGTCAATCCTATGCTAAATGAAGTTGGCTTATGCTAATGAACCTACTAGGTATAATATAGGTTAAGCCACTAAGACAAAGATAAAATGGAAATGCATGCCTGATTTTTGTTCTCCAGAGAAATGGAAGGAACTGTCTAGCTCACGCTCATGGGCAAGTTAGAACTGTCCATGGTAGCACTTGCATTAACAAGGGTCAGAAGAACTAGAATGTAAGATCTATGCAACATCAGCAAAGCCCTCCAAAAATCTCCCAGAAGACAAGTTCACAATCTTTTGGGATCATCGCTTTCCTCCTCACTAACTGCCAATGTGGAAGTTTTCAGGACTACTCCCTACAAGCTAAGGAGATGGGAATGGTGTCAAGATAAAAATCAGTTTTCCTGAGTTCCTTTTTTTGGTTAAATTTTTCTGTTGTGTTGTTGAAGCAGAGCAAACTGGAAAGCTGAGCAGAGAGATGTAAAGTGGACTGATTGTGGGGGTAAATGTTTTCAATTGAAAGTATATAATTCAGGTAACTTTTACAAAATACTAGGGGCCAGTTTCTATGCTAAAGTACTTTATATGCATTATCTTTTAAGTTTTTCAACAATAAATAAGGGACAAACTGTATTGCCTGCATTTTGCAGACAAGGAAACCAAGGTGTAGAGAGATGTAATCACTTGCCTAAAGTTACACAGTTAGTAAGGAGTGAAGTTAAAATTCAAATCCAGGAGGCCGTCTGATGCTTACACTCATGTGCTTATTATGGTTCCGCCTCCCTTTCTCCTCTGTCCTGGAGATGACTGCTGAGCACCATTGTCTGAGATAAACCTAGACTGAGATCACTGATAGAAAAGAAAAATCAATGCTGACATAACCAGGTGTGATAAAGTTAGGCTATAAAATATCTGGCCAGTACTGGGTAGTAACTAGTTGTTAGGATCTTTTTGATTTTACCCAGTTGAAGTCAATCATTCTGCTTAATGATACTTGCAAATTTGGTCCCCATCTTCTTGAAATAATAAGTCACTTTCCGATCAACTGTGCTCAGCACTGGGGCCAAGCTTCGGTTATAGAACTACAGGTCAATAACCCCAGGAGCTATTGGAACCACAGTGAAGGCGGAACTCGGAGAGAAGTGACTTCCGCTCCCAAGCTGGCTGTTATCTGTGTGAAATGAGTGGAGGACTGTGCAGAGAGATGAGTATTGCTCTTCCTTTCACCATGTCTTTTAGAATCTATGAATTCTTGCTCTGTCTCTGGAATCTTGGTTTCTTTGCCTATTCTCTGGCTGGTCCAGCCATATCAATTTCATCTTTTTGCAGAAAAGCCACCAAAAGACTTGTCTGAAATTTCTCAGCTTCCTTCTTTCTTCCCTCCCTTCTCCCTCCTTCTACTGTTAAGTGAGATGATATGAACGATACCAAGCTTATTCAATCTCATTACTCCACAACATTCAATTAGAAAGTCCCCAAATCAAATGTAGATCTGCATTCATTTTCAGCGTGGGAGTAAATAGAACACTGTGCTTGTCAGATGTCCAGGTCAAAAGATTGTGCACAGTGACAAAGTACTTTTTGAACACTGTGGTGGCCATGGAGTACACCTTTCTGATCTCCTTTCTCTTCAAGAAGAGCTGAGAAGAGTATAGTTGGCTGACAGCCTCTAACTGCTACACCCTCAGATTTATCATGACATCCATGCATACATCCTGTTTTCCCAGAGCTATACACAGTGTCTACAACAGGTGGGGTTCAAGACTTGGGCCATTTCTGCCTCATGTGGAACTCTTTGATGGATGAGCTCTGCATGTGGACACATCAACAGTCTGAGCAACCTTCCCAGATCAGTGCTGCATCTGAAGACCCTTCCTCCAGCACCCCTTCCCTCCCTTTGGCCTTTCACAGTGGCAGACATGCACTGCAGCCCGAGGGCTCCCTCATGGCCTCCTGCTCACTTCCTCCTTCATCCTTCGTGGGCATTTCCCCATAAATCTCTTGTATGCTTAAATTGCATCTTGACCTCCATCTCTCAGAGGACCTGGACAGAAATAAACCCCAATTCCTCATACTTGCATATCTAACAGTATGTATATGTAGGCACTGCTGGCCCATTTTCCAGCTACCATACAACAATTTTGAGTGTGGCACATCTACATATCTGCAACTCACAGATGCAACATCTCATTTCCAAGCTTACTCTAGATTGAAATGCTTATATGTAACTATTTAACTGACGTCTTTACTTTGCACATCCAAATTTAGTTCTCACCCAACCACTATTTCCCTTGCTTATCGACTTCAGACATACTGGCTTTCCTGCCGTTTCATAAAAATATCAAAAATGTTTCTATTTTGGGGTTTTTGCATTTGCTACTCTCACTGCTTGGAGCACTCTTCCCTTAAGATACTCACACATGGCTTGCTTTTTCTCTTTATTCAGATATTTTATGTCACCTCCTCTAGGAGGCCTTTCCTAACCACACTAACAAAATTGCTTGACTCTCTCTTCCCAAATTCTTCTTTCTTTTAATTTTTTTAAATAATTTTTTTTATCATTAATCTGTAATTACATGAGGAACATTATGTTTACTAGACTCTCCCCATCACCAAGTCACCCCCACATACCCCATTACAGTCATTGTCCATCAGTGTAGTAAGATGCTATAGAATCACTACTTGTCTCCTCTGTGTTGTACAGCCCTCCCCGTGCCCCCCTACATTATGCCTGTTCATAGTAATGACCCCCCCTTTTTTTCCCCTTATCCCTCCCTTCCCACCCATCCTCCCCAATTCCTTTCCCTTTGGTAACTGTTAGTCCATTCTTGGGTTCTGTGATTCTGCTGCTGTTTTGTTCCTTCAGTTTTTCTTTGTTCTTATACTCCACAGATGAGTGAAATCTTTTGGTACTTGTCTTTCTCTGCCTGGCTTATTTCACTGAGCATAATACCCTCTAGCTCCCTCCATGTTGTTTGTGTTGCAAATGGTAGGATTTGTTTTCTTCTTATGGCTGAATAATATTTCATTGTGTATATGTACCACATCTTCTTTATCCATTCATCTACTGATGGACACTTAGGTTGCTTCCATTTTTTGGCTTTTGTAAATAGTGCTGCGATAAACATAGGGGTGCATCTGTCTTTTTCAAACTGGGCTGCTGCATTCTTAGGATAAATTCCTAGGAGTGGAATTCCTGGGTCAAACGGTATTTCTATTTTGAGTTTTTTTGAGGAACCTCCATACTGCTTTCCACAATGGTTGAACTAATTTACATTCCCACCAGCAGTGTAGGAGGGTTCCCCTTTCTCCACAACCTCACCAACATTTGTTGTTGTTTGTCTTTTGGATGGTGGCCATCCTTACTGGTGTGAGGTGATAACTCATTGTGGTTTTAATTTGCATTTCTCTGATGATCTCTTTCCCAATTCTGTTCTGTTTGCTTCGAAGTACTTATCACTGGTATTTTATTTAATAAGAAAGGGAAAAATGAAGTAAGTTAGATAAAAGAAATTAGATAAAGGAAAGGGAAAGAAAGGAAAAGAAAAGAAAAAAGAGAGAGATAAAAGAAAAACTAAACTGTGCCGTGCCGTGAATTTATCAAAACTGCCTTGTCTAATTCAAGGGTTTTTAGGGATTATTTGAATAAATGACTTGTTCACACCAACTAGAATTCAAGTATTTAGGAGACTTAGGAGCTATTGCCTGCCTTCACAAAATAGAATAGTGAGTGATATTGCCAAACTGCATATTTTAAGTATATCTGGCAAACCCTTACTGGCAATGTCCAGTACAAACATGCTTTGAATCTATTTCCCACAGTTTCTAAGTCACATGAGGGAAAGAAATGAAATTTTTCATGCCCCTACCATTTTATCAGCAGTCCACACAATAGAAATATGGTATAATGCCTAAAAACATGGCGATGCTCTGATCTTTTAGTTCTACTTATAAGTCTCTATCCCACAGAAATATCTGCTTACTTGGTTAAAGATGTATGTACATGATGTTCACTCACAGCATCTTTTTTAACAGTAAAAAATTAGAAATACCTAAATGTCCACCAATACAGAACTGGCTAAACATGTCATAGTATGTGACATAATAGAGTTCTTTCCAGGTGTTAAAATTACATAGATCTACACTATCTAACATGCAGAAATACTTGTGATTTATTACATGAAAAAAAATCAATGTTAAAAATCTGTGTATATATGTACACACAATTATTTCCATATAAAAAGAATAAAAAGTTTGAAAAGATATCACTGAATATTAATAGACTTCTAAATGTGTACATTATAGGCACTTAATTATTTTTTATTTACTTCTCTGTAATTTGTAGGTATTTTTAAATAATAAGTACACATCATTTTTTGGAATAGTGAAATAAAAAAGATTAATGCATACACAAAGTCCACAGTAAAGAACTATAGATTATCATTGTAGATGGGAGTATACAGTCCATTAACTGTTACCTAGTTCAAGAAACTCTTCCATTTCACAGAAGAGGAAACTAAGACCCAGAAGGGATCCTGCATCACCCAGGACTCAGGTTCATGACTCTCTCCCATCAGTGTCCCAGCCCAGCAGGTGCTCAGTTAACAAGGTGACTCATGTAATTGGTTGATTTGATGTGGGGAAGCCTGAGGGTGATCTCCTTTCACTGTTGAACTGCGGCAGAAAATTTCACAGTGGGAACAGAGATGGTTCAATTTTTCCCTCTGCTCCAATTCTGCAAGCCTCTGATCCATATTGATTAGGACATCTTTATGTATAGCAAAGAACCTGACAGAGGTTGGTAATGTAAGATTTCCTCTGACGGGGAATGGACTTAATTACCTGGATACTCCCTGGCTGTTTTTTAGTGTTCATTGAGAGAAACAATTGCCCCTAAAATGCATTTTATTTATAACTTAACTATTTTAGATAAAACATATGAATATCCCTCTTGACAGAAGGACTGGAGCTAAAGTTGATAATAAAAATGTTCTTGATAGAATGTTATTTTTTCCCCATAAGTTTGGACTGTAAAATGATGCCCTGCCAATAAAGAAAATAATGTTGATAATGAGGAGTTTAAAAAGTTGTTTTCTATAAGGAGGCAAAAATGCTCATAGCAGAAGCTCATATTCCAATTGTATGTTCCACACTGAGTTTGCAAAGCTGATTTTTGTGATCTCTTGATGATGGAGTAGCCAAAAAAAAGGCAGGGGGACAACCCATGGAGTTTCAAGATCGTCAAAAAGACCATTAGAGTTTGCATTCTGAAATGGAGCAGAACTCTTGCATTTTGCCCAGTTTCCCAGGCCAGAGGTTCACCAAGAAATGACCATAAGTTATGGTAACCAGCAGTACCATTTTCTGTTATCCTGCTTCGGCCAAGAACTTAAAGTTACACAAACCTGTGCATCCTTGTCAAAGAATTAGCAGAGACACCAAAAAAGAAAAGAAAAGAAAAGAAAAGAAAAACCTTTTTTTTGCCTCAACTTCAGTGGCACTGGACATCAATGGAGTTATTTGCACATAATGAGGAGGAAAAACCAATCTTGGCGGAGGAATAACTCTCTATCACCATCTTTCTCACCAAGAGCTTATGGCCTTCAAAACTATTATTCAGAGAAAGAAAGTTTTGTATTTATTAGATAAATCAGAGCCAACCCAGGAGGTGTTTGACAGGAGACATTTAATTTCCTCCTCAGTAGGACACCTTATTCAATAGACAGCAGCTTAGCTGATCCTTTATCCGATGCCTTCTGTACAAAAGTGGTGTGAACTGTAAATTGATTGCATTAAGCAATCAGAGTGCTGAACTTTGTTGTCCCAGGTTTGTTTTTCTTTCTTCTCTTTCATTTTTTAACCTTCCACAGAGTGAGCTCTCTTCCACAGCAATGTGACTCACATGTTGTTCCCTCTACCTTTCAGAATATTATATACTTTGCACAAAATATTCCAGTGTACAAAGTGTTGAATTTAAAACGTGGTTCAAATATCATTGCCCTGTGAGATAATTAAAAATTTTCAGTACCTCTGATTCTCTTGAAAATATACGGCCATGAAGTACATAAGGACACTGACACACATGACTGAAAAAGCTGAATGAGAAAGACAGCTTACAGTCATCCCTATATATCTGATTACATGCCAATATAATCTTTTACATTGACATAATTATACAACATAGTATAAAGAGCCCTGGGCTGGAAGACCAAGGACATGGGCTTTAATTTTGGCTCTGACTCTAAATAGCTGTGTGATTTTGAACATCACTGTATTAGTTTTCTGTAGCTGCTGGAACAAATCATCACAAACTTAGCTGCTTAAAACAACACAAATTTATTCCCTCAGAGTAGTGTAGGCCGTATGTCCAGTAAGTTTGACTGGTTGCTCTAGGCTCAATAAGGCTGAAATCAAGATGCCAGCTAGCCTGCATGTGTTTTTGGAATTTCTGAGAAAATATGTGCTTCCAGGCTCATTTGTTGTTTCCATGATTATAATTAGGTGCATGCAGTTCCAGAATTGAGGTTTCCTCGGCGGCTGTCAGCCGGGGGTTATTCTCGGCTTCCAGAGGCCACCTACATTCTCTATCAGTTCCCTGCAATGGACTGAATCCCTCTCAAGCTTCTAAGTTCTCCTACCCCTTCTTTGGTTGCATCTCTCTGACTCTAGTCAGAGAAAATGACCTTACGTTATGGTTGCCAGCAGTAGCATCTTCTGTTACCTGGCCTTGGCTGAGAACCGAAAGTCACAGGATCCTCCACAGCAGGGGTGCTGTGCCAAATTGTTTCTTTTTTAAGCGCTCAACCGATGGGACCAGGCCCACTCAGGTAGGACAGGATGACTGCTCCATCTCAAGGCCCCACCTTCATCACATCTGCAGAGTCCCTTTTTGTTTTATAAGGTGACCTATTCACAGGTTCCAGGGATGAGAGTGGGGACATCTTTAGGGGGAACCATTATTGTGCCCCACACACTAAACTTCTCTGGTTTACCTCTAAAAGAAGGAGGCTGAATGAAAACATTATTTCTCGAGGTGAGCAGAAGCCTTCCTCTGAAAGGCCACCACAAAGGTTGAGGGGCCCCTGGATCTGGGTCTGGCATTAAATCCTGCTGAGTTACACCCTGAGACAGTTATCCCTGTGTCAGTCTCTTTGGAGCCTTCATATTAAAACAGAAAAAAGTCTATTTGGTGCTGGTATTTCTTTTAGATTAGTCTATTACTTCTTACTTCCTTTTTCATTGGGGTGGGGGTTTGGAAGAGAAAGAGAAAGAGGAGAGAAAATGAGGCTCAGGCTCCATACTGGGGGCCAAGCAACCTAGTTAAATTTAACCATGTGATTTTGCTTTTATTGTGTTCATTTAACTGTTGTCTTCTATTCATGCCAAACTGATACTGGTTTTCCATTTACAATATTCATACGCTTTTGATTTTAAAATCAATGTATGTAAAAAATGAAATGAGTCATTTTAAAGAAAAATGTCACATAACAGCAGATATACAGAGAAGACCCATATTATAGAGGTGGTACAAGAATGACAGAAGATGGGGACATTCTGCACTAGATGACCTCATAAGTTCCTGCGGTCAGTTTAGCTAATGGAAAAGTGGGCTAAAGCTTGAATAAGCACTTCAGAAAAGAGGTTGTGCACATGGCCAGCAAACATATGAAAAGGTGCTTAAGTATATAAATATTCAGGGAAATGCAAACTAGAGCAATAATGAGATACCATTACACACCCACCAAACTGACAAAAATTAAAAGGTCTGACACTACCAAATGTGACAAGAATGTACAGCAATGGGAAAGCAGAATTAGCATATACAGCTGAGGGAGTGTAGACAGAAGTATAGTGGGAAAAACTGTGAAACACTTTGATAAGGACCAAAAGATTACTCTGTGTCCTGTCCAGTGTGCCTTCCAGGTCACTGCAGTGTTTGATCGTCTTTGAGCAATTTCACAGCTCTGTAAATTGTAGAAAACCGATAGCAATACAAATGATTCTTCATAGAAATGCAAATTGTGTTCAGTGGAAGCCTTTGGTTATTACCCAATGTGCGTTGACCAATTTTGCATCTATTTGTAAATTCTTTTCCACATTCCTGATGTTTATATATGTGGTTTCTGTTCTTTGGATTCTCCTCTGAACTGGCTATAGCATTTAGAGCTGCCTTCACTGATTAATGAGTTAAATAAAATCTGTGACATGCATTGATTCTATATTTATGTAAGAGTCACCCCTTTACTTATTTTTTTCAAAATTCCTTTAGCAGTACAAACAGCTGAGAATCAGCAAGAGAAGAAATGCACAGCCCAGAATCGCCATTCTCCGTATTATGGCCTAGGAAAGCTCTCCCACATGCAACAGAAGACACATGCAAGAATATTCCCCCAAATATTATTTGTAAAAGCAAAAAAACCCCACAAAAACCTGGGAAAACCAGAATGCTTCTCCACAGTAGAATGAATGAAACTATTATGATATATTCACATGATAGAATACTATACCAAGTACAGCCATGCACTGCATGGATGTTGAAGAACACAACAGTAAGAGAATTCACACACAAAAGACTATATAGTATACTTCAAATCCCATTTGTGTGAGCTTCAGAAAGGAGGCAAGCTTAACCGTACTGTTTAGTGATGTATGCTTAGGTGGAAAAACTATAAAGAAAAGCAAGGCAACAAATACCACAAAAGTTAGAGGAGAGCGGCAGGCTACCTGCAGGAGAGGGACATGGCAGGAGTGGAGCACACAACACTATTTTATAAGCGTGGTGGTGGATATACATGTGTCTCCTTTATTACTACTTTTAAAAAGTATGTGTATATTTCATATTTTCCTATATATATGACATATTCTACCCTCAAAATCAAAGTCAATGAATCTATTATTCTGGGTCCTTTGGATAAATAAATTGCTAACTGAAATGTTAGAACAAATACCTCCAAGACCATCCTTTGACCCCTGCAGCTTGGATTTGAAAATTATTCCTTTATGGTGACAACGTACATCACGGGGCCTGAGCGTAAGTTCTGGCTCCAAAAGGTCTGCGATACAGAGGGTCTCATAAATACCACTATCTCATACCCTTTCTTTCAAATTGTGGGAGGAGGGACGGTAACAGGAAGCCCCAGAAACAAGCAGCAGTTTTAGTATGTGCCAATTCTGGAGGGGAATGAAAGCACTTCTGCAAATTCTTGTATCAAGAAACAATAGGAGAAAGAGGAGGATGTGATAAAGGAAAAGAGAGGAAAAACCTTGGGCACCAGCTTGTTTTGGGGGTCCAGATTTTGAACACATTCTACTGCTTGAGATAACTAACTTATTCTGTGACATACTTCATTGTTCCCTTCACCCTGCTTCTCTGCTTTCCAACACCCCTTGGTTTCAGACACTTTTATTGGAATACCAATGGACTGGGATCTTAAATAGGAATGCATTTTTAAACACAAATGGTACAGCATACTTCCTGTACCATGAATGGACCTATTCAAATCTACCAACTTTCATCTGGGTAGTTTCATGAAAGAAATGGTTTTGATTGAGTGAAATTCAGGCAAACTTAGATTTTAGAAAAGCATCAAAATTACCAATAAGCCCATACATTTATAAATTTCCTTCAATATACACCTAGGCAGAAGATAAAGGAGGATCTTTTCATCTTTAACACCTAAAAGGTAACCCAAATTGCTCTGGATGTTAATATTAAATTAGGCAGCAGAACTCCAGCTGTATTTCAGCCCAACACTTGATAGCAACTACAAATCTCCTGTAATCTAGGATTTCCATTATTTCTTTAAGTGTACTAGAAAAATTAATAATTAAGCAATCTGCAGGATAAATGAATGGCTCCACTTGAAAAATCACAAAGTAGAATGTCAGTGTAATGAGATTATAGCTAGAATGAAGAACTATCTCTCTGTAAATGATCATTTATCAGCCCCACAGAAATAATCTCATAAAGGAATAAACATCAAGTTCTAAAACTTCTTAATTATTCAGGACAATTCCTTAATTCGGGTGCCCAGAAATCTTAAAGCGCCAAGACAATGAGCTCTGTTTTGTCTCAGAAAGTCCCTAATAATTGATCAAAGAGACGTTTCTTTAGCTGTAGCATCTGCTACTGTAATTACTACTGCTGATCCTATGGCTACTTTGGCTGCTACTACCAAGAGCTACAGCTCTCATTTGCTGAGCACTCACTATATTCTAGGCTTTATATGTGAGCTTGAACCAATTAGATGAGCAATTTATAGCACTATCACTCTTAGAGTTGCTGATGGTTGTAGTAAGTTGAAAATTGTGTACAGTCAAAACCACTCGAAATTTCTTTAAATCACCCATTCACTGTAGGTGATATTTTTGTCTCCAGAACAATCTCTTAAGAAGTCAACAAACCCAGTTTTCTCTGCAGCACTGGAACTAACCACTCTTAGGTCATATGAGGTGGTGGTATAATTTGCTAAGTTATATGTGAACATGATGTGATCTCTTATTATTTTTTTACACATCCAATACTATTTAATAAGTAGTGGTGAATCTACCCTTTCTCTTTCTTCAAACTGGATTCTCTCTGTATAATATAATTCTGGTTTAGAACCAATTGTTTACATTTTGGGGAATTTGTAAGCTTAAATGTATGTATTTGAAATGGAAGAGCAGTCACATCATTTGAGGATCCACTGGCTCTCTCATGCAAGGCCTGGAATGGCTGATTTGTTAGCTCATTCATAACTCAAGTCAAGATCATGGGCATTACTTTGGGTGGCTGGAGACCCTGGGATTTAAACCAGTGATTAATGCGTCTTAAGTGACTGGCTGCTTGTGTGTAACTCCCCAGCTCAGTATTATCTTATTAATTTATTTTTAAACACACCACAACATGAAAAATCATCCAGAGAAGGCTTTGCAGAGAGAGAAATTACCAATACAAATGATAATATTGATTAACATTATCATCCCAGTGTTCTCATAATAATCAGTGATGTTTGAAAAGATGCAAGATCACGTATGCTTTATAGAGCATGATTCCAGACACATTTCAGTCCAGGAAGAATCTCTAAGTTCTGTCTTCCTGAAGATTAACGGGCGGAAAGCCTTGAATTCTGGACACCAAATCTGTGCGAAGTCAAGTTCCCTGTTCTTTCCAGGTTGTTAGTTTTGCTTGTGCCTCTTCCTTTTGGTCTCAGTTTTGACCAAGGACTTTCCCCACATCACCGCATCTTTGAAGCATTCTTCTATTGAGTCATACTTGGAGCAACTGAGGTTTGTGGAACGATTTTAACTTTTCCAAACACTTCAACACTTATCTTACCTGCCCAACAATCAAATATAACTTTCCTCATTTTACCAATGGAAAACATATTTAGATGGTTTCAGTGGCATGTTTATAGTTTCATAGATAGCATCTGCCCAGAACCAGAAATCTAGATTCTAATTCTGTGCTCCTTCAGTCAAGCTGAGCCCTGGTACCGAACAGTTGTAAAGTTCATCTCTGAGTTTCTGGAATTGTCAAGAAAAATCACATGAGTTATGTTTCACCACGTTCTGGACTCCTATAGCTGACCTCTGTTTGGTGAATCAGTAATTCACTTTTCGGTTTTTCTTTACAGTTGCAGGGGAGAAAATTTTTTCCTTCCCTTTTATGTTCAGTGACTGAGGACTTGTGAATTAAACTGACAACAGACAGACTAAATAGGAGAAAAGGCATACAAATTTATTAACTTTTAATTTTACCTGCACAGGAGGAATCACAGAAAAAAGTGAATATACAAAGGAGCAGTGAAATTTGAGAGCCTTTATATCCTCTTACCAGGAGAAAGGGAGGGGCAGAGGCGCACTCCCAGGAGTAGAAATGAAATCACATCCTAGAAGAAAGGGGAGCAAAGGCCCTTTTGTCAACAAAAATGACTTCTTTCGGGGAAGGTAAATAGGCCTTTAGGAGACTAGATGGGAGATCTGATAGTGGTAGCTTGTGACAATGCCTATCTGTGCTGACTTCTCATCTCCCAGAAAACATTATTAGAGTTGTTCCTGGGTAGGGGATTTATGACAAAGTAATTATTATGCCAAAGTGGCATATTTTGGGTTGGACTATCATGATCTTGTTCATAGCTTTCTAAAATATAGGTTTATTGAGGTATAACTGACTCACTGTGCATATTTAAAGTATGTAAGGTGATAAATTTTAGCCTGTGTTTGGGTATATATATGTGAATCCAGCATCACAATTAAGATAATGAATCTATCCATAACCCCCCAAAGTTTCCTTGTGGTCTGTTGTAAGCCATCTTGCATACCAAAACAGAACGTTTTATTTTAAACTCCAAACAGGTTTCTGCCTTAGCAGATTGCACTGTCATCCACCCTGTTGCTGACCCAATGCCCTGCTCCTCTATATATGTTATCTGTCAGTAAGACCCACATACTCTGAAGCCGTCCACTTCACTTCATTCTCTGGTCGCCTCCTTTGTCCAGGCCACTTGGTCTACACTGCGGCTGCATAAGTGGTTTGTATGCGACATTCTTGCTCATCACAATCCACTCCTGAGACACCAGCTAAACTGATTTTTAGGAAAAACAAATTCAATCAAGTCACTCTTCTGCTTGAAACACTCCAATAGCTTGCCACTGCTCTTGGAATAAAATGCGTAACTGTCATGCTCTACAAGGTTGGTGGTATGAAACTGAATAACAGAACTCTCATTTAAAATGGAGTTGGGAGGCCAGAAAGGGGAGCTCTCACACCCTACCACTCATTGTCAGTTGCAGACCCCAACAGGAGGAGAGGTACCTTGCATTCCCAACAGGAAGAAGCCTACTTTACTACTCCAGCAGGAGAAGGATGAGTTTCTTCTTGCTCAGCAACCAACTCCACCAATAAGAAAATGTTGCAGCTCAGCCAATGAGTTCACCACCATGGAGTCTCATTATCCTTCAGTGGACTTTTGTTCAAAGCAGCCCCTCCCATAACATAGCATTCCCCTACTTCGATCTCTGGACTTGCCTATAGTTGGCCATAGCTTGCATGCTCCAAATAGCAATTTCTCTGCTACTCCTGAATAAACCCATTTTGCTGGTAAAATAACTGGCTGTTTCATTTTTAAGATCGACAGTGGTAATCAAGTGCTACTCACTTCTTTGATGCCATCATCTTCTACTCTACTAATCTCGCCTGCTGCCACCCTCAACTCCCTGCATTCACTCCCTTCCAACATCTCTGGATTTCTTTCAGTTTCTAGAACAAGGAAAACATATTCCTTCCCTTGTGTGTTTTCATCAATTCTTGCCTCTGCCTGAAACACTCATTCCCCAGTTTTAAAGACCAGCTCCTTCTTGTCATTCACATCTCAGCTCAAAGTTCATCCCTTTGGAAGAATCCTCTTAGATCTCAACATCCCCAGTCCTTGTCTCCAAGTCAATCTGTTCTGTTTCTTCACAGCACTTTTAGTGGTTGGAATTACTTATCTATATTTTTATAGGTTTACTATCTGGCTACTGTTCATACCAGAACATCCTAAGCTCCTCATTCATTATCTCATTTTACCTGCATGACACCCCTACGAGAGAAGACCATTATCATCATTGTTTTCAATCAAGAAAACCGAGGCTCAGAGAGTTTAAGTAATTTTCTCAAGATCATACACCTAAGAAATAGTGAACCCAAGTAGCCTGGCACCAGAGCCTTCACTTCAACCTCTCTGAAAGTTGTCCAAACAAATGAATTTCGTGGCTTACTATATATGAAGTGATATCATGACATCTGGGTTCAAATCTTAATTCTGTAGTTCTGGACAAGTGGTAGACTTCACCTAATTTGTTTTCTTCATCTGACAAATATGGATAATGCAGAATGTAATTCAGAGGACAATAAGACTATGAAATCAGTGTATGGGTGTGGTTTTCAAAGTGTTACCTCTGGACTAGCACACCAGCATCACCTGGGAAGTTACAAAAAATGTAATTTTTCAGTTTTATCCTGGACCTACTGAATCAGAAACTCTAAGGGTGGGGCCCAGTAATATGTGCTGCAGTCCATTCTCTAAGTGATTCAAATGCACATTAAACTTGAAGAATCATGAGTAGGTAAGCCTTTAAGCTAAAGTCTGGAGCAAAATAAGTGAAAAATAACAAAGGCTATTATTAATATAGCTAAGTAAATAGTCTAATAGTATTCTCTCTGGAGACATTGACATGTTATCAGGATACTTTCTTGTTACATAGGACTGTTCCTCAGATTTCAGTGTTAACATCCATGAACCCTGGGCAGTAAACGTCAATTGTAAGTCATCCCAATACTATGACAAAATATGCCTCTCCTTCATTTCCAAAAACCACCTATGGGAGTGAAAGACTCAGTTATATCCCCAGCTAAGAACCATAGCTCACCAATCAGAATGGTCCTCTAATGTGCTTTCTTGTTCAGATTTCAATGGGACTTCTGTCAAAGGATTATGTGGGTGCGAACTGGAAGACATTTGAGTGGCAAAGCAAGACACTGATATATTGGATTCACAAATTGCCTATAAGGAGAGTGTTTTTACCTGACTTTGCAGAGAAAGCAAAGATGAGTCAAAAATAGTTTCTGTCCTCAAGAAGTTTCAGTATAATTGGAGGAGTTAAAGTAATTGCAAAATTAATTACATCACATGAAATAGTGGAAGGCGCTAAGAGATGCCAACCAAAATTACAGTTCTGAAAGAGTGACTGTTAACTATACTGGAAACTAGGATAGATTGCTTCATAAAGGAAGTATTGGAGATGATAAATGCCTTTGGCTAAAAGAATTTGTATTTCCTCAGTTTAAGTGTAAGTTAATAATGACATTATGTCATGTTTTATGGATAAGAACAGACATATGTATGTAGATGAGAGATACAAAGACACAAGCAATTATAAGTGAAAGCAATTCTTGGAAAACGAAGACCCACTGTTTCCCAATAAAAACCAACTGACAGACGTTTGGAAAATGCTGGCACCATCCTAAGAATCCTAACTATTCTGGCCTAATTCTTATCAATAGAGATTTCCATGTTCGCTTATCAACCAGTGAGAAGTGCCAATAGCCTTTAAAGCAAATGTTGCCTTCCTCATCAGGGATGGAAACAGATGTTCATAGAATTTTAGAACTGTTGACAGACAAGCCTAAATGTTTTCAACTTTCAAAATTCTCCTTGTTTCCCTCATTCTGGTGTCCCTGCAGAAATCCCAGCAGAGGGGTGGTGGGAGGAGAGAAACAAAGACAACCTGCCATGTTCCTTTGGGATGTTGGGGTTTCTTGAAGGCTGGTATAGCAAAAGTCTTGAGTGCCAACTCTAATCAATTGTTGATGGTTATCTGGAAAGGACTGTGATGGCACAGCCAGAGAGAATGCCACAAATAATTAGTAATATCACTGTGAAAATGTTAACTTATGATAGCAAATGCCCCATGTAGTTTCCAATTACTCACATAGTGGTGTCATACTACTCTGGAGGGAATATTATTTGATCCACAGCATAAATAAATTTGTGTTATATTGAGGTCATGGGATACTGGAGTTTTGCTGAAATATTTGATTTCTACTTAGACACAGATCTCCAAAACATGGTCTCCCATCTTGATAACATGTTCTTCTCTCCATTCTGAATCAGACTGGAAGTAATAGGCTGTACTTCATTTATTTGTTTGTCCATTCATTCATTCATTCAGGCAGCCATTCACTGTCCAGGTTATCTACTATAGTATAAAACATCACCAAAACTTGATGGTTTAAAATAACAATAGTCCTGTCTTTTTTTCATCTCTCCTAGTTTCTCTGAGTCAGGAATTTTAGAAAGGCTCTACTGTATGGTTCTGGTGTGGAATCTCTCATGTGGTTTCAAATCAGACAGTGGCTAGAGCTGGGGGAGGATGGGGCTTGATCAGCTGGAGGATGGATGGGCAGCTCATTCTCTTCATGTAGTTTTGGGACATTTCTATGTGGATTAATTTGTATTCCTAAGGCAAGACATATCATGTTGTACGGCCTAGCCTTTGAAGTTATACAGTATCACTTCCACCATATCCTATTGTTTGAAAACCAGTCAAAATCCCACCTACCTGGGTAGAAGAGGAAATTAGTCTACATCTCTTGATGGAGATATGACTCAGTCTTGTAAAAACACATGGGATGGGAGATATTATTGTTGCTACCTTTGGGAAATATAATCAGCCACAGACAACAAGTATTTATTGAGAACCTACTACGTGCCAGGCTATATACACCCTGGAAACACTGTGAAGAGGAAGACAAGCCCTTTCTCCTATAAGATTTATAGTCTGCTGAGGCTAATTGAAGGGACAAACAATAACTGTATAAACAAGAACGCTAATTTTGGATAGTGATTAGTGTTATGAAGAATATTTAAAAAGTAGAGTGGATTTTTGGGAGTTTTAGACAAATGCGGTCAATACCAGAGTCACTTAATCAGAGAACTTAATGATGAGAAGGAGCCAGTCACATAAAGATCTGGGGGAACAGAATTCTAGACACACGGAGGAGGAAGTGAAGGCATAGCACATGAAGTAGGAATGAGGTTGGCATGTTTGAGAAAAAGCAAAAGGCCTGGTAGCAGGAGAACAGTAGGCAAGGAGGAATGGGGCATGGATGAGAGAAGCAGGCTGGGGATGGATCATGGAGCACGTCAAGGCTAAGCAACACAGATTTTGTTCCAGTCCCCTTTAAGTTTCATGCGGGGCAGCCCTTATTCTGCTTACTCACTGGTAGAACCACAAGGCTCAGAATCCTGCCTAACATATAGCTGACACTCAACTGAGATTGTTGAATCAAGAATGAATGAACACCAAACCTTAAGTCACTATCAGCCCACATTTTAAGGCAAGCTCTGCATGGTGGGGCCTTTTCCAAATTGACAGAGTGGTAGAGATCTCACTTTAAAGCTTCAGCTTAAGACTGGCTAGACTACAAGAGGGCATCTATTACCACCTAAATGAAGATACATAATAGGGAGCTAATTATAATGCTTCTTGCCCTGCTCTTGAATAATTAAATGTTTTATTGTGATGTTACGATTTGAATTTATTATCCTTTGCTGGGGAGCAAAATTAAACATAATGAGGGCTGTTAGTCTCTTTTCTGTTCTGCCTGTATCCTGTACTTTATATCATTTTTACTACTTTGATTAATGGGTTTAATTTACTTTGACTGGAGTATGTAGGAATCAGTAGAGGGGGGAGGTGAGACTGTTAAAATCCTTTTAATTAGACTAATAATGCCACATCTTCATGTGTTAACAAGGGTGTACCACTAATTAGCTTTTGTAGGTCGTTTCTGGGAAGGTAGCAGAGTAGCTTTGAAATATCCTTGGTGATACCAGGAGATCTATTAAGTTGACAAACAGAGCATGACATTACATATTCCCTCAGGAAGAAGAGCCTTTAGCATCTAAGGGGTAGAGAATGGACCTATCTTGCTGTGTAGGACGTCTTCCGTGTACCCAGCCAGGTCTGTTCTTCCCCCTTCGGTCCTGCATGACCTGCACTGACAGGGCTCTCAGGCACTCTGCCTGGTGGATGGATGGGCCAATGGAAGCCCCAGCAGGAGATCAAGGTTATTTGTTGCCTGGCTTCCCCACTTTGAAATTAGTAGATGTGTCTTTGAAGCCGAGTGTGTTGCTCTACTTAAGATCGCTACTCTTAAGACAACTTGCCCTACACAGCTCTCTCCCTAGTGGCTCTGCTAACCTCTCTCTACCATTGTCCTCTTCAAGTCTAGGAGAGGCAAACAGCTCCCCCTCCACTGCACTGCCTCTGTGGCCCTCCCACACCCACTCCCACCCTTGTAAATAATTCCCTTGAAAATGAGCCCCCCTTGAAATAGCCTGCTCTGAGTATGCTTTTTCCTGTTGGGTGTCTGATGGATGCCCCCTTGTTAATGCCAATGTTTAATTTATTTTATTGTATTTAATTTTGTACAAGTTTCATTAAAATTGACTGCATCAATTAAACCGGCTCCTATGTTCTGTTTTTGAGATGAGATAGGATTGTATTCAGTTATGCATTTTCATATGTAAGCTTTATCTACTGCTAACATTTGTTTTAATAAGAAATTAAGAGTATTTTTGGCTGAGGGTGGGTGCAATAACATCTTTAATAGCTGAAAACTAAACATTTTTTTATTTAAAATTTCTCAAAATATATTAAGTATCAGAATTCAATCAACAGATTTGCTCTTGGGTCACTGTGTTTAAAATATCACATTGGTTATTCTCTGAGAGGAATTACACAGGCTTCAATGTTTATATGAAGAAGCAGGTTTTAGAGATCTGCATAATACAGAAATCCAGGTGTGTTGTACCTGTACACATAAAATGTCTTGCAAAGTTTTTTAAACTCCAACCATTTCAGGAGGAATATGTTATGAGGCTTCTTAGCAGCAACTTCTGAAATTTAGTCACAACTTTCTTTTTAAGCTTCCCAGAAAAAAGCTGGCACATAGGACTCTGTGGAGAGTCCTTAGGCCTTGGTTCCCTCTTGACGTCCCACTCCCACTCCTACACAGTTTCTCCTGCCCTACAGGTTTCCACATGTTCTGGGGTCCCAGTGAGGAAGAGATAAAGCCTGCTAGTTTATCCAATACCCATTCTTCAGTTAAAGCTTTGCTAACAGATTTTTTTGGGAACAGAAGTGGGGTTGACCACATAAAGAGTTTTGGTCACTTAGATTTAAGTAGAGGTTACTGGCAGGATTTCTGGAAAATATGTTTTTAAACTATTAAAACTTTCCCCTTGCTTTCCTATTTCCCACCTGGAAATGGAATGTATTGTCCAGAGCTCCAGGAACCATTCTACAACTATAACTTTGAGAAAGGATACCATATCTTAAAACAGAGGGGAGAAAAAAGGAAGAATGCTAGTATACTAATGACATCATGGACTTAACAGCAGCCACCAGACGACTCACCACTGGCCATGTTAACATCTCTCTTGTTTAACCCACTGTTACTTGTAACTTAATGCAATCTGTAAGTAATACCGCAAAAAACTACCATGGGTACCCCTTGTGCCATTCTTGAGAGGAGAATGGATTATTGTATGATTAAGGGTAAATTCTGAAATACAGGCTCAGGACGGTTTCCAGCCTGATTTGGAATGAGTATGTAGAAACAACCTTTCTTTTCTACCTGAAATTTTGTCCTAACCAAACCAGAAAATACATCAATTCTTAGAATCCCCCTGTGAATTTCTGGCCCTAGACCTTTCCCCAGTTGTTGACAGACTTCTTCACCCTGATGTGTGTTCTAATCTCTGTAATTTTTTCAACAGTCCTATTAAATACGACATAGTCTGTTGAATTCTTTATTGACTAGTCCGTGTGATGACTTGATGAAATTCACCACATTCCCGGCTAGAATGTGAATCCATGAAGGCAGGGGGCCGTGTGGCTTTTGTTTCCTGAGTGCCTAGTACAATGGCCTCAACAGACACATCTAGAGACAATGAATAAATAAGAGATCAATTTACAAATAAGTGAAAATAAGAAGATAAAGTCTTTTTAAATGCCGAGGCAATGAGCGGAAAAATACAACAGAACTTAACTTTGACTAAGGGGGACAGTGGGGAAGGGGCTGCTCACTGACTCCCGGGTGTACGTGAGGTGGAGGAGGCAGGGGCTTGGGGACCAGGAGACAATGTCTGTGAGCTCTATTCTGCCTTGTTCCAGAAGCCAAACTGTGAAAACGACCCCAAACAGGGAGGAATGGCCTCAACAATCCAACACAATCTGATGTCTAAGTTCTGGTCAAGGCTATCTAGGCCCATCATGACAAGAACTAAAACAAAATTTTGGTCACTCTTCAATCAACAGCTAACTCCAATCAGTATGTAGTAAGTGGAGAAATCTGGGCAGCAATAGCTCACTTGTTATCATTGTGCCCAGTACTGTGGACCCTCTTTGCCCCGCCGCTGGGATGGACAAAGTCTCTTCCACAAAGAGCCCCTGAGCCCAGGCCTGAGGCATGTCTGGAGAGCGTCTCCAGGTCTGACAGTTTTGCTGTTAAGCTTCTTGCCCTTCTAGCTTCTTGTCCGGCTGGCTCACTTACGGGAAGCATTATGTAATCCTCTGACCCTGAGCCAAGGACAAAGGCCCACAGAAGCCCCTGCTAATGAGGAAACAAAGCTTTCTGCTTCATGAGGCTGAGTAGGCTGGGCCAAGCAGGTTCCTAGGACTGTCAGAAAGTTGGCATTACTCATGTGCGGTTGTTCTATTATATTCTTTTCCTGAGAGATGGACAAGCCTATGCTTATTGAACAGTTATTTGCACTTCCCTAGTAACACAAGGGCTTGTTTATAATGTCACCAAAATGCGTTTCCCACTGAATCCAGAGCTTTATATGGTTCCACATGGCGATGCATGCTCTCTCCTCCTGTCTGGTGTTCCCAGACACTCGATGATTTATGTGAATCTGCTTAGCTCTCAGGTAATAAAATGAAACCACAATTGGTCAGATGTTCTTTTCTTACATGAACAACTTAGCTTCTATTCATTCTTTCAGATGGTGCCAGACAGGTGAGCAGGTTGGTTACAGATGGCAGGAAGACAGATGGCACAGTGTAAAGGACACTGAATTAAAAGTGAGATGACTGTGTTCTGGGGCTTAGGGTGTCATCGCTCAGGTTCTTGGCATTGAGATGATGCTCAAGCAACTGCTCCTCAGGGAAACCTTCCTGAACCTCACTACCCCCTTCCCTATCCCCAGTCTGGGTCGGATGCCCCTCTTCTCTGCTCCTGTCATATCCTGGTCTTTACTCACGAAGCACATGGGACAAAGTCAAAGTGTACACGTACTGGAAGGTACAAGGAGGATATAAAACACCTGATTGTTCCCAAAATAAAATAGTATTTCTCATCACTTCCAATTTAAAATATCATCTTTCATGTCAATATGGATAACTACCTTTTTGGTATTTAAGCTTAATGGTATTTAAGCCTAATTCTTCTATTCCTTCCCCTCTGCACATTCTCACCATCAGTCATGACTAAGGTGCCATCCCAACACTGAGGGAAGGGTATCCAATATATTTCTGGTTCCTACACTGTCTGGCTCCTTGTCGGCCTCCATGGAGATGACCTTTGTTCTGCTGGCCCCTGACCACCCTATGCGGGTACCTGCTGAGATGTGCCCTGCCCTGCCTGCTCTTTGGACTGGCTGTCACTGCTGAAGTCCACGGTTCCTCTTCCACATCTGGTATTACTACAGTTAGCACAGAAGCAAAAGTGTGTGTTACACCTGTGAACATGGCAATGGATTTGGATAGTCTTCTGGTATAAATACTCTCTTCCCATTCAAAAGATGGTTTCTTACAATGACTATCAACAATTCATGCGACAGATTCTGCTTATCTGCACAGTGACAGACTCAATCTGCTTATGCCCATGAATTACAAGTTTACTTACGAACCAATATGGGTTGTTCTTTCAAAAACCCGATCTTTTAGATTAAGTGCTATATTTGAAAGCAACAAGATTGATGGCTATACTTTAATAAAGTATTTAAATACTCAAGCATGTTAATATATAATATACATTAGAATGTGTTCTCCTCTAAGTACAAGTGACTATTACTTTGGTTGTTTTTAAGTAGACTAGGACTTGAAAAGAAAGCCTCAAGGAACTTGAAGTCCTGCTTTTCAACTTGTTTACAAAAGAAAAAGAGATTTCATTCACATAATCAACTAGTCATGTTTAACTATACATATCTATATTTTGAAGAACATGCTCTCCTTGAGCCGGGGAAAAGAATCCGAACACAGTTCATACGGAGACTGTATCCCAGAATACTGCAGACATTGATGTATACACTGGAATTATTCATGCTGCTTGTGTACTTTAGGGGTTGGGCATCTTGATGACAAACTCAGAATTTTAGTAAGTCAAATCTTGATTTTTTTTTTCAATAACTGAAAGGGGAGCGGTAAATAATCCAAAAACAGCAGCTAATCTAAAAGTAACCTAAATTTAACTGTGGAATATGTTAGACATCTAACCCTTTCAGATGCATCTAATCATGCTTCACCCAAGTTCATATTTAAATTGATTTGAATCCTTGCTAGTGAGAGGCGCACTAAATTATTGGGTAAGTATGAGTCTAAAACAAGATACAAGGCAAAGTCAATGCAAAATCCACATCTGATTCTATTTTCTGTTGCTTTTTAACTTCTAGGCAAGTTTATTATGTTAAAGAACCACAGTTCTCAGATTGTTCTCAGAGGGATTCTTTTTTTCCCCAGATACAAGCAACTCAAATGTCAAGCAATCACAAAATACAGCCAAACACCAGCTATTATTTCACTGGCTATATCCACAATTAGCCCACCAATTTGTTCTACATTCCTATCAAACTTAACAATTTGGACTCAACCCAAGGGACCTATAGTTTCCCAAATTTGTGTTGTGCTATGCTCTTTTGTGACATACTTGTCTGCCCCTTTCACATGATTCCACTCAGAGAGGTATGGTAGAAATGGCTTCTGAGTTCAGATGAGAATAATGACAGGAAAAAAAAAAGGCAATAATAGCAAATAACAATTGAGTCCTTCCTTTATGCCAGTCATCGTGATAAGTGCTTAACATGCATTATCTCAGAACAGTTTGCATCGGGTTGGAGCTCGGAAACTGTCAGACACATTGAAGGCCCTGCAGAGCAAAGACAAAGTGAGCTTGAGTGTGCATCGGACAGTACCTACACTCTTACTCTGGGAAACGGAAGACTCTGAACAAGGCAGAGAGAAAGAGAAACACTGTTAAGAAAAAGAACGTAAGCAACTAAGGTCCAGCTTCTGAGGTATCACTGTCTTCCCCATTCACCCTGTTTTCTGACTCTATGCAAGAACTCAAGCATGTTTCAAAAACCTCTGAGTCAATACAAACCTTGGATTTAAGAGTTACACACTTCTGATGAACTAACCCCAGCTCTGTGGTACAACAATTAACAATAAAGTCCTTGTTTTGTTATACTGGCCACTGGAAAACACAATAGACAGAATATGTAACTTGTTAGAAAAGAGAATAAAGTCACTGAATTTTATGAGCCCCTGCTGCCTTTGAACTTCTGCTGTTCTTCCACCATGAATTTATTTCTGTGTTGTAGGTTGTCTTAATCTCTCTACTGAACTTTAAGTGACTTAAAATGAGGGATGGGATTATTTCTCCCAAGGAAAAAATAAAAATGCCACAGGTTTTAGCCTAGTGCCCCACACATGGCTGAATCTCAAGAACTTCCTCTTGAATTTTGCCTGCAGCTAATACACTTAACAGTCACTTAAGAAACAGGATAACATACTGGGCAACAGCATACTTCCTGAGTTCAAATCCTGCCTCTTTAACTCTGATCAAATCTCTCTGCTCCTCAATTTCCTCAAGTAAAAGGTACTAATGAATAGTGAGTCTTAAATATGTTAATATATGTAAAAATACCTCAAACAGTGATGACAATGCATGTAGCAAACATTTGACAAGTGTTAATGATTGCTATTATTACTACTATTATATTATTGCTGATTTAATTATTCACAAGAACTACACTGGGTTGTGTTTTCAAAGGAAGGGAAGATAATGAAGTTTTCATGTTTCATGAAGGATACTGCTTGCGGGAGATCACAAACTTATAACTCCTTCCCCCTTTTCCCCCTATTATGGAAATACAGTCTCTTATTCTCTGAGAAGAGGGTACCCTTGCCCATGCCCCCAAAACACTCATGCAAATTAAAAAGACAGAACTTTTGGAAAAGGGGACAGAGTGTGTTTTGTCTCTCAAGATGACTGTCTGATTTTTTGTCGGGCTTCACTTCTAGCTTCACTTCAGTTCGGTATACAGGAATGGCCCAGGCATGTTTTGTGGTTGCGTCTGGTCAAGGATAGAAAACAAATCCAGTATATAACCCTGTCTCATTAGACAGCAGAAAATCAGGACAGTTTAACAAGGCATCAGCTTGGCTGATTAGCAGTGTATAAGTGACTATTTTTCCTGTTATTGTTCATTAGGAATAGATGCTAGCCTTGCTCTGAAAAATCCTGAGAATAGTAGGCATCCCACAAACACATCAGTGTTGACTTTCTTCATCAAGACCTACTTCCCTGTCCCACCCTCAACTCTCCTTATTTTACCTCGCCCCCTAACACCTGGGAACAGACTATGTGTTAGAGGACTGATGAGGTTCCCAAAGGGCACAGTTCACCCTCTTTTCTCTAGTTTCCTTGAATAAAGGTCTCACCTTATTCATGATTAAATACTTCATTTACCATTAACATTCCTTAGTGGAACTTCTAACACGCTTTGTTCAATCTTTAGCATATCAAACAGACCAAAAATAGGATTTAGAAGAATTGAGAAATCATAGATAATTTTGATTTTATAGCTATGCATTTAAAAGTATTCGCTAGAGAGATTACACATTTTATTACCACAAAGAATATCTGAATGAAACCTTCCCATTGGAAGCTGTACAGGCTTATCAGATTAGCAGAGAAGAAAATAGGTAACATGGTCCTGGTTGAAAATGTTTTGATGGTGCCCCACCATGTAAATGGGGCAAGTCCCCCAAAATGGCCTGTGGAGTGAGAGTGAGGGTGGGATGGGGCATGGCCAGTGGTCCATTTTGTGGAGGATGTGACACCTACAAAGGGCACCATCGTTTGATAACCTTCCCTGAGTTACAGGGACAAAGACTAGCATTTCAATGGCATAGTTTCTGTTCTTTTCTCTGCAACTTTTCATATTAGTTTTAACAAATATTAAGATATTACTTTAAAAAATTATTAAAATGTGACAGTTTAGGGAAATATACTCTAGTGGAATTCTTGGCCCCCCATCCCTTCTGCTGCAGCCATACATCTGGGTCATTTCTAAGAGCTTTGGCAGGAGAGTAAGAGGGTGGAACATATCTAAGAATGAAGCTGGAAGGCCAACGGCAATCAAATTTTGTAGAGCAGAGCTGTTTGGTTACTACAGGTAATTCAAATTCTCTAAGCGCTGTAAATATAATGATGATTTCAATCTGATCTTGTCCTCAATGTGGGAGAGAAAAAAGAAAGAGGAAAACAAATAAATACAGTCTAACCCCAAAATGGTCACAAAAATATTACAGGAGGTGAATGCTGATTAGTATAAAGTGGGAGGTGAGGAAAGAGGCAACCTTTCAGCTGGTCCAAGGAGACAAGGGTGAGCGGGAAGACTGTCCTGACTGAAGGAACAGCTTGAGCTGAGTACTGCAGACAGGGGAGAACGGTCTGGGGACAGATGTGGGAGCCCTACAGACCTTCAAAGTAAGTAACCGAAGACTAGTAACAGTGTATGTTTATTCTAATGCTTCCTTGACACTCTGGAGGAAAAAGAACATTTTCTCTTAACGCACCTCAGTTACAGCAATTTGCCTCTAATAATTTTCTTCAAACCCAAGGGTGAAAACACCACACATTTACCAAAATGCTTCAAGTTTACTTAGGAGAGGGAACATTTGTATTTCTCTTCTGATTACTCATAACATGCCTAGTTGTGGCCTATTATCTCAAAAAAAGAAACATGATTTTAAACATTAATACATACTTGGTGGAAAAATACAGAAAAGCACAAAGAAAATAATAGTTGGCCATAACTTCATTACCCAAAGATAACCACTGTAAGTATATGCTATATATCTTCCAATGTTTTTTTCTATATACATTTAATGCATACTTTAAACAAAATTTAAATAAAATACGAAATTAGACATGTGCATTTAAGAATCTGTTATGTCCCCTTACTGTTGCATTTTCTTCTATAATATCATTAATTTTGCAAAGTACTCCATAGTATGAATATTTTATTTTTAATCTGTTTTTGACCATCTTAGAATGTTTCCAATTTTCACTGACTTTGACCATTTTTTGATGAATTAAACTTCTCTGGCCTCCCTCTTCACATAAGTCCCCTGAGGGCCTACTAGCATAGAGGGAGCTGGACACCCTCATTTGGGGACTTAATAAGTCAGTCCATCTAAGGAGCTTGCTAAAGGTAAATGTGGAGATGGACAGCTTTTACTGCATAATAAGCAGTGTCTGTGAGGAAGACAATCTACGTGCCATTACATGATCCATGTAATCCATGTAAATCCTTGTAAAATTATTTATACATGAATAATATGTCTTAGGGCAGGAGTACCCCTCCCTATCCCACTACTCTATTTTTTTTTACACACAAGAAAAGGATCTCTGACTGGTCATAGTACTTCTCTGATTTGATTTTTATTACATGATAGTTCCTGGCTTTTCTAAACTATAAAATGTGACTCTTACCCCGGAAGTCAGATCACCGTTGTCCCATGGGAAAATTTAAGAGAAGAATTTTAAAGTTCCAAGAGGAGCAATATGAAGGAGTCCTTTGTTATAAAAATCCTCTTACTAGCTGAGGTCCTAAATTCTATACTGTGATAAATAACATGATTAGAGTTAAATAAATAATGAATCTAAGAGATAAATAGGCAAGACAGATGTCCCTATTCGGAAAAGAGATGAAATGTCACTCATAGGAAAAACACTTTTATATTAACTGTCCAAATAAAAGAAGGAAAAAAGAAATAGATGAAGGTCAAAGAGTAAGCTAGAAAAAGGGGGTGTATAATTTTAAACAAAACATATTACTCAGTGGGAGGAGGTGCCATTGTGTGAATAGCTATGGGTTTTTTGGTTTAGACCACAGATCTGCAAACTCTTTCCCTTAAGGGTAGATACTAAATATTTTAGGTTTAGAAGGTCAGTCTCCCTCACTATACTACTAAATTCTGCCACTGGAAGGAGAAAGCAGTCATAGACAACACCTAAGTAAATGGATGTATCGATGTTCCAATAAAACTTTATTTATAAAGTCTGCTGGGAAGCTGGATATGGCCCGTAAGTCATAGTTTCCTGACTCCTGGTTTAAATGATCAAAATGGTTGCAGCTCTCAACCTTCAGTTCCTTTCTCTATGAAATGGAAGTCATATTTTCCCACTCTTGGTTGTTATGAGGATTAAATCACAATTGCGAAAGATCTCAACACAATGCCTGGCTCAAGACTGGCACTCAAAAGTTAACTCACCCACCTCCCTTCAAGTCACTGATCAGTATCCACAACAGAGTATTGCCCCAGTTAATCATGCATACCAATTAAAGACAGAAATGCAGATGGAAAAGAATAACATGATAAATGGAAGGCAGTTATTGATTTTGGTTATGGCTTTTCTATATGCACAATTCAGGACAGATCATTAAAGAGTGTTGTCTTGCAAACTGAAAAAGCGCGAAGTACAACTACAAAAACGAATTGACTCAAGTTGTTATAAGGTAATTTCCATGACAATAAGCATTTTCCTTTTCCTCATCTTTAACTGAACTTTTCAAACTTGTAAAAATATCCTTACCTTTAAGAAATGGAAATTAAATATTAAAAGTAGATGCAAAAACTCATTTTTTTTGCATAGTACTCCACAGTATGAGTATTTTATTTTCTTTCTCCCCAAATCAAAATAGATGAACTGTACTTCAGTAAAAGTGCAAAACAGTTTGTTTAAGATGAATAATTACAGGCAGAATAGCACCTTAATTTTTTTTTTTGGTGTCATTAATCTACAATTACATAGGAGCATTGTCTACTAGACTTCCCCCATCGCCAAGTCCCCTCCACATACCCCATTACAGTCACTGTCCATCAGCGTAGTAAGATGCTATAGAGTCACTACTTGTCCTCTCTGTGTGTACAGCCCTCCCCGTGTCCCCGCTCACATTATGTCTTCTAATAGTAATGCCCCCTCTTTTTTTTTCCCTTTATCCTTCCCTTCCCACCCATTCTCCCCAGTCCCTTTCCGTTTGGTAACTGTTAGTCCATTCTTGGGTTCTGTGAGTATAGCACCTTAATTTTGATTGGAAGTGGAGTCACTCTAGTTTTACTTAGGAAGTTCTCAGCCTCTCTGCATAGCACACTACAGATTCTTTGAAGCATTTCTAAATGAGGTAATTTGGTTTTACAATGGGTTTCTTGTAAAAATTATTGTCTTTCTGAACATCTAATTAAAATAAAGATATAATAAAGAACTTACCATTTTAACTAGGGCATAGATCTTAAAGCAATTATCATGTCATTAATAATTTTTTAACAGACTTTCTTGCATAAGATGAATAAAAAGATTTTTACACCATGAAAAATCAATACACATTACTTATTTACATTAACAAACCTATACAAAGCAATCTGAGGCTTCATTAAATTATTTCTCCTGTAAACTAGAGGAGTTAGGAGAGTCATTAGCTATTTATAACTCAATGGAACTTCACGTAAAAGGGAGACATCTTATCTAGGACTCCATACTGGTATTAGTGTCATTTAAATGCAGAACTAAATAATATCAGAATGTTAGTCACTGCGAATAGACTGATAATTCCAAAAGAGGAACTAAATGATGAAAGTCAGCCACCATCATGGCATTATAATATGAAAGTTTCAAAGCCCTCTTTGAAAAATAAAAGTCTTACATTTTTTGCATAAAGTTGTGATTAAGGTTCTCCCACCACCACACTGCACCCCCCTTCCCCCATCCAACGCTTGAGCTGTCTTTCAGACAACTTAGCACCTGCAAAAAGCTAAGATCAGTAACCTTAAAATTCAGTCACAAGGACACCTCAGTTTCTTTTTGAGAATTTTCTATTTCTATAATTTCATCAAATATTATTACAGGAAAATCTGGGGAGAAAGAAAAAGCAAACAAAAACACACTCAGGATTTTAATTTTTTTTGGTCAAAAAGGGAAAGCTATGCTGTTATTAAAAGTCATTAAAAGGGAGAAAGATATTTGCCAATTTAAATTTTAGCCACATTGTCCCTAATGGATAATTTGGAGGTCGGTATAGACTCCTACATACGAAAGTAAAAGGCCTAAGGCCATGAAATGTCCAATTCTCCCAGGAAAGAACTGTCTAAGGAACTGAGTGAACAAATACATATTTGCAAGAGTGATTTTCCATCATTTTTAGAGTCTGAGTTGTTTCCTGAGCCCATGAAGGTGACAAATGATGGGAGAATTATACAGATTTTTTGTGGGGTTATTTGGTAAAGCTCAGTTAATACAGCCGATTTTGATGACTTATGAGAAATGTTGATAAAATTAAACCATCAGGAAAGCCAACAAATAATCAAACCAGTCTAAACAAATGGGTGAAAGAGCTGTTCCTGGAGCCCCATAAGAAATTTACTCTAGGGGCCTTAAAAGAATTCACAGAGAATTTGTGAAGTATTCACCAACTTTTCAAGAACAGTCACTGAATAGCTGATTTGTAGTTATATATCTCAATTCTTACAACTCTGCCAGAAAGAACCCTGTTGAGGTAAAGGGGAATAGACGGCTCCACTGCAGGGCACCGGGAAGATTCTGCATGTGTGCTGTGCCGTGTCATGTTGCCATGTTAGGCTGTAATGAAGCAAATTTGGACTGAAAAATGCCCAAAGTATTTTCTTCTGCTTGAATGCAAGGAATAGGAATGATCTAAGAGGCAAAGTTCAGAATATCCCCAAATTTCTTCTATTAATTCTAAAATATTAGATAAAAGATTATTGCTCATAATTCTGCTAGCTATAGGTGAAGTTAATTATAATATTAGTGTATTTTCAGGGTCATGAAATACCTCACTCATATATACAAGGAAATACAAAGGCATAGTATTAACTAAAACATTGTGTATTGTTCACAGGTAGGGTAACTGAGACTGTTGCTTATTCTCCAGTTCTTCCTAAGTGACAGCATCCATCAATTCCAGATGAGCTCATAGCTGAGTATGGCCTGGCATATAACTTCTGTCCAATAATATGTATGGGGAATTTCATGGGGCATCTTCCTTAAAGCAAGCAGAGGATGACTTTCCTCTTCTGTTCATCCCACCTTTCTTCCAGCTTCCAGAATGCAGATGAGATGGCTGTGGCAGAAGTAGCCATGTTGGATCACATGTTGATTTTAAAAATGGAAGTCATACACACAAAACATCAAGATAAAAGAACCAGGCCCATGAGAACTTCACGGAACAGCACAGGAGGTTCTGGGGAGCCCTTACAGCTATTGTAGCCTGGTTGCTAGGTGAACAAGTTCAAGGTCTGTAGCAAGAGAGGGTTTGCATTTGGATTCTGCAAAAATCGTAACAGCAACCATGTTCTGTCCCATCAGGGATGTATTTTCTCTTGTGATGCAATTTTCAATCTGTAGCCAAATGTCCTCACTTTTTTCTTTATAGTTTCAGAGTTTGATTGTTAAGGCCTTCCCCTTTTTACAATTTATTGAAAAGAATTTTCTAAAATTTCCCTCAGAACTGTTTGGTTTTCTTTTTTAATATTTAATTTTCTTATCCATCTGGAATAAATAGAACTGGAGCTGTTCATATAGTAGAGTGTGTGTATAATTTATATTAAAGTTAATTTCAATGACCCTTAAGCAAGCATTCTTCAGTAGCCCCCACCCCTACTACTACAGCCAATGTTTTTCTTTTCAGAAGGACATGAATTCACATTTCAAGGAAAAACACAAATAATCAATAAACTTATGAAAATTTTTACTAGCAATGCTAAAACAAATCTTTTGTTTAATAAATTGGTCAAAAAAACAAACAAATCCCAAAACAATGCTGGCTTGGGTATGATGAGACAGGTAACCTTCTTATCCTGATGGTGGGAGTGTGAATTACTTTCTGGAAGGCAATTTGGCAATTTGTTACAAGAATCTTATAAAGGTTCATGTTCTCTGATCTAGTAGTTTCACTTTAGGAACTCTACCCTATGGAATTAGAATGATCTTCCAACAAAGAAGTTTGAGGATATTCATCTCAGAATTATTCTTGGTAGTGAAATAGTATCTTAAAAAATGTCTCAAGGTTTCTCAACAGAAAAATTGATTAAATTATGGCACATTTATCACTGGATATTAAACAGCTATTACAGTGGTGTTTTTAAAGAATTTTTAATGAAATGGGGCAGTGGTTATAGTATAATGATGAATTCAAAAAATAGTACATATGTTTTAATCTTAAGTAGGCACAGAAAAATGACTTGAAGGAAATGCACTGTATTAGTTACCTCTTTGGGAGGTGAGAGTATGGTTAACTTATAGTCTGCTTTGCATTTTTCTGAATTTTCAATTTTTCTATAGTGATAATGGATTTCTATTGTAATTATGAAGAAGGACTAAAAATATAAATATGATTCTAGCTCCCAGTTTCTGTAAGAAGTAGCACTACTTACAATTGATTTAATCAAGATTTTTCTTCCCTGGGTCTTTTAACATGTAACTGTTTTGCTGCCAAATCCAATATTCTCTCTCTTTCATTAATAAATTGATGAACATGAAATGAGTTATAAGCCAATTATTAAGAACTCATTATTGCCTAACAGACATAAAATAACATTGATGCAGTAATGCATCCATTTGTGCTCTGACAATCTTGATGATCAAACTGCCTGGAAAATGAAGCTCCTATCATTTATATATGCCAAATCAGGAAATCTCACTGGAAACTTAGTTCCTTTGTTATCTGGTAATATGGCCTCTGGGTTGGTTAAATACTAAATGATCATTAAAGCTTATTGAGCAAAGACTGGTTTTGCCTAAAGGGTTCTGAAAGTTCAGAAACTCAAGAACACAGAAATATTGACATCCTGGTATTCCAGAAACGGATTGATGGCCTCAGCGAACAGTGACAAAACTGGACAGAATAGCATTCTATTGGTATGGCTGAACATAGAATAAAATAACACCTTAATTGGTTAATTGAAACCTGTGAAACCTTAGCAAATTTATTTAAATTGTCTTTAAAATGTGCCCAAAGATTTGTCTACAAAAATATTCCTTATAAAAATATTTATATTGATGAAAATAGAAGAAAATTTAAGGTCTAACAATTGAGCTTTTTAAATATAAATTATGTTTCTATATAATGAAATCTTAGCCAACATTTTAAAAGATATCAAGGAATATTTAATGAAATGGGGAAATATAAATTACATATAGTAAATAAAAAGTGGATATGAGACTGCAATATTTTTTCAATTATATCTCACTATACATTTTCATATATATATGTGTATTATATATATATATATATTGTTTTCTTTTATATGTATATATATTTGCACACACAAAAATTTTCACCAAACATCATCTGTAGGTAATATAAGCATAATTAATTTGTATTTTCTTCCTTTTTATTTTCTTTAGTTTCTAAACTTGGTACAAAAAACAGGATGACCCTAAAGTCTTTGCAATCTTCTCACCCATGAACCCATTAAATAAGTGATATTAATAATAAAGACGTATTTTGGTATATATTAAAGCATAGTAACAGACACTACACCTCAATAACTCTGAAATATTTATTTACACAAGTAGGGACAAAAAGCTTTTTCAAAAGTATCAGCTTTTTTTTCTATTAGTGGTAGTATTATCTTCTACAGAAGGGAAGAAAAATGTTAGCCCTCCAATGGGATTTGGATTATGCAAAGGCAAAATCTACCTGGAGTGGCCAAGAGTGGAACTGAGATTAGCAGGACTTAAACTGCTCTGTATAACATTGCAAAATTTTGTCTTCATTCTGTGTTGAATCTTCCTTCTGAGGTTTTGTTTAATTGAGAATTGAGCACAGAATGTGGAGAAGCAGGTGGTGAGGGAGGAAAGTTTGTTTCTCTCTCCTAGTGGGCTGGAGCGGGGTGGTAGGGTGGTTATCTCAGGGCTTTGAGGACACCGAGATTCCAAGTATGCAGGACATAATCAAAGGCATTATTAAGGGAAGAGATGATCACAGACTTCCTTGTAAAGCCTTGGTTGTCCACTTCCAGAGCTTCAGGTCTACTTTGAAATGTAAGACATAATAACTACAAAGAAGGATATGTTCCTTGCCAAGGAATATTAATGAGCTAAGTTGTAGAAATAACCTGAAGGATTAATATTCACTTAGATTTAGCGAGAAAGGCAGAAAATTATTTGTGTGTCTCTCTGTATATCTGTATCAGTTAGGAATGCATTTCGCTCCAAGTAATAAACAGAAAACCCAACTAAGAGTGGCTAAGCAGTACAGACGTGTATTATTCCACGAAGCAGCAGGGAAGCTGCTGTCATAGGTTAGCTATTCAGCCATGTCACCAGAGACTCTGTCTCTTCCTCCCCATTCTGTCATCCACAGCATGCTGGATTTTTATCCTTGGGTTTGGTGCCTCATGATTCAATAATCTTAATATTATATTTGCATTCAAAAGCAGAATTAAAAGAAAAGAGAGAAGCATAATGGCACTTGTCTCTTTTAATAATAAAACAAAAACCTTCTTAGAACTTCCATCCTTACCACCACTACCAGACAGCTCTGTTAGATCAGTCACATGGACACCTCTTGCAGAAGGAATAGCTGAGAAAGTGAGTATCTTATTTTTTCCAGCTCTTCAGGGAGGCAGGACAGGGATAGTAGGCTTAGAAATGGCTCTTGGTGGCTAAACAAGGTCTCTTATACTTCTTGTGGCTTTCACACCTACATGGCAGTTTTCTATCATTTCTGATGGCGACTTTGGCTGGTCTCCACAATTGTTACAGAATTTCTTTATCTTTCCATTTGGTCTGATAGGTCCATGAATACATTGGTAACTTGGAATATTCAAACACAATGACGTAATGACAAATTTACTGATGGTTTTGCAAGTCAGAAAATACAAAACGACAGACAAAGCCCCAGGAATGGGACCACGTTTTGATGTTCTTATGGTATTATTTTGATGTTAAATAACATCAAAACATTTCTTTCTGCCATGGTGATGGGGTAGGGTGGGGCACTGTTTCATTCAGACAGTGTGACCAATATCATCTTATATGTTTTTCTTGTTTTATTTACCTCAGAACAGTAAGATGGCACAGCCGCTAGAGAGATGAATCCTGGTGCTGGAATCAATGAATACTCAATGAATGGTCTATAACCATGTTACTCATGGTATTTCATAATTGTCCTTCTAAGAGCCTTTTTAGGTATTTTTTCCTAAATGCCCCCCCCACAAAATTTTAGTGGACAGTTACACTAAGTATCTGTTTATGCACTGTATGCAGATTTGTATTTAATTCATAAAAAGAGTGAGGTTTTTTATCCCCTGCCAACTGGGAACCAATTTTTAGTACAATATTATTGGGGATAATATTGCTCCCAGTGAAAAAATGTATGTCTATATCATAAACACATCTTCTTAGGGATGGGTGAAAGGAGGGAATTAAGGAAACTATCTGGACTGACCCATAGAGGATGAAAAGAACTTTACACACAGAAACAGAAGGAAAAGCATTAGATGCTGTGGGAACGTAGGAATAAAAAAACTGAAGAGGTAAAAGACTGTTAGGCATGGATAAGGGCAGGCAGAAGGAAGCACAGCTCAGCTGGTGTCATGGGTCTACATGGATAATCAAGAGAAAAAATCTGCAAAAGTGTAGTAGCCCTCAGAATGTCCACTCAGGGGTCTCTGTCGGGCTCAAGTCTATGAAGTGTAACAAATGGGGAGTCGCCACAGGGAAGTGAATCCTCAAGCAACGCTGGTTTGGATGGTGATTTCCAATTTGACTGGTCTCCGCACATTTATGCTTTGCTTTTCAAAATAACTGTTTCCAGTTAGGATAAGAGAGAATGCTTTATCTTTACTAGTGAAGACAAGACTCTCTGAGTTCCTACTGGAAAGGAATAATTTAGCTTGCACAGATAAACAGTGAGTGACGACCTACTGAAGCAGCCCCTGACGTCCTAAGAGCACGGTAAAAAATGACTGAGTCAGGAAAAGACTGTATGAATTATCAAATGGCAACCTCTCCCCTGAGCTTCTTCCTGCAAGGAAAACATTTGGAGGCTTAGGCATAAATAAAAGTTATTTTCTGCTTTACTTTTCTTCTAAAGTGGTCATAATTAATTTTGTTGACACAAATACACAAGAGGTTAAACAGGAATGGCACCGCGCTGGTGAGAAGACAAACCCATTCTTGCCTAGTACACTGGAGAAATAAGCCCAGACCAGTTACCCATGGGTAAGCAATGTTTCTTACTTCCAAGGTCAGTGAGATCTGTCCTAAAAACAAACTAAAAACCTGCTGTATGAATGCAAATACACCAGGGTCATGTTATGTATTTAATATAACCAACATTTCAGACAAAATTATGTAGAAAATGTATGTGTAACTCATAAAGACCTCTTTCATTTGCTCTCTCTAGTATTATTTCATCCCCCTTAGAATAATTCCCACTTTGAGAAACACTCTCAAACATTTGCACAGATAATTTCCAAAGGTCTACAAAAAAAAAAGTGAAATCTGTTTTGGGTCAGTTAACATATTACAGCTAGATAGATTCCTTTGTCTTTGAGATGTTAGATCAGTAATTTAAAAAGAAGAATCTTTAGCACTAAATTTATGATTTTTTTTTTTTTTGCTGTTAAGAAATTTAGAGAATATCCTATAGGATTGACTGATCCTTTTTTCTTCAGTCTGGGAAACAAATCTGTGTAAGGACCAAGTCAGTCAAAGCTCAGAGACCCCTGGCTCCTCCTTTCTGAATAGATAGAAGAAACCATTAAATGAGATGCACTATCTTTTTGCCCCATGAGCAGAATGCAAGACTTGTAAACAGGGGCACAAGTTAATAGTTCTTAAATTTGAAAGAATTTCCTAAATACAACTTGGTATCCTGGAATTTTAGTGAAAAAACTGGTGAAATCCAAATCAAGTTTGTTGTTAATAAAAATGTATTAATGTTAATGTTTTTGTCTTGATAAGCACAAATCTTATTTTTGTTAGGTAAGATGTTAGCATTATAGAGGAAACTGAATGAAAGGTATGTGGGAACATCTACTATCCTCCTATGTACAACTTGTATCTTTAAAACTTTCTCTATAAATCTAAAATTATTCCCCCCAAAAATTTATTTAAAAATAAATTTCTCATCAGTTTATCTGTCCTAGAGATTATCCTTAGCAATCCATGGAGAAAACCATGCCGTGCAGCCCTGGTGCTATAGTGGTGAGCATAGCTGCCTTCCATGGAGAAAACCATGTTTTTTGGACACTCAAACTGATACCTGTCTGTGTTTGTGTGTATGGAATCATTTAACATAACTTTACTGCATCCAACTATACAAAAAAACAGAATAGCAAAGTTGTTCTGGACTTGGAATTGAGAATCCTGAATCTGGGTTCAGTGTGACTGGTGACATCACCACGCTGAACCTCTTAGCAGCTCCCCTTTCTACTTTAAACCCTCTCCGGACAGGTTTCTACTGTGTTCCTCTTTGTAGTTTTAGTAACAATTCCTGGGGGAATACAGGTCAAGAGGAGGTTCTGATCGATCTAAATATAAGACCTGAAACTATAAAACTCCTAGAAGAAAACACAGGCAGTAAACTCTTGAACATCAGCATTAGTTATTTTTTCTGGGTACATCTTTCCAAGCAGGGGAAACAAAAGCAAGAAAAAAGCAAGCAAGTGAGACTAAATCAAATTAAAAAGCTTCTGCACAGCACTGGAAACCATCAACAAAATGAAAAGGCAACCTATAGTATGGGAGGATATATTTGCCAATGATATATCTGATAAGGGGCTAAAACCCAAAATATACAAGAACTCATACAACTCAACATCAAAGAAACAAATTATCCAATTAGAAAATGGTCAGGAAACCTGAATAGACACTTTTCCAAAGAACATATACAAATAGCCAACAGTCACATGACAAGATGTTCAACATCAGTAATCATCAGGGAATGAAAATCAAAACCACAGTGAGATAATCACCTCACACTAGTTAAGAGTGACTAATATATATCTATATCTATATCTATATCTATATCTATATCTATCTATCTATCTATCTGTATGTATATATATATATAAAAGACAAAAAATAACAAGTGTTGGTGAGGATGTGGAGAAAAGGGAACACTTGTACATTCTTGGTGGGAATGTAAATTGGTGCAGCCACTACAGAAAGCAGTCTGGAGTGTCCTCAGGAAAATAGAAATAGAAATACCAGTAATTCCACTTCTGGGAATTTACCCAAAGAAAATGAGATCATAAAGTTGGAAAGATAGGTTTATCATTGCATTATTTACAACAGGCAAGATAAGGAAGCAACCCAAGTGTTCACCAATAGATGAATGAATAAAGATGAGGTAAATGTATATATTGTATATATTAGAATATTACTCAGCCTAAAATATGAATCAATCTTGCATAAAGAACTACAAACACTCAATTGCAAAATAAATTAGTCACGAGAATGAAGTACAGAACACAGAATATAGTCAATAATATTGTAATGTCTTTGTATGATGACAGATGGCAACCACACTTTTTGTGGTGAGCATTTACTAATGTACATAATTTATTCAATTATTACATTCTACCAATAAATAAATGAATGTAGTATATATCAACTACATTTCAATTAAAAAATATATAAAATATAACATGCTTAATAAATAAATAAAATCACCACTATCAAAAAAAAAAAGTTGGTGGGGGGAGGAGATTCCAGAGCCAAACTCAGTTTAAACTTCCAGCTCCCCGACTAAGCGGGCATGTTACTTTGGGGCAAAGTGTTTAATATTATCTGAGTCTCCCTTCCTCATCTATAAAATGAACTGCTGAGAAGACAAATGACAGAGGTAGCATCCAGCAGTGGCTGGAAGGTCAACATGCCTCCTCAACAGCACTGTTCACATGGAATTTTATTTATTTTTAATTGTGAAACTCTCTCCTAGTTTTATCATGTGTGAGACACCATTCTAAGTATTTTTCAGGTAGTAACTCATTTTATTATCCTCACCACCTTAGCAGGCAGGCATTATTATTATTATTATCCTATCTTACAGATGAGGAAACAGAAGCCTAGAGAAGGTCAGTTACTTGCCAGGCTCACACTGCTGTTCAGTGGAAGGACCTGAGATCTGTGCACACAGTCATCTCCAGGCAGTGCGCACAAGTCTAAAACACTGAGCTCCCACAGAACGTGGGCTATTCAAGAGATGCATAGGGTCAGACACTGTGCTTGCCCTCTTCGCTGCAGTGCTCCTGGGAGAGCCAAGTTCACACTAGATGCTCAAACACGTGCTGACCACCTGAATGAACGCGTAGTGGCCCTTCTGAAGACATGAGCAAGGTTGAATATCTGCCAGTCTATCTCCCAGCATCCCCAGGATTGTAGGAGAAGGAAACTAACATTCACCAAGGGCCTCCCCCATCCACGCAAGCCTCAAAACCATCCTAAGAGACGCCAGAACATTTCCATTTTCTGCCTGGAGAAATCAGAGTACACAGAGAGAGTGCTTAGCTTCCAAAACTCATACGGCTAATCAAAAGCTCAGCCGGGTTCAGAATCCCAGGATTCCTGCTTCCAAAGTTCAGGCTTTTTCCTATATATCTGGTGTCCTCTCAAATGAGATCATTAACTGGGAATGTTTTGTGACTCAGTCCTTCCCTTGATCCAGGGCTCTGCTTAGACACCATCTCAGACTCACCCCAACCTCCCCACATAAACTGTATCCTATTCACCTGCTCTCCTTTTACTCTACTTTATTCTTCATTGTAGTCATCATTATTTGACATCATATTACATTTGTCTACCTTCTATCCCCCAAACTAACTGGCATGTTCTAAGAAGGCAGGGAATTGTCTGTCCTGGTCATGCAGTACTACAGGACCTAGAATAATACCTGGTGCAAAGTAGGTACTCACAGAAAAGTATTGCTGTATAAATGGGTAGGCATCTAGGAGATTCCAACAGTATTTTGATACTGTCCCTACTATGATTAGCAGCACCTCCTCTTATCAGCTAAGTAAGTCAATTGAGGCAAAACTTCATTTCATAAAACTGATGGGAAAATTGAGTAAACAATGTTGGTTCCAATCAGATCAAAGCACAATGACCAAGCAGCACTGTTAGAACTAGCAGACCACACACACTCTGGAATGTGGATGACTTCCAAGTAGGCTAAGCAGCTGGCACCACTGTTGCCAAACAGACCCTATTTCTATTCCTTCCAAATCCTGGTGAGCTCAGAAATATCCCTCTGCTGCTGACCATAAATTGTCTTAATTCACCTCTCATTCTTCCGTCAGGAAACAATTGGCCTTGGTTTGTTTTTTATCGCTTTATTTACATGTCTCCTGCAAGACTGAAGCATTGATTTTCCTGATACAATGTTAATAGGATCAATGAACCACAATAAGCATGTATCAAAGTGCCACTTCTTCACCTCTAACCTCGGGTAGGAGGCACAGCAGACAGACAGCTTCTTAAATCTTCCCAGCTCCAGGAATTTTGAAGGTGGAAGGAAGGTACCTTTCCTTACAAATTATGAGTGAGATAACATGCCAAATACAGAGCAACCGAAAACTCTGTGGGGCGTCCGGAAGCCTGAAGTCATATTTGAAAGCTATCTTTAACTACCGCCCACAATAGGGACAGAATGCAGGAGAGATGCAGCCAAGGGCAGGGGCCAGGCAAAGAAGTGGCTCCCTTGCTGGAGCCTAGTTTGAGTGATGGGGTCAATTGGAACAAGGTAGTTCCAGGGTGGTCTTACCTTTCATCTACTTTTGGAAGTTTCTGGCTTCAGCATGTCCAACACAGGCAGAGAAACAGCCAGAGGCCCACTGCTTCATGGCAGAGCGAGCTGGAGCTTGCAGACAGGTTATTTGTTCTCAATTCCTCCTGTCTCTATTCTCCAATGCCACCCAGGCAAGCAGGCTTGCAGCCATGAAAAACACTTTAAATCCAGGGGTGCCTCCACAGTTGTGACCTAAAGCACTGGGCCTGTAACTCTCCTGCTGTAGGGTCTCTCCTAGAAGCATGAGCCTTAAAAGTGATTGTGAAGCAGGTACCTTTTATTGGGGCTCTATTCTTCATTTTCCCAAACTATAACTGTGACACTATCCTCCCCGTACACCTAACCCTAACCTTAACCCTAATCCTAATCCCACAACCTCATAATCACCTACACCCACAACTAACCATAACCCATATCCTAAACATAAACCTAACCCTCAAACTGAAACCGAACACTCTCACTGTAACCCTATCCTCACCCAACACCAAACACTAATCCTACCCTACCCATACCGCAACCATAACCCTGTTCAACTGTATACCTAATCCTAATCCTAATCCTAACCCAATCATAATCCTATTCAACCATACACCTAACCCTAACCCTAATCCTAAGCCTGGCACCATGACCTAGGAGCTCACCCTCACAGTTACCATCACCCACACCTAACCATAACCCAGAACATAAATCCTAACAGAACCCCTAACACTAAATCCTAAACCTAACTCTCGCTGTAACTCTATCCTCACACCCTACACCTAATCCTAACCCTAACCCAAACCCAAACCCTAATCCTAAGTCTAGCCCCTAACCCTCACCCACACAGAACCGTATCATTATCCTAACTCTCATGCTAAACCTCACCCTAAACACAAATCCTAACTCTAACCCACACCTTCACTTCATCTAAAGCTAACCTACACCTAACCCTAACCCTACCCATACCCCCAACCCCTCACCCTCATCATAGCCCACACATCACCATAACCCTAAATCTCAATCACAGCCTCACCCTAACTTTAAATCCGAACCCTAAATCTACCCATAACCCTATCATCTCTGTACACCTAACCCTAAACCTAACCCTAACCATAACACTGGCCCCTCGACCTAACACCTCAACCTCATTGTCATCATGACCCACACCTAACTGTACCTACCCCAAAATATAAACCAACCCAAACCCTAATACTGAGCCCTAAACCTAACTCTTGCTGTAAGCACATCCTTACCCTACACCGAACGCTAACCCTAACTCTAATCCTAACCATAAGTCTAGCTCCTAACCTTCACCCTCATCAACACAGAACTGTAACTGTTACCCTAATTCTCACACTAACCCTCACCCTAAACACAAATCTTAACTCTAACCCACACGATAACTTCATCCTAAACCTAACCCAACACCTAGCCCTAACCCTACTGTACCCCACGCCCTCACCCTCACCCTCATCATCACCCCCACCTCAACATAATCCTAACATTAAACCCGAACCATAACTCTAACTGTAACCCTATCCTCCCTGTACATCTAACCCCAAACCTAACCCTAAGCCTAGCCCTGGCCCCTCACCCTAACCCCACATCCTCATACTCACTTTCCCCCACACCTAACCATAACCTAAATCCTAAACATAATCCTAACCCTCAAACTGAAATTGAATCCTAACTCTCACCATAACCCTATCCTCACCCTACACCGAACCCTATACCTAATCCTAACCCGGATGCCTTGACCTAAACCCTCACAGTCATGGTCACCTTCACCCATACCTAACAGAAACCAAAACCCAAGCCGAACCCAAGCCCTAACACTGGAACCTAAACCTAACTCTTGCCATAACCATATCCTCACCCAACACCTAATGCTCACCCTAACCATAAGTAACAATAAGTCTAGCCCCTAACCCTCACCCTCACCCTTGCCCACAAGGAACCATAACCGCTAACCCTCAGCCTAAACCCAAATCCTAACTCTAATCTACACTATAACTTCATCCTAAACCCAACCAGGTGATTGGTATCCTCATTAAAATTTGAGAAGCACTGTTCTAGAATATGGGTTCTCACAATTAAATGACTTGTTTAACCTTTCCATCTTCTCTATTTATATGAACAGAATAAAGAATTAGAACTTTTATATTATACCAGTGCTATTGTAATATTCTTTATGGTCTTTGCTCTGTTTTTCGGCAAATGTGAGGACAACCAGGAAGGGTTATTTTGAATTTAGGAAGTATATTGTTTAGTTTTTCTAGATTTATATGTAACTTAGAGACAGTGCCCTAGATAGGAGAATGGATGGTATAAAGAAACCCAGCATTCTTTCAATAAATCACAAATTCAATAAAGAGACAGGTGAGGGTATAAATAAAAAACTCTTCAGAATTCCTGAAATAACTTAAAGCCAACCTAAATATGACAGTCCAATTTTAAAACAATAGGAAAGTTCTGAGTTCAAAGGATAGCAATGAAGGCAATAGCCAGAAATTATTTTCCTTTAACACGAGATTAGTCAAATGCCTTTAAAAAGGGTTTTGTAGTCTAATAGTAACTGTAAATAAATATTGAAATAGATATGAACAAACATCTCTATGATATATAACGACAAAATACTGACTCTCCCTTTTCCCCTACCTCTAGGCACAGATTTCACAGAACAGTTCAACTGTATTTATGACTCATGAGCAAACATAGTGGTCAAAATGCTTTGTGGATATAAAAACATTTCTTCCCAGGGGCTCAAACTGTATTCTAGACATTATCTCATTAATTGCTCCTTAAATCTTTCTCATAGATTTTTATTTTTTTTTTTAGCTAAGTTCACTGTTGTTTGTATATGAAGAAGGAAAGAGTTCACTCCAGTTAGAATCTGAGATCTTAAGCATTTCTAAAACGGCAATGTTATATCTCATCTGATGAGGTAAGGAGTTACTGGATCAGCTTAAAAAAACCAAAGTGACCTCACAGTTTTATTTATTTATGAATGAACTAGCCAAAAGTTTTAAGGATGTCTTGGGAAGATTGTATCAGGGATGTAAATATTTGACTAATGTACTTTGGCTTCAACAACCAGGAAAGATGTGTCTGAAGATTAGAGATGTGCAAATGTCTCATTTTGGAAAGGGAAAACAAAATACTAGCATACATTATTAAATAATCCGTCTGACAAAATAATGCAGTCATCACTAGGGGCTGGTAGGGATTTGCCAACAGCAAGGTCATCCAAAACTGGCCACATTCCTGATCTTGACAGAATTACTGGTCTGGTAAAAGAAAGGAATGCATAGAGGCCATGAAAGGCAATCAGTAATGATAACTGTTCTTCTCTGGAGACTCCTCATGGGCCAGAAGCTATGGGGAATGCTTTATACAAATCATATTTAATTTTCTGAAACCTATAAGAAAGTATTATTACTGACAATCTGCAGGAGAAAAATAGTCCACAGTTACAAAGTTGTTCACAAAGATAATATTCCTCTGCATTATATGGTACTGTTTTCAGCAAACCCAAATTGCTTATGAAATCAATGGTCAATTATTCTCCAACTGGGTGATCTAACACTTTGTCCACAATTTATATTATGGTATTTCTGTGTGCAAGAAAAATACTCAAAGTAAGCAGGTAAGAATAAAGAATAACTACATTGAAGATACTACCTGATACCCATTAGGATGGCTACATCAAAAAACCAGGAAACAACAAATGTCAGTGAGGATGTGGAGAAAAGAGAACCCTTGTGAGCTGTTCGTGGGAATGCAAAATGGTTCAGCCACTATGGAAAACAGTATGGAGGTTTCTCAAAAAATTAAAAATACAATTACCATAGGATCCAGCAATTTCATTTCTGGTTATGTATCCAAAAGAATTGAAAGCAGGGTCTCAAAGAGACTGTACACTTAAAAAATGATTTAGATGGTACTTTATGTTTTGTATTTTTCTTGTTACAATAAAAAGAGTAAGGAACATAAGAATGAAAAATGCTGGCTAGAAAAATCCAAGACTATTTCTTGTTGGTATCCATCAAGGTGAATGTTATAAATTGGAAGAATAAAAAGACGAAGGGCAACAGCTGCATCAGTTACAAGCTATGATTTATAGGATAACATCTTTTGATGTTACAGAAGTTCAACTTTCCCATCTGTAAAAGGGGTTGACAACATCTGTCCTTGCCCCTTCACAGGCTGTCATGTGGATCCTGGGTATGCATTGCAAGCTTTGAAATCTGCTCTGACTTACTCTATCCACTTCCATTGCTTTTATTACAATCTGCATACTTCTTTCTCCTTGATCTAGATTTCAGCTCACATGACTCTTTCAGATCTACATGTTCAACTGCCTTGACTTGGATGTCACAGGGTCACCTCAAATTTGAAATGTCCTAAGCTGGACTCATTATTCTTCCCTCAACCCCATTTCTCCTCTGAGGATCCTTACTTTGCTGAGTGATACCATCTCCCAGGGAGCTGGATTTCCTCCTTCCCACTGAATGATGCTGGCACCTAACCAAAGGAGAGGTTCTGTCCATTCTCTTGCTCACCTTTGAACTTACTATTTCTTGGAGTCTTTACCTACGTAACTCCTACTTACCCTGCAGAGCGCAGCTTGTTCTTCACCATCCCCAGGGAGCCTTCTCTGATACCCCAAACCCACATACGGTATGCCTCCAATGGGCAGCCACTTACTACCCTGTGCCTCCCTTATCACTGTACTCATCACAACGTACTGGAATTACCTGTTTGTCAGAATCCCCCATTCACCTGAAGGCCCAGGCAGGGAGCAATAAACTATGCCCATTTCACCACTCAAGTTACTAAGCCTTCTGTTGACCTGCAATATAGCAGGCATTGGAATGTGAGCTGTAAACAAAAGTAGTATTATTCCTGGAGCCTGCCATCTAGATGGGGAGACAAAAAATAGAAACTTAAACAAAAAAATTTTAAGTAGATACATACTATGGCAAAAAAGATTAGGGTCTGGTTTAGACAACATTGGTGGCAGAAACTTACTTTAGTTGGGCAACCAGCAAAGACCTCTCTGTAAAGTGGCACTTAAGCCAGGACCTGGTAGTTGAAAGGAAGCAGCAATTCTCTGGGTAGAGAGGGGAGGGTCCAGCCAGAAGGAACAGCGTATGTGGCGACCTGAAGGCAGCAGGAGTTTGAGGGGTTTGGAGAACTGCAGGGAACCCACGTGGCTACTATGCAGGGAAAGAGGAGGTGCCTGCTGAGGCAGGATGGACGGGTGCGGGCCATGTAGTCATCTTAACCGTGATCTGAGGGACAAGGGAGATCTTTGAAGGGCTTTAAGCAAGGAAAGGATAGACATGACCCAATTTAATTTTTTAAAAAAGATGATGCTGACCAACACCTTACTCTGAAAACCAACAATTAAGGGGAAATATTCAGGCATTTATCTTGCTTTTCTTGTATGGGCTTATATTTCAGGGTAACCAAACAGACCCTATTTGATGAAAAAAAGTTCTTTATAGAAGACTTCCCATTATTAAATGCAGATGAAGTGGGAGAATCATAAAAACACTATTTTACAACCCCCAAATGAAATAACTTACTTAGATAACAATCATCAATGGACAGAACTGCTAGACGAAATGTTGTGTGGGGCCTTCACCATGCAGGGAGAAAAAGGTGGCCCCTTCCTAAACCCACAATCAACCCTGATAATGAAATGTTACAAGTATGAAGTAAACAGAGACTCTAAAAGAAGCATTTTTGCTAAAAAATTGAATTATAAATTATTCAAACTTCCAGAATTAACTTAATTTTTACCAAGACAGACTGTAGAGGAAGGAGTTAAATACAACCATGTGAAAGCAAAGAGAGACAAATCTAAAAAGCCTCCTTGTTTCTAAGTCTATGCGACAACTGATTAGCTTCATCAACAAGTCAAGAGTATGGAAAAATAAATAAAAGGAGAGAGTACTCAACAGCTAGAGGCCTAGGAAATACTAACACAAGGTAATTTGGAGTCCTTGTATATCTCTTGATTCAAACAAACCAACCGTAGCATTTCTTAAACCAGTGGGAAAATATGAATTAATCACCTAAGTATTAGGTGGTTAATTATATAGGAGGGATAACAGCATAATACTTAGGTTAAAAAAATCCATACTTTTTAGAAATTCATGCTAAAATATGCAGATGTGAAATTATGATATCTGGGATTTGCATTAAGATACTCCAAAGTGTATTTTAATACAATACATTAATAACATGGTGTGGGATAGGGATGCAGATACATGAAGCAAGTGTAGTCAAACCTTGATAATTTTGAAATTTAAAAAGATCACCTAGCATGTATGAGAGAATGAGTTAGAAAGCTACAAGGGTATAAATAGAGAAACCATCCCTGTGGTCTACAAGGGAAATGATGGTATTTTAGATTGAAGGGAGCAAGACATAGGCCCTCAATAAAGATTTTGTTAAATGAAGTAATGAGGGTGATACAAGTTTTATCATTATCATTGTGCAAACACCCGCAGATGTTTTTTTAAACAAATATAAGAAAACAGAATGCTCTTTTTGAAAATCACATTAACTCTAGGACAAACTTAATAGGAGAAGAAAGGGCTTTTGGACTTGGGAAGCCTAGAATTGTTCAGGTCATACTCCCTATTCAAAGAACATCCCCCCTCGCCCCAGTCAGCCTGTCATAGTACTTGGAATTCAAACATTATGGATATTTGCACTTTCCGATAAAAAGTTTCGGTGCTAACAGTCCTTGTAAAGATTACAGTGATATTTTTCTCAAATTATTAGACATGAGGAAAATCAGCCACGTAAATCAATGATCCTACTCTTACATGATTTACCTGTCAAGGTGTTCTCTTCAGAGTGCGGAAGAGTAAACCTGCTTCAGTGTATGGATGTCTATGGATGTCTAAACCTCTCACACAAACCTTCAACCTTATAATTTTTTTTATTTTGTTATTTTACTTGAATTTGTATTTTATATTCTGTGTTTGTCATTTGTTCACTTAATTCAGTGGAAATTTAGCTGAGTACTCATCTGTGTTTGGCTAAATCATTCTTTAATGGTAACTACATTTTGAAAGAAACCCAGGCACCCAAATGGGGAGAACTGGAAGGCACTGCTTCTTTGTAAAGAGACTTCGACTTGTGTGGGACTCACTTCATGAAGGCATGGGCACTCTCTCAGAGGTCAGGCTTGAAATGTTTATGTTATTGAATTTTTGATTCTGGGAAACGTCCCCTTCCTTGTATTTTGCTCTATTTTTAAAAACCAGTTAAAGACTAAGTGGTAAAATTAGGAAAATACTATTTTTCAACCCCAAATGAAATAACTGATTTGGATAATAATCATCCTTGGACAAAAGCACTAAATAATTTCTAATGAAATAATCCCAAATGAAATAACTGATTCAGATAATAATCATCCTTGGACAAAAGCACTAAGTGGAAAGTACTAAATGGAAGTACTAGATGACCAAGGGTCAGGGGGCAGAAATCGCTGTGAAGGGGGGGTTGCCTGAGGAGAGGAGCAGGAGGCGACCGCTCAGCCCAGGGGCAGAGGGCAGAATGGTCATGGGAGTCTTGCAGATACTGAAAATGAAAGACAGACATTTATGTTTAATGGCACTGATTATGAATACTTTTACCTCACAATGCCACCCCTTAGGGATTCATTCTGGTTGAATAAAGACAGAAACAGCGCAGGTATCCGACCATAAGGGATTTGCTTCAAAATGATGATTATTTAAATTCATATAATGGATCACATTGCAACTATTAAAAAAGAAGATACAGGACTATATTTACTGACTTTAAATGATGCCCAATATATATTTAAATGAAAAAATCAGGTTAACCAGCAGTGTGCATACTAAAATCCCATTTTTATGTAAAATGGCATATTTTCACATGGAACATTTTTAAAGTAGTCACACTAAATGGCAATAGGTGTTGTCAAGGGACAGTGATTCTTGCATTCTCTCTCCTCCTTTGCTTATTCAATTTTCTATTTTTCAAAGATCTATTCCTTATATATTTTAGATAAAGTGCACAACAGCCTGTGTGACAGAATTACACATTTAAATAAAAAAGCATTGGAAAGCACAACAGAAAAGCCATGCTTTGAAAAATAAAGGGAAAAATGGGCTCTAATGTCAACTATTTTTTTTAGGTAATTGGTATATAGCAAGGTTTCCCAGACTGGATCTGGTTCCTTATACACTGAGAAATGTGTGTGTGTGTGTGTGTGTGTGTGTGTGTTTTGGAGGGGATGTTTGTATTAAAATAATATTATAAGAAACTGGGGAAAATAAATTTATATGGGCTTCTTCACTGCAGAATTTTACAGAACCCTATCTATATTGATGCTTACAGTTAGAGAAAGTTTCAAGAGAAAAACGCTTTTTGAGCATGGAACCTGTTCTCTCTCACACACTTTAATGACTCATTGGTACACAGTTTGGGAATCCCAACACAGTGAGAACACTGGGGCAGAGGTCATGATATGAGCTCATGTAGTCACGTGAAGCAGCAATCTCCTTTAGTTTCTGCTTCCACATTTTAAAATGAGAACATCTAACCTACCTTCATATATTAATTTATACAATATATGCCCCATTTGTGTGAGGCCTTTCAATTTCCAAAGCAACATCATTGCATATGGTATCTTAGGAAATGTTGCAAATGAAATGTTTCTGTAAGTGCTTTGGAAGCTTGAAGTATATAATATGAGGTAAAAATAATGTTTTATAACAGTGACAACACTAATGATATACTATCATCTAATCCTGGGGTAAGTATATTTTTTTCTGAAAAGAGCCATATAATTGATATGCATTCTCTGTCACAACTACTTACCTCTTCCATAGTAACATGAAAGTAGTTCTATGTGCTAATAAATCAGTGAGTATGGCTGGTTTCTCCAGGCTGTGTTTTATTTACAAAACAATCAATGGGCTGGATTTGGCCCAGGGGCTACAGTCTGCCAGTCCCAGACAATTCATTGATGGGAGACACCAAGAACTTGTTTTTGACCTGGGATCCATGGATCTGGGTACTTTTTACCTCTCCATAGATAGATTCCCTAAGCAAGTCTACTTAGTTACTGTGGAATAAATGTGCATCTGTTCTGCCAGCCTCCAAAATGAAGAAAATGAGGGGAAAAAAACCAAATGGGGAGGAGGTACAAGGGGACGTGTATACTAATTTAGATCTAATGAAACCAAATTAAAGTTGTTTTTCTGATTAAAATTAGGAACATTTGATAATTCACACTAGTAATTTGGAGGAGGACAGCTCTTTCTGTATGTTTATTTTTAACATCATTACTTATCAGTTGTGCAGGGAAAAAATAAATGAAAATTGTTGTCTCAATTAATTAAAAGAAATAAACTCCTAGAGGAAAAATATATACAGAGTTGTAGAGAAGCTCTTTAGTCTGCGTTGACACGTACCAGTATCTTTAATGTTAGATTGATTAATTGAATATTGGCTATTTAGCCAAATTAGCCCAAAATGTTGAACCATTTACTTTTTAAATTTTAACAAGTTTAAGGTTTTAATCTTCTAAAACCTTAAGTGTGGACCCACAGGTTTTTTTTTGTTTTTTTTTTTGAGAGGGTATCTCTCATATTTATTGATCAAATGGTTGTTAACAATAATAAAATTCTGTATAGGGGGGGGTCAATGCTCAGTGCACAATCATTAATCCATCTCAAGCCTAATTCTCGTCAGTCTCCAATCTTCTGAAGCATAACGAACAAGTTCTTACATGGTGAACGAATTCTTACATAGTGAATAAGTTCTTACATGGTGAACAGTACAAGGGCAGTCATCACAGAAACTTTAGGTTTTGATGACGCATTATGAACTATAAACAATCAGGTCAAATATGAATATTCGTTTGATTTTTATACTTGCTTTGTATGTGGATCCCACATTTCTCCCTTTATTATTATTATTATTATTATTTTTAATAAAATGCTGAAGTGGTAGGTAGATGCAAGATAAAGGTAGAAAACATAGTTTAGTGTTGTAAGAGAGCAATTGTAGATGATCAGGTGTGTGCCTGTAGACTATGTGCTAATCCGAGCTAGACAAGGGCAATAAAACATCCACGGGTGCAGAAGCTTTCTCTCAAAACAGGGGGGGGTGAGGTTCTAAGCTTCACCACTGTTCCACGATTTCTCACCTGATGGCCCCCCTGCGACTGTGCCTGTCTTAGGTTATTCCTCCCTTGAGGAATCTTACCCGTCTCTGGCTAACCAGTCATCTTCCGGTGGACCCACAGTTTTTAAACACATATCATCAGGTTGGAATTCCCTTTCTATCACTGCTTTTCGAGCATTTCTGTAATGCATCTCCTAATTGTTTTCCAGACACACACTGCTGACTTCTCTGCCCTTTGTTTATCAAATCTTTCCATTCCAACTCAAATTCTCCCCCTAAGAAATCTTCACAGATGACTGCAGTCCAAAAAAATTGTCTCCTCTTATGAATCCCTGAGTATTTACTCCTACAATGGGTCATTTGTTCCTTAAAAGATATCACCTTTGTGTTTTGGGGCTACATTTTATTTTTTAAAATGTACATATTTAATGTATACAATTCGATGGGTTTAGATATATGCATAATATCTGGGTGCTATGCAATGACAGTATCATTGTGGGGATGCTTATCACTACAGTCAAGGTACTAAACACATCCATCACCTCTAAAAGTTTCCTTGAGTGTCTTTGTGAGTGTGTGTGTGTGTGTGTGTGTGTGTGTGTGTGTGTGTTAAGAATATTTGAGATCTATTTCAGGTACCTTATATAAGTGGACCCACACAGTATTTGCCTTTCTGAGATGGTCTTATTTCACTTAGTAAATCATCCTCCAGGTCTGTCCATGTTGTTGCAAATGGTAGGATTTCCCTTTTAAGGTTGTGTAATATTCCACCATTATGTGTATTCTTTCTTTATCCATTAATCTGTCCATAGACATTTGGGTTGTTTCCGTATTTTGCCTATTGTGAGTAATGCTACAATGAGCATAGGCATGACCTTCGGTTTTTTATGATAATGTCTCATCTCTAAAATCCTAGAAGGCAGGCACAACCACTTTCAAAGATGAATTCTTGGGGTCTAGCATATTGCCTGCATCTTATTTTCTCAATAATTTTCCCAATAATTATTTGTTGGGGAGAGAGCTGAGTGGATAAATGGGCCAACTAACTCAATGTGGTTCTAAAGGTATTTACACTATGCATTTATGAATGACCTTAAATACATAGTGATTGTGATGGTTAAATTTATTTTTCAACTTCATTGGGCTAACAGATGCCCAGATAACTGGTAAAAACATTTCTGGGTGTATCTGTGAGGGTGTTTCTGGAAGAGATTAGCATTTGATTCAGGCGACTGGGTGAAGAGATCTGTTCTCCCCAGCTTAGGCAGGCATCATCCTGAATAAAACAAAAGGTGAAGGAAGGACACATTCCCTCTCTCCTTCTGGGCTGGTATGTCCATCTTCTACCCACAGACATCACAGACCCGGGTTTTCAGGACTTCAGATTCATACTAAGAGTTATACCATCAACCACCTTGGGGTTGCAGACTCAGACTGAAATACACCCCTTTCTCGGTTCTCCAGCTTCCCACGGGAGATCGTGGGATTTCTTGGCCTCCACAAGCACAACTCCTATAATAAATCCATATTCCTCTCTGTATGTATATCTCTTATTGCTTCTGTTTCTCTGGAGAACCCTAAGAGTGATGTCGTTGAGTTTTACACTTATTAAGTGATAGTGCCATCTCAAGATTTTAAATTTTGAAGAAAAAAAAAAGTTTGAGACATATGCATGCATCTCAGCAAAATGAGAATTTCAAATGAAAGCTCGAATATTTAGATAATCTACACTAAAAGAACTGATAAAATGGGACAAGAATTTAAAAACAATACTTAACCCAACCCAGTTTAATTATATAGAGCATTAGAACACTTTCAACTGAAAATCATTCAAGATAAAGAAACTATACTATAAAAAGTTTGTGATTATAATTTTTTTAAAGTTGAAATCTACAAATAAAAAGCAGGTGGAGTTTGTTAAGAACCTGACCAAATAATTTAGACAAGGACAGTTGCTCTCAAGAAAGAGTAATGGGCAGTGAAGGGGAAATGGCATGGGCAAGGAAAGAGAAGCGTGCTGAGACCAGTGGCTCCCACTAAACAATAATCACAATGTTTTCTATTTTATTTTCCCCCTCATCAATGGTCTCAGAGCTATCATCTGGGTGAATCTGGTGGGGAAAAAACTGTATTTGTATACACAACATTGTGGTATAGGATTTTTATTTTCCAAAAGGAATTGTTTTTGAATCAGGAAAAATTAATTCCAATTTCTAGGTTTTCATTTACTTTTAGAGCTGACCAGAGAATTTCTGACCATGTTTCTATATCTTAATCCTCATCAAAATGGATTAAAAAACTGGAAAACAAGAGGTTTCATCCAACACAGAAATACCTTATTATTTACTAATTCTGCTTTTTTTCTGAAGCCTTCTAAAGAACCACACAGTCACATTATGGTCTAACTTATACCTCAGATGTTTTGTGTGACACTAAACCACCACACTTGTTCAATTTCTTACCTTAGTACAGAGTTCTGTGCTGCACAAATGTATACATAAAAATGAAAGTAATTATAAAAGTATGAACACAAATGTAAGGTTTATAGATAAGGTCATGGAGAGTAGCTTAAATTGGAGATGCGTGTTTGGTTATTCAGAGGCTGTATGATAAATACACAGAACATGTCCTTGTTTCCAAAAAAAAGCAAAATTAGAACATCCTGCAGAGATAATATGGACTGGGGTGGGAAATATATGCTTGAGTCAACTGTCCTTCTCCATCAAGACAAAAAGAGTTTCTTAACAATTTCATCCTTCCACATTATGCTCAGTGAAATAAGCCAGGCGGAGAAAGACAAATGCCAAATGATTTCCCTCATTTGTGGAGTATAAGAACAAAGCAAAACTGAAGGAACAAAATGGCAGCAGACTCAGAGACTCCAAGAATGAACTAGTGGTTTTACCAAAGGGGAAGGGTGTGGGAGGACCGGTGAGGAGGGAGGGAGAAGGGGACTGAGGGGTATTATGTTTAGTACACATGGTGTGGGGGATCACGGGGAGAACAGTGTAGCACAGAGAAGGCACATAGTGGATCTGTGGCATCTTGCTGCACTGATGGACAGTGACTGCATTGGGGTGTGGCTGGGGACTTGATATGGGTAAATGTAGTAACCACATTGTTTTTTCATGTGAAACCTTCATAAGAGTGTATATCAATCATACCTTAATAAAAATTAAAAAAAAAAACAATTTCATCCTACCTAAACTAACTGAAATGCAGGGTGGCTGAAAAACAGAGGCAAGTTGTTGAGTTTGTAGGCATGCAGTAAGCTCTGCTTGGGCACATATTTCTCCATCTTAACATACCTTCCCCCAAAACCAAGAGAAGAGAAAGTTAAAACCCTGAGAAGGATAATGCAGTGAGTTGGGGAAGGGCAGGCTGGCACAGGGATATTTAATAATATAATTTTTAATTTAATATTTAAATGCCCTCTGAAGCTGAGCACCTGACAGTCTCTCCTGCTCTCTGCACCTGAAGGGCAGTGCAAGCCAAGGAAGCCATTCCAGGAAGGTAACAGAGACCCTCTGGGAAAATTCTGATCAAAGGAATGTTTAAAGGTAGCTTCCAACGGTCAAACTGTAGTCCTCTGTTCTTTTTACTTTAAAAAAAATTACCCAATTTAGACTTTTTTGGGGAACATGTTGGCAATTAAATAAGTATTTGTGTAGCTGAGCAGAAACTATAATTCTCTTAATGTTCTGCATTTAGCTTTCCAAAAGGTTTAAATCATAGGATGTCATTAGATAAAGGTGTAAGTTCCATGTAAGTGTCATGAATCAGTCTGCCCAGATCGTTATGCCCTCCCCAGGAACTGGCACAAGGCTTGGTATAGAATATGTCCTCACATTAAATCCATACATTCATATACTTCTGTATACATTAATATAATAAATTTATAAATACACTTCCCAGCAGAAAAGAAAAAAAGATCAAAATAATTTGGTCCAGTTCCTCATATTTTGCAAACGTGAGAGCAGGAGAAGCTAAGGGCACACACACAAAAACTTATGGAACATCAAACATAGAAGATTGGGTAAAATTTGAAGTCAGGTTTTCTACCACTGAGATCCATGCTCTTCTACGACTTTACACTTCACAGTGATACAGATTTGAATATGTCACTTTATGTGCCAAATGTCTATATGTTAAATATTCTATAATGCCCACATTTGCAAATAAATGGTTTCCTTCATTTCTGGTCAGTGGATATCCATTTTGTATCACACCCTAACTCTCCGAAATTGAGCCCAGAGAGTAAGGCTAAAAAACTCTGCAGCTTCATTCACGGACTTTAGAATCTCAAGTCCAGATTCTACAGCTGTTGCTGCCTGACCTTGTCTGAATCACTTCAATATTAGCTCAGAAACAACAGGAAGGGAAAAGGAGTATATTTTCTTATCATTAGCATCCGTATCAGAGTTCCAGGGGCATTAACTTGTGGTTTTAGATGAGTTTTGTATTTTATTCATTCAGTCATTCATCCCCTGTTGTGCATCTAGTACCGGACGCAGTAGGGAAGCCTGATAAGGAAGCAAATATGTAATAAAGTATTATAATGAAGTCAGAGAAGAGCTCTCTAGTGAGGGTGCCAAAAAGGCAGTGTCTCTAAGGGCTAGGATTTGTAGTTTGAGGGATTCATGGGCCAGTAACCAGCCAGCAGATATTGATGACAAGTGAGGATACCCGAACACCTGTAGGGTACAGAGCCTAAGATCACCCCCACCAGGTAGGCACGGAGAACATGGCAGATACATCCTTTCCTGCTGGGGAATTGCACCCTGACCACACTGATTGGGAGAGGATTTAGGAAATAGAAGAGGCAGATGGTGCAGGGTCCTGACGTGTGGGGCGCACCAAAAAATTAGGCACTTTTTTTTTAGTAGTCAAAAAGAAGACACAGAATAGAATATCATGATCCTAAAAAGCTCATTCTGGCAATCATTTGGAAGCTGGAATAGAGGAAGGAGTTAAGACAAAGCAGGAACAACTACATAAAAAAAAAAATCAAGCTAAATATTTATTTTGTTAAGATTTGCCTCTTAAATAAGATTAGATGTGCTCCGATGCCAGTGTTTATCTCATATTCAATATACCAAATATCTGGCATACAGTAGGTGCTCAGTAAGTATTTCATTAAATGAATGAGCACAAAACTGGAATTTCAGTGTCCCCTAGAAGAAATACATGTTCCTTAATTAGGTCACACAGTATTAACATTTTGACACCTTTTTGAATTATAAATTAGACTTTTTTTTTTTGAGAGGGCATCTCTCGTATTTATTGATCAAATGGTTGTTAACAACAATAAAATTCTGTATAGGGGACTCAATGCTCAATGCACAATCATTAATCCACCCAAGCCTAATAATTCTCGTCAGTAAATTAGACTTCTAAAAGGGAAAGAATAAGGGCCGAAATGAAAATCAAAAGTGTTCCTGCTTTTTAATGGAGCACAGCTGTTAGCAACGGTCTCTCAAATATGGTGCATGAGAGGAGGCAACACTTTTCTTTCAGCAAAGAAATGGGGAGCTGGGTTTATTTAGACGAGAAAGACAGTCCAACAAAGACTGAAACTACCAAGGTATTTAGACTCTGAAGACAGCCGACTGGGCGGTTCTGGTGAAGCCGAGGCTGTGCTCTCGTGATGGTCATAAGCTGAGCAATCGTTGCTCCTGTCATCCAGTCACCAAGATGGTCTAAGAGGCTCATGCACCACTAACTCCTAGGCAGGCTATCCTGTTCCAGAGGTGGAACCAGGGTGGCAGAGGCTCATCAGTGGCTCGGGCACAGGCATGGGAACCTCTAGCTACTGGTTTATTAAACCAGAGCCTTGCTTGGGCTTGGAAAGAACTAACTTACAGGGACAGGGAAATAATACTAAACAGACTTCCTGAATACTGGCCATGTCTAAGGCATTGTGCTTAAAATTTTGAAGGCATTATCTCACTTAAGCCTCAGAAACCCCCTGTGAAGTACAGACCATTACTATCTCCAGTTTACAAATGGGGCAACTGAGGCTCGGGGAAGTTAATGAACATACCCAAGGCTGGGAAGTGGCAGAACTACAACTTGAATCCATATCTAGATGTCTGCCCCTGAAGCCTATCCTCTTTAACTACAATTATAGACTGGACTTGACAAATAATGATAACGATGCCCTTCATTTTGACAGGACTCGCCTGCTTACTCTAAGTCTCTATCGTTTTTGCTGTTCCTGAAAGCAGAAACAACCCTGTAAGGGTGGGTGAGGCAAGGGTTACAGGGACCCTTTGACAAATTAAGGAACGTGGGCTAGACAACATGGCACAGTCGTAAAGAGGGTTAGCAAAAAGATTGTTTGGGTTCAACTCACAGTTGTGTTACTTGCTGGCTATATGATCCCGAGAAAAACTGCTTAGCCTCTTCTGAGCCTGAGTTTCCTTATGTACAAAATGGAGATACCGCAGTGCCTACCTCACAGAGTGGCCAAGAGGATTAAATGTGACAACGCATATGCAGACCTACAACATAAACTACATTCTGACTTCTCAATAAATGACTGATATTAGTAGTACTGCCACCTAACAATTAGCTGATAGTAAGTTTAGAGTCAAATAATTCCAATGCAGTACCAACCAATCCTTTTATTTCACCTACTGATCCTGGATATCCAGCAGGTGGCAGGGTTCTAGGCATGTGGACCTTGATTCCTAGTCCTGCGTGTTCATTAGGCTCTCGTTGATCCATTGCTGAAAGCCACAGTCCTGTGCTGAGCTGAGCAGCTCATAAAGTTAATACTTTATGTGTCTCTGGGTGGTTTTTACGGCTCTCCAAAATGCTTCTTCTTTTCTGCTGTCTCTGTCTACCAGCGTCCTCTCCTGGAACAAGGTGGGGCTTCCCATCCATCCGTTCTCCTTCCATTTGTCTTTGGGAATCTATGGCTCGGGGCACCCCCGGCACTCAGGAGCTTGGGGGCGTTGCTCAGCCCTGTTCATAGCCCCTAAAACAAGAAACCAGTGACCCTAGAAATTTTCATTTCAAGGAGTACAGCTTTTTGAAAGCTCTCTGATGAAAAAAAGCTGTAAGATAGCCATCCATGTCAGAATGGGAGTGGATCACAACTAAGAATGAGTCAGAGCCCAGCACTGCAGTCTCCCCCCTGATGCAAGCACAGAAACACACATTTAAAAACCATCGCAGAGATCTATAGCAGGGCTCCTCCGTGGCCTCCTCTGGCTAAAAGGCTTCCACTTGCATGCTCGGGTTGGTGCAAGTTTGTTTAAGCTGTGTACTTCATAGAGGGCACACAGCACCACCCCTGGGTAACTTCTCACTCCCTACCTGCTCAGAAGGATACGACGGATTGACTGCATGTCACAGGAGGATCCTCTTGAAATGTGTCATTATCATACTTTATGGTCACTAGCTACTTATCTCTTCATTCTCTTTTCTCCTTGGTTGTCCCCATGAGACATCTGTAAAAGTATGTATTTCCTGGCAGGAAAAGTTCTTACCTCCCTGCATGCAGTTTTAAACAGAGTCTAAAGCAATGAGAGCATCTCTGAATCAACCACATTTTCATCCACCACCATTACGCCAGGAAGCAGGAACTAGCTTCCCCTGACTGTTTACTGCATAAAAGAAAGAGAAGAGAGTCTAAAAGGTAGAGCATAAATTCAGCACTGCTTCTAAGTACTTTTGTTGGAGTTGATATGGGCAAGAAAACTATCTCCTTGGAATCCATGAGGTTGCCCCAGGGTATTTGTCATTCCAAAGCCGGATGATGACATAATAGTCAATTTAAAGGTGATTTATGGCACTCCTGGCAAGACTGATAAGAACTAGCTGCACAATAGGGGTTTTTGGGAGGAAGCGTTGTTAGTGCTCTAACCTGTCCCAAATATCCTTTTCTTAGAACAATTTGATAATTTTTTTTTTCAGCATGACAATACCAGCCCCTTTAAAACTACTGTCAAACTAAGCTAGAAGGCAGACATAGCTTCATGCCCTGAAAAACTTTACGGTCTGGTTCTGCCAACAGTCGTCACTCCTAACGGGTATGCTGACTGGTAGTTTTCCACCTGATGGTTGTGTTCTACCTGATCAATCAAGTTTTGCATGCCTCTTCCTCACTTTCTGGTCAAATGCATAAAAAGTACATGGTGACAGTGAGAAGCTCTATTAATAGTGTCTATGGTCACTGTTCACTGAAGTCCCAGCACAGTGCCATCTATATTATTCCTTACAGTGACTCTAAATGACACATTGTCCTATTTTCCCCATTTCACCCCAGTTTCCTTGTCTGTAAGAAAATGAAAATTATAGTAGCACTAGCGGAACTAACAATCCAATTAAAATACCAACAACAGTTGCCCTTTATGAAGCGCTTGCTAGGAGCAAGGCATTCTGAGGCCTCTTATTTCTCACTGCATTGCTTCCTTATCCCTGACAACCCTCGTGTAGGTATCATTAGCACTATCTTAATTTTTCAGACAAGAAAATTAAAAGCTTGGGAGGTTGGCTGTCATGCTGAATAAGCTAATAAGTTGCAGAAAGGACTTGAATGCAGGTCTGAAGGAGCCTACCTAAAAAAAAAACAAGTGCTGGCTTACTGTAAGGGTCTTGAGATAAACCTCTGAGCACAGGGTAGACACAGAAATGACACCAGAGGAGATGCCACATCATTCTAGTTACTGAAAATGATGGGACCTGCTGCAGTGCTTACAGCCCCCTTGGCTGTTTGTTCTATTTGACTAAATCCACTAAAATCTGAGGAATTCCACCACCAAGGTGATGGTCCGGCAGTTTTAATACAGGGGCCAGTACCTGAGTTAACGGCAGTGACCTTTGTCAAAAGGCGGGAGTTGGCCCCCTACAGGGCCTTGGTTTTAAAGAGACACATAATGTGTGGTGATTTTGACTCTTTGAGACAATTCTTTCAGACCAAGTGATATGAAATAACCATTTTCTAAGAGGGAGACAAGGACATTTTCTTTAGCTGATCTGAACTGCTTTCCTTATGGATAGCTGCCATTTATTAAGTACTCACTAAATGCCAGTCACTGTGTACACTGTACACTGTACTTAGAAACACTCTTACATTGTCTTATTTAATCCTCAAGACAGCTCTAAGAGACAGATTTCCTTATTACTACGTCTGCCTGACTTTGGGGCCCCTCACCTGTCTCACTTAGATTTTTTCAAAGGTTATAGAGGAAACTTTAAAAATTATATTGCTTGTGTGAGCGGAGCACTTGGCCTCTTTATTGCTCTCAGGCTCCCGGGTGAGCTGTGGCTCTTACAAGGAGTTTGCTGAGCACAGGCTGGTAGGAAGAATAATTACATAAGAAGCAACATTTTCAGCCAGACTCATCTTCTGAGTGGTTACCAAGCCAACAGCTATTTTTCACTAAATTAAACCACTTGTAAAACACTTGAAAAATGAATGTGGTCAATCCTGTTTGGGGGTATGTCCCCAGTCTCAACCCTGCCCAGTAAATACTACCCGATCTCATTTGCAAATGCTGGAAGGACTTTGCAATCACATACCCTAATTTAAACATTCCTTAGTCAATACAATCTTCTCACCCCATTCATCCTTGTATCTTCAGTTTTCTCATCTGTGAAATGAGATTATTAGAATCATTATAACGGATACTTTTTGAGTGCTTATTGTGTGCCAGACACGTTTCACACTGTTCTATATTTTTTATCTCATTTAAGTGGCACAAGAATTGATGAAGAGGAACTATTATCACTTCTGTTTTTATTAATGAAGGACAAGGGCATGGGGATTAGGTGATTTACTAAGTTCCCACAGCTAATGAAGGATAGTGTTGGAATTCAAAACTTACTGGACTATCTCCATGTCCCTTATCCTCGGGCTCCTCCAACTTGAGGGTGTATCAGAATCATGTGGATGCCTGATGCCCGATAACTGTACATAACTGAACTGACAGCCCAGGGCTTTGCACTCAGGGTCAGGGCTGCAAACGTGATGAGGGCAATGAAGTTAAGGGTTTTCAACAAAGGACAGCAGTCTATCAGACTCAAGGAAATAAACACGAATTCAATTCAAAAGACAGGCTAGTATTTTAGTAGTGGCTTGCCTAATGCACAAAAAAAGATCTAAATGAATAATTCTCTTATTATTCACTACATCTTACCAGTAAATTTGGGCTGAAATATATATTCATGAATCTGTTCATCTGGAATATTTCATACAAAAGTGGCAAATTTGGCATATGCCCAGTGGGCACATATTCAGAGCAGGCTTATTTTCTCCTTGAGGAATAAGTATGTTTTTTGACACTAAGCTTCACTACAAATAACTGGGATATTAATAATTCTATCGGGATATCCTTTCAACTGAGATAGTATTAGTGATGTATCACATGTGAATCATAAGAAGCTATATGCATTTCTGCATAAACCACCCTCTCACCTGCAGCCTGGAAAGCAGATTTCCAGCAAGAACACTTCTCACAAACTGAATACTAATCATACTAAAATTAACAGTGGTCCTTATGGAGTGAATACTAACTTGCACCAGGCATTGCCTGGAGCTCTTTACATCTCATCTAATCTGAACTATAAGAGGTAGTTACTGTGATGATCAGCTCCCATTTTACAGATCAGAAAACTGAGACCCTGAGAAGTTAACACACAGCCAATAAATGCTGGAATTGGATTCTGACCCAGAGGTTCAAAGACTCTGAAACTTATAATTTTATAACCATGTCAGTTTACTCCCATCTGTGTTTGCAATTGCCCCTTGATTATATCTTAATGAGAAATGGTACATAGAAACTGGATTAATAATAACAACACAGTATCATGAAAAAAAATTAAAAAATAACTACATTGATAGTTGACGTGTATTGTACTCATCTTTTGCCTCCCAGTGTGTCAGGCAGTTTATCAATTCATATCTCCATTTTCTAGGAATCCGAGGTTTTCAGAAGTTGATAGCAGAAAGAGGCAGAGCTGGCACTCAAACCCAGTTCTGCTTGACGTAAAAAGTAATACACACGGAACCTTTAACTCCCAAGGTTGTCCCAAGTGGGGCAGCACGCCTGCACTCTCTACAAGGGTGCTGTACGTTGGAAATGGGGTGGTTGGAGGTCCAGGGACAGGCAATAATAAATCCCATGTTTTTGCTTCTTTCCCCAGGGGAAAGCCCTTTAGAAACCATTTTGTTTTCTTCCAGCCCAATGGCTGTAAAGACATTGAGTAGTTGAGTGCCCACTGCCTTGGTATTAATGAGTAGGGGCATTTTTGAAAGCACAGTATATACAGAAACTTGCCCTCTAGGAAGTACAACATTTTTTAAATGTTCAAACAGGCAATGCCCAAATACAGAGGACCCAAGTTTTTTTAATAAAAAAAAAAAAAAAAAATCCTATCCTTCTTTGCTTCCGTACTTGTGTAACTCCCAACTCTTTTGCAACATCCCCAGGCCACAGCCCTCTTCTTAGCTTCCCAAAGGCACACACTGCCAGCAGGTGGGTGCTAACCAGCACCCCCAGCCCCAAGCCCTTTCACTACCATTGACTGGATCAAAGAAGACATTTTATAGATGAGGAAACTGAGGCATGTTAAGTAATTTGGCCAAGTGGCTTCACACAAAAAGTGGCTGAGCCAGGATTGACCTAGGCACCCAGGGAGGCTCCTGTCTAGGTGCTTAACCACTGTGCAATATTTATTCTTTCACAAATAGTCAAGAGGAAGAATACAAACATTTAAAAGGATGGGTACCCCCGGATTATCCCTTCTACATCACACCAGGTCTGAGATACAGCTCAGGGTCAAGGAAGCACCACACATTACCGACTTCGGAGTGAACACTTTCCTGCGTACAAATCCCAGAGGCTACAATGCTGTTTTGGGTCCTTTTCTATCATTCCCAACAATTTCCCCAACCTTGCTGCAAACCTGAGCTGGGAGAAAAATGAAATCCGCTCTTTGGATTGGCAGCATCAATTTTTAACCAGCACTGTCGCTGAGCATTTAAGTTGCAAAGCCTGGGGAAATGTTGATCGCTCATGGGCTCTTGTATGACACGGGGCTGTGAAATGAGTCTGAGCTTTCAGAAAGTGAACCAATCTTCCCTTCTTAAAAAAAATCCATTTTGAAGGAGCCATCTAATGTATCTCACTGCTTGTACCCAAATGAAAGTGAACTGTTTTCATAATTCTGGGCTATCTCAGTCAGGGAGCGGTCAGAAGACAGAAATCTCACTAATTCAGCAGGGAAATTTTAATATAAAGAACTGTGAAGTAGGAGGTGGTTAATTACAAAAAATGGGTAAAAGAGAATTTAAGAGAAGTTTGAACCTCTTTATCTTCTTCACCTATTTCTCCCACTTTCCTCCCCTAAGGCAACCACCTGTCTGTTCTCTGTGTTTATGAGTCCATTTCCATGTTGCTTGTTTCTTAGATCCCACATGCAAATGAAATTATATGGCATTTGTCTTTCTTTGGCTCATTACACTTACCATGGTGAGCAGTTAGTAATGTATGTAATTGTTTAATCACTGTGTTGTACACCTGAAACCAATGTAATATTGTACATCAACTATGCCTCAATAAAAAGAAAAAAAAAGACGTTAAGGGGTCCAGAGGCAGCAGGAGTGAAAGAGCCACCCCTGTGTGTAGCCTGAGGGAGAGTAGGCAGGAGGGACAAAGGGCCCAGGTCTACCTCCAAGGCCAGGTTCAGGCCTCTCTGAAGTGTGTGTGCTCTCCCAGAGCATGTGGGTAACCTCTGGCCAAGGAACTTGTCAAAGAGCACAGACCTGCACTGGTCTCTCGAGGAGGCCTGCCAGTGTCAGGTTTGGGCATCTGTCCATACAGATCACTCAGCTTCCACACTGATTAATAAACAGCAGGAGACTGGAAGGCTGAAGGGTAGTGTCTTCCCTTCTCTAGGGTCTTGAGGGTTCATACCAGTGTCCTCTTTTGACAAATGCCAATGCCGCTGCACGGCACAGGAAAATGTTTACAGGGTCCAGCACCAGCATCTCACAGTGGGAAAAGGGGGATTTGGAGCTAAAAGAAAGTAAGTGGTTAAGAAGCATGTTCAACATATGAAGTAGTCAGACCATGGATGTTAACACTAGCAAACCATTTACTTTATCCTTTTGAGGTTATCTTTGTCTATTTCAGGGTCTTTAAAAGTAATGAAGGAGCCCTACAGTTACACAGTGTATGTGCTAATTTCTTTCTCTGGCACCACTGCATTTAGTTGGAACTAAAAATCTGTGTGTGTGTGTGTGTGTGTGTGTGTGTGTGTGTGTGTGTGTGTGTGTGTGTAGCTGATTCTCTAGGGAGATGCCATGTCAATTCCACAATGCAAAGACTGTTTTATTCATCACTGAATCCTTAGTGCTTAGTCTACTGTTCTGCATACAGGAGATACTCCATGAATATTTACTGAATGAATGAGTGAATGAATGCTTGGTTTATCCTGTGGCATATCTGGTACTATACCTTTGAGTAACTCAAAGAGGTGATAGCACCTCAATATGAAAATCAATGGAGGAATGAAAGGCTACCTAATGTGTAGAGTTAGGAACTTGGGGCTTCATGGGCCAGGAACTACTGAGTTAGAATAGCCACTTTAACTTTCCTTGGCCAGACTGAAAATATCAACAGTCTGGCCTGGCAAATACCCGGGACCATGATGCATGGATATACTTTCCTCAACTCTTCTCGCAGGTGTTTATTCTCATTTTTCAGGCCAGACCAGAAATAACTGCTCCAGAAAGACCTGCCTCAACCACCTTATCAAAAGTGATCTCCTTACTCCATCCCTCAATTTCATTATCATAATAATTTATCAAACTTTCCTGCCCATTAGAGTCACCTGGGGACCTTTTAAGAATCCCAATTACAAAAAAATCCCAAGATAATGTGGATACAAAGAACAGAATTTAGAGTCCAGATATTATCTGTTGCATGTATGATCAGTTTAAGACAAAGATAAGCCAATGGAAAAGAATTTTTTTTCAATAAAATGGTGATGAGATAATTTGATATCCACATTGTACACAAAAAGATGAATTATGACCCTTACCTCACATTATATAGAAAAATTAACTCGACTGGATCACAAACTTAAATGCAAAAAGAAAAACTATAGAACTTTTAGAAGAAAATCTTGTAATCTTAGGTCAGGCAAAGAGTTATTTATATATGACACCAAAAGCACAATCTAAAAGAAAAGAAATTGAAAATTGAAAGCTTTTGAATTTCAAGAGATACTGTTAAGAAAATGGAAAGATTAGCCATAGACTGTAACATAATATTTCAGAAGTATATAACTAATAAAGGACTTATATCCAGAATATATAAAGAACTCTTACAACTAAATAAGAAGACAAAGAACACAGTTAAAAATGAGCAAATCATAGGAATAAAAGTTTCATGAAAAAGATATATAAATGGCTAATGAGCAAATGAAGAGATGTTCAACATCATTACATATTGGAGAAATGCAAATCAAAACCACAATGTGATACCACTTCACTCTCACAGAGATGGCTATAATCACAGGGACAATCATGAGTGTTGGTGGGATGTAGGTAAAGTAGAATCTTCATACATTGCTGGTGGGAATGTAAAATAATGCAGCCACTTTGAAAAACAGTTTTGAAGGAGCTCAGAATGAGTGTCTCCAAAATGTTCTACTGTGGCATGTGGATTACTTTGAGCTGAAGTCAATCGAGGCCCAAAAGAGTCAGGAAGAGCTTTTTACGTCACCTTAAATGCCTAAAATAATTTACATAGAGGCCTTGTTCATGAAGAGCTACCAAGAATATGGGCTAGGTGTTGCAGACTTGGGGCAAGGCTCAGCAGGGCCTAGAGATCAAATTCTTCTCTGTGTCTTCATGGCACGGCAAACATTTGTTAACTAAACAAATACTTCCTGTCTTCCTTCTCCTTTGAAGTCCCAACCATAACCCCTTCCCCTTAGCTCAGGATGGCATATAAGCCACAATTTCCTGACTTCCTGCAGGTCTCATACTTTTATGGGGCTCCTGTATGTACATGATTAAATTTGTTTTTCTCTTGTTAATATTCTCTTTTGTACATATAATTAATAGACCATCAAAATAACCTAGAATGGTGGAGGATTTTTGCCCCATGACAGTTTCTTAAAAAACTAAACATACAGTTACAATATGACCTGCCAAATACACTCTTAGATATCCTAAAGGAAATGAAAATATATGTCCATTTAAAGACTTGTACGTGAACATTTAAAGCAACACTACTGACCAAAAAGTAGAGATAATTTTGATGTCAGGCAACTGGTGAATGGATAGACAACATATAGTATATTCATACAATAGAACCAATTAAGCAATACAAACAAATAAATAAATAATGATATGTGCTACAACATGGATGAACCTCTAAAACATGCTAAGTGAAAAAAGCCAGGCATAAAAGACCATGATACTATGTATAGGAAACATTCAGAAAAGGGAAATCTAGAGAAAGAAAGTAGGGGCCTGGGGGTGGGAATAAGGATTGACTGCAAATGAACATGGGATATTTTGGGATGATAGGAAGTGTTCTAAAATTGGACTGTGGTGATGGTGGTAAGAGTGTATGTATTTTAAGCCCCATTTAATTGTACACTTAAAATGTAGAATAAAATAGATGGATTTTATGATATATAAATTACTCTCTTTAAAAAAAAAATCCCAATGTTCAGACTCCTCTTAGTCAAATGAAAATTGCTGGAGTGAAATCAGGCATCAGTTATTTTTAAACTTCTCAAATAACTCCAATGTGCTGACAGAGTTGAGAGCAGTGGTCTATCATCACGCCACTCCAAGTTGGACTGAAGGACCACAGCAGCTTCGCCTGGATGCTGGTTAGAGTGGCAGAACATCAGGCTGCCCACCCCAGACCCCTCGAATCAGAATCTGCACTTAGATCCCCACGTGATGCAGATGCCCACTGAAGTTTGTGAATCACTCTTCTATTATAGTGTGTTTATCATAATCTTCAATTACTTGTGTAATGATTCTTTACTTCTTTGCTGTCTACTTCCAAGATGGTTGGTCTAACTCCACACAGAATACAATGCGAAAAGAGCTTCAAAGTTCTGAGGAGGCAGGATTCCTGTCTGAGTTGCTCTTAATGCTCTGTGCTGAGCAGAATCCCTGCCACATTGCTGGTACTACATTACACTTTGTGGAATGAATAGACAGTCATCAGCCTCTACCTCACCCCCTTTTTCTAACTATTGAACTCCTACTATTATTTAAGATGTAGGTGAAAGATGCCCTTCATTAGCCCCCTGGGAAGAGTCAGTTTCCCCCTATCTGTGACCCACTGGTCCCCTGTTCAAACACCAGGATAGCAATGAAAGCATTCAGCTTCCCCACCCCCACACCACTAAAAGGGCATCATTAACTGATGGAGCTAATGGAGCCATGCCAGTTAGAAGGAGTTACCCGATTCATTAATGGAGGAATTAACCAATGGAGCTGTGTCATCCAAAGGGTTGGAGCTTTTCTACACAAATACACTAGTTTATATATGTATACATATACATTAAGTATTCTACAATGATGAGAGTTTTACTTAGAATTATTGTGTCCTTGTAGGGACAAACTGGTGAACAAAACCAGTTATGGCCCCTTGTCCTCTTTGGCAGTTACACTTCACTGTGGGAAATAAACCTTAACCAAGCATAAAAATGTTGGCCACCTCTGCATGTTAAATGCTGACTTCCTTTTTTCTTCTGTCCATCAATCTTGTTTTCTGCAGTTTTCTTAGCTTTTTGTGGGTGTCCTCACGAAAGCCAATGCTTCCTGGTAAAGCAAAACCTAGGGCCAAATGCAGGCCCCCAAGTGCACAGTCTCATATCTGAGTTGCACACCCTCCTTACTGCATGGATGCTGACTCTCCTAGTTTGGATTCTCTTAAAGCCCAGGATTAGCGGAGGATTCTAGAGTGAATGATTTATTTGGGAAGCAGCAGGAAACACCACGAGAAGAGTAGGTAAGTGAGACAGGAAAGGAAGAAAGCGCAGGGAGCAATGTGCTATCAAGCCTGATGCCACTGTGTGTGACCCGGACTCAGCCTCCAGGGGACCATGAGACCACAAACCAAGCTTGAGAGAACCGGTCCAAGTGAGGCGCAAAGAAGCCGGAGTACTTTTCACTGCGTTCCCATCTGTTCCTGGCTGAAGGCTGCTTCTGGAGCCATTAACTCTCCAGCATTTCAGACATGCCAAGGATGCTCCCTTAGCCAGCGGTGGGGGGGAACAGAGATTTGCAGGTGTTTAAAATAAGCAGCTTTTCATAGGTAGAGTGCATGCCAAGGAAACATTCTCCGAGAAATTCAGAGAATATTGGGAGAAAAATGACAGACACTAGACACTTTACCCTGACAGCTAGGATGTGAATGGACCAGGGACAATCCCACTTTGAAGTTAGTGGCTCCATGAGACTAATGTTGGAGGACTGAGGTATTCTGGTTCAGAAGGCTCTGGTGAATCCCAGAAAAACAACTTTGCCTCAGATAAGCCAAGTCAGTAGCTGGCACCATGGAGAAAAAGGAAATTGAATTAAATGAGATGACATTGTATTTACCTTGCCATCCACTCTGATGGCCACCTACAGGCCCTCTGAAGAAACACCCAGTGGCCAATGGCCCTGACCTTTGTTCTTAGGCTAATATTACAACTGACTAGATAGAGCTCCAAACCTTACCTGGGTGTGCTCGTGGATGTCTGTGGTTTGAGAAGAGAGAGGTAAAACAGGTACTTTGGGGTCCCCCTGGGAGTCGAAGACCCAGCCTACTGACAGGCAGTTACTAAGTAAAGCTGAAAGAGTGAAGTCGGCCAAGCTGTCCTCTCATTTCAATGTGGCAGTTTTCCCAGCTAAGGTCTTTGGTGGCAAATCAAATATTCTATTACATTATTTTCCAATTTCAGGCATTTTCCCAGCTGGACTCTCAAATGGTGTCTTTTTCAAAAGTTCAGAAACATTGCTCTACTGCCATCTGCCTTGATGGCCTGACATATTGGACAATAACTCTGGGACCAAAACATGTGTGGCCCAAGGACACCATCCTGCCACCAGCTTATGCACCTGAGAGATGGTGGAAACACAGACCTCTCAACCCAGCCACACCAAACGCCCGACCTCCAGGCAAACGGCCTCTCAGCCTCACTGGTATTTATTCAGCACTTGCTAGGCGAATGTAGATTAGATCACCCTAAAAGCTTCACTAGCTCCCATTCTCCAATGAGTAATATGACAATTTAGCCTTTTCCAATATGGTTATGCAGCATCTGTAAGATAACGGAGGCACTTACATGCAGCATTTTAGTACCCATTTGACCTGATTAGGTATGTTGTCAACAATTGTACCCTGGATCCTAAGCAGGTGGTTTGTTTTTCACTCTCACTGCCTCTCCAACTCTCCTGTGAATCCCTGTCTAAATTTTAGAAGACTGAATCTAAGAATAATTCATGTTCTTTGAAGGAAGCAAAGAGGAAGGGGCACAGCTGGAGCCAAAACTCTGCAGCTCTCTCGGAAGCCAGCCTGGAATAGCTGAAAAGGACTTGGGCCAAATACTCAGTACCCATTAGCCAGTGTGATGAAAAGTTATTAGCATTTAGCACAACCATGGCAACCTTTAAATTCAGACAAGCCCCTGCTCTCAGCTCCCTGTAAACTTGCTCCGTGCCAGGTCTTTGTGATACTGATGCCACTAACTGGTGACACAACTCATTTCCATAGGTTCCTCCCTCCCCTCCCCTTCCTATAGCAACTGCTTGATTTGATCCTGGAGGGATATCTGAGTGTGCTTCTGCAGGGAAACCAGTGTGAGAAAGGGGAGCGGCATAGGGCGGAATGAAGATGCAGCTCTAGCTAATCATCTTGGCAGATATGAGACGGGATTCTGAGGACACTTAGTGCAGGCTGGACCCACACAGGCCTGGGAATTCTGTGGCTGAAGCAGTGGTCCTTCTGATGGACGGGCTGGGTGGAGAGGAAGCCCTTTTGAGTTGGCCGAAACTAGAACAGTGCTGTTTTATCTGATGAGCAAGGCATGATTATTCATCACTGAACCAAGACACCTCAGACTTAAAAGTCTGGCCCGTTCTCCTTCAGGACAAAGGAGCCATCTTGTAACTCCAGGGAGAGGAAATCCCGGTGCAAAACACTTAGCTGAAGCCGAAATCAGTCAGAGGGAGAAAGGAAGTTTAAAACTCATTTATTGCTTACACCCGGCAGTCCTGGGGCATGTCTCTCTTGCTCTGGCAGAAGCAAGCGAAACGTGCCCCCCAACCTCTCAGGTTCAGATAAGCCCTCAGTAGCCCAGGTAATTACCTACTGACATGGAGATGCACTAAAGCCAGGCGAGAGATTCCAGACATATTACAATTTTACCCACACATCTTCACACCCATGACAGGTGGTTAGCACCCGCCTCTGCTTCAACCAAGGGAGGCAAGGTCAGCTACCTTCAGTGACAAGAATGGCCTGACCGATGATTGAAATGAAGCTGACTCTGAAACAACAGGAAGAATGTGGAAATCTGAGGACGCACAGGCTACATGGAATGGGAGAAGCGGTTTCTCATCTCCAGTCAACTATTCAAATGTAGAGAGAGACAAAGACAGAGAGAGTGAGAATGCATGCAATTATCTCAATTAAAAGGTTTTTTTAAATACCAAACTTTAAGAAAATACAGAATGGACAAACAATATCCATCCATATGCAAATGATGGTCCTCAGGCCACCAGTTTATAGTCCTGACTTAAGCAGATAGCCAGGGAGCTGACTGGGGACATACCTCATAGAGCAACCACTTCACATAACAGCTGCTTTCATGCATTCATCTCTTTACAAATATCTTGCACAACTCATCCCATTCACTTTTTCGAACTCATTCAAGAAGTTTTTACACAGCACTTACTATGCTTTAGACAATCCCTGGGAATCCCTAGGGACAACCCCTAGACTAATAACACAAGCGTTCTCATGGAGAATTCATTGTACCTTTTGAGGATAATCCCCCTGTTCTTATCCCAAAATCTTCTCTTTCTAGTTCAAACAGTCCATTTTCTCCAACACTTCTTAAAATGTCAGAATTTCTCTTTTCATTTCCAGTTTGCTAATATCCTTCTTAAAATGTGGCAAAACTAGTATAAAGTATTAATTATGGAACCCCAATGTGAACATGCTACAATTCACAATAGTTTAAAAATACTTTGGTGGACATTTGTAAATGCTTTGCTGTTCAGTATACTTCTCACACTTTAATGGTTTATCTACATTTTTGTGTGGGCATCTATCTTCATTTCTAAGAATCCTGAGATTCTTAAAGGGCCCCATGGACATCTCTGCATGTAGCAACTACCATCTATTTCATATTTATCATAACTTAATGGAACATAGTACATGCATAGCCAAGCTTTATGCTTTCCTCTGCTTGTATTTCCAAAGGTCACAGATTTCATGATGAAGGGCCACATGATATAAGCATTTCTAGGAGCACTTGAGGAAAATAACATTAATTGTCTGCAACTCTAATTGGCTTTATGACAGTGGCCAGGCCAGTGGCTGGGAAAAGACACCCCAGAACAGCTGTCAAATACACAACCTGGCAGGGAGGCATCAAATGCCAAGAGCTCCTCCTGCACAGAACTAAGATTCAAGAGGCCCACGCAGACTCAGCAATCAGAAAAATCTCCCTCCAACTGATGATTTGCAAATCTGCTTAATTTAAAGTGGTTTCTGTGGAGTATGCAAAACATGTCACATTTCAGCTCTGGCTGGCAGTAAGCTACATTTGGAGGAGCAAAACCCCAAATCTACTAGTCATTAGCTGAGTATTTAGGAATATACACAATTACATTATTTATCCAGCCATCGCTAGGCTTGTATATTTGCAATTAGAGATGATTTGGAGAGGGCCAAATGGAAACCAACAACCTTGATCTGCCAAGGATAACACGCTTTAGGAATCGTACATGTATCCTCAAATGACAGTCCTGTTTTTCTCCTAAATGAACACTCATAAGCTCCGCCTCTTATCAGATCCTTTTCCTCTTGATTATATATGAGATGAAAAAGCACAGAGTAAGAATTGTGAATGTTGGGGGCGTGTCATCTCCCCGCAGGGTTTGTGTCAATAAAAGAAAACCAGACTGAGAACTGGCAGGTCAGGGTCTGAATTCTGAATCCTACTATTTAATATTGACCAAGTAATTGAACCATCAAGATAATTTCAGGGAGATTCACATGCATATATAGAAGTGAAGTGAAAAATATGAAGCACCATACAAAAGCATGGAGCTTCCAGCATTACTGCAGTTGTATTTCCTAGGAACCCCTTTTCTAAACTGAACAAGTATCTCCCACCATTTTTTTTCCAGAACTAATTATCCAAAAAGACTTCTACTTCTGTTTAAACTTGGCTTTCCCCCATAGGCTGTGAACTACAAATCCAGGGGCTATTTTGAGCTCACAGAGATATTTTATTTGACTTGGAATATTTTGTTTGTTTTTGTTTTTAAACTGCCTTGCTTATCAACATTTCATATATGGGATTTTTCAGATTGTTATTTTCATATGCAAGTTCAGATTTCCTATTCTAGTGAAACATGGGAAGATTTGGCAATATTGTCTTGGATTCCTACAGCTGCAATTGCTGGAGCAGAGTAGCAGGTGCCCAGAGGGCATGTATTTTCCACTGCCCCAGGTCCCCACCTGGCCTGCCCACCCTTGCTTATGTCTTCTGTCCAAACCCCAAACCCCACAGGCATTTGGATGCCAAGTCCTGCTCTTCTTCTTCTTTTTCTGTTTCAAAGATGGAATGTCAAATGTCAAAAAGCACAGATGCAAGAAGAATAAAGAGAAACAATGAGACTGAATAACCAACTTACTGGATATTAATAAGTAAGAACAGAGATATCAAACAGCTACTACGAGAAGCAGTAAAGTAGCGTGGTTAAAAGTATGAATAAAATACTAAATCAATGTCAAATCATGGCCCCAGCCCTTACTCAGGTGAGTTACTTAAGTTCTCTGGGCCTCAGTTTCTGTATCTGGAATATGAGAATAATAATAGTTGTTCTTAGAATTCATTAAAATAACAAGGATTTACTAAGCACTCACTATGTATCAAAGACTCTCCCAGGCACTGGTGGTACAACAATAATCCAAACAAAATCTGTACTCATGTGGTTCATAGTACATGACTGGATCAAGATGAGGCTCTTTGAACAATGTCCAGCACATAATACTCAGCACCCATCAGCTACTGTTACCCTTATATTTCACAATATGTTGTCTACTCAAAAGTGATGACTTAATTCTGGAATGGTAAATCTGTTTAAGCTTGTATTTTATTTCCTGATAGTAGCTACCAGAAATACAATGCTAAGAATGAGTCTGAGGCCTGGGCCAGGCTCAGCAGAAAGGAGAGCTGTGATTGGTTATTGATGTCTAAGTTAGGCCTGAGCTAAGTGTGTGGAAATTTGCCAGGAGGTTTTGCCATTCTGGCTGAAAGAAACCCTAATTTCTGTAAATGTAAACTTCTGTAACTTCTGCCTTTCCCATCAGTGTTGATAGTCTTTCTGAGACCTCTTGTTCAGGGAGAGACAAAATTATCTCTAAATTTTTCTTTTTATCTGGCAGCTTGGAAGGGGCGAGGCCATGTCCTGCTGTTGAAGACGTGCTGACGACATGCAAAGCTCTGAGGCTACTGTCTGCGATTAGGGTGAGTCTGAAGATGGCTGTTGCAAAAACTAGCTGTGAAGATGACCCTCTCAGAGCTACAAACCCAGCTCAAGGGGCCTGAAATGCCTCCTCAGTGAGGAAGCATTTCTCTTCAATAAAATATTTAAAAGAAAAGAATGAAAAAAAGAACATTCCAACAAGCCACACCACAAAACCCAAGTTAGCCCCTGGCAGTCCTGGAACTGACACGCCCTGTGGCGCTGGTGTGTACTCGCAGAACCCTCGGGTTTCATTCCAGTGCGGCTGTTGTCGCGCAATCCCAGACCGCGGCAAGGGTGGAAAGTCATTGCGAGGCGCCTCCTCCACAGACAAACCCAAGCGTTCACCCTGTAAACTCCGCAGGGGCAAAAACGAGATAAAACCTTCCCCAACAATATTAAATGTAAGCCTACCTGGCTCGCTTGAGGCTTGCACCTGCCACCCCAGGCTAGGGCTTCTCTTCGCCTTTGCGAGAATCACACATGGCAGCCAGAGTGGTTAAAAAAAAAAAGACCCAGTCTGCATCCTCAAAATGCTTATAAATCGGTGGGGTAGGAGGACTGATGGTAAATAAGTAGCTGTACAAATTAACAGTAAATGTCAGACCCTAAAAGAGTCTTCAAAAGAGCTCCGCGTTAGGGACAGGAGGGCCCTGTGGACCATCCGCTTTGTGACGTCACATTTTCCAGAGTCCCCCTCCCTTGATGTAACAGTTTTGTTTTACCTGGACAGGGACAGGATGGATCAGCTACTGTGGAAACCATGGGTGACAAGCCTGGCAAAAGTAGTTTTCAAACACCCAGCCTCTCCCCGGTTCGAGGACAGCTGATGCACAAGACCACGTCTGAGCCACTTTGCACAGTCACTCCCCCATCATGTCACGCATCTCCTGTACTACGGATGTCACCGTGCCTGCGCACCTCTAACCTGCTTCCTCTCTTGCTTACCCAGCGACCTCTCCTAGGAGCAGCCTGTGGCTGTGCAGCCTGTGGCTGTGAATGCTTCCCTGGAACTTGGCTGCCATGTGTGATTCTCGCAAAGGCGAAGAGAAGCCCTAGCCTGGGGTGGCAGGTGCAAGCCTCAAGCGAGCCAGGTAGGCTTACATTTAATATTGTTGGGGAAGGTTTTATCTCGTTTTTGCCCCTGCGGAGTTTACAGGGTGAACGCTTGGGTTTGTCTGTGGAGGAGGCGCCTCGCGATGACTTTCCACCCTTGCCGCGGTCTGGGATTGCGCGACAACAGCCGCACTGGAATGAAACCCGAGGGTTCTGCGAGTACACACCAGCGCCACAGGGCGTGTCAGCTCGAGGACTGCCAGGGGCTAACTCGGGTTTTGTGGTGTGGCTTGTTGGAATGTTCTTTTTTTCATTCTTTTCTGTATGCACATTCATACTGTAGCACAGGGAGTGGTCAATTTTTCCTTAAAAGAGCCATATAGCAAATCTGTTTGGCTCTGCAGACCACAGTGTCTCTTTTAGGACTATTCAACTCTGCTATTGCAGCTTAAAAGTGGCCACAGATCATGGGCATGGCTATGTTCCAATTCAACTTCAATTTCAAAGCACAACTTCATTTACAAAAAATATGCGGTGGACTGTATGGGCTGTCATTTGCTGTCCCCTGATCTAGTGCAATAAATCATTAACAAATCTGCATTATGTATAAAATAAGTATGTTCATCTCCTTGTTGCATCCTACCAAAGATTAAAGAGTAATATGTGTTGATCTGAAGTCAGGATGGTGGGGAAGGGCTAAGTTCAAGTAAGGGGCCCCGGGGCTTGTTCTGTTTCTGGCCTGGGGCTGGTTACACAATAAATTACTTTGTGGAAATCCATAAGGCCATGCACTTGAATTTGAGTACTTTTATGCATGCATGTTACACTCTGAAAATAAAGTTTCTAAGAAATAAATAAATATATAAATTAACAAATAAAGGGCTAATGAGAGAAAGCAAAGCATCGCTACCTGCTATACTTGAGTTTCCTTAATGAAAACTTATGAAAAAAAGTGTCTCTGAACCATTCTGAGGGCACACCTAGAAGATCAGCTCTATCTCCTACTGACAAACACAAGTTAAAACATGGCGGTTTGGTCTGCCAATTCCTTAGGTAAAGTTAGTGTCCTGATTATGAAATGACCTCTGAAACCAAGAAGACTTGGAATCTGGGCTTCCCATTTTTCACACCTAAAACAATTGGTCAGCTCTGTTGCAGGGGTTAAACTAGATCATATATATACAGTGCCTAGAACAGTGCCCAGTATTAGTGAATGCCCATGACTAGTACCCAATGGACGGCAGCTGATACGACAAAAGACCAGAGTGGAAAGAAGGTGTGCAGGGTATCTTTCATTGGCCCCTTCATCCATTTGCATCCTTCTCTGCCCCTCGTTCTGAGCTTAGCCAGTAGGGGTCACATCAGTGGGCTCCCTTGCCTTTTCTGGCTTCCAGCATAATAATGTTTTAGAGGCATTAAAGAGAGCCAGACCCCTGGTTCCTCCAAGCAGCATTCCTCAGTGGAATGGATGCAGGGCATCCCTCTCCCCAGAGCTGCTTTGGCTACAAGCCCCCATCGATGCTCCTTCCCCTGCTTCCCCAGGCCAGTGGGTGGTAACTGCTCCTGCTGGTAACTGTTGGCTTCTGGAGGGTTTCTGTGGTTTCCCCCACTCTGTACCCTCATCTTCGTGCTCTTATTCTGGACTCTGACTAATGCATCAACCATATATCAGGGAATTGAATTCAAATATAAGCGAGGCAGGACAATTTTCTGAAATAGTAAATCATGCTTTCTTTTAGCTCACCTATGGGACTGGGATAAACAAGAGGTGTTTTTCTCTAGGCCCAGCATAAAAAGCCTTTTTTTTTTTTTTTTGCCAGATCTGAGCTTTCTTGCTTCAAGAGTTCATTAAACCTTACTTTTTTTTTTTTACAGAGATGAAAACAGCAGTTACTATCCAACCTCGACACCTGGGCTTTCTCTGGCTGTGCAGCCCAGGGAGGTAGACTGTGCTGGGAGCAGTCTGGCTGGCATACAGTAGTGATGGGGGTTTCTGAGAGAGCCCAGGGGCTTACCTCCACTCCCGAGAATCATATTTCTGGTGGAATAGCTGTGGATGCCAAAGGCCTGAAACATTAGGCCTTGAGGCTTTTGGAACCTGGGCACAGAGCTCCCACCCCAGGCCTGCTGCAGAAGTCTCTGAGCTGAAGGCACACGCAGGCCTGGACAGTGAGTCTGACAGCCAGAGGCCTTACTAGTCGGAGTTCTTGGGGATATGTAAGCCCCTCAGGGTTTCTCTGTGATCTGAAGGGACAGTAGAAGGATCTTCTAAACCCTAACTGGATATACACAGCCTCTACCTTGTTGATTTTGTAAGACTTGAGTTGGGCCCCCTAAGGGCATCTATAGCATGTCCCTTTCATCCAGGTATGTCAATGTGAGTAGTATACACTGAGCAAGGGAGATTCTGTAATTCTCTCCATTTCACAAAGGAGAAAAACAAAGCCCCTGAGAGCCTAATTTTCTCCAACTCAAGGTGTCTGGGGCCTAGAGCAGGTTGAGCAGGAAAAACTGAACAAATTGTCTTTTCTTGTGTGTGGAGCACATCTTTACTCACTTACAAAGCACAATTCTTATTTAATTCTGGGGAATTCTACCCAAGTCCAAATGTCTGCAAAATTCCAAGAACTGATCATTCTTCTACTTCTTCCTTCATAATCAAGTAAGCTGGAACACGGTAGCTAGCAAAAACCTTTCCCCAAATGCTTATTAGATAAGACTGGTCTGGGGCACTTAATCTATGAAGGTGCCAAGCACAGCTAAGAAATGCTTCCCATCATGCTGTTAGGTACCAACCTTAGGAAATCAGATAAAACAATCAGCTTGACTGCTCACAAAGTCAGCAAAAAATGTTTATATAATTAATCTTCATCATGGCAGTTCAGTCACAACATTAATGTCAAATATACCTGGAGAATAAATGTAAATTGTAGATACAAATCACTTTGCTTTATGCACTTGGCAGCAATTTGCTTGCCTCCACATATACACTTAATAGCTGTTAGGGGCTTATAAATAAATAGTCACTGGTCGTCAGAAAGTTGCAAGTCTGCAAACTGAGACAAAACAATAAGAAAATAGCTGTGTCACAATACCACGGGCATTAGGAGATGCCCACAGTCATAGCAGCAAATGTGTCAGCTGGGGAGAGGGGGAGCACCAGCTAGGTTGCTCATTTCCCCTTTTTACCTTTTCCTGTTGCCAAAAGTATCCTCGCCATCAAATCCAGGAGTTGTTGGAATGGAGGATTCTGGAGGGGCCCCCAGATAAACAACAAGGCCAGCTTCTACTCCAAATTGCAATGAAATGAATTCACTTTCGCCTGGGAAACATGCAGCATCCTAGGGATTTCCTTCCTGATGCCCTGCAGAAAACAAAAACTTTTTAAAAGGACATGGAAATACCACGAGTCAGGTAAAATATCTCAGAAAACTGTAACTAGGAGAGTACCCTCTGTGTGAACCTGTGTAATTCCCCCCAAAATTCACTTTCCAATTCCTTTTGTCTTCTTGGCTGCTCTCAGATAAATGGAAGTAATGGGATTTCTCTATTTTGCAAAATGCTTAATTTTGACAACTGTTTCCTCTGAACCTTTAATAAAAGTCACAGGTACTAACTGGGATAAGTCTTCCCATCAGCTCATTTCCATCATTCCCTTTGTCCCCTACCTGAACATATCCTTCAATCTTCTCACAATGCTTATATTTAAATATAATTTTTGTACTAATCTGATCATTAAGTAAAATATCTAGGTGGGGAGAAATCAGTTAACTGAATGCTAGTGAAGAAATCTTTAAATTTTTTCAATGCTTAATTGTTGAAAATCTCTCTCTTAAATGTATTCCTTCCTTGTTGCCTCCATTTCACTCTCATTTCTACAGATAAAAAAGGACATAGTATCAGCACACAAATATGAAAATCTGTATGTAGAGAAATTAATATCAGCAATCATAATTGCAGAGGCGATGGGACTGCATCGAGTCTCAAATACAGGCAGTCATGCTATGATTTGGCAGTTTTGCTCTGAGCTCCCTGGTAAGCAAAGCAAAGTGGGAAGAAATGGATACCACTTTCTAATTAAGAGAAGCAAAATAATTCATAAGGAAAGATAAACTTTGGGGGAAATATAGGGCTCTAAAGTCTAGCAATAGCAATCTAAGGGAAAGGTTTATGTCATTTTTCGTTTGTCAACTGGACCAATCTGGTGTCATATCACTGGACCACTGTGATTTTAGCAGAATGAAATATTTTTCCCCTCTACTCCTGCCCACCCCTCTGCATGGATGTTTTTACTTGATTTTGTTAACTCTTTTGACCAGAAACTGAACTTGTGATGAGACTGTCTTTGTTTATAGAAGTAGTTAATGGTAAGTCAGTGATATCATGGTCCTACCCCTACCCTCCTTTTATTATTGCCACCTTTTTTTTTAAACACATATCTTGTATAGTCTGAACATACTAACCTTGACACTATCCCCAAAAAACTGCTTCAAAGATCACCTAATTATTCCAACATTAGTGAGAGAAGCAAAGATGAAGTCAGGAATGGTAGTAACATATAAGTCTAAGATCTATAGGACTAATGCACCAAACTGCATTTTCTAGGAAATTTTAAGTGCCACAGCCCAATATTTCCAAACATCAGAATATGCAAGGAGATCAATTATGCTAAAATAAGGACAAAGAAATAATTTTCCGCTCAAATCCAAATATCAAATATTCAGTTTTATTTTCCCTATAACTCTCAAACTGTCATAGAAATTCAGTATTTCAACATCTTGACTTTTCACATGCATGCAAAAAACCGTAACAATCCTTGGCCACATCATATGTACTGATTTTTAGTTTGTAACCTGGTGAATGGATTTATATCCCGTCTAAGTGCTCTTCATTATCCTATAATACTAGTGTAGGGACTTTTATAACTCAGAACATCTCTGTATTATTTGCCTTAGTTTAATTTCATCCACTACAATGCCTTTAACTTCTAACTTTGAGGTTTAAGCCATGTATCTTTTGAAAGGCAGATCTTCTCAGCTACTATAAGTAGACAGTTTTCATTTTTTCATTTGGAATCATAGGGAAACCAAATATATTCAAGAAAAGGCACAGGATGTGATGTCAAAGAGCCATATTTGATTCTGGCTCTCCCCTTTACTGCCCACTCATGAAATGTTTTCAAATTTCTTAGCCTTTTTTTCATAATCTGTAAAATGGGTATAACAACAACATTTCCTATCTTGAGTATGTATATATGAGACTGAGTGTGTATACATAAGATAGTTTGTCAACCATGAAATTATATTTACTTCTTACTTATGGTTATTACATTAACATTGTTTTCTGAAGATAAACACAGAAAGTCACAATGACAACAGGAAACATCATGGAATACTCACTATGTGTCAGGCATTGTACTGAGCACTTTAAATACCTGAGCACATTTGAACCTCAGAGCAATCCTAATGTGGTATTATTATTATTCTCATTTTCCAGGTGAGGAGCCTGATTTCACAATTGATAATAAACTTGTCCAAGGTCACATAGTAAATGCCATAGCTGGGACCCAAACCCAAGCATTAAGTGCACAGGCACTTAATGCTTAACTGCATGTCCTCAGTACACGGCTACTGTAAGTATTCTCTATTGGGGAATTAATAAACTTTATATACATACGAAAAAAGTCCATCATCAAATCAGTTTAGGAAACACTAAAGCTTAACAACTCCTCAGATTCTTTAACTTGAACTACGAATCTCTAAAAACGAGGTACAGTAGGCAGCACTTCTCAAGACTAAATTGAACCAAACTTGTTTCTCCATGAGCATCTCAAAGGACCACTGCTCCACAGAACCCATTTGGGCGGATGCTGATGTGTCAGGAGTGATAAACACGTAGCAATGGCATTCCGCAGAACAATCCTTTGAGGTAGGGAAACAAGTAGACACTAACTCCACCGATAGATGCTCTCCATTTTATCTCCAGCAAAACACAGTAAATGGGTTACCCAAAGTAAAAAACGGAAGTGTGGCAACCCTCTTTTAAAAATGCATGTGTAAAGTGCTTCTGTCTTAAAGGAGCTGCAAGAGCTTTTATTTTATTTTTTTGCTCTCCAGAATGGTTCTCTGATGCTGACATTTGGAGAATAAAGGTGCTCAGGGAGGAGCGGAGCTTTCACACACACTGCTGCTAAGAGATATGGTAGGTGATGCCAGGCAGGGCTGAGGGAGCTCTAGGAACCAGTCTGCAAGAGATTCATGACAGCAAGGTGACCCCTGACCCCTCCCAGGCATTTCTCTACCTGCCATTGGAATTACCTCCAGGACATATGGGGAGAAAGGGGCACGAATTGGTTGCAAATCACTTAGTCTACAATCACCTTCATAGAGACCCCCTTCCCCAAGGTAGATGAATCCTTGTTTTTTAAATTCTTCATTTTTCTACTCCTCATACCAATTTATCATTACTCCCAACCCCTGCACTCCTATTCCCAAACAGGCAGGAATCACAGTGCAGCTGTTACTAGCTTAACACAGACTAAAAGAAACTAGCTTAAAGATGTATGGATCTGGTCAGCCTCATTGAGTTGTGAACAAAAGGAAAAGTTGTGGTGAACAAATATCTCACCTGCTTGTTAGAACTCTGTGAGGCTTTATACATCACACTGGATGTGGTCCACCAGGCCATCAGCACTAGCCCTAGACCATCACTCAACCCCATCCCACAGTGTGTGCCTACCCTGAATATTCATGATAAATCCACATTATCTACTCGTTATGTTGGGATATTATTCCTGGGTTGTGCCTAGAATTTCAAAAGTTTGGAAGTTCAGATTAAATGGATGGTGAGAACACCTTATCTGCATTTTGGCCACATGCTGTCACTTTTCTGAATGAGTTGAGTAACTAAAGGACCGATTTAACTTTTGTTATTCTCATTTCTTTAGCAAGCCACATATCTCTTGTCTGGAGTTCACTTTACTTCATTCTCTGACCCCTCCATGCCCAAGCACAGTTTACCAACCCTTCTCTCCTATGCTAAAATTTTCTAGGAATGGTAAAGGTATAGATAGAGACCAAACTCTGAAAACAAACACCTCCCATTTAGAATTGAAACTGCCTAAAAATCCGCTTCTCCCTGCATGGCCTCCCCTCACATGGATGCAGACTGGCACCCTGGATGGAATCTGTGAATCGTTTCCTTGCAGTATCTTGTCAGTAGCATCTGCAGCAGAACATTTGTGTCTCAGCACTATTGAGTTTGCCCAGGAAAAATATCTTGAGACCAAGCAAGAGTTGTAGGAGCACTGTGAACGGCTCCCTGAAGTTACTGATGAATCTTCAGGCACATCACTTCACAGGGAGAAAGAAAACCTGATTTCAACACTGAAATAAGATTTTTATCTTTCCAGGCGGATTATAGAAGCAACATGGAGAAAAAGTAAAAGAACTGGACTGGAATGGACATTTTGGATTAACCCTGGTGTCTGCTGGGTCCTCGGGGAAGCAGATACTAAGACGGAGTTAGGCGTGCAGAAGGGTCATTAGAAAGTAACATCTGTGAAAGAAAGGAAAAGGGAGGAAGCTGAATGGGGCAGGGTTTTTAGATGCTAGATAGACCTGGCAGCCCAACAGGACCTGGCAGGGCACAGACTGCCCCACAGGGGAGTCTTCCACTGAGTGGAAAAGGTTAAGCCATCATACCACTGTGCTGCTCTGTCATTAGGCTGGGGCTACCCCAGAAAGAGCTTGACCTTGGCTCAAAACCTAGGGTGCACTGAGGAGGAACAACTGGATGCTATCAGCTAAGAAAATCTTGCAGCTGAGGGGAGAGTTCTTTCTTGAAGGAGGGTATGAATTCCATGTCTGTTATGTCCCCCAAAGTGCATTCTATCTCTTCCTCATTGTGGGGCAGATCTACAATTTAAACTAATACAGCAGAGACTCTAATATGCACTCTTAACATTAGAATGCTCATTGATCCAAGATCCTATTAATATGAGAAAACAAACACACCAGAGCAGAAGCACTTTAACTATGGCCACAAAAGGCATTAGTGGTCTTTTTGACTTACGAATAGACTCTTTCAGAACTGAACATTTTTTAAGTAGAGGAGCTTTCCAGATACAGCCTATGGATTCAGACAACATATTAATTCATTACCAATCAATAATGACTTAGGGTAAATTAACTGAAGGATAACTGTCCCCTTGAGAACCAAGATCAGCAAATGGGATACATGACAGATATGTTATATTGGTGAAGAAAAGAGATTCCAGGCAGAAACTAACACAGTCATAACAAGAAACTGTATCACATCTCTTTAGTCACTAGTAAATCAAGCAAACAAAATGATTAAAAAACATATACAATATGTGAGCATTAAAAGTTAATGCACATTCATTAGAAGTTTAAGTATGTTGATGTCTCTTATTAGACACTAGGTCTTACAAAATCAGATTTAAAAGCAAAGACCAGGAGAAAAAGAAATGTAGAAATATCTGAATTGTTCACCTTTCTCCTCTCTCTATGGTTTCTACTAACACACATACAGGCTGCCTGCAGCCCTAGCACTTATGTGCGTTGCATGCCGCACACCCAATGCTGCCATCATCCCTATGCTCTCTACATGGGCACTCTCACCAGTGGTCTGTCCTAGCATGGCTGTGACTGTGCCTGTGTCCTGTTCTGCGCCTTGTCTAGTGACAGGCAATGATTCACAAGACAGGTCACTTGGTATTCGTGGATTCAACACTTGCAGGTCTGGTTACACGTGAGCGCTCCAGAAGTCTTTGGCATATAGCCATGTGTGAGACTGTTCCTGAAGCCTAAAGTTCTGAGCATCTGACCTAGGGGGACTGAGCTTCTTAGCAGACAGCCCAGCAGCTACCTGTCCACTTGTCTCCTTATCTACACATCTGAGTTTGCAATGTTTCTCTTTTTAGCATTCTGGGGGGTTGGCTTACATTTTTCAATAGTGCGTTACCATATTTTTAGGGGAGAAAATTCATGTTCGAGGAGTACTTCAAATGTGGTACTTCAAGATTTTTCAAAGGTACACTGTTGGTGAAGCTGATTTTTTTTAAGTTTATATAATGAATCTATGTAGAATCCTGTCTTCCACATAAAGAATATGAATGTTTACACATTCATGGATCATTTATAAAAATGGGCCACATTCTAGCTCACAAGTTACAAAAACAAAAATAAAGAAAATCACAAAGGATTAGAATTTGTATTCTCCCAACCACCAGCTCTAAACTGTTAAAATAGATATCAGTGACAAATATTTAACTAAAATATCCCCCCCAAACATCACTAATCATATCAGCAGCATCCCAACAGGGAGCAGATGCTTATTCAAATTAGGGTAATTCAAAGAAGGGTTAGTGAAGGAGATGCTTGGAAGATGTGGGCAGATGCAGGGAAAACACAAGGATGCCCCAGGGTTAGCAGGCGCAGAATGGCTCTTTTTGCGGGGCTGAAGAGGCAGGCTGCAGCGAAGATGAGCAGAGCGCAGAAGAGTCATGGGAGAGGGCAACCTCGAGAACAGAAGTGATTTTAGGGTACCACCTAAGACTGAGGATACCAACATCCTGAGGCCCTAAAGAGGCAGCAACATTGACTCTATTCCCAGTACACTTGCAGCCACAACAAGCAGCCACAAAATCCCACAGACAACGGCAGCTCTTTAGCAGGCTAGAACATGGTATATCTCTTTATTGTCTTCTCAGGATGCCCAGGCAGACAATGGGGAGGTGACCTTAAGTATTTTATCTCTTTCTTTTCAGTAGAAAGAAAGGCCCCTTCAGTGCCAGCCATATGGTGCAGCAGATAAGGACAGCCCATGAGAACACTGTGCATGTCAAGACGACCACCACAGGCCTGTTGACTGGCTGCCTTTGGGGCAGGCTGTTAGCCTTGTGATTTAGGGGAAATGCTTGGCTTGAAATTCTTTTCCACTGAGATTGGACAGTCCAAACTGTGATCTGAGAGCTTTCCATTTTTACCATGGAAAAATCTCTTCCAGGCCCTTCCAGTGTTCTCAGATAACTCACACTACACAGCAGACTGTCATCTCCATTTTCAAACCCTTGGGTACATCCAGGTTTGATTGAACCCTGACTTTTAGGGCACTGGTTCTTTATACAAGCCACTCAGATGCTTATATTTACCTTCCACCTACACTTGTTTTGAAATCACAATACAAGGCATCTCTAAACATTCTTATGACACAACTGCTTACACTCCATGCAGTCATTAATTACATCCAGCAACTACAGAGGCAGCCCCCCTAATCTGTGTAGTGCGGCAGCTTGAAACTTCCAGTACTAATTCATTTTGCATTAGCGCTTAGCAGCAAAAATCTTGACTCCTGGCACCTAGAAGTAAATTATTCTTGGAGTACTATACTTAGATGCTTTGAGCTTAATTACCTTGTAATTTCCAGGTCATGTTATTACCATGAAGTTACATGATTTTTCAAATTTATTTACAGCCTATAAAAAGAAAATGACTATGGAAATGAACATTGCTAAATTGGCCCCTGTAAATAGCTCTTTTGTTGTTGTTTTAAAATTAAAAGCTTTCCTACTGAAAATGTCTACTGGAAACTTTTCTACTGCCTAAATATCTACTCTCTTTTAAAATCAAGAATCAGAATTTTGAATTAAAGATGTGAGGTCACTTAGAAGAGGAGTCGGAGGCCTTTGAGTGGTCAGGCAGGCAGGCAGCATTCAGAAAGAAGACTATTAAGGTAAAGAGGTCACATATAAGAAGAATGGTCATACCAGGGCCAAGAGTTTGGTAAAAGTATGAAATATTGGTAATAATGAGGATCCAAGAGCCAGAGATTTATAAACAATTAACCAGTTTTGTTCAATGGAAATTCACAAAGGTCTGGGATGACCTGAATATTGCACTCAGTAGACACTATTCTATTCTGTCCACACTATATTTATATAACATAACAGAATAAAATGAAGACTACTGGTGGCTAGGAAAAGTCAAGACTCTTTCCTTCCTTTCTTAGCCCTAACCTGATTCCTTCCTTCCTAGGATCAGTAACAAGAAACTTTGCCTCCCAAGAAGGGAAGAGTTGCTGAAACTTAAGGACACTGATGGGCAAACTTACAGAAGTGATAAAGGGTACATCATACGTGGGCATGGCATGGCCTCACTTCTCTTTCTTGCTAAAGGGATGGTAAGAGCCTAGAACTGCTCCTACAGGCCTGGCATCTCTGTGTCCCTCCTTAGATGCTCTCATTCCTTCCTGTTGGTAGCTTTGGAAGAGAATCTAGGCCAGCTTGGTCTGGCTCCACTGCCCACTATTCATTGTCATCAGACAGTTCTTATCTCATGATGACTGAACCAGTTACTGAGCATTCTGGGACATGAGGGTCCCAACATTTTGAATTAAAGATGTGAGGTCACTTAAAAGAGGAGTCGGAGGCCTTTGAGTGGTCAGGCAGGTAGGCAGCATTATCACCTTATCACCTGCTTTATCTGAGGCTCACTGGGCCTAACTCTCTCTGGAGAGAGGAAACTTCAGTTTGGTCAAGCTCTCTTACTGAAACTCTGCTTTGGTGTTTAGGTTCAATAACACCTAGTCACCCCATCACTGGGACCTGTTCCTGATCATGAATCTGTCATGAGGACCTCATGGGGAAAATAGGCGGCTGGCCCAGGGCAGAATGTGTCTGTTTTTGGGTGCTTGGCCATGGGAACACTGTGGCACATCAGCTGTATTCCGACTCCAGCATCCACTCATCGAGGGTCCAGCACACAGATGGGTGGTCAGCTCCTAGGAAAATACAACTTATTTTTCTCAATCTGTGTCCTCTCTCTTTGGAGATCTTTTCCCCCTCTTTTGCCTTTAAATACCAGCCTTTTCCCCTTCTCTCTACTTATTCCCCTGCAACTCATACTGCTTTTCCCTCAACTACCTACCGACCACTCCACATCATTTCCTCTTTCTCACCACTTAACATCCACGCTGTTGCTCACCACCCTACGAGAGTCTTCCCTCCTAAAGAATATCAGGGAACACCCAGAAAGAACATTTCACTGCCCATCTGAGAGCAAAGAATGTGCTAATCTATGAATAAAATGAATTGCTATCAAGCAACAATTGATTATTCTCTGACAGCTACTTGTCATTCTCTGACTGAAATGCCTAAAAGGGGTTCCCAGGTCATAAACTCCGGCATTTTCAAGTTTTATATGACCTTTTAAGAGGGTAACTCTTACTGTTAAATGATACTACATGCTAAAAAGAGTTTCTAAATGCTTAAAAAGTGACAGTATATGATCCAAATTTTGCCAAAGAATAATATAAAATAAATATTTTACACATCTTGCTCTATTTACTGTGTGCCTGCATTCCAGAAACTATAAGCAATCAGTACACTAAATGCTGGAGCCAAAATGGTATGACATGTTTAGCAGCTTGATGTTTTATTAAAGTTAAACCAGCTGGTGGCAGTTTGGTATCTGAGGCTATATCCCAATTCACTAAAAGTCTGTAATGTTGCAATGCACTGGAGACAAAATAGCCACTGTGTGAATGTTGGCCAAGAGAGGAGCTAATTCCTGTTAGCCTTCAGGCTAGAAGGTTAATTTTATTTTGGGGGGGCTAAGTTTTATATATGGTTACCTGCAGATTTTGTAGTTCCTGTAGTTACTGCACCTCTGAAAAGGAAATTCTAATTAAAATAAATATCTCTAAAGGCAAATGTAAATTCACTGAATCTCTATTTTAATATAATTGATATTAGTTAGGACCTCAGATATGGATGCCAAAGACAAATCTAAATATGGAATAACAGAAATTATGATGGGACAATGTTCCTCAAGGATTAGGGAGGTAGCATCCTCACAGTAAGAAAAGCTATCATGATAGTGAGTAAGTGATGGGTCTTTCCCATCAAGTTGACCTCCCTTTAAGGCAGATATACAGGTAATAATCAGATTGTATTAATTTAGTATTATACAAGGTACTGTACTGTGGGACTATAAAGGAGAAGTAACTTTGTCTAGTTGGTTGAACAGCAGGCATGAGATGATGCTAATAGTTATGAAAGACCTCAGAGAGGAGGTGATATTTAGGCTGACTTGAGATATGGATTGAAGATTGCCAGGTGAGGAGCAGGGAAGAAACATGTATCACATACATTAAAGAGGGATTGGAAAGAGTCTGCACAAAATGTTAGAGTACTCTATTAGGAAAATCTATAAACATTTGCTGTTCACAGTCCCTGCTAAGTGAACCTGTCCTGGAAGGTGACAATACATACCACAACCTGCTCAGCTACTGTGATTAAAGCAAAGTTGGATCCCTTATCCAATAAACAGCTGTTGAGTAACTAACGAGATGGTCTTCAGAGAATCTGAACTAATAGACTGAAGGTACTTAAGCTGAGAAGCCAAGACAAGGGCAGCCATATTGAGCCATCTGTGGTGACTAGATTAGGCCAAGAACAGGGCAAGACACCGATGAAGCTGGTTCAGAGATAAGCAGGAATTGAAGAGACTCACAGAAAAAGGCAATGATGAGAGACCAGTGTTTTGTCTCCTGTCTTTGATATTGTCTCAGTCAAATTACAGCACGTTACACTACAGCAGGGGATGGCAAACGACAGTCCTTGGGGCAATCCCACCTAGGGACATCCTGAACTAAGAACTGCTTTTACAATTTTAAAGATCATAAAGAAGGGGGAAAGGGGAGAAGGATCAACTACCTATGTGACCCACAAAGCTTTCATAGAAAAATTTTGCCAACCCTTGTACTATAGTAATAATTACTGCCCAAACTTGGAAGCTTCTAACATGAAAAGTTCATTTCTCATTCATACTATCACCGTGGAGCTCCACTCCAGGCATCCTTACTCTGGGAAGGAAGCCGACAGAGCAGACACAGTGATGAACACTGTCAAACACTGTGACAGAGGGCAAGAGCTCCAGAAAGCCTTGCACTAGCGATTAAGTGCTCCAGTCTGGAAGTGACCCACACCATAACCATGCAAAAGACACTGGTCACAACTAGTCATTCAGACTCACTCAACACAAGGGGAAGAGCAGTCCCACCATGTACCACAAAGGCAGAGGACAAGCAATGTCTGACAAACAGAACTGAAAGTTAAAACAGATGCTGGACATTTTTATATCCATACCTTAACTACTTTGAATGAAGTTTTGTTCCTTAAAATAACAAAACTCTTGATTATAAAGAAATTGCAAGAGAGCATCTGTTAAGTTCGGAAGGAGCAGGATTAAGAAAGGTCTCATTTGCCATGTTTGAGTCTATAGTTTTTTTCTATGTTTAATGGGAAGTCTTTAACTGGACTTTAGTTAATAAGAAAAGGGACCAATTTTGGTTTTAACCAAGGAGTTACATGATTAGGCCAGGATTTTAGAAATATCACTCCAGCTACTACATGGAAATATAGACTGTAAGATTTATTAAATGAATGAATCAAAATGGGAGACCAGTTAGGAAGGTACTACAGTGGACAACGTTTGAGCAGATGTAGATTGGGAATAGAGTTGTTCAGGGGAATGAGCAAGACCCTTAGTCTGAAACAAAACATAGGAAAAAGGATTTATAGGACATTTAGCCAAGAAAAGTGAGAGGCAATAAGGAGTGGGGAAGCTTCATATTTACAGCTTGGACAACTAACTGAGTGTTAAGAGTAATAACTTAGATAGGAAAGTGGAGAAGAAAGTAGTTCACAGGTTCTGTCCATCATACATGGTCTCTGAAGATCCTGAGATTAACTTTTTACCCAATAACCTGACTACATTCCTCTCTTTTTGAACTTTTCTTTCTGGGTCAGTAAGAAATAAACTCCAAATCCTCTCTTCTGTTCAAATTACAATCCACCAGGAGTACTTCTCACGTTTCTTGATTTCTTAAGTACCAGGTAGACAGCATTCTAGACTTCTATAATGCAAAGCTACCACTTCGAAATGAATTATGGCACACAGCCATATACTTGTGGCACACGCTTAATTTATTTCTTCAACCCATACTGACTACTAGGCCCTTTGTTGCTTCTCACTGAAAGGGGACATGTGAAAATGGAGGAAGTTTACTTGGAGGCAGCTTAGCTCAGATTTTCTCTCTGGAATAAACTGGAGATGGAAGTTAGCGTTTAACAGTTGCTAATTAAATAAGTTAATATATAGGAGGCAGATGGAAACACAGAAGATTTTTTTTAAAACCAGCTTGAACACAGTTCTTTTAGGATATGCTAAAAATGTAGGCAATGAAAATCAGAGGCACAAATCATGGGGGACAACAGCTCTCTGATGCCTGTGTAGGAATTGATGGAAATGCATTAATGTACCATTATTGTTGCAATTTTCATAGTGCACTGAACTATGTACTCCTAATAAGGGTCAAAACATTGCACATGTTGTCCAATGTCATTGAATATATGTATATAATGCAACGTTAGTAAACTATGTATTGTGTGTATTCCTCTGTGTTTCCAGGCTTTGTGGCGTCTGTTTAAAAGCTCTAATGGTGATGTCACTTCTTTTAGGGCCTGTGCTGATCATCTGCGTGGTCTCTCTCAGAACCATCTATACTTTCTTATTTCTGCTCTGCATCCACGGGAGTGGAAAGCTTCAAACTACAACTCCCAGGTCCTTTGTGAACTGTTTTCTAGCTAAGTGCACCCAACAGGAGGCAATGCTGAAAGATTGGAGGATGGGAAGAAAGGAGAGTCCAGGATATTTCTCCCCACCTCTCTCTGCTTCAGGCAGCACCTTGTCAGTGGCTGCGACTCCTGCACGTTCCCGGCTGCTGCTGGACACACTTTGCTCTGTGCTCCTCACTCCTTTAGGGAAAGCCTTACTTTAGCCCCCCTCACTGTTAGTACTGCTGCGACAGAATTCCAGCTTCCAGCTGACAGTCCCAGCCACAGAGTCACCCAGGCCAGCTCTTCCTCCAGGGTTTCCGCTCTCTGACTCTGGGATTCTGATAACACCATCTCCTCCCTTAGGCCCTCCAAGTCCAGAGCAAAGAACACCTGCTTGCACTTGTTAACTCTGGGCTGCCTTGGCCTTCCTTGTCTACTTCAGCAGTTCTAATACCCCTGCCACTAGATCCCTCTGCATTGTTTCAGCTTTACTAAGGCATAATGAAAAATAAAACTGTGATATAATTAAATTGCAATATATGCAAATACAACATAATATGCTTAAATTATAATAAATGTAAAAAAAACCCAGTAATATATTATGCAAAGGGTACAATGTGATGATGTGAAAAGATTCCCACAGGGAGTTCATTAACACCTGATCTCCTACTCCTTCTATTGAGAACCCAATGAGGGTTCTCACGGAGAGGACAGCTTCCAGGGGACATCTAGAGCCACAAGGCTACATCACTGACAGAGGCATAGAGTGACAAGATCCTGGGCCGGGCTATGGTGGGAAGGAAGATCTTCAGAGGATCTTCTGCTTTGCTGAATGGACATTTCAGAAGAAAGCTGAGAAAAGGCACTGGAGGGGCTCCCTGTCCTCCTCCTGACTGAGCCCCTCCCTCAGCTTTTGATGTTATCAGGGTGCAGTCTCGAGCAATAATGGGAAACACATTAACAGTCTGTTTCTCCACATCCTCGCACTAAAACACACCCTAAGAGAAAACCTGGCTGATTCCTCTGAATATAAAGTTGAAAAAAAAAGGAGAGACATTAATAGATTAATAAATTATTGAGAGCTAGATCAGTGTGTAAACAACATCCTTTAAAAGCTATCTTTTGATGACTTTTGTAGGACTGAAAAATGAGCTTACCTAACCTCACTTAAGTTGCCTGATTTTGGATGTTTGATTTTTTTTTTTTTCCCTTTCTGACTTGAAAGAGCAACATGTTTTGCTAGAATCAAAGGGCTGAGGACACTTAGGCAACATGAAAGGCAGAGTATGACCAGAGGCAGTGAAGCCTAAAAGTGAACCTTACAGGCTCATGAGTCCAACAGGCCTGGGTTTGAATCCCAGCTCTTCTGCTGAACAGCTGTGCGACTCTTGAGCAAGTTACTTAACTGTCTGTGCCTCAGTTTTTCTTAACTGTAAAATGGGGATAATGGCACCTCTTTGGATAGCTGTGAAGATTAAATGAGGTATATTTTCTAAACTATGATCAAAGTACCATGTCTGGTTCTCAGCAACATCTAAGAAAGAAGTGATGAAGAAACATGAAGTGCCAGTGCCTCTTACCCACCTGAGTGAGCGAGAACCACTGAGGGCTTGCTACAGATGTAGGACACTGGGCCTCAACTCTCTGAAACACAGATTCAAAAGGCTGGGGGTGAATCCTAAAAATCTGAATGTTTAATAGATTCATACCCAGGAGATGTGAATGCTTATGGGCCAGACACTCTCATGTTTACTCCAATCTCTATTTGCAAAATTTCCTTTCCACTATTTCCTTTATATTACTGGTTTATCTAAATTCCAAATTTGTTCTTGTAATAATCATACTAATCAGGAGAACAGAAAGGAAATCAGACAGACTGAACACTAACAGTAGCTTAGCTACTTAATGGCTAGGTAGCTTTGGACAAGTCAGTTCATCACTTGAAATCTTAGTTTCCTCATCTAAAAAGTAGGAGAATAACATTTGTCCTCTATACTTCTCAGGCTGCTAAAAGGATCAATGGAGAAAAGGATAAAAGCATTTTAAAACTAGAAGGCACTATACCAGTAGGAGTTATTATTATATGGAGCCAGTTTGATCATACTCTCCATTTATTGAGCTATAAACACGGAAGAGTTTTATTTCTTCTTCATTTGCCCCTGACCATGCTTTGTCAATATTACCTTTTTTCATTACAGACAACCTCTTTTATCTCTCCTTTCAACTCCATGACTTCTTAGTCATTTTTGGTTATTCAACCAAACTCAGATATCTAAGTTAACACTTAGCCTTTCCTGTCTTCACACTTACATTCCACTCAGCTCAAAAGGTTTTTCCTCCCCTGCCACCCCCCAGCACAGGCTCATGGTACCAGGAATTTGCAGCGGAGGGGATATGTGCATCCCATCCCAAATCCTGTCCCTGCTTGTCTGCCCTGGGACAGGGAGGGAGAAAAACTAATGTTTGCTTATGTCCTTATATCACAGCACCACACACAGGCTGCTCTCTGTGTGCATGGTAATCACCATTTCGATGATCATTGTCAGTAATAGCCAGAATGTCTCAGAATTCCACAGACATGGTACTGTGGCACTCACTAGGGCTATCTGGTGTACATAGTAAGATTGCACTTCTTTGCCCCTTAAAGTTTTTTATTGCCATATGATTAATATGGCCCATGAAGCTCTCAGTTCTGGGCAGAAAACTTGAGAACCCAGGGGGCCATCCCCACATCCCTGTTTCCCTTGCCATAGTGACCAGCAACATTCCCAGTGGTCCAACTTCATCAGCCTGCATCACTGAGGATGAGCCTTGATGAGCATGAAGTATGACATGTAGGTTTTAAACTCTGAGACCTTTGCATTGGTGCTACAACATCAGCTCGCTGAGGCTCACTAATACAGGGGGCGGGTAGGAATCAAAAAGCTAAAGAGAAATTCCCAAAGATCCCCCAGCTAGTTCAGCACAGAGAATGCATAATGAACAAGCAAGGCGTCACAGACCTGCCTCATCTTAGAAGACCTCAGAATAATTGAGAACCGGGAACACATCACATTTGGTTAGAGAGGATAGGAACAAACCCAGTGAATACTTTTAGTAGCAGTGGTCAAACTTCTCATTCACATGCAAGACTACACATATGGTGCCATACTACGGATGCTATGGTGATGATGGAGTGCGAGCCAGTGGTGGAGAGTATCATGTCTGAAAACTCATTATCAGTATAAGTGGATATGAATAATAAAACTATTTACTTTCTTCACTGAAGGGTTTGGTATTTCATTTGCTTCAATTGGCAACATTTGGTAAAATTGTAGAACCTTGGCATTTCCAAATTTTAATAATTTAGAAAGAATCTCTTAAAAATAAATAAGGCTTAAGATAAAGAAAAGACAAACCATAGAGTAAATATTTGCAAAAGACATATCTGATAAATGACATGTATCTACAATATATCCAAGACACTAACAATAAGAAAACAGACAACTCAACTTAAAAATGAGCAAATGGTCTGATCCAATACCTCACCAAAGAAGATATGTGGATAGCAAATAAGCATGAGTAAAGATCTTTTTTAAATTTTGGTATCATTAATATACAATTACATGAGCAACATTGTGGATACTAGATTCTCCCTATTATCAAGACCCCCAAAGTAAAGATTTTTAACATTGTATGCCATTAAGGAATTGCAAATTAAAACAATGTTAAGGTATGTCTACATACCTATTATAATGGCTAAAATTTTTTTTTAAATGACAATACCAAATGTTGACAAGCATGTGGATCAAGAAGATGTCTCATTCATTGCTGGTGGAAATGCAAAATAGTACAGCCACTCTGGAAAATAGTTCCGTAGTTTCTTACAAAGCTACACATAGTCTGACCAGGCAATCCAGCAATCAGATAAATCACTTAGAAGTATGTTCTCCCACACTGTAGGTTGCCTTTTTGTTCTGCTTGTTGAAGTCCTTTTCTGTACAGAAGTTTTTAATTTGAGGTAGTCCCACTTGTTCATTTTTTATTTTGTTTTACTTGCCTGAGGAGATGCATCGAGGCAAAAATTGCTCATGCTTATGTTCAAGAGATTTTTGCCTATGTTTTCTTCTAAGAGTCTCATGGTTTCATATCTTACATGCAGGTCTTTGATCCACTTCAAGTTTACTTTTGTGTATATGGAGTTAGACAGTAATCCAGTTTCACTCTCTTGCATGTAGCTGTCATTTTCCCAACACCAGTTACCGAAGAGGCTGTCTTTTCCCCATTGTATACTCATGGCTCTTTTATCATATATTAATTGACCATAAATGCATAAGTTTATATCTGGTCTCTCTATTCTGTTGCATTGATCTACGGGCTGTTCTTGTGCCAGTACGATACTGTTTTGATTACAGTAACTTTGTAGTATAGCTTGAAGTCAGAGAATGTAATACTCCCAGCTTTGTTCTTCTTTTTCAGAATTGCATTGGCTATTCAGGATCTTTTGTGGTTCCATATGAATTTTAGGAGTATTTGTTCTACTTCATTAAAAGATACTATTGGTATTTTGATAGGGATTATGTTGAGTCTGTAAATTGCTTTGGGAAGGATGGCCATTTATGGATAGAAAGAATAGATTTCCATTTATTTCTGTCTTCTTTAATTTCTCATATGAGTGTCTTACAGTTTTCAGAGTATAGGTCTTTCACCTCTTTGGTTAGCTTTATTCCTAGATATTTTATTATTTTTGCTACAATTATAAATGGACTCACTTTCCTGATTTCTCTTTCTGCTAGTTTGTTGTTAATATATATAACACAACATATTTCTGTGTATTAATTCTGTATCCTACAACTTTGGATAATTCTTATAAAGTGTTACTAGGTGTATTTTGGAAGAAAAAAGTCAACTACTAGTGCTGGTGACTGAGCTGAAAAATAAATGAAGTATTTTGCATGTTATAGGAGAAATAACATGGAATAAATGTGGAATCAGAATATCCTAGCTCTGCCATCTTGCAAGCTGTGGAACCTTGGGCAGGTTAATTAATCATGCTGGGTTTATATTTCCTGCCTCCAAATTGGAGTTAATAATATGAGACTCAGAGAATTGTCACGAAAATTAAATGAGAGAATATATGAAAAATTCTAAGCATTGTGACTAGCTTAAAAAATGGCAGAGATGATGCCTAGAGAAAGCAGAGGGTAAATAAGAGAGGGAAGAAATAACTGAAGTATAGGAGGGTCAAAGGGGGTTTCAAGATATTGTGGGCTTTTCATAATCAATTGCTATCATTACTACCATCAACAACCCAAGACTCTAGATTCAAGTATAACACTACAGGTTAGGGAAATGATAGAAAACAAGGAGACTCTTTAAAAATAATTTTATATTGTATATGAATCATATTAAAAGGCCTCCTTTTTATAGCACAATGGGGGAAAAAATCCATCTAACTAGGCCTTAAGTAAAAAAGAAAGAAAATCTCTGTTCTCCCAAATAAAACCCTAAGCTTTGGAGAGTTGATATTTTGCTACAGTTTCCACCTTCTCTCACTTTAAATATCTCTGAAGAAGAGTTAAAATCTAACCAGGACACATCAGAGTTCAGGTTTTTCTTTTTTAAAGAATTCTACTTGATTCTTTTACAACTTATTTTCCTCCTTGATGAAAATGATACACCAAATAGAAGCCATGGAATTGGGTGGATGACCCAGTTTCCATGGCAAGGGCTAAAAAGCTTTAATTGTCTTAAATGAAGTGTCTTGTGCCCTGGATTTGCTGGAGAACCTCTACTTTAAGCATCTCCTCTTATTATTCTGTTTCAGTTACTCTATTTTTCAAAGCACTGATTTTGCCTGGATGCCAAACTATAGGAAGTCATATGATGCAGGGCTGCATCAGTTTAGAATTTAAAATGTTTGAGAAGACTTGGCATTTTAATGGATAAGACTTAGGTATGTGTTGCCTCATTTGAGTGGGGATAAAACTGAGGCCCAAAGAAGGTACATCATTTGTCCGAAGCCCCTTGCTAGTACTTGATAAGCCAAGATTTATACCAAGATCTGTGTAACTTCAGAGATCACAATTTCAACCACACATTTAATTTCTGGGTTCTTGAACCCAGACACCCAAGTGCTTCAGTCTTTGGGATGAATCTATTCAAAAGCACAATTCAGCAGGCAAAATTAATTTAAAGAGAACCTCTTCTTTGCTCATCTTTATTGAGAATATTAAAGAATAGTAAATGTACAGTCCAACACATGAAATCTTTATTCTTCTCCTATCCTCACAGCTAACAGTTACCTATAAGGACTTGTCAAACTGCACTCCTGACTCTTCCTTCATCCCAGGGCAAAGTGCTTTCTTCTCACTCACTTTGGTCAAACAGATCAGCTCACTATTGTAAGCCTAAATGCTTTTTCTTCTCATTTCATTCTCCACTCTAACCCTACCCTGTCAGCCCCATCCTAAAATCCCAAATAACCTGTTCTATGAAGTCAGAGCTTCCCTAAGCAAACACTATCTTGGAACCCTTTATTTTAACCAAATGTAGGGAAGAGAGAAGAGTAGAACATTCTCAAATTATAAATGCTAGTATTTTACCTTTCTTCAACCTCATAAGATCTCTCAAGTCAGGTGCTGAACCTGACTCATGTTAGAATCTCTCATATACCATTTCTGGTTGCTGTCCTAGATTACATTGCAAGGACAACCCCTCCTTTCTAATATAACATATTCAGACTTTGGCGTTAAGGCTGTATATACTCAGCAATTTAGGAAACTCTAGTTTCTAACAATTACAACCTTGGGATACACTCATTAAGTTTTTAATCAGCATTATGGCAGACTATGTTTTCCAAAAAATGGCTGCAATGATATTTATCCCACCCCTCACGCTCATCCTACTTTGACATGCCTCATCAGGAGGTAGTGCTGATGCTCTGTCCCACAGAAGTCAGGCAGACTTTTGTCAGTGCCCCAGCCATGGAATATACTGAAAGTGGCAGTGACTTCCAAAGCTAGAACACAAAAGGCATCGCAACTCCCACCTTTCTCTAGAACGACTCACACTGGAGAAGCCAGGTGTCATGCAGTAAGAATTCTCAACTAACATTGCAGAGAGGAAATAAAGGGCCCAACCAACAGCCAGCACCAAATAACTGGGCATGTGAATGAGTCATCTTGCAAGCAAGTTTTTCTGCCCCAGTCAAGCCTTCAGATGATGCTAGCTCTGGACAATACAAAACTGCGCAAGAGACTCAAGTGGGGGGACTACCTACTTATCCCTTTCCAAATAACTGAAGCACAGAAACTGGGAAAAAATAATATATCAACATTGCTAATTAAGTTGCTAAATTTTGGGTTGGTTCTATGCAGCAATAAATTAAGGAGCCATTAATGCCTAATATTAAATGTGTCCCAGCACTGAGCAAGTCAATCCAGGCTAATTTTAATATAGCTTTCAGGGAAGGAAGAGTTTCAAAAGGTTAATTCCAGAATGGGGGGGTGGATTCTCTTATTGTCCTAAGGAAGCAGGGTATACTGGGACCAGAGAAAGGTACCCCAAGAAGATGAGTGAATTCAGAAAATGGACTATATCTTAGCCTTGTCTAAGTGTCTTCCTGAATTGATACAGTTGCTGTGGCCAAATCCTAATTCTCTGGATGAAGAAGAGCATTTGATTATGGGAGTGAGAATTGAAATCTTTCTTATTAGAGCCCTAAATGGATTCTAACATTCAGGAATCATAACACACATATTTTTGACTTCCCTGCTATGTTGAAAAAAAAACGTCCACCACATTTGGGCAAAGAGGGGCTTCTGAAAGCCCACTGTTAATGAACTCTGAGAGCCCAGCAATAGCCTGGTAGTGACTTCAAGGTCAGAGAAGCATTGATGTTTCCTTGGGGGGACACAGGCTGGGCTTGCAACCATCAAGACATGTGAGTATCACTGAAGGGGGAATGTAATATGCAGTCTAGAGGGTCCAGATAGGCTATAGGAAAATGTGTGATTTTCCAAACAAGTCATTTTCTCAGGAGGAAGAATGCAAGATAGCCCTTATTTGTGGAGAAACTATTTTTGTTTTCCTTATTTTCCACCATTCTCCTGAGGACCCGCTTGTTCTTTCTTTGGATCAGGTTTCCACTCTGCACTGGCCAGAATGTCTCATCACACATAAGAATGGGAGCCTGCTGGATACCTTCAGAAGGAAAGAAGGGATGGTAATTCATTTCTGAGATACTAAATCCTGCGTGAAACTGGGTAATTCCTCCCTTTGACCTGAAACAGCAAATAGCTGTTTGGGGGAGACTCATTTTGATACATGTTTCTGAGTCAGTTTGGCCCTTTTATCTGCAAAGAATAAAGGATCACACAGATTTCCTCAAGCCATGGGGGTTACTATAAGATAAATAGAGAAATAAGCAAGGCAGCTTAATAGATATGATTTTGATTCTTAACACACAGATACAGGAAACATCACATTCCTTAATTTTTCTAACTAAATCAAATCTAGTACCACCTTCCCCCACTGCATTGGTGGAAAATCTTAATCCTTTTGGGGAAATGAGTCAAGAATCCTGGACTCTATGGAAGTCCAATACACTTGGGAAAGAGCCTCTGGTACTCACAGTCCACTGGGGGCAGCAGCTAGGATTTCCATTGGCTAGTTCACTCACAGCTGTTCACACATCATGCATCCACTCCCTTGAGGACTTTAGCTCCCAAGGCCACAGTATACAGCACTTACTCTCTGGACATGCACACGAGCCATTAGCATAGGTCTGCTTCTCCTGAGTGCTGTGTGGGAAGGGCCGCTCCTCCCATTACCATCTCGGGGAAGAGGAGCCCAGCTCTTGCTCACAGCCCAGCCCTCAGCCTCTGGAAGTCAGTGGCATACCAAGGGTACCTGCTGAACATGCTCCGCCCCAGGGCAGGTAAGAGGAGGGATGCCTTGCTTATAAAAAATGTGAAAACAATGGTAAGATCCACAAGCTTGCTTTTTAATTATCACCCAGCAGGCAATTTAAAAACACTCATCCCTGCCAAGAGACAGCCCACCCCCACTTCTCATCCTTGGAACACCACTGTCTTTTGAACAATCAAACAGTATGTCCCTATGAGCCTAAGTTTGGAAAACAAGCTCTCTTGAGTCTCTTCTACTACAATAGAAATTTCAGCATTTTAAACATGCAGAGTCATATGTCAGGGGAAGCACAAGAGCTCCATTACACCTGGGCTTGTGGGGACGAGAATCTGAGTAATCTAGTTAGCCCTCACTGTGGCACGAAGCTTTTCCACGGGGTTGCCTTGAGTCAGGTGCCCACACCTGACACAACCAGTGGTGGGACAGGGTTATAAGATGCTCCAATGTTGATTTATATGGAAGGAACCTCATTTAATTAAGCTGCAGACATGGAAAGTATTATGAGATTTATTCTATACAACAGAATTTTAATTTTGGAGTTACCTTTCAAGGTAGGCAGGTCAGAGAAAAGTGGTGAGGGCTTGCTGCAGTGATATTCTGCAGGAGCTCTCTCAACTGTCCTCAGGTGCGGTCCAGACAGCTGGATAAGAGCGCGGGAGCTGAGCATCCTGCTACTGCCTCGGCAAGAAACTTCTTTCTGCCCATTAATTTCTCTACCTGGAAAGGAGGATTAACACCATCAAAATAAGCCCACAGAAGGTGTCTGAAGAGATAATAAAAATAAGTAACTTCAGGGATAGAGGATATGCATACATTTCATAGCTTAAGGTACATAGCTGATTTCATGGCTATCACTAGCTTAAGGTACCATTTAGTCAGGAGGAAAGTATGAATTTAAAACAGGCTACTCAAAGTGTGGTCAACCAACCAGCAGCTGCAGCAACTGGGACTTGTTAGAAATGCTTTGTTGTTTTAACTCAATGATAATTTGGTGCTGTTCATTACTGCAGCATGTTTAGGCTGTCCTGGCTGATAAAACTACAAATCAAGACTTGAGTCATGGGCCAAAATTTGTACTTCAAGAAAATGTATAGCTCTAGATGCTTATGTAAGAAAATAGGCTGAAAGTTAATGAGCTAAGCAACTAAAGGAATTAGGGGGAACAAGCACAAAGATTCAAGGAAAGCAGAAGGAAAAAAAATCTAAGTGAAATAAAAACACAATGTTTAAATAGAGATAATTCATTAAGCGAAAGTCAGTTCTTTGAAAAGACTAGTAAAGTCAACAAACCTCTACTGAGGCTGATCAAGAGACAGAGAAGGTATAAATGGGGCTACACTGATCAGCAGAACTAAAGCCAGCCACTCAAAAACCATCTCCAATTTCAGTGACCCAAAAACACTCTAGTCATAGTCCAGGGCAGGCCAGTGGCTCCACTTAGTGACTCTCCTCCAAATGGTGACACAGACTGCAGAACTGTCCCCACTGATATTCAGTAAAGCAGGGAACTACCACCAGGAACAGTCAGAACAAGGATGGATTTGCACCAAACATCCAGACACCAGAATTCTAGCCAATTAGCTTTCAGGCTTGTTCTAGTCATTGCACTAATCTGGAAGTAATTTGTCCCTGCGTCTCATGTGCTTGAACTTTCTGAACTGCATGGTTTGGTTAAAATGGGGTTATGTTCTATTAGTGGGAAAAATGCCACAGTATATTACTAGTTTACAGGGCTTAAAAACAACCAACATGAAATGTGTTGTTTAGAAATGTAAGCAAATGTAGTAATACTATTTTGTAAAAAGCAAAGGAATAATAAACACAAAATTTAGGATAGTAGTTAGCTCTAGGCCTATCTATAGGTGAATTCAGTGGTATTAGGATTGTTCTAGATCTTGAGTTGGATCGTGCACTCTCAGTACTCATCTTGCTATTGCATTTATGTGTCACTCCACTTGAACTTCTGGATCTTAGCTTCTCAATTTCTCAACTTTTCTATTTATGAAATGGGGATTATAAGATTAGCTTCTACTTCCCTTGTTAGTATTGTCTAACAGAAAATGAATATTTTGAGATTTTAATGCGAAAGTTTCTATCCATTCCAATTTCCTTGGCTTCTCAAAAAAAAAAAAAAAAGGCAGGTAGGTATAAGACAGTTGAAAGGGCAAAAGGCACCTGAGAGATGTCATGTTCCTTTTTGAATGCGGTCACATAGCTAATGAGCTTATGATCCTCACGCAACAGCCTTTCTATCTGCTGGTCCCATTCTATGGAAGTGGGAGACCCCGGGGTTTCTCACATGTGACAACTCATTAAATATGTGTCTAGTATTCACAAGAAAAAAGGAAGAAGACAGAGGGAGGTTTGGGGTCAGGATGAGAACAAGACCAAGCAGCTTTAATGACTGCAGTTTCCTCTTATAAGCTCCAGGGGGCTTGTGAAAAGCTGGTGCACACTTCACATTCTAATTCTACTTGCCCACCCAAGAACTGGGCGATCTCATAAAGTGACAAAGAGGTCCTCTGCAACAATGACCTGAAGTTACTACTCTGTCTATTCAAAATCTGTCCCCCAAATCTGTCTATTCTCAAGAATAAACTTCAAGAGTCCCAGAGAAAGAAACGATTTTTAAAAATATTAATACACAAAACCAGGAAACAACCCCAGTGCATATTTTCCAGCTAATTCTAGCACAGAAAGTTAACGAGCAATAATAGTTCTTTTAAGCTAGAGCAGTTGGGGCAATATTTATTCATCTGAAGCTGCCTAAGAAATGTAAATGATGGAACAAAAGGCACTGCAGACTGGGGAAAACAAACAAGCAGCCAGAGAGGCTGAGTGCAGCTTTTCAAAGAAGCCGTAAAATGTGCTCAAATGCCTAGGAGGAAAATTAAAGATCAAAAGGAAATTATCATATTCAAGCAGTCTGCTGTACACAGCCTTGCCTCTCCTGGACTTTGAGGGTAAAGCAGTCAGTGGTAATAATTAAGAAAGCCTGCACTTCTTTTTTAAATAAATATTTCATGATATGTCATCTGCTTCCAAGAGGAGCCATAACACAACACAGCCACTGCATACTTAGCAGTTGTGGAATGACAAAGACCGGGCTAATTATGCTAAGATCACACAAATTTAGAAGCGAAGGCAGTGGAAGCTGACAGGCCATGTCAAGGGCTATGAATGTGGGTTACCCATGGAACTCCAGGAGTTAGCACTGCCAGCTAGTTATACGCCAGGCACCCGGCAGGTCTTCCTCACTGGGCACCCTTGAAGACAGATCTAAAAAACACTTTTTGGCAAGAACAGCACATCAGGGGCTTTTAAAAATAAGGACCAAAGCCAGAAAGGTGTGAATCCCACATTTCCCCATCTCAGAGAGAACTTAAGTTTCAGATTGCCAATACTACTGCCTGTTTTAGACCTTTTGTGTGCAATTTCTTAATCTCTGTGGTGTTTGGTTTCTTTTTTCAAAGATTTCAAAAACATGTAGTGAGCACCTAAGTGCCATGCAATGTCCCAGACACAGGGGACACAGCTGTGAACAAAAAAGGTGTGTTTGCCATTGCGGCGTTCTCATTCTAGAGGGAGGGGCAGATGATGAAGGAAATGTGTAGTCCTTTAGGCAATGATGCATGCTAGGGCAAAAGATACATGGGGACAGGGGATTGTAAGGGATGGAGTGAGGGGTGTTTTAGGGTTAGGGCTCTTCAAAGAGGGGCCAGGAGAGGCCTCACTGAGGATGTCTGAGACCAGCCTGGCAGAAGGGAGGGAGGAGCCATGTGGACCTGTGATGACAGAGAATCCCAGGTGGAGGGAGCGAGCAGCACAAAGGTTCTAAGAAAGAAATGGGCTGGTGGGCTTGGGAAGCAACCAGGCTGCAGGAAGGCTAGGGAAGCATCAAGGAGGGCAAGGCTGACAGGATACGAGGCCAGATGGGCCAGGAGGAGGCCGCAGACCGTATCTGTCCTTGCAGGTCATGTGGGGACTTGACTTTGCTCTGATGACAAGGGCAGCCATCAGAGAGCCTAAAGCAGGGCAGACACATCAGCTAACTTGACCTTCCAAAAGCACTTCTCCGGTCTGAAGGAGGGAGACCAGTGAAGAGGCTCTTGGAAACTCTAGGTGGGAGATGTGGTGGTGTGGACGAGGGGGCAGCGGGAGACACTCGGACTTAGTCTTCAGAGGTAGAGCTGAAAGGATTTCTTCATGGGTTGGATGTGGGAAGTCAGCTGAAGAGAGGATTTAAGGATAACTCCAAGTTTTGTGGCCTTAGCAACTGAAAGACAGGGTAAAACACCAATAAGACTGAAGTGGAAAAGAAGCACATCTGGGGGGAGATCAGAAGTTTGGCTTACGTTTTGTTCAGATGCCTGTTCCACACTGACTGGGTGTTGGGTATGTGGGTCTGAAGCTCAGGGCGGTAATCTGGACTTGATATATTAAGTTAGAAGTCCTTGGCACCTAGATTGTGCCACAAGGCCAGATGACATCACCCAGGCAGTAAGTCTAAATAGAAAAGAACAGAGAACAAACAAGGACAGAGTCTCAGGCATTCTAATGTTTCTGTAAAACGGCAAATGATTCTATCTTCAAGATGGACATAATTATATTGTACCTTTCTATGTTCTGAGGCTTCATCACTGAATCCATACAGAGAACTAAGCATGCACATCCTAGTACTCAGTGTCAATACTGAGTAAATTTAAATAAAACCAAATTATCCCATTAGAGACTATAATAAGACCCATTATTCAGAAGCAGAAAATAAGACTTACATGGATGTAGGAACTTCCTGTTTTATCTCCTCCAGCTAATGAGCTTTGGAAATGAGATATGAACTCAGTTTTTCAAACTCCAAATCAATTTATCCTCATTTGCTACATGCTTTCTTGCTGTTGCATGCCTATCTTCAAGGAGCTTACACTTTAGTAGTGGGGCATATAAGGCAAGAGTGTATAAACTAAAAAGATTTAAATGACAATCCCAAGTGGAAGGGTCGCTAGAACCCACATCCTGGGAGCCCTGCCAGTGAGAACCCTTGGTCTCCCCTTTATGTCAAGGCTGTGGGGTCTGGCCTAGTCCATGCTGCCTTCTTGACAAGGACCTCATGGTTCTTCATGGAGAGAAAGTTATGACAAAGAGTCCCCCTTGGTCGCCCTTATGACAACTGAAATACTGGCCCTGGCATTATTCATTGTACTACCTTGCAATTCAAGATCCATTTTATGTGACCACAAATAACGGCCCAGTCAGGCCTCCTTCCCTGGAAATCCCTTCCCTTTCTGGACAGTTTCTTGGCACTCTGGTGGGCTGCTGGCTCACAGGCTGGCTCCCTCATGTGGAGGGCAAGAAGAGATGGAAGAAAGAGGCAGACCACACCAGACCGGCAGTGGCAAATCAAAGCAAGAGAACTTCAGTGAGTTTTGTCTGGGACAGCTGCAAGACAAGGGGATGTCTGCACCCACCTGCCAAGCCTTGAAAGTTGACACAGAGGCCTTAACTGGGTTCGGTCATGTATTCAGTCCAGATGGTCTCAACAACACCTTACCTTTGAACAGCTCCCACTGTGGGAATGGTGAGCAGAATATACATTGTAAGGACGGGGGAGGCGGTGAGGAGCCCCTGACTGCCCAGGGCCAGCTCACCGGTCAGCTGGCAGTCCATCATCTCTATGCCCTCCTCTAGCACTGGAAAGGCCTACAGACAAAGCCTTTCCTTTCATTTTAGGGACAGGATTATTCTAGCTTTGTGTGAACAAGGAAAACAACTCACTTCAAGGTCTTAAAGCTTCCTTGATCATAATTAGAACCACAAAGCGACACCAACTTGGGGTCTTTGTCAGCATTTCATGTTTTAATTATATTCATCAGGCCCTTACACTTTCATTGTCTCATTCCTAGGATGATGTGGTAGAGATTTTAAGGCTTCTATTTAGTATCAGTATCCTCATTTTATAGAGGAAGAAATTGAAGTTCAGGAAGGTTCTCTGACCTGCTTATTGTCATGTAGCTAGCTGACAGAGAAGGATTTGGACCCAAACTTTCTGATCTCACATCACCAGAACTCACCACATGCAATTGCCTAAAATTCTATATTTGTTTGTCTTTGCATAGCAAGGTACTAACAGAATGTGGATTGGAACCCAGAGCTTCTGATTCCTTCAGCCTAGTACATATCCTAGTGCCATCCAATTTCTCCAAGTTAAAATAAGTTTTAAGAGGGGCTTCAAATTATTTCTCCTACAAACCTTCCAGGGATGGAGTTTAAGATAGACTCACATGATTCTGAAATTTTCTCTAAAGCAAAACCCTTAATTTTGAAGTTATAATATTTCAGAAAAGTTGGTTTTCAGTGGCCATATATATTCCCTAACTTCCAGAAATACTTATTAGCATGATCCTACGGTATCTTTCTCAAAAGGACTGATCATCTGATGGATTTATTTCCACCAAATTGAATCAGTTGTTAACTTGGCATTATTAAATGCCAATTAAATGCCCACATATTTAATTCCTACATCTGTAATCCACCCCAGATAAAACCTCTCAAATGTCAGCAGTCACCCACATTCTATTCAAAACCCTAAATCTACACTGGTCCCACACTTTCGTGACTGCCTCCCTCACTCCTCATGTAAACACTCATTGTTTTCTAAATGTCCTTGTTATACCAGCCAAAAATAAGCCTCCACTCACAGCAACCCACTCAGATAAAGTTTTCCCTTCAATTTTGCTTCCAAATGTCCAAAAGGGGAATGGATATCACAGAACTGAAAACCCAGCAGCTGGTTTTTATAAAGCTTATCTGATTTCTTTTTCTGTTTCCAGACAATTGGTTAAGGAAGAAATATACACATTGCCCTAACTAAAAATCTAGGCCACATTCCTTAGTATATCTCAAGTGCAGTTTGTTCTGTAGAGAAAGAATTAGCCTAGGCACTGTGGAGTTTAATTAATTTTTGGTGGGGGATTTGGGAAGGGCAGAAATACATGAAGGATTTACAACATGGCATCAATGCCGACACGCCGCCAGTGCTTTAATATATGTTGAGGGCAGGCGGGGAAACCACCGTTCTCTCAATTAGTTCTTTCCTGACAACACTCTGCTGTTAAACACATGGACGAAAGTGGTTTTGAACTGAAAAAGCCAGAGTTCTACAAAAACACAGCAGAGCTATTAAATGCCTGCCAACTAACTTCTGAGCCTTGGAATATCCATCTAATGAGGCAAATAAATAATATAGCACTGAAGACGCTACTCCTCTTGCTGGCCAATATCCATCCTTCCTCCTCATTTGCAGTGGAAAAAGAAAGACAGTGAGATTATCTCTCTAGGTCCTTTCGGCTGCATAGAGGTAGACTTGGAAGAGCGATGAGGAGCTGCTTTTTCTCTGTCTGCCAAACTCCCACCATACCAGCAAGTCGACCACTCCTGACGTCCAATGCCATAACCACTGTTACCGTCTAGAAATGCTTCTATTCTTTCCTTTTATCCTGCCTCTTTCCTTCCTTCCTCATGTTCTTGAGCAAACTCTGGAATTAAACATTGTCCAGCTATTAAAATTTTCATTTTACGCTTTAAGAAGATTATTTATGGAATAGGAAAAAGTTTGTGACAGACCATTAATAAAAATAGTTTCAAAATAGTACATTGTGCATGATTCCAACTTTACAGTGGAAAATATGGACTACTTAGAAGACTACCAAAACATTAACGATGATCTTCTTAGACTTCATGTAATCATGAGTACTTTTAATATACTTCTTTTTTGCTCTAAATCCTTCTCAATTTTATAAAAGAAACATGACACTTAAAAATTACACATTGTCAGGCCATCCCAATAAATTCAACAAGAAGAGTTGCCAACCTTGTAGTGCCTGCTAAAATAATACTGAAGGAAAGACTCTTCAAAGAACATAGAGTCTATTTAGTTGCTTTAAAGATGAACAATGTGGAGGTGACCAAATACTATGAAAGACTTATTTTTTAAGTAAACTTTTTTTATCTTAGAAGGCTTTTAGTCATTTGTTTGTTTTTTTAGAAAAATTAAGCACATGGCACAGAGATTTCCCATACACTCCACACCCACTTTCCCCTATTAACATCTTAAATTATTTTGGTACATTTGCCACAATAAATGAACTCATACTGATATGTTTAATAGTAACATGTCATTAACTAAATCTCATACTTTATTCAAATTTCCTTATTTGTTTGCCTATATTCCTTGCTCCGTCCCAGGATTCCATCTGGGTACTGCATTACATTTAGCTGCCATGTCTTATTAGGCTCCTCTGGACTGTGACAGTTTCTCAGATTGCCCTTGTTTTTGATGACCAGTTCAAGGAGTATTAGTGAGGTATTTTGTAGAATGTCCACAACTGGGATTTTTCTCATGATTAGTCTGGAGTTAATGGTTTTTTAGGAGAAGATCACAGTGGTAAAGTGCCATTTGCATCTTATTATGTCAAGGGTACACACTGTCCACAAGACTTACCATTGTTGATGATACCCTTGACCACCTGGCTGTCTGTCAGGTTTCTCCACTATGAAGTTACTCTTTTCCCCATGTCTATATCATAAATAATCTTTGGAAAGGAGTCACTGTGTACAGCCCACATTTAAGGAGTGGAGAGTTATGTTTCACCTCCTTGAGGGAAAAGTACACACATAACTTATTCAGAAATCTTCTGCATGGGAGAGTTCTCTCGTTTCTCTCTTCTCCCTGTTTATGTATCTATTCAGTCACTTACTATGCAGTATAGACTAACAGAAATGTATTTTATACTTTAGGTTATAACCCAATACTGCTATATTTCTTTTTCTTACTCAGATTTTCTCAGCTTTGGTCCCTAGGAGTTCTTTGAGTGTCACTCTAACATACCCCAACATTGTGGGGATTTTGTGTGTTTTATTTTTGTGCACTTCCTCACTTTCTGGCACCGTAAGATGCTCCAGGCCTATCTTATATATGACCTTCCTTATTCCCCAAATCAGCCATTTTTCTAAGGATTTCTGGTTCCTTTCATTACAGATTGGTATTAGAAACCAAGATCTGGGCCTTAAGTGTGCTCCTTGCTACTGGGATAACATCGACTCTAGGTCCTTTCAGTTCACAGAGCAAGGAGATACAGATGAACGTACTAACCTATATATATATAAATGTTTACAGAAACATATTTATGTGTGTGTTTGCGTCTGTGTGTGGGGGGTGATTCTATAAGTATTTTTGCAAGTAGTCATCTGTGCCTAGACTAAGCCAAACATGAGTTCACACTGATTTCTCTCAGTCTGATCAGTTGCCACATGGACCATTCTAGTTCACTTTTCTGATTTATTTGTAATCTCTCATTCTAATAATGAAAAACCAATAAAATCAGAATCTTTCAGAATAGGCAAGGAACTGCTATATTTTAAAATTCCTCCCCACCTCCATTCCTCCACACCCCGCCAGGGATTCTGATAGGCTGCGAGGGCTGAGAACCACTGCGCTGTCAGGTCATGCTAGTCTTCATTCCTGAAACCCAGCACTTAGCTCCTGGAGCACAAGAGGCATTCAAAAAATACCTGTTGTTTACACAAAGCTGACACTAAGGTGCGAGGTGACGTGGACATGCTGTGGATGTGGAAAGGAAGGAGTGCATCTGAGGGTTAAGGACAGAAGATCCTGCCTGAAAAATAAGAGACAAACAAAAGAGCTGGGAGACAAAGGAGGGTAAAAGCACCTATCCTCACACACATGGACAGAATGTATGTAAAGCTCTCTGCTCTCTGTTTTCCCATCTACGCAGAGGCAAGAGGAGAGAAAGCCGGCCAAAATCCCAGCAAGTATGCCTAACTGTAAGGAATATTTTTTCCTGTAAAGATGTAAAAAATAGAAAACAGTCTGTGAAACACTGGCCCCTGTGAATCTACTAAAAACTCCTGTAACATTGCTACTGAACTGGGTCAACTGAGAAATGCAGTCTGGAAAAGGAGTCAGAACTGTTAAGAAAAAGTCTTTCAGCCTTTCTTCCACCAGGAAACAATTAGTTCCTCAGGGAACCAAGATCCCCCAGCTGTCCCGACAGTGTGGCTGCTCACTATGGGCTGCATGCGTAAGATGGGCAGGTCTCAGTGACTCCCCTGTCAAGCTTCACCCCTTTCTCCCCCACTTGCCCGACACATGCCTGTGAGCTCCACAGTCTCATTATTCTCAGGGCTCATCCAGCACGAGGGCAGGCCCCCTCAGACACTGGGCCTGCCTTATCTGTGATCCGTGCTCCACTCCTGCCCTGTCTCCTCCGCAACCCACCCTGACCTTCACTTCTTCAAAGAACTCCTGCTCTTGTGCACCAGGAGGCCTTGGCATGGCTGTTGCTTGCCCCTCCTACACCTCATTAGCTTCCTTCCATCTCCGCTTAAGCATCACTTCTTCAAGCAAGCCCTCTCTGGCTACATGATCTAAGATAGAAGCTCCTTGCTTGATGGCCTCGTGGAATTATATTCTTATCCTGCAGAGCAGTCATCTTAGCATATAGATATACAGCTGCCAGTGTTAGTCTTTGATTACTGTCTGTCTCATCTTCCAGACTGTAAAGGCATTGCTGTCATTATTTATTACTGTATAACAAACCACCCCAACATTTAGTGCCTTAAAACAACCACTACCATAGTTTTGCTGATGAATCTATCATCTGGGGGACAGCTCAGCTCTGTTTCTCATGGCGTCAGCCTTACTGGCACTGGAAGCCTTACTGGCACTGGAGGATACACTTCAGAGTGGCTCCCTCACATGGCTGAAAGGTGAAGCTGGCTGTCATTTCATCTGCACAGGACCTCTCTGTGGGTATGGTGACTGGGTTTCAAGAGTAAGCACTCCAGAGAGTGGATGCTGAAAATTTTTTAAGATCAGAGATTAGAAACTGGCAAAACATCATTTCTGCCATATTCTGTTTGGTCAATAGCCAAAAAGCACAGATTCAAGAAGAGGAGACGTAAGTTCCCCATTGCCCTCTGTGGGAGGAACATCAAAGATTTTTGATGCCATATATTAAAAATTCCACAAGTATGATTTTTGCCTCAGTTTCTTCCCCTTTGTCTCCTGAGCATCTAGCATGGAAGGTGGTAGAGAACAGGTGCCAGGTCAAATAAGAAAACTCATTCTTTGTACTCTGTGTACCAGGGAGCCGGTGCTTGGTCAGAGTATTTCTGAGCTGATTCCTAGATCTATGATTGAACTTTGCTTATAGTTTAGTTTGCTTAACTCAAATTGTTGCACCAAACTAATAGGTAAGTACCTCACACAAGAGGAAGCCAATTCATTCAAGCCCACTCCTTGATTCCAACTCACTTTCTTACTGGAGTGAAGGGAGATGGCAAACAAGTCATTCTCACAATTAGCAAAAATAGCAATTACAGACACTTGCCTGAAAATACAGTGTACTTTAAATCAGTTACACATGACTAACACAAGTAATATCCACCTACAGGTGACATTCAACACCACCCACAGCAGAACTAGCAGCCACTGACGGAGAGCCACTGGGGAAATAAGCCCTGCATACAGCTTGCTAGGGAAGAATCGTCCCAGTTATGAATCTTGAACATAGCTCATTCATTCAGTCCAACCCAGCCTCCTCCTCCACTCACAGGCCTCATTATAAACAGAAAGCTCTTACTGGGCACTTGCCATGTTCCAGAGACTATTCCAAATACTTTATATGTGCAGATTTGTTTCATCCTCACAAATCCGATGACAAGGTTTCTGTTGATATCACCTCCCTGCAGAGAACAGGCACTCACATGGCCCCCATACCGAGGGGGCCCTTCCCCTCAATGGTGTGCAGGACCTGTGTCTTTCTTCTGGCCAGTGGGATATGGCAAAGGGGATGGGATGTGTTGATCACATGATACTGCAATCTTTCTGGAGTCTCTCTCTCCATTTTTGGTTTTGAGCAAGTGAGACCCCTAAGTTCCACAGGAGATGAATTCTGCCAAAATCTCAGGCAGCTTGGGAGTGAACTCTCTCCTGTGGAGCCTCCAGATGAGAACCCAGCCATGGCCAACACCTTGACTGTAACATTGCAGAGGAACCAGTTAAGCCATGCCTGGACTCCTGACCCATCGAAACTGTGAGATAATAAATGTGTATTGTTTGAAGCCACTAAGCTTGAGACACTGTTATGCAGCAATAGATGATGAACACACCCATTTTATATGTGAGGATAGTAGGGATCAAGCACATTGCACAGGGGTTCTCTAAGCTTTAAATTGGTCCTTTCACTGTATCCTAAAATAGTAACACAGGCTACCATTTTTGAGCATTTAACAACATGCCAACATTGTGCCAGATGCTTCATATGTGACATTTTATTTAATTCCCACAAAGCACATGTGCAATAGGTACTACTATCACCTTATTTTATAGCTAAGTGAACTGAGGTCACAAAGGTTATATTTCCCCAGTGTATGGCTCCTTAGTATTGGAACCTGGATATGAACCCAGACAGCTGAACTGGAGTGCTTGTATTTACTCTTAAATCTGTGTTATACTGCTTCCTGGAATTATGCAGAGTAACTGTATCCTGACCTCTGACTGAGGCTGCGGTTCCTAGAGCTGAAGCTGGGCAAAAAACTAAAAAAAGGGTGAAAGATGTCTCTCAAACTGTAGGATGTGGAGCTAAGGTCGTACTCAGTGAAGAAGCTATGCCAACGAGACAGTCTAAGAGGAGTAGCTTCCTGAGGACTCTAGGAAGGGGACTTCAAAGATTATGAGGGAGGGAAGAACTTGGAAATAGCATCATCTACAGGGAAGTGTGCATTTGTGGTTGCTAGATCTGAGAAAGAGAGGTACATTAGACTTTTGTAAGATCAACCTCCTCTCCCAGCCTGGCAGGCTCAGCCGTATGGGTGTAAGTCTAGAGCAATTCTGCAGATAAACTAAACATGTCCATGGAAACTCATCTCTCAGCCGGGAGCACCTGTCAAAGGTGAGTTATAAAACAATGCTAACACCGGAGCATAGTACAGTACACTCAGACTTGCTAGGGTAGCCTTAGACCATCTCTAAGGTGGAACCTGCCACCGTCCTATGGCCTGGCTATTTCAAAAACACTGAGGAAAGCTGAAGGAAGACAGCCAGATAGAAAAGGAGTCCAAGGTATTATCTCAATTTGCCTTGACCTAGATTCTGTTTGTTCTGACAGTGTAACAGGCTCTCTGCCCAAAGATGAACAAAACACAGTCCCTACCCTCAAATAATTCATATTAGAGTGCAAGGACTCATAAAAATCAGCAAACAACCAGAATAAGGGAAGGTTGATGTAAGCTTGAGCAGAGGTCCATTGAATGCAACAGGAACACTAAAGTAGGAAAGACTGATTCCCAACAGTAATACTGAAGAAGGATTTGTGGAAGGCAATATTTGGCATTATTCTGGAAAATATGGTTAAGTCCCAAAGAAGTAGAAGGAATGAGAAAGGTTTCTTCTAGAAAAAGGAAGCACTGTGTTCAAGGATATGGAGGTGAGAAATACAAAGAGTAAACATGGAGCAGCAAGAAGTAAATTAGAATAGAGTGTGAGGGGCAAGGAAAGCTAAGTAATGTATCATAAAGGGAGAAAATAGGCTTGGGCTAGATCATCCAGGAATTTGAATGCCTAAAATAAAATAAAACAAAATAGACATTTGATCATTATTCTATAGAATGGGGAGTTCTAAAAATATTGAAAATGCAGATATTCAGAATTGCCCGACATTAAAAGAAACATTATTTTTCCTTGTATAGTAGAGCTCTGGATAGAGAAAGGCAATGTTTCTTGGAGGCTTCTAAGGAACACTGAGCACATGCAACTTTCCATAAAATAAAGGGTCCTGTGGTAAAATAAATATCAGAAATGCATATCTTCCTCTTCTGAAGATATGAACTTAGGATAGTAGAAGCACTGGGATGCCCTGCAATAGGAAAACCTACTTAAATGTTTCATGCAATGTTTCCCCAACTATTTCATTACTGATTTTTTAATTTGAACAAATACATATTAGTATTTTTTGCAGCTATAGGGTGTATTGTTGCAGGGGTGCATGGTCTGTGTTTTTCAATTTTTATGCTAAAGAAGAACTCTCTTAAAGGAATGTCCAAATTCTTATTACTCCTTACAAGAGGGTTGAAAGTACAATTTCTCTTCTCGGTTCAATGAGCAAGTTGGCTAACAGGGATGAACTTATTAAGATGATTCCACCAAGTGGGCCATCATCTAAGAAAATACTTTATTGAGTCAGTCTTTTCTGCTTCAAGGAACAGAAAACTTGCATCATTCATTGTTGTTACAGCTATTTGAAGGCTCCAAATGGACTTGATACAAGTATCAGAGCATTCCATTAATTACAAGTGTCCATTAGAAGGCCCACAAGTGGTTGTGCAGGTAAATAAATGAGGCCAGAAGAGAACTGCCAAAGCACAGGACCTAATATAAATCAGACCCAAACTGCCAGGGGGTCTTCATTGGGATCAGGAGTGCGAATCAACCATAAAATGATTCATAGCTGCTGCTTCTCTCTTCTTCCACATAAACATTTTGTGCCTCATGGAAGAATTCCTTACCATCTTTTCTGGGCAAAAGACCCAAAGATACAGCACAGAAAGGGAGCATAATTTGGCTATAAAAATGTTGTAATAAGTGATTTTATATAACTGAAATGCCAGCTCCTTTACTACATCCTCCCACTCATTTTACAACCAGTTAATATTTTTCTGAACTTTTGTGTTATATTCCACTAAGCCGCCTCTGCAATCCTTTTTGCCTGTTTTTCTGCCAGAGCCACAAGAATAAAGCTGTCAGATGGTCCACAAAGCCATTTTTCTTGTCTTGCAAATTGTCTAGAGGCAACCATAACCTCCTACCTGTTCCACTATGTAATAGAAGTAGCCTGTCTTAACAAAACAGAATTTAAATATTCTTTTGATCTGTGTTATCTACAGGCATCTGGATAAAATGAATGAAATTATATTACCCTGACATTTTTTGACCTTGTTCCAGTGGGAATAGAACAGGTATTCCTATTAAGCATGCCCTCATATTGACATGTTTAGCAGATGTTATATAGCTCTCCAACAGGGATATCTCAAGGTATTTGAACTGTAATAATAAATGTGGTTGCTCCTAGGGGAAAAAGGATAAAGCAAGAAAGTGGCCCAGAAGAAGATTAAGAACTGAAGTGAGCTAATGGTGTACAGCAGTTGGGCTTTGAATGTGATGAGGATTTATGGTTTCAATTAGTGTTGGAGAGCAATTTTAGAAAGTTATTAGCAGGCGACTGGCATTCGCAAAGATGGCTCATTTGTGTATTGCTCAAGATTAGCTGGGTCTTTTAGTTGTTTACAAACACACATGGTGGCTTCTACCAAATGTGTGGAAGTGACAGCAATATTACATATCCAGAGCTCTTTAGCAGAGATGAAGGCTGGTGCTTTGGTTTCCTAGTACTCCTGTGTGGGTAAAGCAAAAGGCAATTTTGCAGCATTTTTTTCCATTAAAGAAAAAAAAGTTCAGTTTCCCCACCTGTTCTAAACCCTGATACACTATTGCAGATGAATAGCTTCCCTATTCAGCACACTCCCTCATATTTAAAATTCTTAAATGCCTCAAATACTCCATATTGTGCTGCCTTGAATACAAATTAATTTTTAAAATCTCCCCAGTGGAATATTTTGCACTGAAACCCATAAATCTTTATGTTGGAGTGTGCATATATTTCCTCTTTTAAAGCCTTTGGGGCATCGCTCATATGATAAAAAAATTCTCAAACAGATTAGAATCCTGGTTGAGACATCTACAGACAAAACAGAAAGCATTCAATCCCTGAGTGTGCAAAGCTGAGCCTGGTTCCCCTCCCACCAAACACCAGGGAAAGCATTGCACCACCTGAGCCAGCAGACCTTGACCTCAGCATCCCATGGAACCCTGAATAGTTTCCTCAGCTGGTTCATCAGGGAAATGCAAGGTAACCCTTCCCACATATGGTTGCACTAGGATTCCTCATAAGATGGCAAACCTTTGGGCCAGGGACCATGTTCTCACTACAGGAAAACAGCTACTGTTTTTTCATGAGCCTGTCTGTCAGGGGTATGGTTCTTTGATCCAAAATTTCAAACAGGGGTAAGAAATATCCATTCCCTAATACTCCCTATTTATTTAAATCCTAACTAAGGATGTTTCCTTATTTGAAAAACATAAATTGAAATAAATACAGATTAATGTACCCAAACCTTTGTTCTTCCTGCTAAAGAAAACTAGTATGCAATGTGGCACCTGGAGATTTATTTGATAGAAAACAGGGCCAGGTCCTGCTCGTATTGACCTGTTCCATACCACTGTGGACTCTTGAAGTTGGACATCCTTGACTTGTCTGCTGAGAGATGCACTGCTGTGCACCCATTCCTTTCTCTTTGTTCCCTGACCCTCCCGAGCAAAAATAAACTGAAAAATTCAGTTATTTATACAAGGCAGTAGCAGCAGAGATCCCACGAAGATTTCATCTTCAGTCCTGCAAAAACCCAAAGGCAGAGACCAGCATCTCTTGGATGGAGAACATAAGAGAACGAATGTGGAAGTATCTCTAACAACGCATCCTGTCTCCTAGTCTCTTGTAAGTGGAAGGAAGTGAGAGTCCCATTCATCTTTCATTTCCTGCCCAGGAAATGAGTGTCCTCTTGTCCATTCTGGTTACCTTAGGCTTTGGCTGGGGGAGGCAGCAGGAGTGTTCTCTGAGTATGTGGGACTAGATTCTGAGCTGTGGGGCGATGAGCACATGGTTTTGGTAGTGGGTGTGAGTGGACATCCATGATGTTTTAAGAGCAGCTTTAAGAGATTTGGGCATGTACACTGACCAATCAGAATGGACACCCATAAAATGAGTGTCAGCTATAGATACAATATGGTTGTACTGGTAAACACTGGCTGACTATTAGCTCTTAAATTGTACAAATATTGACTGATTTTACTGAAGTAATTAGAACTGCATTCTATAATCGAACCAGGAAAGGTACTTAAAAAATACTGTTCCCACCTAAGTCAGATATATAACAACATAAACGATTTAAAAGCATTATGAACAATATAAAAATAAAATGAATTATACATGTGTTCATGTGAATATTTATGTATATGCCCATACATATATACATATAGTCATACATGCATAAATATATGCATATACATGTGCATACACACACATATTTATCTATCCAAAGGTAAGTAATAAATAATAGCTTGACATTGAAAATTCAAGTCCATGCATCAGAGATTTGTCAGTCAAGAGAAGAGAAGAGCTAGAGTTTTGATCCACCAACTCCCACCAGTCACTGGTGGAAAGCAGCTCTGGAATTATGAGTTCTCTGGCACTGCAGGCTGTTCCATACACATGCCAGCTGAGTGGGCTGGCTGCCATAACTAGATAAAGGCTTTTCAGTGAAAAGATGTAATGGCTTGTAGTTGGAAGCTGTTGGGTCTGCTAGCATGGATATGGTGAGAGCGTAGGGTTAGGGGCAGGCTAATCTTATTTGCTTCAGGGGCCAGCTGTTCCAGGCTGACACTTGCCCAACTTCAAGTCCAGTGGATGAAAAAAGACCCTCCCTTTCTAATAATTCTAATTATTCTGACAAAAGTTCTAGAACATAACATTTATAGTCTCTGGTAGGCTCAAGTGCAATACTGTGGTTGGTCAAGACTGGGCCATGTGACACCAGCCAAATCACACAAAGAAATAAAGAAGGGAAGAGTTTATGCCAAAAATATAAAATTATGATACCCGCCCCTCTACCTGACATAATTTATTTTTTGGCCTATGTTTTGACTATAGAGTTTGGGAGACATTGGAAAAGAAATTCAAATATAAGGAGCCAGTAAATAATCCACAGATGTAATCATCAGCCTATTTATTCTTTCATACCATAAAGAGCAGAGGGGTTTTGGGAAATAATTGTGTATTCAATGGGCAGCTTAGGATGGTCTGCATCTTTGCAATATAAAAGCCAGAGCAATTACAGACTTGATCTCCCTAAGGAAATAAAAATAAGGAGAGATACCCAGAAATTATGAGTGTTAGCACTGGAACATCTTAATCAACATCATATTTTATCAGCTCCATGTCTGACCACAGAATGGGCTATTTTATTTAAAGTTAATTGTAAGTTTCCAATTGTAAATCAAGACAAAAGCAAATTGTATGCATGCATACTAAGGAAAAATTACATTCTTGACATACCAAGAAAGAATCTCCCTTCTCAACAGTTCTAACAAAAATATTGACCCTCAGAAGCTCTGATGGGCACAAATGTCTACTTCTGAGCCACCCACAGTGGTCAGGGGCTAAGTGCTTCCAGGACACTTAGAAGCCAGAGATATCAGTATGAACTGGCACTAGTGTTCCCAGGCTTGCTTTGATATAGGTCTGCTGTACTTTTTTTTTCTTTTTGATTGTGTGGTGAGGTGGGTAGGGGAGAGGTAAAAATGGTGCTTAACCTGAAAAACTATGCATTTGCCCTCATCACATTTACCACTGTTTGATCAGTGATACTTCCTGACGGAGATGGCATCACTAATTTGTGAGCTCTTGTGCTGCTCCATGATATAGGCAGAGAAATACACCTCACATGTGGATGCTAAGGATTTTTCATGGGAGTACACTACATTTGAGGATAGTGTCATATCATGTGGGATCTGCAAAGAAGCTAAACAAAGCTGAAATCTACTCTGAATTTTAATATGTGGAGACCAGCAGACTGTCTACCCATACAAATTGGCTTTAAAACCCAGGCAGTTAATCTCAAAGCAAATAATCTGTTACTTTAATAATTAATTCAATTCCTAAAAAAAGATAGTTAAGAAGCTAGTTACTAAGAGATTTAAAAAATAGTTGCTTTATTGAATTCAACTTTCAATGAAAGTTTACTGTTTAGATGTAAACAAGTGAGGATATACATGTTTTAATAATAGGTTTAGATTATTTTGGTAATGAATTCAGAAGACCCATTACTGATAAGTTTGCAGCAAAATTGGTAAAATAATCAAGGTCAAGGGCAGATTCAGAGTGGTGGATGCAGAGGCATTCAGGAAAAATGGGAAGAGAATACCATGGTCAACAGACAACATGTATTTCTCTTGGTCTTGTGTGAAAGTTTCATTCTATTTTCATTATGATTAGAGTACCATGAAGCATGTAAAAGGAATTTAACAAAACAAATTTCTTACTGAACTTTCAGTAAGAGAATATTTTTTTGTTAAAAAAAAAAGTGTAAAATAGAATAGGTAATGAATACCAGTAGCCAAAAGGTAGGAACTAGGTAGAGATTCACAAAGTCTAGGTTCTAGTTCAGTTTATAGGTAACTTTCGACAAGTCTTAGCTTCACTCTATCCCAGTTTCTTTAGAAAATGAAGGTTATGAACTGGATAATCCCCAATATCCCACTGAGTCTTAAATTGTGTTCCTATATACCACTTAAAAAAAAATTAGTGCAACAGGCACAGTCGCAGGGGGGCCATCAGGTGAGAAATTGGGGATCAACAGAGGTGAGGCTAAGAACCTCATCCCCCCTGTTTTGAGAGAAATCTTCTGCATCCATGGATTTTTTGTTGCCCTTGTCTAGCTTGGATTAACACTTAGTCTACAGGCACACACCTGATCATCTACATTTGCCCTCTTACAGCACTAAACTATGTTTTCTACCTTTATCTTGCATCTACCTACCACTTCAGCATTTTATTAATAATAATAATAATAATAATAATAATAATAATAATAATAATGGAGAAATGTGGGATTCACATATAAATCAAGTATAAAAATCAAATGAATAATCATAATTGACCTAACTGTTTATAGTTCATGATGCGTGATCAAAACTGAAAGTTTCTGTGATGACTGCCCTTGCACTGTTTACCATTTAAGAACTTATTCACTATGTAAGAACTTGTTCATGTAAAAACTTGTTTGTTATGCTTCAGAAGATTGGAGACTGTTGAGAATTAGGCATGGGGTTGATTAATGATTGTGCATTGAGTTCCCTATACAGAATTTTATTGTTGTTAACAACCATATGATCAATAAATATAAGAGATGCCCTCTCAAAGGAAAAAAAAAATTAGTGCATTTGAATGTAAATAGAAATTCAAAATCAGAGATCAGTAGCAATTGTGGATATTGAAATATACTCATGAGAAATAAAATCAAGTTGCAAACCTAACTGAACATCCTTTCAAGCTAGTTTCATATTCTTCAACAGCCTGCATAGCATTGCTTAAGAGATGTCATTGAATAGAAATTCAAAGGCAATGAAACATTTTTAGAAGTCATATTATTTCTTTTGTAAGTGAAAAGTGTGTTTGGGGCAAGAATATAGCATTTGACTCTGCTTTCTTTCTTGCTTTTCCCTTCCTCTAAAGTCTGTTTTTTCCTTTGCATTTTTAAGGAAGCTAAAATAAACAAAATCATGTCTAGTTTTCATACAGCACCTCTTTTCAAAAGGACTCTTTGCTTATACAGTGGCCCCATCCCTGCAGGTTAGCAATTCAGGGAATAGTACTTATTTAACTCCAGCAGCTAAACTAGTTCAGACACAAAATACTTTATTAGGGAACCTGTATTCTACAAAAATAATGTCTACTTTTACATTCCTGCCTTCACAGACATAAGGAAATGTGGAACTACATTAAGAATGCTTTAATTCTGTATTAAGAAGAATGAGATCACTAAAGATTAGAAAATTGTCATTTAGGTTTCTGGTTTACTCAGATAAATGGTGATGCCACTCATAAGTTGGAAAATGTTAGAAAAGGAGCAGATTGGGGGAGAAGATGATCAATTTGATATGTATGTTTGCATTTAAGGTGCCTTGGAGAATCCCAAGGCACCTTAGGTTCATAAAACCAAGGCATCTAGGATCATAGAATATATGGATCTAGAACTTAGTAAAGAAAGAGGTCTGGGCTGGAGCCATCAATGTGGAAGCCACTGGCACATCCTCTGGTTAATGAAAACAATGGATCCATGGAAAAGGCTCATACAGATCTCTCCCCTGTCTCACCTCATTTTTACCCTGCAACAGTCCCATGGGTGAATATCATTAACCTCATTTATAGATATGGAAATTGAGGCTCAGGAACAAACATCCAGGAGATTCTCCCACAGTGAGAAATTCTTTTTTCCTTCATCTTCTACTTTTGCTTAAGTCAAAATGATTAAATGTGGCTGTCCCCTTTCCAGCCTCTACTCTAATCTGAATAAGCACCGATAAAATAGCAGTCACTGGTGGAAATCAGTCAAGGAGATTTTGCCTATGGTTTTTCAGGGAAGACCTGTGTGATTTCTCCTCTGGTGGATGGATGCCATCAGGTAATGATGAGAGATCAAGATCAAGAGAAGAAAAGCTACAAGCCATCCTTGCAACATCACTTATACAGTGAGAAGAGTTTGATATGTGTAGTATTATTTCTTATTCACATTTGGGTCTTGCTAGCCCAAGAGTCTAATATTCTTATGATCCCTTTTCTATTATCTTTCCATTTTTATTAGGTACCTGTCACTGGGCTTCTCTGTGGTCAGAATTCCAATGCCTCATGTAGTCGTCAATGACAGTTCACACCAGATTTACTCCATCATCATGGGATTTTTCCTTATTGACCTGTTCAGTTCTTTCCTTCCTGTCATGTCAACCTTGACACTGCTCGGACATACACAAGTATTTATTACTGAGAACATAGGGTGGAAAGCTGGAAGCAGCTGAGGTTGGGGATGGAGGAGTTATGCAAGGCAGATAACTGTACAGCAAATACTGTTAATAGCTTCAAGTTTGGGCTAACAAACATTCCAGAGACCCAGACAGTCCCCATGGAAACAGGGTTCTGCAGTTGCATCAAAACTCCCTTCAGTAAATAATCAGTGATGGCACAAACTTTCTTTCCTCATTGTCCTTGTAACAGTGGTGAATCCTCAACTAGAAAGAGAGAACAGAAAGCAAGGGATACTTCCGATTTCTGAATGAGAGGTGAAATGCCTTCCAGGGGATCCCAGCAACAAGCAAGAGAGGTTGCGATGGGAGTAGAAGGCTGAAGGATTTCTTAAAAACCAGGCAACAATGGATCAGTGCATTTCTCTCAACTTGCTGAAGAGGAAAAGTCCTAGGTAGCTTATTAACATCCGTGAGTATTTACTGTGTGTCCTAAATATCAAGCCTTTATACCAGGCTGTGACGGGGATAAGTGAAAGTTCTGTAGAGTCAGGAGCTTATATGATGGAGAAAGGAAGCAGAGTGGGAGAGTCTGAAAGACAACATCATGAAGTCTTGAATACAGAGGTACAGGTCACTGGAAGGGCCCAAGCAAAATGAGGGACCCTGAAGTTTAAGCTTCGCTGGCTTCTTGCTAAATCCACCTCTGATCCTAGAAGTAGAGTAATAAGTAATGATAAACACAATAACAGCACAATAGCAGCTACTGTATACTGAGTGCCTAGCATTGTGCTAATAGTTTGCATGCATTATTTTATTCAGTCCTCACTGTAACTCCATGAATTTGATGCCAATTTTTTTGCTGATGAGGAAACTAAAGCTCAGTAACTTGCCAAAGGATACACAGTGGTGGACGTGAATTGAAAATTAGAGATTCTGACTCTAAAACCAAATCACCAAAGTATAAAGTTCTTAGGAAGTTCTGATAGTATTACAGCAACATTAAGGGTGGTATCTGTACAATCTTGCCAAGTTCAGAAAAAGTTTTCTTCTGGAGGGGACAACTTAAAGCCGCATATCCCATCCTCGGCACTGTTGACATTTTGGGGTGGATGATTCTTTGCTGTGGATGCTGTTCTGTGAATTATAGATGTTTAGCAACATCCTGGGCTGCTACCCTTTTCTCGGTTAATAACCATAAGGATCTCTAGACGTTTCCTAATGTCCCCTGGCTAGGGATGGAGGAATCACTCCAGTTGAGAACCAATGACTTGAAGAAGGAGTAAGAGGTCGTAGCTACGTGAGGAAGTTGGGGGGAGGGTACCCCTGACTCAGGTCACAGCAAAAACAAAGGCCGTGTAGGGGGAAACAGCATGACAGGTACAAGGAAGGGCAAGCGATTTCATGCTCCTTGAGGCTAAAGGGCAGGGTTAAGGACTAATTTGTGATAAAGTAGGAAGAGATCAAATTATAGAGACCATTAAATGGCATGCTGAGAAGTTAGACTTTTATCCTATCAGAAGGGATGGGATGCATAAAACCACCATGACACCTGGTAAAGATATGATTGGAGGTGTCAGTAGTCACTCTGGTCTCTTTGTGGATAATGTATCTTATAAAGATGGGCTTAATTCAATTGACTTTGCTCTTTAGTATTTTACACAGAGATATGCCCTCCAAGATGTCTAAAAATCACCAAGATGTCACAGAGAAATGAGAGTATGGCAGTTTACTGACAACCCACTTCCATCTTTGGAAGACAGAAATCTTAACACAACCCTACCCAGTCATGGGCTGGCAATGCCATCTTCTGTTACGAGGTGCTGGGACAGCCTTTCCTGCTAAACAGCTACACTAGTTTTGTGAGGGAAAATTAGGGCAGGGAATAGATGAAGGCAGCAATGGAAAACTTGTCTGAAATATTCTCTCTTTAGCTGTGCTTAAAATGGAGAAGGAAAAGGAAAGAACAAAGGTATGTATAGGGGCTTCAACCACCTGACTTGCTTTGAGATTGAACCATTTGAATGATAAAAGTAGCATTTGAAAGTATGGCAGACATTCTTCATTAACTATCCAATGTGCATTCTCTTATCTTTGCTAACAACATCCTAATTTCATGCAGGCAAGAACGTTATGCTCCAAGCTAGAAATACTTATATTCTCAGACTCCTAGCAGCTAGAGGTGGCCAAGTGACCTATGCAAATAAGATGAATGAAGGTGTTGTTGGGTGGGGCTTCCCCACAAAACTCACTGGTAAAGGTAACTATAGTAATAAAAATAACTGTAACTATAATAATTTGTTAATGGGTAGGTAAGGTAAATATATAAGAATTGTGATATCAAAAAGATAAAATGTATCTGGGAGGAGTGTAAAAATGTAGTTTTTCTGTGCATCCAAAGTTAATTTTTATTACCTGAAAATAGACTATTGTAACTATGTTTCATGTAAGCCTTGCAGTAATAAACATGAAGCAAAAATTTACAGTAGATACACAAAAGATAGAGAGGAAGGAATCAAAGCATATAATTACAGAGAATTATCAAATCATAAAGGAAGAGTGTAAGAGAGGAACAAAGGAAGTAGAAAGCAGAAAATAATTAACAAAATGGCAATAGTAAGTCCATATTTATCAAAAATTATTTTAAATGTAAATGGATAAAATTGTCCAATCAAAAGACACAAAGTAGCTGAATGGATAAATAAAATAAAAATATTAAACTATATGTAACTGAAAGAGAATATTTCAGCCTTAAAGACACAAATAGGATCAAAGTGAAGGAATGCAAATAGATATTTCATGTAAATGAAAATGAAAAGAGCAGGAATAGCTGTACTTATATAAGACAAAATAGACTTTAAGCTAAAAACTATAACAAAGGGCAAAGAAGGTTATTATATCATTATGTAAATGGGTTAATTCATCAAAAGGATGTAATAATTAAAAATATGTATGCACCCAGGCAGAGCCAACATGGCAGTGTGAGTAGGACAGTGGGAATCTCCTCCCAAAAACATATATATTTTTGAAAATACAACAAATACAACTAATCCTAAAAGAGAGACCAGAAGACACAGGACAACAGCCAGACTACATCCACACGTGTGAGAGCCCAGCGCCTGGTGAAAGGGGTAAGATACAACCCCCGGCCCGTCGGGAACCGAGCACACCTCCCCCCAGCTCCCAGCGGGAGGAGAGGTATCAGAGCGCGGGGAGGGAGAGGGAGCCCAGGACTGCTAAACACCCAGCCCCAACCACCTGCACCAGAGCGCTGACACAGTGCATGCGTGGAGGGCTGGAAACTAGAGAAACAGGGCAGCAAGACCTCTGAGCGGGTTCCGAAGCTGATGCCCCTGTGACAAAGAAAAGTGAGTGCTTTTTGAAAGTCTTAAAGGGACAGGGACGTAACAGCTGGACGGAAACAACATAGGTCACATCCCAGTGGCTGGAAATTACAGGGAAAACCGGGTACACTAACCCCCAGGGCAACAGCTCTGAGACCCCTCACTGAGGTAAACAGACAAAAAGACCCCCCCATCCATTACCCCGCCAGGGCGCTTCCTCCATACCAGCTGGGCAAGACACAAAGACCCAGTCTACATGCAGTTACCCAACAAAAGCCACTAGGGGTCGCAGTTGTCCCAGTAAAGAATGGCCACTAGCAAGTGAAAAGTTTGGCCCTCCCAGCTGACAGTCAATAGCATCTATCAACATGAAAAGGCAAAAAAATATGATCCAGACAAGACAGACCCAGACAGCTTCAGCATCTGCTATATCTTCCCCTGAGAAGGAACCTGGGGAAATAGATTTAAACAGTCTTCCTGAAAAAGAATTCAAAACAAAAGTCATAACCATGCTGATGGACTTACAGAGAAATATGCAAGAACTAAGGAAGGAGAACACAGAAATAAAACAAGATCTGGAAGGACTTCAAAACAGAATGGATGAGATGCAAGAAACTATTAATGGACTAGAAAACAGAGAACAGGAATGCAGAGGAGCTGATGCGGAGAGAGATAAAAGGATCTCCAGGAATGAAAGAATTCTAAGAGAGCTGAGTGACCCATCGATATGGAACAATATCCGCATTATAGGGGTACCAGAAGAAGAAGAGAGAGAAAAAGGGATAGAAAGTGTCTTTGAAGAAATAATTGCTGAAAACTTCCCCAAACTAGGGAAGGAAATGGCCTCTCAGACAAGAGAGGTACACAGAACTCCCATGATAAGGTATCCAAGGAGGGTAACACCAAGACACATAATAATGAAAATGGCAAAGATCAAAGACAAGGACAAAGTATTAAAGGCAGCCAGAGAGAAAACAAAGGTTAACTACAAAGGAAAACCCATCAGGCTATCATCAGACTTCTCAACAGAAACCCTACAGGCCAGAAGAGAATGGCATGATATACTTAATGCAATGAAACAGAAGGGCCTCAAACCAAGACTACTGTATCCAGCACGATTACATTTAATTATTAAGGAGGGATTAAACAATTCCCAGACAAGCAAAAGTTGAGGGAATTTGCCTCCCACAAACCATCTCTACAGGGCATCCTACAGGGACTGCTCTAGTTGGGAGCACTCCTAAAAAGAGCACAGAACAAAACACCCAACATACGAAGAAGGGAGGAGGAGGAATAAGAAAGGAGAGAAAGAATCATCAGACTGTGTTTATAATAGCTCAACAAGCGAGTTAAGTTAGACAGTAAGATAGTAAATAAGCTAACCCTGAACCTTTGGTAACCACAAACTTAAAGCCTGCAATGGCAATAAGTACATACCTTTCAATAATCACCCTAAATGTAAATGGACTGAATGCACCAATCAAAAGACACTGAGTAATAGAATGGATAAAAAAGCAAGATCCATCCATATGCAGCTTACAAGAGACTCACCTCAAACCCAAAGACATGCACAGACTTGAAAACAAGGGATGGAAAAAGATATTTCATGCAAACAAAAGAGAAAAGAAAGCAGGTGTTGCAATTCTGGTATCAGACAAAACAGACTTAAAAATAAAGAAAGTAACAAAAGATGAAGAAGGACATTACATAATGATAAAGGGCTCAGTCCAACAAGAGGATATAACCATTATAAATATATATGTACCCAACATAGGAGCACCACCATATGTGAAACAAATACTAACAGAACTAAAGGAGGAAATAGAATGCAATGCATTCATTCTAGGAGACTTCAACACACCACTAACTCCAAAGGACAGATCCACCAGACAGAAAATAAGTAAGGACACAGAGGCACTGAACAACACACTAGAACAGATGGACCTAAAAGACATCTACAGAACTCTACATCCAAAAGCAACAGGATACACATTCTTCTCAAGGGCACATGGAACATTCTCCAGAATAGACCCATACTAGGCCACAAAAAGAGCCTCAGTAAATTGCAAAAGATTGAAATCCTACCAACCAACTTTACAGACCACAAAGGCATAAAACTAGAAATAAACTGTACAAAGAAAGCAAAAAGGCTCACAAACACATGGAGGCTTAACAACACACTCCTAAATAATCAATGGATCAATGACCAAATCAAAATGGAGATCCAGCAATAAATGGAAACAAATGACAACAACAACACAAAGCCCCAACTACTGTGCGACACAGCAAAAGCAGTCTAAATAGGAAAGTATATAGCAATCCAGGCATATTTAAAAAAGGAAGAACAATCGCAAATGAATGGTCTAATGTCACAATTATCGAAATTGGAAAAAGAAGAACAAATGAGGCCTAAGGTCAGCAGAAGGAGGGACATAATAAAGATCAGAGAAGAAATAAATAAAATTGAGAAGAATAAAACAATAGCAAAAATCAATGAAACCAAGAGCTGGTTCTTCGAGAAAATAAACAAAATAGATAAGCCTCTAGCCAGACTTATTAAGAGGAAAAGAGAGTCAACAGACATCAACAGAATCAGAAACAAGAAAGGAAAAATCATGACGGACCCCACAGAAATACAAAGAATTATTACAGTACTATGAAAACCTATATGCTAACAAGCTGGGAAACCTAGGAGAAATGGACAACTTCCTAGAAAAATACAACCTCCCAAGACTGACCCAGAAAGAAACAGAAAATCTAAACAGACCAATTACCAGCAACGAAATTGAAGTGGCAATCAAAAAACTACAAAAGAACAAAATCCCCGGGCCAGATGGATTCACCTCGGAATTTTATCAGACATACAGGGAAGACATAATACCCATTCTCCTTAAAGTTTTCCAAAAAATAGAAGAGGAGGGGATACTCCCAAACTCATTTTATGAAGCTAACATCACCCTAATACCAAAACCAGGCAAAGACCCCACCAAAAAAGAAAACTACAGAATAATATCCCTGATGAACATAGATGCAAAAATACTCAACAAAATATTAGCAACCCGAATTCAAAAATACATCAAAAGGATCGTACACCATGACAAAGTGGGATTCATCCCAAGGATGGAAGGATGGTACAACATTCGAAAGTCCATCAACATCATCCACCACATCAACAAAAAGAAAGACAAAAACCACATGATCATCTCCATAGATGCTGAAAAAGCATTTGACAAAGTTCAACATCCATTCATGATAAAAACTCTCAGCAAAATGGGAATAGAGGGCAAGTACCTCAACATAGTAAAGGCCATTTATGATAAACCCACAACCAACATTATATTGAACAGCAAGAAGCTGAAAGCTTTTCCTCTGAGATCAGGAACTAGACTCTCCCCACTGTTATTTAACATAGTACTGGAGGTCCTAGCCACAGCAATCAGACAAAACAAAAAAATACAAGGAATCCAGATTGGTAAAGAAGAAGTTAACTGTCACTATTTGCAGGTGACATGATATTGTACATAAAAAACCCTAAAGACTCCACTCCAAAACTACTAGAACTGATATCGGAATACAGCAAAGTTGCAGGATACAAAATTAACACACAGTAATCTGTGGCTTTCCTATACACTAAAATGAACCGACAGAAAGAGAAATCAGGAAAACAACTCCATTCACAATTGCATCAAAAAAAATAAAATACCTAGGAATAAACCTAACCAAAGAAGTGGAAGGCTTATACTCTGAAAACTACAAGTCACTCTTCAGAGAAATTAAAGAGGACACTAACAGATGGAAATTCATCCCATGCTCATGGCTAGGAAGAATTAATATCGTCAAAATGGCCATCCTGCCCAAAGCAATATACAGATTTGATGCAATCACTATGAAACTACCAGCAACATTCTTCAATGAACTGGAACAAATAATTCAAAAATTCATATGGAAACACCAAAGACCCCGAATAGCCAAAACAATCCTGAGAAAGAAGAATAAAGTAGGGGGGATCTCACTCCCCAACTTCAAGCTTTACTACAAAGCCATAGTAATCAAGACAATTTTGTACTGGCACAAGAACAGAGCCACAGACCAGTGGAACAGACTAGAGACTCCAGACATTGACCCAGACATATATGGTCAATTAATATTTGATAAAGGAGCCATGGACATACAATGGCGAAATGACAGTCTCTTCAACAGATGGTGCTGGCAAAACTGGACAGCTACATGTAGGAGAATGAAACTGAACCATTGTCTAACCCCATATACAAAAGTAAACTCAAAATGGATCAAAGACCTGAATTTAAGTCATGAAACCATTAAACTCTTGGAAAAAAACAGAGGCAAAAACCTCTTAGACATAAACATGAGTGACCTCTTCTTGAACATATCTCCCCGGGCAAGGAAAACAGCAAAAATGAACAAGTGGGACTATATTAAGCAGTAAAGTTTCTGTACAGCAAAAGACACCATCAATAGAACAAAAAGGAACCCTACAGTATGGGAGAATATATTTGAAATGACAGAACCGATAAAGGCTTGACGTCCAGAATATATGAAGAGCTCACACACCTCAACAAACAAAAAACAAATAACCCAATTAAAAAATGGGCAGAGGAACTGAACAGACAGTTCTCTAAAAAAGAAATACAGATGGCCAAGAGACACATCGCTAATTATCAGAGAAATGCAAATTAAAACTACAATGAGGTATCACCTCACACCAGTAAGGATGGCTCATCCAAAAGACAAACAACAACAAATGTTGGCAAGGCTGTGGAGAAAGGAGAACCCTCCTACACTGCTGGTGGGAATGTAAATTAGTTCAACCATTGTGGAAAGCAGTATGGAGGTTCATCAAAATGCTCAAAACAGACTTACCATTTGACCCAGGAATTCCGCTCCTAGGGATTTTCCCCAAGAACGCAGCAATCAAGTTTGAGAAAGACAGATGCACCGCTATGCTTATCGCAGCACTATTTACAATAGCCAAGAATTGGAAGCAACCTAAATGTCCATTGGTATATGAATGGATAAAGAAGATGTGGTACATATACACAATGGAATACTAGTCAGCAATAAGAAGAGGGCAAATCCTACCATTTGCAGCAACATGGATGGAGCTGGAGGGTATTATGCTCAGTGAAATAAGCCAAGTGGAGAAAGAGAAATACCAAATGATTTCACTCATCTGTGGAGTATAAAAACAAAGGAAAAACTGAGGGAACAAAACAGCAGCAGAATCACAGAACCCAAGAATGGACTAACAGGTACCAAAGGGAAAGGGACCGGACAGGATGGGACAGGGAGGGATAAAGGGGGGAAGAAAAAGGGGGGTATTAAGATTAGCATGCAATGGGGGGTGGGAGCAAGGGGAGGGCTGTACAAGACAGAGAAGACAAGTAGTGATTCTACAACATTTTGCTATGCTGATGGACAGTGACTGTAAAGGGGTTTATAGAGGGAACCTGGTATAGGGGAGAGCCTAGTAAATATAATATTCGTCATGTAAGTGTAGATTAATGATAACAAAAAAAAAAAAAGGAAAGGGGGATTACTCCCTAATAAGATAAAACTAACTGTAAATCAACGATTAATGCATGCTTTAAATATCCTTAATTTTGACCACTTAAAGGGTGTCAGATGAGTGGCTATGGAGGTACATTTTTCTGATAATATTCCTTTCTCTTAAAAAGAAAAAAAAAAAGTAGTTCCTGTGTGGTGACCTCTAATGAGTTCTACACAATGGTATGAAGGGCATATAAAAGTGTAGGCAAAGGGTCTGTTTGTGTTTATACAGAGGATCAAAGCCTAATTTGGCTACCCAGAAAATGAACTAAGATACAATATGAAGAAGAACTTCCAACATCAGCACTCTCTGGAAGAGTCATTCCAGAAGATGATCATCAACAAACCTCAACAAAGATCCAGTCGCTGCTACAGGTGTAGGTGCACTCATCCCACCGGTTCCTGGACTTGCCATGGGAATGAAGAAGGAGATATCTAAGCTGGCCTGTGCATACAGTAAAACAACAAATTTGACTGGATCTATACTGTTGGATCTCAACCAAGAATTAGGAGAAGTGCAAATTGTAGCACTCCAAAATCTTACAACTACAGACTATCTACTGTTAGAAGAACATATGGGATGTGAACAGTTCCCAGGAATGTGTTGTTTTAATTTGTCTGATTTCTCTCAGACTGTTCAAGTTCAGTTGGACAATATCCACCATATCATAGATAAGTTTTCACAAATGCCTAAGGTGCCTAACTGGTTTTCTTGGCCTCACTGGAGATGGCTGGCAATTATAGGTCTGCTTTGGTTATGTAACTGTACTCCTGTTATGTTAATGTATGTGCGCAATTTAATTAGTAGTTTAAGACCTATATATGCTTAAGTTACTCTACAAGAAGATATGTCAAAGAAATAATCAATCCTCCCATGTTCGTCTTCCGTCTGCTACTTCTATAGCTTTTCTTCTTCCTTCCTAATTACAACTCTTAAATAGAATTCGTGCCTCATATCGAATTTACCGAGTATCATAATTCCTCCAAGTGGTAAAGACACCTCAAGACAAATGCTGGGCATGGAAGACACAGGGCATAAATATGCAAAGAAGTAAAAAGCTAACCTTTTCAAACAATAAGGCTTCTCTTTCACTTACCAACTTTACATTTCCCTGTATGGCCCCGGAAGATGACTGCTTCACCAGAGATGGGTAAGATTCCTCAAGGGAGGAACAACCTAAGACAGGCACAGTCCCAGGGGGGTCATCAGTTGAGAAATTGGGGATCAACAGTGGTGAGGCTTAGAACCTCACCCCCCCTTTTCTGAGAGAAATCTTCTGCATCCGTGGATGTTTTATTGCCCTTGTCTAGCTTGGATTAACACATAGTCTACAGGCACACACCTGATCATCTACATTTGCTCTCTTACAACACTAAACTATGTTTTCTACCTTTATCTTGCATCTACCAACCACTTCAGCATTTTATTAAAAATAATAATAATAAAGAGAGGAATGTGGTATCCACATATAAATCAAGTATAAGAATCAAATGAATATTCATATTTAACCTGATTGTTTATAGTTTATAATGCATGATCAAAACTGAAAGTTTCTGTGATGACTGCCCTTGTACTGTTCACCATGTAACTTATTCACTATGTAAGAATTTTTTCTCCATGTAAGAACTTGTTCGTTATGCTTCAGAAGATTGGAGACTGACGAAAATTAGGCTTAGGCTTGGGGTGGATTAATGATTGTGCATTAAGCATTGACTCCCCTATACAGAATTTTATTGTTGTTAACAACCATTTGATCAATAAATAGGAGAGATGCCCTTTCAAAAACAAAAAAACAAACAAACAACAAAAAGTACAGACTTCCAATTGTAAAATAAATAAGTAACCGGGATGTAATGTATAGCATAAGGAATATAGTCAAAATATTGTAACAACTTTGTATGGTGATAGCTGGTAGCTAGAATTATCATGTATATAAATGCTGAATCACTGTGTTGTATACCTGAAACTAATGTAATACTGTCTGTCAACTACCCTGCAGTAAAAAATAATTATCTACAAAAAAAAAAAATATGTATGCATCCAACATTGGAGCAACTACATAAAGTAAATACTAATTTTTCTGAAGGGATAAATAACAACACAATAATAGTAGAATACTTTAATGCCCAGCTTTCAAGAATGGATAAATCATCCAGGTAGAAAAACACTGGACTTAAACTAAACATTAGACCAGATGGGCCTAAAAGCATATATAGAACATGACATCCAACTGCAGAAAAATACACTTTCTCCAGGATAAATCATATGTTAGGCTACAAAAATAAGACTTAATAAGTTTAAGAAGATTGGAATAATATCAAGCATCAAGCATCTGTTTCAGCTCCCATGGTATGAAACCAGAAATTTACTGCAACAAGAAAACTGAAAAGCTCACAGTCATATGGAAGTTAAATAAAATGCTCCTGAACAGACAACTGGTTAAAAAAGAAACAGAAACAGAAATCCTGAAACAAGTGGAAATGGAAACACACCATCCCACAGCAAAGGAAAGCATCAACAGAATGAAAAGGCAAACTACATTATGGAATGGAGAAAATATCCGTAAATCATGTATTTAATAAAGGGCTAACATCTGAAATACATAAAGAAATACTCACAGAATTCAATACCAAAAGGAAATAAAACAAAAGCAAACAATTCAATTAAAAAGTGGGCAAAGGATAGGAATAAGCATCTTCCCAAAGAAGACATAAAGATGGCTGAAAGATACAAAAGATACACCGACATCACTAATTGCCAGGGTAATGTACATCAAAAGCACAATGAGGCATCACCTTACACCTGTTAGAACAGCTATTTTCAAAAAGACAAGAAATAAAAGTGTTAGCAAGGATGTGAAGTAAAGAGAACACTTATGCATTGTTGGTGGGAATATAAATTAATGTAGCCACTATGGGAACCAATATGGAAGTTTTTCAAAAAATTTAAAATAGAATTACCATATGATTCAGCAATTCCACTTCTAGGTATTTACCCAAAGGAAACAAAACATTAACTCAAAAAAGATATCTGCACCACCATGTTCACTTAAGCATTACTTATAATAGTGACGATATGGATGCAGCCTAAGTGTCCATTGATGAATGAATGGATAAAAAAAATCTGTATTATATCCAATTGAATATTATTCAGACAAAGAAGACAGTTAGATAAGTGGGGATAGTTTTCAATGATAAGCTGTTTATTCTCTGATGGAGTCTACATCAATGGTGATGGGTTGATGGTCTTTGAGTATGAAGCATAATAAACTTATTTTTATTTTATCATACTTTTACTTGGAGGCAATGGGAATAAAGTGCTGGGTTAGAGAGTAATCAGATTAACAACTTAAACTGGATAAAGTCAGTTTAGGGAGGGGGCTCCTTCCATTCCATTTCTCTTTCCCCTTCTGCTCCATCCAAATCCAAAGAGTCAATTCATCCTGCTCTCCTGCTTACTCACAAAGCTGCAGAAGCACAGGCCTCCTAAGAATACGTCTCACAGCCAAACTTTCCTGCTGCAGGAGCTCTGCGTTAGTTGTTTCTTCTTCTAGGGCTCTCTGCATACTGGCTTCTTAACTTCCTTCAAATCTGCATTGAAAGGTCATCTCCTCTGAGGAGCCCTAACTTGATGCCCACCATAGGTGTCCACAGCTATCTTCTATTACAGGATTCTCTTTATTTCCTTCCTGGTACTTATGATAGTTATTTAGTTGTGTGAGTTTTTAAAAATGTAAAAATGCAATGTAAAAAAAAAAAGTACTTATGTTGCTTATTTGCTTATAAATAATTTCTCACACTTGAAAATAAGCTCCATGAGAAGTAGGATAATGGTGATCTAGTTTGCACTGAATTTACAAAATGTTTCCTTGTCTTGTGCTTGGGCTATGGAAACATTCCCAGGCCTCCATGGGAACTGAATGATGGCTAAAGGCTTTCCTAGGCTTGTGTAGGAGGGATTACAAAACTGGGCTAGAGACTAATCAGATTAACAGCATAAACTGGCGAAAATCAGCTAATGGAGGGGCTCCATTAGTCTTCCATGATGTTACTGAACAGAAGAAAAATTTGCAGTAATACCTATCCCTCCCAAATGCCCTGCAATTATAAGCACTATGGAGGCAATTTCAGGTTAAAAGTATACTTGCTATCAATTTAGCTTGTGTTTAACTAGAGCTATAATTAGGCTCATGATATGAAAAGTTACATCAGTTTACACAGACACTTGATTGCTCAGTTCATCAATACCAAATGTCTATAAAAATGAACTAGAAGCTGGAGCATATTTTTGACTCACTCTCCAGCTTAATTATGTTTATGGAAAAAGGCAACTGGTCACATACATTATTCACAGTTTAGAAATTGCCATTTAACCATATTTACCAAAAGAATAGCGCCCACAGAAAGAAACAAAAAGCTAACAATACACTTTCATTAAGAATGTGTATATATAAATACACATGTGTATTTATATATAAAAGATATATTATCTATTTACATATAAAAATGTTTATCCAAAATATATGATATTTACATTATTTATATTTTTATAAAACACGTACATGATTCCATATAAAGAACAATTTGCTGGATTCATTAAGTGAAGAAAGCCCAAAGTAGCAACTGTTTGTGTAATTACATGTCATTTATAGTAACTTACATAGTCACTACATTACAAATATTCGTCTGTTATCCTGCAGGTAGTTAACGTGCTTAAATTGAATGGACATTTTATAACTCATAGAGAAAGCACTCTGCATCCTTTAAGGGACAATTCAAATTGGAATCTTAATCTATTCTCATATTCCCTCTACTTGTGTGTTTGATTTCTGCTTAATGACCTCAGGTATTTTCACACTTTATAAAATAAAGTATGTATCTCCTCTAAGGTTGAAAAGGTGCTTTCTATTTAGAAAAGGTCAAGAAATACTCTTTCCTGAAAAGTATTCTTACTGTCTGATAATTATTCCATCACAAGGCATTTGCTTTATGCCTTTGATTTGAGGAGTCCATATGACAGAGCATTTTGGTATTCAGTATTGCCCTATTGCAAGATATAACCAACATCATAGTAGGAAAGAAGAGATCAAAGTGGCCATTGATGAACTAACATATTTCATCCCAATGCAAGTCTTTGGAATTCAAACAAAGGCTTGCAACAGGCTAGGCTTTAAGATCACTGCACATAACAGCAAAACCTGGCACAACATACATCCCCTTTCCCAAAGTATCTGTAATAGAATGTCTCTATTATGTGACCCCACCCCTGTTGGAGAAGAGAAAAGCTAAGGAGACAGAAAGTGTGCATCCTCAAGAACCTCTAAGAAACCCTCTGGGTTTGACTCTTTCGCCATGCATACACTCTACAAGCGTATGGAGGTTTAGGGTAACAAAACAGGAAACAAAAGAGAACCCCCCAAAAAATCATTCCAAAAGACAGTGATGACAGCCAGCAGCTCGATTTGACCACCTCCTCTGACAAAGGCTAGTGAGATTGTCTGTGAACATTAATTCTAAAGGATTTACCTTGCAAGGGCAACTGGGTGACCAATCGTCCCATGGCCTGACCCTATAACTGCATCATCTGCCTCTAAACCTTTGGGTGAAGAGGCTGGGGACGCCAAGAAAAGCTTCCCAGCATCTCATGCTGTCCAGAGCAACCGCTGTACTGTTGATAATAATGAGGAAGTGACACCCCCACCCCCATCTTAGAGGAGACTAGGTGAGAGGGAAGCCCCTGTCAGACAACACGGAAGCTCTCCGCTGCTCCTTCCAAAGTAAGAAAAACACTTTCCCAAACATTCAAAACCACTCTTCAAAACTCACATTTCTATTCAATCTCACTCTATTCATTTTTATTGAGTAACAAAACCTGTTGTTCACTTGCACAGTCCTGGGCACCTGTGGGAAAATCATCTCATCAAATAACATCCATGACATGATTCAGAAATTAAACTAGAAATTTCACAGGACTATATAGAATTGAAAAGTAGTTCCTCTTTCCAAGGCCCCCCTTGCCAGCTATTCTAACATGTAGTGTCTCAGTATATTCCAACGGGATGTACTGACTTTCATTCATATTAATTTGGCCCACAATATGAATATAAAAATGATGTGAAATATGTAAATATATTAAATGAAAAGAATAAACCGCATCAATTCTCCTATATTCTTTCCAGTCCACAAGGATCTTTCCCTGCGCCTTGCATGGTAGTTAAGAAAGTCCTTTTGTTTGTTTAGTGAAACATAAATCTGCCAGGAGGACCTACCTCTAAATTACTGTTGCATTTCTGGTGGAAAACTGCCACATAATTTAAATTTCAATAGCTCTACAGGTTCCCATATTTCTTATTTGTGACTTGCCATCTCACAGATGAAGTGTTGTACTATCATTTTAATAAACAGTTTTTGAGTGAAGGACGTTTTTCTTTGTGTCCAAATTCCATCTATTTTTTCTTTCTTTTTACTGACACATCCTGAGATCCAATAAAAGCCTTTGAAAAGTCATTTCATTTCAAAGATAGCGATCACATTTCAACAGTCAATAAACCAAATGACCAAACAGAACCATGTCTTCAAACTGCTGAAGAGGTGGTGAATGAACGACAATTCTGGTTTGTAAGTCGGTCTGAAGGGAAAGGATATCGCTGATTCCTCTTGTTCGCCCACTTAGTTGTGAGTAAACATTCTATTTTTAGCAAATCAGTTTTCTTGGGTTTTCTCATCAACGAAGTATTTTCCCCGTATTGGTAGATAATTACCTAGTACATTTGGGAAAGTGGAGTCCATCTTCATGATAGAGATGGTACTTAGCAACGGATTGAGTCCAATTGGATTCACTGTCCATGCTATGAAGAAATGGATAGCAAGCGACTTTTAATCTTGTATGAAACAAAAAGATTAAACTGTCAATATTACGATGAACTGCCGTGACGAGCCCTGTGATAGGACCATGCTCTCAGAGCTGCTACTAATGGTATATACGCAAGGAATAGATTTTTCTTGATAATGCATGTAATTAGAGTACAGAACAAAATGTTCTGTTCAAATTCATGACATGCCCAACTAATAAAGGAAGAGAGGATAAGGCCCTTGCTATTTATTTGCATGAAAGCTTCAATATAGGATATACTTTAGAGAAATTAGTTTTCAATCTAGGTGACTAGATGAGATTTTGACCCTGAACTGTTTCTGAAGTTGACCTGTAAGAATTTATGCAGAAATAAGACTGTGATTCTTATAAACCAGACAGGTATTGCTTTTTTCATTAATTCCTGAATGTCTCATATAGTCAAGAGAAGCAGAAAATTGGTCCTTTTAAAAACCCACCATATGAGAATTTGCTTTTATGAAACATAATCAGCAAGAGTTGATAGGAATCTTAGCAGGAATATGTTCTTTTTAAATTTAGACATTTGAGAAGGTAGATACATTGATTCAGCAGTGATGGTTCTCCACTGACCAGTATAAACAGAATTCTGTGGTTGTATATTGTTATGAATATATTTGAGAGGGCTCTTGCTGTCATAGTACCAGCTTTTCAGGGTGAATTATGGACCACACAATGGGCCCTTGAAAAGAAAGCTTTACATCAGCTCTTGTGCTTATTTTTCCATGATAACAGTTGTGTCACATCTTCTGTATATATGCAAGAAATTGCTTTTAAGAGTAGAAGTCTTTTCCTTGTTTTAAAAACTAACAATCGATATTAACATTATCCATGTAATCTATCATGTAACTGCAGAAATCTAGACTTTTGATTTAATAAACAATAGCTAAGCATGAGATAAACAGCAAGTGTGTCATGTTGGATAGTTAAGATCACTAGGAGCCCTAACGAGGAATAATTACTGGCATATTCGTCATGCAGATATGAACTGCAAAATAGTCTGATTTATGTCAGTAAAAGGCATACAGACCACTCACATACTCAAGCCAAAACAGAGGAGTCATCTTCCCACTTCCAAGCTATCAACAACCTCTGTCAATTCTCCTTTCCAACATTTATCATGAAGGTGTCAATTCTTTCTAGCTCCATTCTGACTCAGACTATCATCCCTGGTTAACTAGTCTCCTAAAAAAGTCTTTTTAAAAAAGTTACCTCTCTATCCCTGGCCTCCTTTAACCCCTTTTCCCAAAGTAGGGACAATAATCAGATTGTGTTGATCTAGCTGAAAATCTTCAATGGCTTCCCTTTGCATTTAGAATAAGTCCAAGAGCATAAAACTCCAGAGTCTCTGGAATGTAGCTTCTGCTTCTCTATCTAATTTTGTTTCTCTAGAGCCAACAACACTATATCCACACGCTTTGACCATCCTGGAGTTCTTCTCCATTTCTAGGCCTGTTATTTTCTCTGCCAGGATCACTCTTCATCCTCCTCAGTTCCTCATATCTCAGCTAAAAACAGCCTCTCCTTGGAGAGACCATTCTTCATCGCTAGATCTGAGCAGATCTTTCCTGCTCAGCAATCTCTTTTGTTGTACTTACCAAAAATTGCAATGATTTTGTCTGTTGACATTTTTCTTTGTCCCTCTCCAATGAAAATGTCTATGTCATAAAGGCAGGGGGACAATGTCTGTCTTGGTTACTGTCATATCCACATAGTAAGTCCTCCATCAACATTTGTTGAATGAATATATGGACTTACTACAACTCTACTTTCACAGATAGAGGCTGCAAAAATGCAGACAAGCAGATAAATTCCAGGGGAAAAAGAACTGTCCTTGATTTGTTTTCATGTTTAGGGAACATAGGTCTTCTTTTTCCTGTCCTGCCATAAAAGTTCAATTATAGCTAATTTTCACAGGAGGAAAGTAAAAGGAATACATATTCTCACATATTGCAATCATAAAGCTTACCCAAAATGTCCATATATTTTTTATTTGTGAGTGGGTGAGTCAGAATTTCTCTTTTGGAAGCTTTGCTATCTCTTCTGGGCCACTTAAGTAACAAGAAGATGCTAGAGTTAATGCATCCCTGAGTGTTGCATTTATTGTCAAAGAATATGTAGGCTGCTTATGCCCACTTGTGTGTACTCTGTACAAAGCAAGTATAAGGGTCTATTCAACCACAGTTCTATCCCATACGGGGCTCTCAGACTTTGCAAAGAAAACAAAGGATGTCCAATTAAATTTGCATTTCAGAAATACAAAGTAATTTTTTAAAGTACAAATATGTCCTATGCAATATATGGGATACACTTGTACCAAAAGAAATGTTGTTTCTCTGAAATTTAAACTTAACTGGGCATCCTGTATTTCCTCTGGTAACTCTACATGCATACCTACTCTGTTTCTGAATTCCAGTTCACCTCACCAGCTCCTGTAGGAATTTGAATTGAGGAGATCCTGAGACAGGGATTCAACAGCGCAAGGTTGACTGAGAACACTCCCAGGAGAAAGGGAGCCATGGAGAGGGGCAGAACAGGACAGAAGAAAAGCTAAGTGAGGCCATAGTCTGAGCTGGCACCTCACTTTAGCCCAACCCCAAGAAGAGCTCTGAGGCATGAACTGCACCACAGGGTGAGTTGGTCCCAATTCGAAGGAAGGGGGGCTGGCCTTACAAAAGGCCACCTGCACTAGGCATTTTTGTGGGCAGCTTCTAGAACTGGGAATGATCTTCCAGGTTAAGACTAACCTTTTTTGCTGAGAAATCTCTGGTGAAGAAGGTAAATGTCAGGCATTAATAATAATATTCAGAGCTGGATATGTCCAGGGAGATGAGTAAACCTTCCTGGTAAGCAGAATGTTGGCATCAACACAACACCCCCTATAGACATTCTACTTGTAGGTAGCCAATTTGGCTACACAGACCATCTTCCCCAATGCAAAAATCACTCAACATTTTGATGTTCCACAAAGGCAGCTTTGTTCATCCAACTCTGCCTTCACAAGACATGTTCTGTTTGGATGCACTACACACTACAGACATAGCAATAGTAATGCCTAATTTGTTCATCTCTTTATACATGCCACCATTATCTATGATTCCATCCAATTTAACCCAGGAAGTAGTTGCTGAGCACTTACTATGTGCACATCATGGCAATGTATCACTAGGTCTTCCAAGCACTCTGTGGGTACAACCAGGCTGGGTCTTCTTATCTTCATGCATAACAATTAGATAACACAAAGTCCACCAAATACAATCCTTTTAAATGCCATTGAGAGCTGTCATAGGAGTTAACTCACTTTCCTAAAGTCACAAAAGTAAAATGTGGGTAGGTCAGAACTTCAAAGCAGGTTTTCTGATGCTTCCTTTGTTTGTGAAAAAGTATTCAAATCAAGTATTCATAAGTGGGTATTTACAAATAATAGACAAACATGGCCCTAGAGGGGTAAAAAGAAATTCATCTAGTAAATTTTATTTAAAACTATTAATTTTGAAATAACAATAGATTTATAGGAAGTTGCAAAGATAGGACAGAGACATCCCTACACCCAGTGTCTCCAGTAGCTACATCTTATGTAATTATAGTATGAAAACAAGAAAAGTGATGAGTGAAATGTGTATACATAGTTCTATGCCCCTCTATAGCAAGTGTAGATCTGCATAACAACTGTCACAATCAGGGAACAATGAATCCACCACCACAAAGAACTCTCTCAGCTACCTTTTTATAATCATACTTAGCCACCCCTCCACCATCACTGACATCTGGCTAACACGATTTTCCATTTACATAATTTTTTCATTTCAAGAATCTTACATAAATGGAATCATACAATATGTGACCTATTGAGATGTGCATTTATCACTCATCTTAATGTCCTTGGGTTCTATTCAAAATGTTGTATCTATCAACAGTTCATTCCTTTTTCTTGCTGAATGGTGTCCCCTGATGTGGATATGCAACATTTTGTTTATGCATTCACCTTCTGAAGGACAGCTCAGTTGTTTCATTGATTTTATTTGTTATTTTACATTTTCAATTTTTAATTGATTTTTGTGCTTATATTTATTGTTTTTGCCCTTTTGGTCACTTTGGGTGTAATTTGTTTTTATTTTTCTAGTTTCCGAAACTGAAAGACTGGATTTTTGAGTTGACTCTTTTCATCTTTTCTAATCCCATGGATTATTTAGAATTGTGATCTTCGGTTTTCAAGTATATGGAAATTTTCCCTGTTATCTTTCTGTTGTTCATTTCTAGCTTGCGACTACATTCTATATGATTTCAATTCATTTAAAATTGTTGAGGTTTGCTACAGGACCCAGATCATGGTCTATATTGGTATATGTTCTGTGAACGCTCAAAGAGACTGGGCATTCTGCTGTAGTTGGAAAGAAGGGTCTGTGTTATTGATTAGATCCTACTGGTTGATGCGTTGATATGTTTGAGTGGGATTTACGATTGTTCTATTATCTCATTAGAATACCCACTTCCTTTGCTCTATATTCCTCTTTGGCCTTGGTTAAAGTTATTTCATACGACCCCTCTTAATATGAAATGTTAATCCTCTGTGAAAATTCAAACCCAGCCCTTGTTTAGTGATTTTTGCCAAAATTAGGAGGCAATTATAAATTTTTTGAAAATCTTTTTTTGCTCTTCAATTCCTTCAAGCTTTTGCTTACCTCTCAGTTAAGTTTAGTCTTGAGTATTTTATAGCTGGCCCGTTAGTTAATGATTCTTAGAGTGGCAAAACTATGCTAATCTCTTACAAAATCCAATATTTAACAATATTAAATGTAAGCTACATACAACATCCAATAATTAGCATAAGTCTTTGACTGGTGAGTTGGTGCATGAAAAGCTTCCAGCAGGAAACAGAGAGCATATTGAAATTATGATATTTAGATGAGGGTTTGTTTTATAGAAATTACTGGCCAAAAAATTATTTATAGAAAACTGTTTACAAAAATGATATTGCAAAAATAAAGTGTTAATGGCAGCCCAGCTGCCACCATACGCAGGCCTGCAAGGATGGAGAGAGCAGTTCTACCACCTGGCAGGTAAGCCATGCAGACAAGTCTACTTTGAGAGCAGCTAAGAGAAAATGCAGGCCAAAGCAACTGCAGACGGAGGAAGAATAAATATCCCTTCTTTTCCTTCTTCTCCCATCCAATATCCTCTTAGGGTTTCCAATGGTTGAACTCAAAATGAAACCAGAGGATAAGGAAGCTTGTGTCAGCCTCTTAGAATAGAAAGTCAGGTTAAAAAAAGGTATATAGGGGATTTGGAGGGGACAACGGAAGATATTCAGCCTAGGTGGTTTGTTTGTCAGTATCTAGGTACAAATTAGAGCAGACTGGTTAGGTGGGATGCTGAGAGAATGTTTGAGAATGAATTCTTAACTCCTATAAAATAGTCAGACCAATATTACCAAGTTAAATAATCAGAAAGTCACAATTTGCATGAAAATTAATGCAAATGAAACACTGGTGAAGATGATTAAGCTAGTGTCCCTATAACCAAAATATGAGGTAATCTGGGTTTAGGGTTTCAGGTTACTCTCTATTGGATTTACTTGGCAAGTTAAACATAGCAGGCAGAAATTACTGAAGATTGATCTTCCGGTTTCTCCTCTCTAGATTCGGCCATTGTTTCTGGCACATAACACCTGTCCCATACTCACCTCATTACAGAGAAAAGGCAGAGAAAGTAGGTGAAGAAGGTGGTGTACGACTGCTTTTCTATGCCAACTTTGTCACATATCTCAGTTGAGTAACTGAGTACACGCATTCTGCAGTATTAACACTATTACTTTTAATCCCTAATACAGTGCATAATTGAGAGATTCTTTTTATTTTCAGCTTCCTTGAGCTCACAGAAGTATGGAATCCCCTTTGAAAGCAGCATGGTTACATTGTTAGTATTGAAATGGTATTGTATATGCAATTACCATAAGCTTCAAGGTATAGGAAGCAACGTATAGGAACCACATGTCCCATGATTGATATTAAAGTTAGTGTCTTCCCACGGAATCGGAGGACACACAGAAAATAGGAAATGTGAAAAGAAGATAGATTATTACAAAGAGAGGAAATAGAACATAGAACTTCTGTCTTCCTAGAGGGTGCACCAAAGCCAACATACTTCAAGAAACAATGTGTTCCAGACTGGAAAATGGGGAGGACAATGGGGAGAAACAGCAGCCCAGGAGCTGATGCCAAAGGAAAGGGAATTTCCAGCGATGGAGAGACAGGGGAACGCCTTTCAATCCCATCTGTTGACAATGTAGAGGGAGCAGAGAAGAGGAGCAATCCTTTGGAAGAGTATTAAACAAGCTATTGAGAAAGTCAGTTAACTACTAAAAAGTACTGGTTTTGAGACAATTTTGTACTTTACTGAGGAGGATATAGAAACTTTTAACATTTTAGGTAAATATGAGACCACACTGGAGCATATCAAATGAACTTTGTCAGTGATCAACCCTGTTTAAATTATTTCATTTCTAGTGTTAGATTTTTCTCAATACAGTAATTGTTTTACGGAAGACAAGACAGATGGCGCTTCACTCTTATGTTCACTTATTCTAGTTTTCGGTATGGTCTAATTTGTCTCTTCATAGATAGAAAAAGTATGTACTACTGTATGTTTTTATGTTGAAAATACACACATTTTGAAAAAGCAGTGGAAGTTCCTGAAGGTTGTATGGTTTCCCATGAGTGTGTGGTTCCTCTAACACCTGGCGGTGGAAGAATCAGGTAAAGTGGTAAACGAACCATTCTAAGGCTTACTTTCCCTAACACTGAAACATGGGTAAAAGGGTCAATGCAAGAGCTTTATGCAGGTTATTCTTTTTTCTTTTCACCTTGCTCATCCAGCTTCAGTGAGTACTCTACTGGCTATTAAAATAAAATTTAAAAGTACTGACTCATAGCACCTCCTATTTACCTTACCTAAAATGTCACAGAGCCATTTATCTAAACAGAGAAAACTTAGCCACTTACCCACAGGAAATCTACGTGAGGTGACAAACACCAAATGCCTTGGAATCGTACTTCGCATCTTCAAGGGGTCCCTGAGACTACTATACTCAATGAGAAAGATAAGTATCTACTTAAAAAGATTTCTTCTCACATAGAAAAATCATCAGTATCATGGATGATAATGAAATAGTCTTTAAATATAGCATGTTATGCTTGTTAAGCTTATAGAAAAAATGCTTATTGGAAATAATTAAAATATTAAAAATGTTTTCATCATTGCTCTTTGCTATGTGAAATTGATTTGTTAATGTAATTTTAACAGTGGTAGGTAGACCTTGTCAGAACTTGTACTCTGAATGCATTAAAAGTATGCAGAGATATTAATCCTTACAAACCACAGCGCTGCTGGTTAAGAGGTCCTAGGCATTAGCAGCCTATAGTATCTTACACATATATTCTATGTATGTTTGGACATGAATATTTCTAGAAAGCACTGGTCCTACGTTATAGACTTAATCAAAAAAGATGCATGAACTCTTAGGTATATGAAACCCGACCAGTACACTATGAAATCAAGTCTCTTAATAAAAGTCTTCTTCATAATGACACACTCCATTTCAAGGGAAAAATAATTTGCCTCCCCAAAATTTGCTTCCAAGTTTGAAAAGAGAGTGTCACTTTCAGCTTCAGAGTGAAACTTCATATTTGGGAGCCTGGAATGAAGGTTTGTAGATGATTCCTTACCATGATCAGTAGAGTCAGGATGTCTTCAATTTGGTGATGACCTAATCACTAGGCAACTGCATGATTAGAATCTGGGTATGAGCAAAAAGCTTTGGAAAAATATGTCACATACATAGGATCTTGGTATGCCACTTGGAAAATATCATCTGTGACAAGCCACCCAGGCTTTCAAGAAGGAGGAGCCTGAAAAACAACAAGAAACCTAACCCTGGGTGGAAGATACCTGCTGTGGATAACATTTGACATGGGTAGTTTACATATGTTTTCTCATTCTAAGGAATGGCAGAATGGAAGAAAATAATATATAGCTTTTGAAAAGGAGAAGCCAAAAGGGTTCCAAGGTCTTCACCTCTCTTCAGAAACTTGGGCTCCAGAATGATAAGGACTTTCTCATTCTCAGGAGAGCACTCCCTGGATTGAGCAGAGAGCTCAGATCTATTCCCTTGCACGAGGGTATTTAAAACATTCTGTGCAATGTTTCTGAAACTATGCTAAATACAGTTCAGAAAGTGTCCATGGTAGCCTTACTTGTTCTGAGGTGAAACCATTCCCCAATTTCCCTTACATTTATTATCTTCAGTCTTTGCTCTGCCTGGCTTTTTGGTAACTGCATACTGAGCAGGCATAATAGCAACAGGGACTGAAATGACTGATGAATTCCACAGAAACAGAAAAACATTTTTCCCTGGTGCAACTTGCCTTTGAGCAGTTTTATGTCCATGAAAAAATAATTTGCCATTAAGAAAAAAACACTACTCATTTTAATTAATGCATTTCCTGTAAGTAATTATTAAAAAGACCAAATGAGCCAGTGTTAACAAATTCATATTTTTAGTAGGGGCATTTGACACCTCTACAGATCAGGTCCTCTCCCTAACTATTTCTTTAGAATATCTTTATTTATTATGATTAAGTGAAAGCTAAGGTGGACCATTAATTGATTCCAAATCAATTTGAGTTAAATCAGACACTAATAACAACATAATGAAAAGGAGAGTCTTGGGTCTACATGCTAAACAAGGAAGTCTATGTGAAATTTTACTTTCTTTAAAGCTGAATATACCAGGAATTAAAACGGGTAGCCCCGGGGTTGAATTCAGCCCATGCAGCATTTTCTTTGGACAGCACAGTATTTTAAAATAAACTGGAATTAATGATTGACTAACATTTGAAAATTAAGAGAGTTTACATCAGATCAAAGGCATGGTTGATTTCAGTTAAAACACGGAAAATATTGGCGACTACCTTGGCAACACTGAAGCTACGATCTGCAGGGACTCTTAAGAGCTGTCGCTTTAGCTGGTGTGAGCTACCTACCTAGTTTAAGTTTCCCACCAGTCCAATTCACTCATTCATTCACACATCTACTTCGTAAATATTTCATTTACCTGCCTGCCATGTTCCAGAAAACATTGTGCTAGAGTCTGACCTCCTAGAACATACAGTTTAATTGGAAACAGACAGTAAGCAGTTCTATAAAACTGCAAATTTAAAAGCATGCTGTAAGGAAAATGTAGAGGGTACTATGAGAGCATTTGCCAGGGGGTCCTGAAGCGTTGTGCGGGTAGAGGAGGATCAGAGGTTTCCTGAGGAAGCAGATCCCGGAGCTGAGCTGTGAAGGACCGGGAGAGGTCAGCAGGCTCAGGGTGTTCTGGGAAGAGGAAACAGTAGGAGGGGAGGTGAAGAGAGGACCTGAACAATATGCACAAGGGGACACTGACGCAGAACGAGGCTGGACAGGTGTATGCGGGAGCAGACCAGAAATCCTGTGGGTCATGTTAAAATGACTGACCTTTGTCTTTTAAGAGATGTGGGTAGACACTGAGGACTTTCTCTGCCAGAACGTAGCAGAAAAATTGAGTTTTAAAAATAGCATTCTGATTTCTGGGTGGAAAGGGTTTTGTAGGAAGCAAGCATGGAAAAAACTGAGGATGATATTCACTAGAGGTAACCCTACAGAAAGAGGTTTTGAAACCTGCCGTGGATGTTAAAAGCATGAAGGACACTGGAAATGCACAAGGCTATGAAGGGAGACCTACGATTTATTGCTCCAGACCTAGTCTCCCTGCTACATACCCAGAAGGGTGGCCCACACGGACGTCCTCCTCAGGCTTCCACACCTGCCGCATGCTGGCTGGGTTCAGCAATGGGTGGTACCCAGCAGATCAGAGGGTGGCAGAAGAGTAGGACAGGGCATTTATCTACCCAGCTCCCTCCCTGCTGGATTATTAGTGGCTGCATTCCTCTCCCAGAAGGCACGGCTCTTGTCAGGCTGTACTCTCTCCTGCTTCCCTAACCTCTCCGTGTCCTCGCCCTTCAAGCTTAGGGACAATGCTGGCTTTCTACTATTGCCCAGACAAGGGTTTCATCACTCATCATTAGTTTCCCTTAACTTTGCCCACACAATTCTAAAGAGTCCCTTCCTTAAACTCTCCTTGGTACCCCCATTTCAGTGTGCTATTTGTTTCCTGCCAGAATCCTTGGCCTCAACCCCAATTATGACCAATAGTTAGAAACAAGTCCACCTGGGTCCTTTTTAGAAGTTTTAATCCTAGTATCAATAAAGATAAAGAGACAAAAGAAATGATAAAATCAGAATGACAAGTCCAAAAAACAAAAGCATTCAAGAGGTATTATTCTGCCTGCCATCTCTCCTATAATGAGGTCAAGAATGCATCAAAAACAGACGAGCATGGGAGAGATGCAGGATGGGAACTGCAGCGGATGCTGTTTCACAGCAGATGCTTCAGTGTGTTGCAGAGACGCCCTCATCAGGCCTGTGCCCATTCCTCATCCTCAGTGACTGGGAGTGGGGTGACTGGTGGGTCTCAGCTGGGTTGATATCCAGGACATGCCTTCCATCAGTGAGAACCTGCGTACAGTGTCTGACTGATGAGATGAGGGCACACAGAGGCCCACGGAGGCCAGCTCTGGATGGGCATCCCAGCTTTAGGCTCAAGTTCTGCTCTGGCTGCAATATCCTTTCTTTGTCCAATCCTGCTTCCATGCCCCTCATAAATGTTGACCCCAAATGTACTCCCCAATAAAACTCCTCCACACTAATCTCCAGCATGCTTTCCAAGGTAAGCTGTTCCGTAGATATTACCAGTGATCATCAGTGGGGGTGAATGACTGAGAGTGTGTGTGCCTGTTTGAGAGAAAAAGAGAGAGAGAGAATTGGTATTTGACAGACTAGCAAACTGGCACTTTCATTTTATCCATGAGCAACAAGGATATATGAAAAAAATTTCTATTTCAAATAATTCATTTGACATGAGTAAGATGATCATATGCCATTAGGAAGAGAAAAGTGGGGTATCAGAAAGACGACAGTGTTGAAAGGCATTTTAAAATACAGGACATGCTTTCCGCTGCCCCTTTTTCCTTTCTAGAAAGACTGCTGATAATTATTATTGTTACTATTCAAGGTAAAATGTGGTCATTTCTACATTTCACTGAGTGAACTGGGTCCTCTCCTCTCTGTCACTCAATTGTTCACCTGACAATACCCCACCCACCCTCTTAAAAAGTGACCCGATCAGAGGACGTTTAAGCCTCGCCAGTTCACTGCAGAGTAATGAAGCACCAGCCACACAGCCAAGTGCAGTTTCTCAGCCGTGCGTCACAGTGATTGGTGGGAGTTCTGTCAGAGTTTTGTGAGAAGCACAGTAAGTTTCATATCTATCATCTGGAGTGCTGGTTCTCTGGGAAGCATTCATAACTACAGCTGTTGTTCATATGCAGGCCGTAGAAGAAGAATGCAGGTGCAAATGGGAAATACGCTGAAACCCTACCTGCATAAATTTAACTTAATGCTACTAACTTGGGTGGATATATCATTGTTCACAGGCCTGGGTGAGAAACACCAATGTCTCAGAGCCTGAATTATAAGGAGGGGAACATTGGTTTCTAAGACAGACTTCAAATGCAAAGGCAACACAGAGATTGCTATAGATTCTGTTCTGATATAAAAAGAGATATTTTTTGAGAGCCTTACAGAAGGCGGTGAATGAATTGGCAGACTGCTTATAAAGTCTTCACTTCATATGATAGCAAGAATGAGAAAATTTCAATGACTTTTCAGGAACTTTTGGGAGTATTTAAACATTTTTAGCATAGTTAGCTCCACAGTTTAATTCACAAAAAAAAAGAAAAAAAGGGGAAGAACTTTCCAGAGATCTGGGAATGGCCTAAATACTCATTAATTCATTAAAAATGCAATCTCTGAGCATCAACTATATTTCAGGTTCAGTGCATAGGGTGAACATAAAAAATAAGTTATAATTTTTATCCTCAAAGTGCTCACACATTTAGGAACCTGATTTTAAGAGAAGTGGGTCCTCTTTCTCTGTTCTGGAAAACAGGTATTTCTTTACTCTGTGCATTTCTCATGAATATCTATTCTGTATCTTCAATACAGTGGTAGCTACAGCACTGCATTTGTAAAACCCATTGAAATTTATATTAAAAATGATTTCATTTTATTCTATATAATTTATAATTCAATAAACCAGCCTTAAATAAACAGATTAAGTAGCCACCATCAAAAACATTTATGAGGGTTTTGTCTGTTTTTAATTTTATCTGATCTTCAAAGATAGAGTTAATTCTTTCTAGACAAATATAGTATAGACATGTACTCTCTTCTAGAATTATTGATATAGAGTTCACTGTTAATCACACCAATAAACACATCTAATGGAGAGGAATTAAACATCATTTTCATTGAATGGAAAAATAAAAGAAGTGAATATGAGGATAAGTTATACAAAGATATCAAGTTGAGAAAGTTAATAGTAAATTGTCCTGATTTTCTTACTGCAGAGGTATTGTTATAAGAGGAGTGAATTAAAAAGGAGGAAAAATATATACAGAATGACTGATGAAGAAAGGGGGAAATGGCATTAGTTAGGAATGAATACAGGTCTAAAAGAAGTCTGGCATGAGGAATCAAGACATATTAGAAATAGTTATAGACAGAAGTAAACACATACAAGCCAGAAACATTCCTTTAATTCCAGTTCCTCTGATTATCTGGTTACGCAAAACTATTATATACCATGCATCTTCTCCTTTTTTAGCTGTAGCTTCTAAAGCCTAAAAAGAACTCCATACTGTTTTCCACAGTGGTTTTACCAATTCACATTTCCACTAACTGTACAAAGGTTCCCTTTTCTCCATATCCTTATCAAACTTATCTCTTGTCTTTTGATGACAACCATTCTAATAGGTGTGAGGTGACATAATACAATATACAAGTGTATCAGATCAACATTTTGTACACCATAAACATGCATAATATTGTATGTCAATTACATCTCACTAAAGCTAGAAAAAAATAAAGCATAAGAAGAATATATACTAGTCTTAACAGTGATACACTTATAAGTAAGCATCTTATGGATGCACCACCAACAAATTCATCCTATGAATTCAGCTTTACAGTGTTCAGAGAGACTGCACTGCCAATGCCCCTAAGCCACAGAAGCTAAGATTGTAATTTCCAGGAAGCAAGTATTTGCTTGAGATAAATAGCAATAAAATATAAATGCGTGTGTGTGTTTGTATATACTGAAAACACCATTCTGTTACCAGTTTGTTCTTTAAAAATAGCAGTACTAAAGGTATTCTCTTTATAAAGTAGAAAAGCTATAATGATAAGGCCAAGATCTTGTTCCAGAGAAAACAAAATGAATATGACTGATATAACAATCCTCCAGATAACATATGCAAGTATTTAGCAGGACTCAATATATAAACTGAAAAAAAGCCTTTAACCATACAGCCACACTCTGTTCTAACAATACTGAACATATTTCCTAGATTAGCTGAATAGAAAATTAAGCTGTATTACAAGTAAATGGAAACTGGAACTCACATTTCAGTAATAGGTAGTCCACAAAGTTGGGATAATCACTCATATACAAAGAATGATTTAAAATAGCATTCTTAGAAGAAAAAGTGAGCCTCTTAATACTTGCAGCAAACAAAAGACATAGAGGAGAAAGTAATGTCCTATATTGATATTCAAATGCAGCTTTGAAACTCACTTTAGAAACAAAGCAAGTGCTGCTTTTTTTAAGAAACATCTACTTTTCTTCTTCAGTTTATAAAAACTTTTATTATTTTCTATTTCAAAATCAGAAAAAAAGATTGCCAATTTGAATTTATAGTTACAAATCTTCTCACAAAGAAAACTATAGTCTTCACTAGTGAATCTACCAAACATTAAAAAAAAAATACTACAACAGAAAGAAAGCTCTGGTTAATAGAAAAGAAGGAAGTACATTTCAATTCATTTTATAAGGCCCTCATAACCCTGATACAAAAACTGAAGATATTACAAGGATATAATTCCAGACATCCCTTGAGCATAGATGTAAAAATCCTTAACAAAATATTACTGAATTTAATCTAACAAGTTATAAAAAGGGTAATGTCTCATGGCCAAATGAGATTCATCATAGGCAGGCAAGGTTGTTTTAACATTAAAAAAATCAGTGTAACTTATCACTTTAATAGATTGAAAAAAAGAAGTCATACAGTCCTCTCACTAAATGCAGAGAAAACATTTTACAAAATTCAATATCCAGTCAGGATACAAACTCTCAGTAAATTAGGAACAGTGAAGAAAGGATTTTCCTCAACTTGATAAACAGCATCTACAAACTGGTCTTCAACTAATATTCATATATACTTTATTTCCTCCAAAATTGGGAACAATTCAGGATGTCCCTCTCAACAATTTTTTCCTAACATTATATGTCATGTAGCTAACACAACAGGGAAAAAATAAAGAATAAAAGCATATAGGTTGGAAAGCAAAAAGTAAACTCTATTTGCAGATGACCTGGTTGTCCTTTTAGAAAATCCTAAGGTATCTACAAAAGTGCTACAACAAATCAATGAGAAACTTCTAGAAGAAAACATAAAAAAATCCTTGTAACTTTGGGTTAGGCAAAGATTTCCTAGGACACAAAATGCAAAAACCATAAAAGGAATTTTGATAAATGGACAGCATCAGAATAAAAGAGGGCAGTGTTATGAAAATGAAAAGAAAGTCACACACTAGGAAAAATATTTCTAAGAAGTATACCTGATTAAAAATAATTTATCTAGGATACACAAAACACTCTTACATTGCATTAATAAGATCATGAAAAACAGAATTTAGAAAATGGGCAAAGGATTTTAACACTCAACTAAAAATTATACACTAAGGCAAATAAGCACAATAATCAACATAATTATTCACTTGGGAAATGCAAATTAAGAACACAATTAGATATCTCTACATTCACTAGAGTAGTTAAAAAATGACTAACGATCAGTGTTAGTAAGGATGTTGAGCAAGTAAAATCTCATATGTTTACTAGTGGAGATGAAAAAGACAGACATTTTGGGAAAAGTTTGGCAGCATCTCATAAAGTGAAACATGCAATCATCCTATGATCCAGGAATCCCTTTTTGGATATTTTCCCAAGAGAAATAAAAATATATTTCCATATAAAGTCTGCAAATGCTTATATCAGATTTATAATAGCTGGATACAAACCAAATATCCATCAACTAGATAACTGATTAACACATATTGTGGCATACCTATACATTGGTGTATTATTCAGCATTAAAAGTGAAACTACCTATAACCACAACACCATGGGCAAATCACAAGCATTATGCTAAATGAAAGAATCCAGAAACAAAAAAGAAACTTCCAGTATAGACCATATACCAAGCCATATAATAAACCTCAAAAAATTTAAAAGGGTAGAAGAAATACACAGTATGTTCTCCAACCACACTGAAGAAAAATCAGTAATCAAAACTTCTAAATGTATGAATATTAAACTACACACTCCTAAAGAGCCAATGGATCAAAGAATAAATCAAAGGAAACAGTAAATACTTTGAGATGAATGAAAATAAAAGCACAACTTACCAAAACTTGTAAGATGCTGCTAAAGCTGTGCTTAGAGGAAAATTTATAGTTGTAAGTTACTATATTAAGAAAGAAGAATGATCTCTAATCAATGACCCAAACTACCACCTTAAAATACTTGAAAAAGAAGAGAGAACTAAATCTAAGGCAAATAGAAAGAAGGAAATTATTATTTCTTTAATATAGTAGAGCAGAAATTGGTAAAAGAGAATAGAAAAATAATAGAGAAAACCAATAAAACCAAAACCTGGTTCTTTGAAAAGATAAACAAAATTTACAAACCTTCAGCTAGAGTAACAGAGAATAAAAATGATACAAATTACTAGAATCAAAGGGGATATTACCTCTGACCTTACAGAAATAAAATGGATTACAAAGGAATGCTATGAACAGTTGTATGCCAACAAATCAGATAATTTAGATGAAGAGGATCAAGTCTTAGAAAGATACAAACTACCAAAGCTGACTCAAGGCAAAATAGACTGCTTTAATAGACTTAATACCAGTGAGGAGACTAAATTAGTAACAAAAGACTACCCCTCAAAAAAAAAATTTAGGCCTGGATAAATTCACTGCTGAATTCTACCAAACATTGATAGAATATTAATTCCTCATGAACTCTTTAAAAAGACTGAAAAAGAAGGAACATAATTCATTTTGTGAGGCCAATATTATCCTGACACCAAAAGCAGATTAGCATCACAAGAAAAGAAAGCTACAGTCCAATAACTATTATGAATATGGATATAAAAATCCTTAACAAAATACTAGCAAACTGAATCCAGCAATGTATAAAAAGAATACTATACACAACCAAATGGGATTTATTCCAAGAATACAAGATTAGGTTAACATGAAAATCAATTTGTGTAATAGATCATATCAGTACAATTTTTAAAAATTATATGATTATCTCAGTGAATGTAGAAAAAATCCATTTGGACATTTGACAAAATCCAACACCCTTTCACGAGAAAAATACTCAACAAACTAGGAAAGAAGGACACTTCCTCAACCTGATAAGAACATCTGTGAAAAACTCACATCTAACATCATACTTAATGGTGAAAGACTGAATACTTCTCCCTCAGAGGAAGGACAAGATAAAGATGTATGCTCTCATTCACTTCTATTCAGCATTGTACTGAAGGGTTTGCAAGGGCGATTAGGCAAGAAAAAGAAATAAAAGGCATCTGGATTAAAAAGGAAGAAGTAAAACTATCTCTATTTGAAGATGACACAGTCTTGTAGGTAGAAAATCCTAACAAACCATTAAAAAACTTATTACAACTAATAAATGAGTTTATCAAGCTTTAGGATAAAAACTCAAATACAAAAATCAATTATATTTCTATAAACTTGCAATGAACTAAGTAAAAATGTAATTAAGAAAATAATTCATTTACTATAAGATAAAAAAGTACTTAGGAATGAACAACAGAAGTGTAAAATGCTTATTCTGAAAACTACAAAAAATTATTCTAAGAAATTTTAAAAGATAAAAAGAGTTGAAAAGCAACACATGTTCATAAATGAGAAGATTACATTGTTAAGACAGCAATACTTCCCAAACTGATCTCCTGATTCAACTCAATCCCCATTAGAATCTCAGGTGACTTTTTGGTAGAACTCAACAAGTTGATTCTCAATTCATATGGAATTGAACAAGAATCAGAAAAGCTAAAACAATCTTATAAAAGAATAACAAAATAGGAAGACTCACACTTCTTGATTTTGGTACTTACTACAAAGCAATGATAAGACAGTATGGTACTGGCATAAGGACAGACCCATGTATCAATGGAATAGACTTGAGTCAAGAAATAAACCTGTACATCTCTGGTCAACCGATATTCAGCAAAGGTGCCAATGCCATTCAATGAATAAAGAATAGTCTTTACAACAAAGGGTGCTGGGACAACTGTATAACCTCATCCAAAAGAATGAGTTTATATAGTAACATATACCTTGTTTCAAACCTTCCATATATAAGGCTTTACTCAAAACAGATCAAAGTCTTGAATGTATACAAGCTAAAACTATAAAATCCTTAGAAGAAATTAGGTATAAACTTTTATCACCTTGGATTTGACAAATGGTTGGCACCAAAAGCATGAGCAACAATAGAAACAGTAAGTAAATTGACTTCATCAAAATTTAAAATGCGTTTCAAAGGACACCATCAAGAAAGTGAAAAGAGAGCCCATAAAGGGAATAAAAATTTTGTAAATCCTGTATCTGATTTGTATTTAGGAATTTGTATCTAATCTACCATAAGAAACCTGTGTCTCGTATACATAAAGAACTTTTATAACTCAATAATAAAAAGAGAAATAACCCAATTTAAAAACGGGCAAGGGATCTACATAGACATTTCTCCAAAGAAGATAAACAAATGGCCAGTATATACATGAAAAGGTGTTGAACATCATTAGTCATCAGGCAAATGCAAATTAAAGCCACAATGAGATACCTATTCACTAGGATGCCTAGAAATAAAAAGTCAGATAATAACAGCTGCTGGAAACAGTGTGGAGAAATTAGAATCCTCATATACTATAGGCTGGAATGAAAAATGGTTCAGTTGCTTTGGGGAACAGTCTAGCATTTTCTCAACTGATTAAACATAGAGTTACCATATGATTTAGCAATTCTACTCTACCCAGGAGAAATGAAAGCATATGTCCACCAAAAACTTGTACACGAATGTTCATAGTAATATATTCATAATAGCCAAAAGGAAAATACAACCCAAATGTCCATCAAGTGGTGAATGGACAAATTGTGGTGTGTATGTGTGTGTGTGCATGTGTGTGTGTGTGTAAATATATATGTATATATATTAAATAAATAAATATATATATATATATATATTAGAATGTTATTGGCCATTAAAGGAGTAAAGTACTGATACAGGTAACATAGGTGGACCTTATATTAAGCCAAGTGAAAAAAGCTAATCACAAAAGACTCCATGTGATATGATTCCATTCCTATGAAACATGCAAATCAGGGAACTCTAGGTAGACAGAAAGAAAATGACAGTCGCTTGGGACCGGGAGACTGGGGAAGTAGGAGCGTGATATTTAAAGGGTATGGGCTCCTTTTTGAGGTGGTCAAAATTTTCTAAAATTGACTGTGGTGATTGGTGCATATATCTCTGAATAAACTAAAAAAACAATCAACTGTATACCTTAAATGGGTGAATTGTACGATGTATGAATTATAGGTCAATAAAGCTGTTAAAATATTTTATAATGTATATTTCCATTTATGTGAAATTCTAGAAAAGGAAAAACTATAGTGACAGTATTATCAGTCATGACTAGGGACCAGGAGTGAGGAGAGGGGACTGTCTACAAAATGGCCTGGGGAATTTCTGAGGAGGCGGCAATGCTCTATATCACGATTTAGCATCAGTGTTGGTTACGTTAGTATATAAACTTGTCAAAACTCATCAATACTTTTTAAATTGAAGAATTTTAATGTATGTAAACTATACTACAAACTGATTCTTAAAAAATAATGTTAAAAAAAGAAATACCAAGTGATTTAAGAATTTGTTAGGCCTTAATTTTTCTAGATAGCATATCAATGCCAAGGGATGGCATAAAATGTTGATGGCCCTGGTAAATGCTAAATACATTACCTGTTTCTTTTAAAAAGCAAAATTTATATATCATTGCAAAGTATTCCTAAATTAGGCAAGCAAACAGTTATTGGCCCATTTAGTCCTAAGTAGGCTTCAAAAAATATTTTTTTTTTTTTGGATAAAGACCCTTTATATATCTGATGGAATCTATAAGGTGGAAATTTTCTCTGGGTGTAAAGGTGTTTTCTTTCTTAGAATAATAGTTCCTCACAAACAGGGAGCTTCCTTATATTCAAGTATTTGTGTTCTCTCATCACAAGGATTTTCTCAAGTGTTTTGTTTTAGACTTGACAAAACTTGGTTCTTTTTTTAAATAAAGGAAGAAACATTTAACACAGATGTAGTGTTTTCTAGTTTTTCCTGGAGAATTGAACTCACCATAACAAGACTGGGTGGCTCTGTAAACAAGCAATCCAGAAACTTGTTACTTAGTAAAGATCAGGGATACACATCTACAGAACAAAAGATAACCCTCATTTACTTGTATGCTGTTACAAAATTCATATAGCAAAGTGCAATGGGGTTGAATTGCAATAATCTAACATTTGGAGTCCATGTGCAGTATTAATGTTATTAAGCAAAGGGACAGCCACGCTCTCTGAGTCTAATTCATTGATTCTCTCTGTCCCAGGAGAAAGACTCAGGAGACCAACAGGTGCGCCAGAACTAACCAGGAAGCTACGTCTGGCTTTGCATCTCTGACTTGGGATCAAGACATCTGCTCATCAGAAGCGTTGCCAGTTTCACTGTTAGTGGAGGTGCAGTTTTCACCAGGGGCATTTTGAGAAGTCAAACACAGACTATTAGTTTCCCAGAAAACAAACAAGAGTAACAACACAATTTAAAGGTAGTGGTTTTACACACTGAACATGTTATTTTCCATGATGGAGTCCAATCAGCATAATGGTTGTAAAGCCAGACTGAATGGCTATGGTCTTGGATCTATCACTTAAAAATCATTAACCCCTGTGCGCAGTTTCTTCTTCTGTAAAATGAGGATATTAGTAGTACCTGTCTTGAAGGTCATTGTGTGGGTTAAATGAGTTAGTAAATGCAAAGTGCTCAAACAGTGCCAGGCACTATGTAAGTGTCATTTGCCACTGAAGGTAGGCTAGACAGGGCATTATCCCTATTGTACAGATGGGAACAAATGAGGCTTAGAAAGAGGTAATCAGGCACACAGCCAGTCAGTGGCTGAACCAGGACTAAACTCTCCAACTTCTTACTTTAGTATTCTACCCTCTCTATAATACACCCTTAAATTCAAAATCAAGAAAGATGGGCTTGTCTTATTCAATTATAGGAAAAGCAGTGACTAAGGACCCATTCGCTCTGATTGTGACACTCTAGAAACTGCAAGAATCTTAGGCTACAAGAACAGAGATTTCTGAAATACTAGTAGTAACCACTAGTGATTCAAATATTCAATTTGGTGAACTGCAACCTACATTAAAAAAACACATACCTACAATAGGAAATAGAATGTATCAAACATAGAAAGGGTAATTATTCTGTGAGATTTTGGTTCAACTACATATGTACTCACATGCACATACACATGTAGTAGACTGGACTATCTCCCATGATTATTTCCCTTACCCTACCACTTCTCCTTGTTGAGGAAGTAGTCATCCTTCCTATTACCAGCAGACATGCAGGGCCTGTGAGAAGGGAATGCTTCCACACTGCACTGATGTTTGGGGCACCACAGGACATAGTAGAGTCAGTGGAATGTAAGCAGGTGATGCATGTGAACGAAGCCTGAGAAGTAGCTTCCAGGACAATCAGTAATTTGGCTCAAGGTTTTTTACTTGTTCCCTCTGCCATGAGTACATTTCAGGCTGAGGCTGCTCCTTAGCCTGATTCCTGGAACGACAAGCTCTTTGGAGCAGAGTTGCAGCCTCTCTGCAGCCTGGAAGAGAGAGCTACAGCCAGGAGCTGAGCCACTGCACACACACAGCCTTCACGGAACATATCGACGAAGAAACCTTTGTTTTGAAGCCACAGAGACTTTCAGTAGTTTGTTACCTAGCCAAAGACAATGAATAAAGATGTATATGTGTACTGAATGAATAAGATAAAATATATTTCCTCCTGAGGATGGAGGTCAAAAAATTTAAAAATCACTTCACTGAATGACCATTTGGGTACTTGACTATTTAAAACACTAGTTTACATCACTTGACATATTAGGTGTTCCCCTAAGTTTCCCACTGATTTATGCTTCACTTTTATTTTTGTCTGCTTTACATTGGTCAGACTTAAACTCATTCTATCCTGTAAGACTTAGACGAATGTTTCTCAAATGATGGCATTCATAGATTACCGGATTTCCAGGCATGCACATCACCACATTTAGTGAATTTAAGTAGGTAAGAGTGCAACACATACTATTTAATAATAAAAATTAAACATCAATGAGAGAGATGGTTTTGTAATACAGTAATAATATCAACTTATATAGGCTGTTAAGACATGTAAAGCTATTTGCCTAATAAGTAGCTTTAGCTGTAGGATAGGGGCCTCACCCCTCAGTTTTTTTTTAGATTCTTTATTTCTATAAAATGATATCCAGGTCAACTATAAACCCAGTTTATGGGAAAATTTCTCATTGAAGACCATGCCAGTTCACAGTCTGATACTGAAGATAATAACCATATCACATATCCTACACAAATGTTGGAAGACTGATGTTTAACTTGAAGGATCACAGTGAATGGAATCCTAATCCACTCTTATCTGCAGCTCTAGAAAGCATTTTTCCTTTTGCTATTGCAGCTTTTGGATAGGTTTTTAAGCATGCCCAGTTGTAGGCCAATGAGTTCCTTCATGGATAAGTGAAAGGGGAGAGAGGGTCAGGAAAAACACCAAGCATTAAAGAATTAAATCTGCAAAGACGAAGGCTTTTGTACTACAATTTGTTTTAAAGAAATCCTAATGTTTTATCTTCAACAACAAAAAATAGTGACTATGTTTCCCTGAAGTAATGGGTATGCATTCAAGATTATGAACAAATCACTAAAATCTGCCACCTTAGCAAACCACCTGAAGTCATAGGAAAAGTCTTTACTGGTATCATCAGTGTATGGAAGAAATGTGTTTTTGAAATCTTACCTCTCATTTTAAAGTTCATGTAAGCATTTTATTCCTTAATAGCAGTGTGGGAAAGTAGCATTTTGAAACTGCTACATATGTACAGCACTCTATAAAGAGTTAAAATCAGTTGCCATGATTTAATAGTATTTATATTTCTTTTTTCACTATTTCCTCAATAGTAAATACAGAGACATATTATTGACTACCAGTTATTCTCTGTAAATAAAACAGTATGGATTATCAGGTACAACCCTTTTAATTCAAAGACCTTAATCACTTCATATGTAGTTGATGTTCTTTTACAATATACATTTTCTACTCCACCTCACAGCTTTCAAATGACAACCAAAAAACCATAAAAGGCTACCTTTGCATAGTCCATCTTATAGAAAACCAGATGTACCTGTTTTTACTGAAAAAAAGAAGCAAAAACAAGCAAACCCAAATCCCAGTGTTGACAATAATCCCCAAAAAGATCTCTAATGCCTGTAGCAGGTAGTCACCATACCAGCTGCAGTCTTCCTAATGGCGATAATTTTTGTTTGATCTTTTCAATGTTTAAGAGAATGATGATCAGGCCAAATGGTAATGTATACTGAAATACAAAATTGCCTTCAAATATTTTCACCATAAAATACTGCTGTGTGAGATATTTCAATATGCTACTGAAATATGACATGTGTTGATCTTTTTAGTATTTATATAGCTACTTGGCTCATTCAATAATGTGTAATTTTAAATACTTATCATCACTAAAACTACAAGAGTGGCTAAAACTTAAGTTTTGGTGTCAGACTGAACTGGTTTAAAATCCTGGGATTTTGCAAGTGGTGTGATCTTCATTAAGTAACTCAATGTTTTCTAAATTTCAGTTCAAGCTGCATAAGGATAAGGATAAGGATAAGGACATTATCTACCGACCTCATAATTTTATCTCTAGCATTTAACACTGCCTGCTACATGGCAGGCACTTAATAAATATTCAATGACTCAAATAATAAGTTTAATAATGGGAATGTACTTTATCTCATGAGTTAGATGTGAGAATGAAACATAAGTATGCAAAAGTTGAGCACAGATCTGAAACATAGACATTAATAATTAGCTATTATTAGGGTGAACATATAATTCATAAACATCTGGATGCTTTTGACTGTGATAGGGGATAACATTAATGATTACATAAGGAGGAAACTGTAAACTAACACTATCCAAGTCAAATCAATATATGTAGGCACTCTTGGCTCTTGTTGTTCTTATTAGGCAGTACAGGAAAACATGTAACTATAGTTTTTCTTTGAAAGCACTTGCATAGATCAGTAGAGCCATAGAAATAGTGTCTAATATGAAAAAAAAAATCTCCCATCTACTTGCCTGAGGCACTAGAGAGAAGAAATAGAAAAAATAACTTTTCCTGGATCCTAATGTTCACGTTTGCAGTTTTGAGTTCCCTTAATTTACAAAATCTAGTTAGATTAACAATTCTCTTTCCAGATTCCTTATCAAATCTCTCACAGTGATTGTTTTATATCTTTATATTTCTTATACCCATTCTGCCCTGCTTTCTCTAAGTAGTAAACTTTACTTCCTTATTTAATAGCAACTTAGGCTTCTTGGCCAACCTTTTGTCTTCTTCAGGATCTCTCTGTCATATCACCTTCCTGCCTTGAAGATGGGAGACACTCTCCACGGGCTGGTCATCTCATTGTTCCTCCATCAATCATTCACTTCCATGTTTTACGCATTGTCAATAGTTCTATCTTGTCAATGTTCAAAAGTTGTGATCTTGTGAGCCAGAAAGAAAAAATTAGGTTTGTGTTTTGGCTTTTCAAATGTACTATTTTTGTGAGCTTGAGAAAATGCTTAACATGGTTGAGCCTCAGTTTCTTTGCAGGTGAAATGGTATTATCTACTCCAAAGTGTAGCAGCAAGGATAAATGAGATAATGCATATAAAATGTTCAGGGCAATGACTGAGCTAGATGGTGCCTTAGATTTAAACTTGGTGTACTCCCTCTGCTTTAAGCAAACAATGACAGGTAGAATATGGAAGTCAAGCAATAAGATATGCTATAGCTCAAAAACAAAATAAACATATTTTGAACCAAAAACAGAACAGACATACAAAATAATAATTGGAGATTAAGCTACATGCTTGTTGGACCCTGTTTCTGAAAATGGGCAGTTTCTGGCAAGAGTTAGTCTCCTATGTGTTAACAGGGACCAAAAGATGCACAAAAGGCAGGCAGTTGGAGTCAGGTTCACTGCTAGATGCTAAGGATGGTGCTGCTGGGGAAAAAAGTTGTACACCACTATCTGGAATAAAGCTTTTAATAAGCTATAGGTTTCATGACACAAGGGGACAAAGACAGAGCTCCATGAGTGGAAAGTGAGCCAATACCCCTTACATCACAGTGAAGCAGGAGCCTCAAAATGCCATTATAAAGACTCCAGGTACAGCTGCCAAAATATTAGCAATTGAAAGAGAGGAGAGATGGAGGCAAAGAGGGAGGTAGACAGGAAGAAACAAGAAAACAAAGGCAAAAATTAAAACAGTGCAGTTTTGGGTTGGCAAAATTTACTCTTAGGAACAAAAGCCATTAAAGTAATAGGTTATGACATACAGACTTAGAAGACAAGTAACAATGATGGCTAAAGAAACTGATGAAATGTATCAATAATTTAAATATTGACTATTTTGGGTGTATATTAAACAACATTGTGTTAGATGAAAACAAGATGGGGGTGACAGCAGTTTGATCAATTAAACTGTGATAAGGTGGACAAAAGAAAAAAAAACTTTAGATTTGTTTAAAATATTTATAGCTAAAAGATATGTGGGAAAAATTTAAGAGTTGCTCTAAAACCGAAGAGTATAATATATGCCGTCTGTTATATGTTTACTGCTATATAAAAAATAGCCACAAATTTAGCTGCTTAAAACAGATACATTCTGTATCTCAGATCTTTTGTGGGTCAGGATTCTGGACACAGGTTGGTTACGTCCTCTCTGCTCAGGGTCTCACAAGTCTGCAATCACAGTATCACTGAGTTGTGATCTCATCTGGAGCTCAAAAGGAAAGGATCCACTTCCAATTTTCCTCAGGTTATTGGCAGAATTCATGTTCCTGAAGCTGGATGACTCAAACCCTGGATTATAATTGTTGCTAGTTGTTGCCTAAGCACTGGTCTCAGCTCCTAAAGGGTGTTCTCAGGTCAGCCCTCTCCACTGTCAGTTCACACCATGGCTACATGCTTCCTCAGGAACAGCAGGAGAATCCCTAGACAGTCATCTGAAGGACTCAACTGATTAGATGAGGCCCAACCATAATAACCTCCCTCTCGATTAGCACAAAGTTACAGATTTTAATTACTTCTTCAAAATTCCTTCATATTTGCCATATTATGTAACTTAATCACTGGAGTGAGTAATCACTGTCACATCATATTCACCAGTCCTGCCCATACGCAAGGGAGATTACACAGGGTGTGCACGCTAGAAGATGGGAATCTCAGGGGCCATACTGGGTTTGTGCCTACCACATTTTGACTCCTGTTCCCCAACAATTCACATCCCTCCCAAATGCAGTATTTATGAATGCTCCCAAGTTTCCCACAAATCTTACCCTATTACAGTATCAGCTCACATTCAATAGGGAAAAAAAGAAGGAATACATCAACTGAAAAGGAGAAATAAAAAACAGAACAAAAATTTAAATTACAAACAGAAGACACAAAATTAAATTTTATAAAGAAATACAAATAAACCAATGATTGTAATAAATAGAAATTAAATTTGTTAAAAAATAGAGATTTTCAAGATTGGTAAAAATCGAAGTACAGTAATATGTTTCTTACAATGTGCAAACTAGAACAAAACATAGGAGATTAAAAGTAAGGAAATGAAAGAGATATGCCAGTAACATGGTAACCTCTCCCCACAAATCTGTGGCAATAGTAAAACATCAGATAAAAAAGAACCTAAGTCCAGAGGATTACTGTGGATAAAGAAGAATACTAACAGTAACAACACAGGAATAACTTCTCCAAAAGATATATTAATCATTAACTTATACACATCTAACAAGATTATCTAAAATATATATATAAACAAATTGAACTTGTAATTTTTAATACAACTGTATTAAAGATGGATACACAAAGCTAACAAAAATTTAATTAGGGTAGAAAAGATCTGAAAACAGAATTACTGTGTTTGATTTAATAGCAATATATTGAATTCTGTATCAATACATTCTTCTCAAACACAAATGTGACATTTATAGTAATTAACTATGGCATAAAGAATATGTCATTTGTAGTAACTAATTATGGCATAATGAATATCAACATACTTCAAAATTGCACTATATAAGACAATACTTGCTGATAGCAATGAAATTAAACTAGAATTCAAGAATTAAAAGACAGCTAAAAAGACTGCATATTTAGATCCTTGAAAAATTCAGTACTATATAGTTCATGAGCCAAAAGAGCAATTACTGTGAGAGAATTATAAATTATATAGGAGAGAACACCAATGAAAAGACAACATAACAAACTAACAGGATGTAGATTAGAAAAAATATGGAGATGTTTAAATGCATGTTTGATGTCAAGACAGACTAACTATAAATACGTTTTTAAACTGATATCCAGAAAAATACTTTAGAGAAAATGAGCCAAAAAAATTAGAAGGATAAAAAGCATTATTAGAAATAATTAAAATAGAAAACAAAAATATAATAGAAAAGATTAACAAACCAAAAATTAGTTGTAGGTATATAGATAACTAATCTCTAAAAAGACTATTAAAAAATAAGAAAAGGCATAAATAAACAATAACTAACAAAAAGGAGACAGATACAACGCAGATATTAAAAATGTATTAATTTGAGAATCAAGGTAATTCTATCCCCTTTCTAGTGACTGAGGTAGGAATAGACATGACAATTCTTGTGAAAAGGACAAGTAAAGGGGGAAATTGTGCAAGAATTCTTCTAGGAAAGTTTCTTTTTTTTTACCCCCCCTTCACTCTTAGGATATGGCACAAGACAGGGAACTTCCCCTTTCTTTTTCTGGATGTTTTCTGAAGAAGTGATGCTTGGTGCCATGGCAACCATATTGGACCATGAGGACAAAACCAAAGCAAAACCTAACAAGGATATTGCTGAGCCTCTGAGCAACCCTACCTTCAGATTCCTGTTATGTGAGATAATACATTCCTTATTGTTTCATCAGCTCTTATAAGAATATTCTGAGTTGGAGCCAAAAGCATCCTAACAGACAAGAGCATTCTGTAAGCAGTTTCTTATTTATTTTAAAAATAGAGATTCAATGCAAAATACACATCTTTTCTCCCCAAACAGAGTGGAATAACCTGAATAGCCTTCTTTCTCCAATCGCAAATGTGCTCTAGGAGCCAGGAATGCCAAGAGGCTTTTACAGGATGATAGCTTGTAGAACCTTAAGAACTCTGCCTCCTTCTCATCAAGGTGCTAAACAATGCACAGGTTTTAGAAGTAATGCTACACAAGATGTTCAAGATGTCCAAGGAGAGATGATCAATGGCCCATTCTCCATCTAATTAATCAGCTAAGACTTGGCAAATCTGATCATAGTCCCTGATTACCCACTGTGCTCTTTCTAATGCTCTTCAATGCCTAAATCAATACCTACAAACAATCCTAACATAGTCTTGGGGATTGAACAGATGTCATCCTTGTTTTTCAATTTTCTAATACCTTACCAAGTAGTTAAACTTACATATAAAATGTTTTTGACCATATTTATTAATTTGTGAAAGAAATTTTAGCAAACGTATCCTAGCAAAATTTATTTTTAATATAAGATGCCAATGGCACACTTAGTCAGATTTTGGTGGGTAACATGTTTTTGGAGACCAGTTTATTTCCATTTGAGTTTTGTGTTTCTTGCTTTAAGTACATAGAACTTGGTACTCCATAAAAGTACTTGAAATTGGAGTCACAGATTCTTGTAATGATTTTTTTCTTACAACATATTTAGACATACGAAATTATAGGACTTGTAATTCCCTGTTACTCCCATTCATTGATAGAACATAATGTATTACTGGTTCTTATCTCACTGGAGGAGTATGCTGTAAGGATCACAGTTTTTTTCCTTCTATCTCTCCCTCATCTCTTAGGAAAACAACTCCATGGTCCCTTCAGATTGCTGTCATTTGGATAAGACAGCATGAAATGGGTAAATTTGCTTATCTCCAGATAGAAACTACACACTAAACATAGAAAAGAATGACTACAATACAGCTGAGACTAGAAGTCAGGGTTTTGGGTCCAGTTGTTCAGTCTTAGACTTCTGCTGAGATACTGGGGAGAAAAAAATCACTCAAGAACCTCTTGGTACCTCTTAGGGCTGCACAAATAAATGGTAATTATATATTCTATTATAGAGCTCTCTACCATCTACTGTGATACATAACTATCTCAAAGAAGGAGATGACAGTGTAGTTAATGCATGGAGTATAAATCGATTTGAGATGCTCACAGGGATGCAAAATGCACATTAAAAACCAAGTTTAGTAGTACAGGAAGGGAAACAGAAACTGTGAATCTGGAATGCAGCACTAATAGACATCTTAGGATCAGGTGGATGTGAAATACAACTTCAGCCTGTACCTGAAAAAGGAAAATGATGCAACTGATGGGATGGATTCATTTCTAAAGCAGCGCTGAGGACACAGACGAGGCAGATTCCTACCCCAGACTTGTAAATGGGTAGTTGTGTATGTTATGGCAACTGCGGTACAGCCTACAAGGTCCGAAATGGTCTGGTTCCTGCCCACTTCTCTGTTACTAGATTGTTTACATTAATGGGTCACATCTGCACCCTTTCCTTATCCATGTCTACCATGGGATTTTCAGCAACTCCCATCAAGAAGTAGAGTACATTTATGGTATCTCGATTTTGAATCTGGTTATGTAAATTCACTTTGGCCAATGGAATGTTAGTAGCTGTGATTCGAACAGATGCCTAAAAAGTTCTTGCATGGTTTTGTTTTTGCTCGTGCTCTTCTGTGGCTGTGAGGAGAACAAGGTTGAGGCACGCGGAACAGAGCCAAGTTGTTCAGATGTCTCAGCCAGTCAACCTAGATCAACTATCAGCCAGCTGCTTCACAGATATGTGAATGATGCAAATCAACAAGAGTCCAGCCTAAATCACTCAGATTCAGGAGCAAAATAAATGCTTATTTCTTAAGCCACTGAGTTTTGAGATGATTTGTTATAAGCATTCTTTTGGCAATTGTTTGGATACACTTGGATACACTCTCCAATGTTTTCCCATGCTCTCTGTACTCCAGCAACATTAGACATACCTAATTAGGAGAATGTGCCATGTACCCCAGCACAGGATCCTTGTACATGTGATTCCCCCCTCTACCTGAAACCTACTATTCTCCCTACTTTGTACACTTAGTTCCTTAGTTGGGCATATTTATTCATCAGTTCTCAGCTTAAAAGCAGCTTCCTCGGACAAGCCTTTCCTTCTATCCTAGGGTAAATCAAATTTCTTTCCCATATGTTTATGTTTACATCAGAGCACTTTTTACTGACATCTCTACTAATAATTATACTCTGATTTTTGTGATATTGACATTGTCTCCTACACTAGATTGCAAAGAACAAGTGTTTAAAGGACACAAATGTTACCAGATTCTCCCTTGTGCCCTAATGCAGGGGGCAATACTTAATACAGTGACTAGTTCATTTTTATTGAATAAAGAAAGAAGTTGAGGCAGATGCATCTATCCTCCACTTTCTATGGGTGACGACAATTAACTATGTCTGTATCCTTCTCCAGAGGAATGCTCTTGAGTGACAGGAGTCCCTCACTCAGAGATATCTGAGAGCCCTCTCTCCCAGGGGGAGCCCATAACCAATAACTGACCAGTGCAGGTAATGAATAGCCCAGACTGCCTCCCTTGGCATGTGGTAACTTCTGTGGTACAACTTATGTTCTTGAGCTCCCGTGAGACTAGCCTTAGGCTAGACCTCTCCTGAAATCACATAATTGTCTACTCTTTTCTCTTGCAGTATGCCATTCGTTCATCCCCCTATGCTTCTCCAGATAACATGACCTCAATAAATTATTACCTAAGAATATTCATTCCAAGTTCTACTTCCAACCAACCCAGTCAAAGACATTTGAGTTAAACTTGAGTGTCTTGCTCATCTAAGAAGGAAAACCAAATTAGAACTCTGGAATAATATAATTCGGATAAATCTTTGAATAGAAGAAAAAGATAAGAGCTCAGTTTTCTCAAAGGGTCTAGGAATTCACAGATGTTTAATAACTTCAGGTTTGGTTAGAGCCTCCATGGTCATTCATGTTAACTCCTTCAAATACAAGATTTTGAGTGAGTAAATAAAATGTAGGCATATATACCAAAGTTTTATTTCTTCCTGGAAGTATGTTCCCAATATTGTATCATTATACGATAATACATTTCTCAACGGAAGTGTCCAGGTGGAGAGCATATTTGACATCTACTACCAGGGTTTTTGTCTCAGCTCTATGTGGGTTGCTGCTTTCAGAAGATAAAGAAGAGGTGATGGTGCTGCAAAAAATGCCCATAGTACGTTGCTTAAAAGAATGATACAAAGCTGCACATAGTGAATCCTAAATAGTAAAATAAATCCATCCAGCTCACTATCTTGACATTGAAAAATGAATGCTAGCATGCCAAAATGTGAACAGTAGCAGTGAAATTAAGAAGTATTTTAATTCTTACACAATTTTAATTTTGAAAATTTTAATGAAAAGCATGACTCTAATTTTTTAAATGATAGAAAAAAGTAACCAAAAGATCATAGAGAACAATGGCATTTTTCTTTCCTTACATGAACTCAGTTCAAAAATCCAAGGAGGTCTTCCACTTCTGGGAAGGTGGGGTAGACACACTTTCCTCATTTTTCTCCCAATAAGCACAACTTAAAAATCTTGCACGTTATGTATTAAACAAGCATGAAGACAACTCTGAAAGGTGTAGGAAGAAGACCTCCTAGGGGCCTTTGGATACAAGGAACAAAGAATTGGTGGGTTTCCTGGTTTTGTTTTTGCTCCACTTATTCCAGACTTGGCACTGAAGAATCTGGAAACCTGGAAATGCCAATGCATATAGACAGAAGAGCCCAAACAAAAACCTGCTCACCCTAGCCAAAGGACAAAAAGCAGCCTAGCAAGACAGAAAACACTTAGACCATCACTTCCTACTTCAACCAAACAGCACAGAAATAATCTGTTGCCCACCCCTACCCAGGCAGCAAAGGTGGGGAGCTTAGACCTCCATCTTCACTAAACTGTAATGGGGTGTCTTGCCCTCCTGTGCCCAGGCCAAAGGGACTAGCTATTCTAACTTCAGCTACACAGGAAGATTCAGGGTTAAGCACAGAAATGTTTAAGGCACTCAAATGTTCAATAGTTCTGTGCAAAATATGGTATTTCATGCAACTGTCATGTGTAAGAAATGTTTAGATTAGTGAGTCAGCCTCATGTTTCCAACCTAACATGTGTGACTCTGCACTTGATAAAGCCTTGGGATTTTAAACTGAAATCTTACTAAGTATACCAACTATATCAGCACATTTAAGATAATTTAAGGATAACTATTTTTAACTTATTAGATTTATGATAATTACTTAAGTGCTTAGGATGGCTTGTCATAAAACTGAGAACGCTCAAAAAGAAAATGGAATATATTAAATTTGTACAGACAGTCTGAATGTTTAAAGGAATTTCACTAAGTTAAAAAACAGATAAAAAATTGAATCGAAGTCCCCTTAAAAGTGATTTTAAAATTGGATGATGTTATAAGTAGAATAGGATCTATAAGTTTAGGAAGCAGGCTTTAAAATTTGTAACTTAATCAATTATTAACTTTTAAACTGGTTTAGATCTCTGGAAAAGTCTTTTCAATGCATAACACCAGCTCCCAAAGACATAAAATCCCTCACACAGACAAAAACGTTACATGAACACATGGTAGGATTATCATCTATGGGAAATTCTTATCAGGTTTTTCCAGTGTTACATTTTCCATCACTTTTCCAAGTCCTGTCAAGTTCCAGTGAGTAACTCTAAGAATCTGGATTAAACATCTGGACTACCCACTCCTTGAGTAGAGGGTCTGTATTTAATCTGCTCCCAGCAGCTCCCAATTTGCTGGGGAAGAGCAGATGTTAAATAAACATTTGTTTGAAGTAAACTTAATTGGTTACATTTTTCAGACTTAATTTTAAAATGGCATATGATGGGACAGTAATCCTGAAGAGAGATTTTCTGTTCATGGCCCATTTCAAATACTAGATTTTTAGATATCATGCTTCAAAGGATGAAAAGACTCAGCTGAACCCAAAACTCGCCAGCCATGCCTGCATCTTGGGCACCCGCGATGATGACTGGAGCAACACTCAGTCCTCTCCGGCACTCGGCTGCACTTTGGGAAGCACTGCTGAGTGCCTTTGACATGTTTTTTTACATGCAGGAAGCAACATTCTGCCATGGTCCCTTTAACCAGTCATGTCTCTAAGGTTCTGGCCTGTCCTTACATTACACCTCATCCTAAACAGCAAATTTTACCCCCACTAAATGCCTCAACATAGATTCACATACTGATTGACATTCAGTATTGGAACACAACATGGCATAACTTCAAATATTAGAATTTCAGACACCACACACACTTCAAGGGTTCAAGGGACCCTAACAGCATGAAACATACCAGTAACACATCACAATTTACACTGCAGAAAAAAATAATCTCTATGTATTGAGTAAAATTAGAGGGGCATATCCATGCAACATACACTATTTGAGAATCACTATTTATTCCAGTCCCAGGCCTAAGGCTAAAATTAGCATTTATTGAGACACTACAATGTAAAGTAAATGAGAAGACTTTTAAATGTTATTTAAGTATTATATTTAAAAATGTAAATATTATTTAAGATCAGTTTAAAAACAAAAATTTGTTTGTAAAACAAATCTGTGGTGACCATATTTTATTTTCTTTAACAATATTTATTCTCCCCAAATAGAATATTAAAGGAATAGTATAACCTACATAAGATTTCACTCTTACAGATTTGCTTTGTAAACTAATCTAAGACTCCAACAAAGGACTTTAAAAGTAAATTTTTATCTTTTTAAGTTGAATATATTCATTTACTAAGCAAACTCTTCTCCAGTTTCAATTTATGTATATTTTTCTTTTGGTAATTTCATTTGTATTATACTAGTAATGCACATTTACCATAGTAAATTAGTAAATACAGTTAAATCAGGGTCTTTCACTCTTGGCACTAGTGATTTTGGGTTGAAATATTTTTTTTTTTGGTGTGTGAGGATGTTCAGCTACACCCTCAGTGCTATTGGAAGTGATTGGCATTCTCCCAGTTATAACAAACAAAAATGTCTCCAGATATTGCCACATGTCCCTGAAGGATAAAAACTGCCTGAGATGAGAACCACTAACTTAAATAAAAGAGAAAACTAAATCACGTATTTTTCTACCAAACTTAGTTTATATTGTTATGATCAATTTTGTGTGTGTACATTTATAAACACGTGGGTAAATTTTTTAAAATGATCACATATATTCTTTTGTTACTGCTCTTCTGTAATGTATATTATGAACACCTTTTCACAAATAAACCTGATTCTACTTCATTCTTAATGGCTGCATAGCATTGCACTGTTTAAACAAAATATAGTTTATTTGCTCAATTCACTACTTTTAGATATTGAGGTTATTCACAATCTTTTTCACACAAAAATATGTGAAAAAAAGTGCTCAATTTGGCTGGTTAAGATATTCTTGGGTAACATTTTCTTTTTCTAAGAATTATACAGATTCTGTTTCATTTCTTCTGATACTAGAAGTGGCTGGAGAGATATATTCAGTATGCTTCTCTATCATATTTCTCATTTGCATATTTAGTCAGGACACCTGAAGTATTCTCTTATTATCCTTGAAGTTAAGAATGTCTGTCTATAAAATATCACTTTTTCTTACTGATATTTCCTGAAATACCACATTCCTTTTCAATATTTAGTCACAATATTTAGTCACATTATTTTCCATTTTCTTCTATCTCTAAAATAACTTTAATTTTTGGTTGTTGGTTTCCCTACTTCAGGGACACCAATTATCCTTACGTTGGATTATTTGTGTTCTTATCATTTTCTCATTTCTTATTACTGTTGTGATTTCTTCATTCCCTACTCTTAAATTCACTGTTAATCATATAAGCCTTCATTTTCTATCAGTGTCTCAATTTTTTTTTAATTTGGTGACTTCATTTTTTTCTCTTTTGGTATCTTCATTTTAATTACACCAACAACCAGCATTTACTAAGGCATATTAGTAACTGCAGTTAAATCAGTTTTCTCATCCTTGACACTATTTACATTTTGGTCTGGAAAATTATTCACGGCAAGGGTGGGGATCTCCTGTGCACTGCAGTGTATTTAGCATTCACTGACCCTTGTGACTTACTTATTCTTGAATATTGTTCTGGTCTTCAATTGGTTTCTTTAGCTCCCTTTTCTTCCTCTGTGTGTAAGTCAGTCTGACCATATTTTTAGCTATTACCTGAATTAATATTCTTCTTCAGTTCTTTTATACCATAAAGCTCTTTCAGGGAAATTTTTTTTTTCTCAAGTTATACGTTTTTCCAAGGGATTATTTGTCTGTCCTGTATGCTACTTCTCTCTCTCTCTCTCCTTTACTATATAGTACAGACACCATGCTCCTTCTTTTTTCTTGCTCATGATTAACACAAATTAGTCCATCTGCTTTCTCTTTGTTCTGAAGTAGTGCATATTTCCAAATTCTCTTAGATTTCCTGCCCACTTTATTTGAGATCAGTTGTCTACCTCTCTGAGGCTTGAGAAATTGAGAAATGATATTCCAACTTCTTTCCTGAGTCTATGGAGGTGGGAGTATATGGAAGCTGTTGAGCTGGGCCTGTCCATAGTCTTGATTTTGACCTCTGCCATACCCTCTCCTCGTGACTTTTCTAAATGTCCTGGGACATACACTTTGTCAAGAGTATGTGCTGTCACCATTCACAGGTCCTTGATGGTAGTAAGGACAGACACCCTCTGGCCAGATTACTCCTGCTTCTAGCACAGAACTTCTAGCCTTGCTTCAGTCAGACAGATCACCGCATGTTCCTGTTCCCTGTTTCATCTGTTGCAGCCCAACAGCCATTTCAAAACCCTGGAGAGGTGCAGCTATGAACATTTTTAAGGCTGTTAATATGTACCAGAAACTCCCCTCCCAAAGACATTTAGCTGATTATACAGCAACTGGCACATTGAAGAGGAGTATCTATTTGCCTATTCTTGCCATCCTGGCGCACTACTGTTAATTCAATTGGATTTTGTAAAAATTGAAATTATGAGGAAATAAGGTTTGATGCATTCATTGCATTAAAATATTTTACAAATATTTTTTAAATGAACGTTCAATATTCTGAAAGGTTACAATGTAAATGTTTCCAAACAAATTATGTAACATTCCAAACAATTAATAGACATTTAAAGGGTTCTTATTTAATCGATGTGTAAAAATCCCATGAAAGACATCTTTCAAAGGCAATCTTTTAAAGCAACTAAGTTAGACTTGGGATTATTATTAAAAGAACAATAAATTGAGACACAGTATTGAAGGTGCTAAATAATGACTTTGTAAAGAGAGGTCCAAATGTCTTTCAAAAATAACAAATTTTCACTGGAATCCAGAAAGGAAGGTTACTACCATTCTTTCCATGAATACAGAAAATGAGCAACAACTGGTAAGGTCACCTGACTGTATTCACATGATAAAATAAATGGAAAGCTGGAAATAAAACCCAGCCTATGCTTTTATTAACACCACAACTCCAAATGCAAAGTCTTCTAAGTATCTATCTCTCCATCATCTATATAAAACAGCTTTATTGAAACATAATACATATGCTATAAAATTCACCCTTTAAAAGTGTACAGTTCACTAGATTTAGTATATTCAAAGGGTTATGCACATCACCACCATCTAACTTCAGAACATTTTCATCATCCCCAAAGAAAATCCTATACCCATTAACACTTATTTCTCATTCTCCCCTCCAGACCTGGCAACTACTAATCTACATGTTGTCTTTCTACATTTATTTATTCTTGACACTTCCTGTAATAGGAATCATACAATATGTGGCCTTTGTGACAGGATTCTTTCATTTAGTATAATACTTTCAAGATTCACCCATACTGTAGCACTCCTATACATCATTCCTTTTTATGGATGACTAATATTCTACTATACAGATATACCCCATTTTATTTATCATCAGTTGATGGGCATTTGGATTACCTCCACTTTCTGAAAAAATTTTCTGCAAAACATTTTTTTTTATTTTAATGAAGTCCAGATTATCTTTGTTTGCAGTTTGCACTTTTAATACAGTTTTTAAAACCTTTTTTAAAATTTTTGCTCAGGATGAATAATTACAAGGATTTGGAGCACATGAATATTCAACATTGAAAGATAATTGAAAACAAAGTCCAAATATGAAACTTCAAATCTTATAGTCTGTCCCAGGCTCTGTTTGATCTCAAGAATAGATCTCACAGTTACTGCTACATAATGACTTAACTTTATGTCTTTCTCTTCTGGCTAGGAAAAGAGTTAGAAGCAATCCCAGTTAAAAAAAAAAAAAAATGCCTCCACACACTGTGTCTTCAAACACAAGGGAGGAACAAGAAAAGAGTATTTTTCCATAGTTGGCACATAAAATCTGATTAATTTTGGATCTGTGAAGTTTGGCATAAGGAGCCTAAGAATTGCAATAGGCCTCTTTTGCATGTCAAAATATGAGACAAGATTTCTGGACCTAAAGTTTTCAAGTAGGATGATATTGCTAAATAAATTTTGTGTTATTTGTGTTATTTGGAAAAGCCTGCCTCTGATATGGTCCAATGGTTTACATCGCTTGTTGTATGTGGAACATAAGACAACTGGGCTTTAGTCCATCAGTGTGGCCTGCCTTTAGCCTTTGAGAATGTCAGCAGAGTGTGTTGTCTGCTCTAAAAGGGACTTACACCAAGTGACACAGCACCTGGGACAACAGCTAGCACACATTGCTGCCTCACCTATAAAACTGCAAGTACAAACCAAGAAAGAATTGTTGAAGCCAAGGTTCGGCCACCAGAATAAAATCTTGTTGCCATCACTGACTGCAGTAAACCCCAGAGACTCCATTCAGTGGACACAGCCTTGGACATTTTTGACACAAGGAGCAGCAATGGCTGGCCCTCCTGTTACCTTGGGGACAAGTCCTGGAGGCTGGCTGCCTATGTACCCTTGGAGTAATGGAAGAGTGTCCCCCAGAGATCACTATATTGCACCCTCAACAGCTAGAAGGTAGGAGCATCTTAAGAGGAGTTCTGTTTTATCCTTAAGGCCAGTGCATGCACTTCCAGAAGCAGTATACATAGATCCCTCAGTAACCCCCACAGGAGAGGGGTAAAATTATGGTATACTAGACCCAGATGGGATCCCCTTCTTGCCACAGTCCTATCACAGTACCACTCTCTTGCATACATCCTACCTGATGGGCAAGATTTGCCTATGTTGGTATAATTAAATGATGTGTCTTATCGCTCTTAAAGTTAATCTCTTCTAATGTCTTTGTGGATTGGGCACACACCTTAGCAAAAATTGCTACTTGCTAGGTGTGCATGGTGCTCTCTATCAGTCCCACTACTGGCCTCCCATGGAAAGTATGAACTGTGATTCAGGACTGGTTTGAATACAGTTGGAATGACCACTTGGCAGCAATTGATCTCCTCAGGCCTGAGGATGACTTGCTGTATGTGGAACATAAGACAATGGGGCTTTGGTCCATCAGTGTGGCCTGCCTTTAGCCTTTGAGGAAGTCATCGGAGTCCAGAAGGAGTGTGTTGTGTGCACTCTGTGTTATTACAATTTTTGTTGTTTTAAATTTCTGGCTTTCTCATACAGGGACCATCGCAGAATATTCAGGGTGCATAGATGGTGAGGGGAGAATCCTGGAGGGGTGGAGAGTAGGGAAAATGAAAGTTCTTATAGCCAGGATCCTCCCCTGACCCTAAACTACTTGCTGATATAACTGGCCTACTGTGCAGGCTACTGCTTACACACCCATTGGCACTGAGCCATTATTGTTGGCGTTACTACATAAAGAGCTCTGCCCAGAGGCAGAGATGGAGAAAGATTGCAAACGCCCCCAGAGGCAGACAATTCTAGCACTGGACCTGCCACTGTGAGAATAAAGCTTGGTATAAGCCCTTCTACCCCTAACCCTCTTGTTGTTATTCAGTCTCACCAAATCCAGAGTGAACTTGCCTTGGGGCAATCCCCTCAGGCACAATGCTACTATTATGTTTTTTCATTTATTTTTATTTTTTGAACAAATATCCTGCAAATGATCCCAGATTTTTAAATATTTAATTGAGAAATGAAAAAGCATAATTTTTCCTCTAATTTTTATTAAGACCTTGAATAAAAAATAGTGTAATTCTTTAGGATTATTTTTTTCTCCTTCAGGAAGCAAATTGAGAGGGATGGACACAGCATATAAATTGTAAAAGAACTAATTAAAAATGATTTAAAGATCTACTTGGGTCACTTAAAGTTTCTTCATTATTTTACTAATTCATGAACTGAATTACAACTTAAATAGAAAACCAAAATTGAACTAAGTGTCTCAATGCCATTATTTCTTACACAGATATTACTGTTCAAGAAAAATAAATGGAAGTTAAATATTTAGATGACTGAACTAGCATATATACAAAAACGTGGAAACTATATGCATAGGTAAAAAATGGATTCCAAACAACTGGGAAGAAATTAATTGAATATAACCATGAAATTTTAGTGTCCATCCTTACAGAATAATTTGTACATACTCATTGCTTTATGGCTGATAAGTATAATTATCAGAATACACTACCGCTTACTAGATTTCCAATTTTGCTCATGGAGCTCCTCCCCATGCTCCTTACTCTCAGCTCCAGTAGTTTGGGTGAGGCAGCTCTTGTCCTCGAGCCAATAAGTGGGCATTTAACCCAGTCTTACTCATGAGAGCTCTGTAAACTCCTGGCCAGAAGGACTGGCTCAGGTAGAGGTTCCAGGAAGTTAGTCATCTCAATTGGGGAAGTTTCTTAGAATTACCAAGAGAGAGAAGCTTCCTTCCTATTTTTTACTTCCTCTTCTGTCTCTCTTCTTTGTAGTTTCTCTTTCCCATTCCCTCCCTCTCTCCTACTCTTTCAGAGATGCTAAGCTTGAGAATGTTTAAATGGGATGGCCAGCAGCCATTTTGCCACCTTGTGGAAACAGCCTGCCTGAAAGTAAAATCAGCACAGAGACAAGCTGGTCTGAGATGCAGAGCCCAAGTCCAGTGGCTTTGAGTCTCAGGATATAGCCTAAACTGCAACGAGGACCCCTGTCTTTTTTAATCACAAGAGCAAAACAGTTCTGCCCACTTCAGCTCTTACTACAAGTCATGATAAGAGCCCGGACAATTAATAACAGGTTAGTCAACTCAAAGAGTGAATGTTGGTAAGTGGGAGAGTCAGGACTTCAGTCTCCTCTATACTGAGGCTTATTCTAGGAGACTGACATAGTAGGCTAGCAAGTCCATTAAAATCTTATGTGCAAAGCAGTTCAGATAAAAAGTGTATACTTCTCTGTCAGCTTCCTGGATACCAGGTCCCATGTTTAGATTGTCCCTGCCTTCCATGGATATTCTTGCTTAGAATAGGGCCAATTTTAAAGAACATTAATGAGATTTAAAGGAAATTACTTTTCATACATATAGTACAGCTGAGACAAAGGGCATGCTGGGAAGTCAGAATATAAGATGTGCTGCAGGTGGAGTATTTCAGACCCACTTATTACCATCGCCAACCACCCCTGATTCTACCCTGTGCTATCAGTCATAGCCAGGTGTCTACACACACACACACACACACACACACACACACACACACACACACACACACACACACACACACACACACACACACACACACACCAGTAATTAATTTTACAAATATTTAGGGAAACTATGCTGTACTCAGCACTAGGGATATAATGTAAATAACATAAACTCAGACAAATGGAGCCTCCAAGAAAAATAGGCTTAATTCTGACAACCACTTATTTGAAAATAAAGGGCTATTTGTTATTAACCTATTTACAACATAATCAGATGAATGATTTAATTCCTTTATCACCTCCTCCAAACTGGAGTGATTAGAAAAATTAACATATATAGAAATGTGAACACAGGCCTTTACAAAAGGCAAAGCATTTCAAATTTGCTGACTTTTTGTCTAATGATAAATATACATTATTTCTTTTACCATATTAACTAGTTATTAAGTGATCAAAAACCAAAACACACCTAAAAAGACTTGGTTAATATTTTTCATTCATTGCATAACAATTAAGAAAGGACATAAGACTGATCTATGAAATGGTTTCTTTCTTCATGGCAAATGCGAATCAATAAAATAATGACTTTTGAACTTTTGTTCATACGTGAAATTTATGAGAACAATGTCAATTAATAACAAACAAAAAAATTTGGTTGGCTTCACATTTGTATATTGAGGGGAAATACTTAATGCTGGCAACTTAGCCTCATTAAATGTTAGGAGTTTACATCTATGTATTTCCTTTAACATTATGCTGACTGAAGTCACATTTTAACTTGTTAGACATCTGTAACACTTACCTGGGCTTCTGGTTTGTATATAGTTTTTATTCTTTCAAAGAATGATCACCTAACAGAAATGGCTGTTGATAAAGTTGAATGGAACCAAAATAATCCTAGGACAACCCACATTTTCCAGTTTTGTAGATATGCCTAGACAGGCTAGTGTCTTAGTGAACAAAAAGTTGTTTGAGGAACAACATTGACTATAATGAAAAATACACGCATCTTAGAGCTTACCAAACAGAGTTTTATTTAAATTTGTGTACAGATAAAAATTTACCGAGATTTAAAAAATCTAATTCAAATTCTTTCCAACCACAAAAATGGACATTATGAGAAAAAGCCACATCCTCTCAATTACATTTTCCCAGCTGGCAGATTCTGAGGTGATGGGTGGGGTGGGGGCTAAGACTTACACTCACAACATAATTTGATCTTTAGTGTTCCTCACCTCGAAATGACATAATCACAGAGATTTCTCTAAGAATCAGCATTCTTCAGTTTTAACATTAAGAGAGAACACCTTTGACTCCAAGATTACAAGATCTCTGACTTTATTTTCAGTGTGAGGTAAACAGTATATTCAATATTAAGGCATCTTTCATTGTAAAATACATTTCAGAACATTCACGGATTTCCAAACAAATGTTGGAATTAGAAGCTAGTTAAGACTGTTACAGTGTGTGACACCTATTTTCTTGATTGACTGAGAGGCAGCTCTTTGACAGTTAATCTGTTAAATGAATTTACACAGCCTGTGGATTTAAAAAAAAGTTTTATACAGGGCTAAATGTCCACCAAAACTGTTGTAATGAACCATGGCCTGATCTCAAATTCTATATATATGCACACTCTTTGGCCACACAGACTGCTCTGCAAAGTCGGCAAAACAAAGCCTACTGAGCAGGATTATCGTGAGAAAAAAGTATGAGAACATACAACATTAATATAGTGAAGACATAAGTGAAATCAGATTATTTGGCTACCTAGATATCTTACTCAAGAATATACAGATTCAAGATTCTTCATTGGGATTCTTGCTCATCCCCTCTCCCTGTTTCTTCCCAATGGGATAACCATTTCCTTCATAGTGATGAGAGAACCATTCTTTTTTTATGGGAAAATGGACTTCTTCCTCCAAGGGGTCAAGGCAAAGCCATCACTTCTTAGTCACGCTGGCCACAGCCTTCTTGGCCGCATCTTCCAGGTCAACCGCTGAAGTAATAGGGAGTCCGCTGTTACTGAGAATGTTCTGGGCCTCGTGGACATTGGTTCCTAGAAGGGGGGGATGACGGACAGTCACTGAAATGAAACTGGAGGTGATGCCCTGGGAAGTTTTGGACAACCTGAAATCACAGGATGCCCATGTCTTGAGAACGTAATTTAATTACAACTCAGTTGCAGCTTTTCATGATCCAGATCTGGCTATTTAGACATATCCAGATGACAAATTGTTTTTTTCCTGTTTTCACCTCAACTGTCTGGTGTTATAAAGATGCTGCCTTTATATTCTCCGGCATACATATACAAAAATGAAAATGAGCCTCTTCCAAGACTTTGAACAAAGTATTCAGATAGTTTGAAAGAAGAAAATCTCAAGTGGACTTTATCCCTTGATTGAATAGTCTGAATATGGAATCTAAAGAAAAAGCTTTCTGTAAAAAATGAGCAAGAAAATGGTAAATCAGGGGGTTAGGACGGTATGGAATACTGGAAGCAACACATGAGGATGCATGGTTTCATTAGGAAATGAATCAAATATAGGTTTTAATCAACTTTGTTAATGGGAAAGATTATATGACAAAGTCTATGTCAGGTGGTGGTCCAGCTAGAAAAGAGAATGAGAGGTAAGACTTGCAGGAAACTAATGGGTCTTTTTTACTAAAAAAGGTGAAATTCCTGCTGCTAATCCATAGATTTAATGTGGTTTTGGCCATTACCAGAAGTCATTTGTCTTAAAGACCTCTTGAAACCTAATCTGAGATCTGAAGCTCAGAGCACCTGCCCGCCTGTGGCCAGGAATCCCCTGCTTTGAAGACGATGACAGTATTCAGCCTGTCCATTCCTGCTTTTCCTCACTCCAGATAACAAGGGGGGCAGAAATGAAAATGAGTTTGCAGCCTCTGATGACGTCTCTTGGTCATTCTGGTGATGCTGCGGCATTTATTGGCCAGGCCACCCAACCCAAAGATATACAAGCCACTTTTCTGTTATTTCAGAATGAACAAGCTTTTGGAGAAATGTGGTACATTTAGGAGTCTAATGAAATAGCTCATCTTACATCATTTCCTGTGCTTTTACCTAGTTGGCAAGACAGAGCTTATTTATAAACACAGACTTTGAAATAAAGGCCTGGTAGGACCTAAGAGTGCAAGTAAAAGGGAGACATACAGTCAGGATGTTTTGTACAAAGAGGCAGAGGCTGAGAGGAAAAGGATCAGCTGTACTGAAAAGGTGATGGAGCGTTGATTTCCTGGGACCCTGGGTCCAGCAAAGCAGTATTGAAGGGGACACTTGGCACTGTGTCTTGGGCTCAGGGCTGGCTTGCTGCTGATTAACATAGCAATCTGATGAATGGCCTCTTTGGAAAGCAACTGACTCAAAAAGTAGCGAAGTTGTTACCTAAATTCCCCAGCCTCCCATCCTGGCTCTGCCCTGTATTAGACGTGTAGATTTGCATAAATCATTTAACTCCTTTGAGTTTCATCTTCTTTATCTCCAGACATAATATTATGATCATCTTCTTTGTAACTAATATTCATTAAGCAATTATATTTGCCAGACATAATGTTCAGTGATTTATATGCAGCATATGACATCTTTATAATAACTATGCCTAGGGCTTACTGTCCCATTTCACAGATGAGATAACTAAGGTCCAGAGAAGTCAAATCACCTTTCCATAGTCATACAGCCTGTAAGTGGAAGAAATGGGACAACAAAACTCTGTTCTTATTATGTAACTGTATGTCCTCAAGATATGCTGCTCTGTTTCTCTGTCTAAAACTAGGGTAATAATGCTGACAGCATTGCTTGTGGTAAGAAGCAAGTGAACTAATCCATGTGAGAGTATTTTGTAGATGTCAAAGTATCCACGGCAGACCTGGCTGGCTCTCCACCAAACACCTGTGCTCCTCTTCCACAGCACAGTGCAGGGAGGTAGCTGCCCAGCCAGGAACCGCGTTTCCTAGGCCCGGTAGAGTCATGTGACTGAGTTCTGGCCAAAGGAGATTGAGCTGATGCAAAACACATGCCCATAAAAGCCTTCAGTGTGACTCTCCATAGTCACTCTGTTTCTCCTGTCTTCTTCTGGAATGCTGCCAACTCTGGTAAGCCCCTTTTTGAAGCTGACAATGTCTCCTTCAGCATGGATACTCGAATAATTCTGTAGAGCACACCACTCTCCTCACTCACCCTCTCAGACTTTATGAGTGAAAAAGAACCTTCTGTTAAGTCTTTGACAGTTCAGCATTTATCTGTTGTTATAGGAGATACCTTTACTTAACTGATGTATTACCTTCTAAGTGAGGTAGGCAGCTTCTAAAATGTTTCTCAAATGATTGATCCCCACTTCCTGGTGGTCACGCCCTTGTGTAACCCCTTGAGTGTGGGCTGGAGCCAGCGACTTGCCTCTGGTGAGTAGGAGTATAGCAGAAGTGAAGGAATGTCACTTCTGAGACTAAGTTACAAAAGCCCATGACTTCTGTCTTGCTCCTTCTGACTCATTTGTTCAGTCTGATAAACCAACCACCATACTGTGGGCTGCTCTGTGGAGAAGACCATGAGGCAAGGGAACTCAGGGCAGCCACCAGCCAGAGGCCAATGAGGAAATGAGGCTTTCAGTCTGACAACCCAGGAGGAATTGCATCCTGCCAACAACCACGTGTGCGTGCTTCGAAACCACCCTTCCTTAGATAAGCCTTAGATAAGCCTTGTCATGACCCGGCCAACACTTTGCAGCCTTGTGAGAGACCTTGAACCAGAGGATCCGGCTCAGCCACACCTCAGACACTGTGACATCCTTGTGCTAAGCTGCTAAATATGGGGGAAGTGTGTTATATATTGATACTTAACTAATGAAAATGTAAAAATTTATTTGTTTCATTAATACAACTGTCAGTGTGCATTCTGATTCATTTGGTAAATTTCCAGCCAAGGTCTCAGAGGTTGAAAAGTAGGACAGTGGATCAGACTGTGGAAAATGTTAAATACCAGGCTAAGGAATTCCAACATTAATCTTCCTTGGAATAAGGGCACAGTGTGAAGGAGAAGTCCTGACTGACACAAAATCAAGTTGTCTTTGGACCAGAGGGTCAATACAAGTTAAATATGTACATTTCTCTCTCCTTCAACAGAGACACGGACTGGAATTCTCTCCCTACCTGCCCTCGAATCTGCCAGAAGAGAAATCTAAGTGAAGATATAAAAGATATACTCTTCTCCTTCTTTCCTTTCTTTTCAGGGTACCCTTCAGGGTCCACACCCAGCTTTAGGACCCCCATGCATCACCCAAAAAGGCAGACTCATCCACCTGAATGGTCCTCACCTTCTGATTCTACCTGTCCTCAGTGTGAGGCCTCCTGTGAGCCAGTTGTTCCCCAGGCCTGTCAAGCTCACTCTGCCTGACTGAACCGCTATAGGAATCTGCCTTGTTAGTAGCAGTGATAATAATAACAGCAATAATAGCAGCGAGCTGTAAGCACATGTCACAAATTGTTCCTGGGTCCTCAGTATGCTGGTTTGTTTGTTCCTTGATAGCAACCAGGGATAGCTACTATTAGTAATTTTTCCTTTTATAGAAGAAGAGGACGAAGGCACAAATAAGTTAGAGGTTAAAGTCTCACTAGCATGGCTACTAAGAGCTAGGAAGTAACAGACATTCAACGTGATCTCTCATTGGTTTGAATGCTTCCTGGAACTAATTTTTGAAATACCCATTCTGAACCCTGAATAACTCTGTCCTATGGTTTTGTCAATATATGTAATAATGATACAATAATAATAATAGTAATAATAATACATCTCTGGTTTACAAAATCCTCCCATATTACTTTATTTGACCCTTACGATGACTTGTAAGTTTAGTGTTTCTAAATGGCCTTTTGAGTTTGGCATTTATAAATTTTTCTTTATCTTTTTTTTTTTTTTTTGGCCAAAAACACCGAGTCTTAGTGACTGGCAGGATTCAGTCTCAAAACCCCTTATTTTTCCCACTCTGTATTTTGATTTCCTGGTGATTCCTACTTGACATTAAACATTTGCAGGACTTTCCCATGAACAAGATCTGAATGGGTAGGGGACACAAAATATAAAGCAGCAGCATGGAGAAGACTTGACCAGCCATCAGTAAGCAGGTAAGAGAAAGGCAGTGCAAATATGCAGAGGAGAGGAGTCCAGCCGACAGCCACGTGCTGGAGTGATGCCCCCAAGGCTGCCTCTTCCTGGGGGCCAGCTTGAGCTCCCATCCATTCTGAGAATGGTTCATTCACTTGACCTGAGTTCACTTCCCATGTGTATGGATGAAAGAAGCTCTTGACATTCAATGTTTTTGAGATAATTTAAGTGGGCTGCTTTTCCTTGTAACCAAGTAGCCTAACTAAATCACTTCCTTAATTAACACCCTTTTCAGCACTCAACTTTGCACCAGCTATTCCCCAAGGGGGAAAATTGACTGATTTAGAAATCCATGGCCGGCAGACAAGCTGGGCCTTTGAACTGCGTTGCCTTCTCTCTGCCTGGCTGACACCCACACATTCATGAGGTTATCTCTTGGAGAAGCACTTCTTTGGAGACGCCTTCCTTGTCACGACTCAATCCCTAAACTAGAGCAGGGACACGTAAATGAGCTTGGCCTTCCAGAATCATAGTACTGTTGGGATTGATTGCTTACTGATGCTTCTCTCACACCCACAAAACTTCATGACGGCTGACATTTTGTCAGGCTTGCACACCAGGGTATCTCTGGGCTTGGCACTGCATCCTCACATGGTGAGTACCTGCCGGTGGACCAAACACCTGGTGGAGGGTCTCACGCAGAAAGTGTGCGTGAGGAGGTGAGGTGTGGAAGGGAACCTTGTCAACATCTGCTGCCCAAATACCTGCAAATAACCCCTTTTCACAGAGTTGAAACAGAAACCCCCAAAGACCCGAGGGAAAATAGTGACTATTCCTGAGCTTCCTCAAGGTCATCTAGGGGTTTCTGTAGCCTCTTTCTCTAAGAAAGGCCAGGCAGCAGATGGCTGAGTTCAGGGCCTTGATAAGGACACCAATCTGCTGCCACTCCTCTCCCCAGGTATCTCCACACAAGTGAGGCCTTGCTCAAGGTTAACAGCCAGTGAGCAGGACCAGGATAAGAGGGAAACAGCTCCCCAGAAAAACTTGGCCCTTCTCTCCTTCCAGCTGCTCCTGCAGGGCCACATCAATATTCCTAATTGCTTCACAATACCAGGATCTACTAAAGTGAGTTTTAATTATGCTTGCTGTTGCACTGTAATTACAGCCTTAATTATTAAGCACCGACTAGGCATGCTCAGAACCCAGCAGTTTTGGAAGAGATCCTTGTGTTGAAATATAAAGCTCAGGCACATGAGTGTAAGGAGAAATGAGGCACATATAGAGGGCCTTGTGCAGATGTTACAGGAGTGGGTGGGGATGTTCAGGAACAGAGGCAGGACAGAGAGAAGGAGCACAGAGTGGGAGCGACAGAGTTGGCGGCACAGGGCAAGACAGGGAGGCAGGCAGGAGAGTCAAGCAGAAGAGACAGATAGTAAGACACAGAGGGAGACAGACACACACAGAGGGAGAGACAGAGACAGGGAGAGACACAGACACACACAGAGGGAGAGACACACACACAGAAGGAGAGAGACAGGGAGAATGGGAAAGATACAGAAAAAAGAGACAAGAAGCAAAAGAGATGAAAGAGGGAAGGGTAGGAGAAGAAGGAAGGAGGAAGAGAGAGAGAGCATGAGAGAGGGAGGAGGAGGAAAAAGCAGAGAGGAGAGGGGAGGAATGGGGCCACAGGGAGGGGATGGTGGGTGGCAGCACAGATTCAGAGACAGAGACAGACAGAGGGAGGGGAAGAGAGGCCAGGGACACACACAAAGAGGGTCATGAGGAATAACACAGAGAGGGACAGATACGTGGAAATAAGAGACAGAAGAGCCGGAGTGAGGGAAAAGTGTGAGTCGCCAAGCCCCTCTGCAGCAGCCCCGACCCTGACCTGGTCCGCAGCGCTCTCCCTGCACCTGCTGCTTGCTCCCTGGCCTGTCAGAGTGGACAGGCCAGGGGGATGCGAAGCCAGGGCCAGCCCTGCTGCCCACTGCCCTGCCTCCTCACTGCCGTAGGGAAAGCAGCTGGAAGGGGAAGTGGGAGCACACAGAGAAGAGAGTTAAAAAGAAAACCATGTAAAGGAGGTTGTTGGGAAAGGAAAGGTGGGCAGAGCAAGCGTTGGACAAATGAGTGCGGGTTTCTTGGACTATCTGAGGTTAGTTTCTGCTTGACTCACCAAGTGCCTGACACCTGCTCTGTACCCCCTTCCTGCCTTTATTTCTAAATAGAAACTATCACAGCTGCTTTTAAACAGTGAGAGGGAATTAACAGTTCCAAAGAAAGTGTCTGGGCCTGTGTACCCAATTACAAGGGACATTGGTTTCCTCCCTACATTCAAACAGTGCTGCTGACACGTTCTAATATTAATTTGATGCTGCATTGCTTTTTAATGGAGCTGAGAGACAACAGTTTTAATAACCACCTGTACAAATAACTGATCAACTCACCTGGGTCAAATTTCAGGCGCTTCTTAATCTCTGCTTGTTGGAAGCTGCTCAGCTAAATGGTTATCTACCCAGTGTATGCCTTAAATATGAAAATGCACACAGAATTGAAGGGGACTGATCTGAAAATGAAATCTTGCTCTACCGGTAGAGGATATTATAAAAAGAGTAATAATTATTATTAAAATCTTGAAAATGGTCCATCTCTTCTGCATTTTTTTACCACTGACTTCTGCCACTGGGTGGAGTGAAAGAGCTATACAGAGAGACACAGGTTAAGTCATCAAAATCTGTATTTTGCTTCCATTACAGGAGAGAGAAGACAATGGTAGTGGTTTTGTTTAAAGGTGCAGCTCCTCCCAACTCGGGAAGGGGAGCCCCTCAGGCCAGCCTTGCAGCACTGTGATGTGAAGAAAACCACTTTCAGCCTGGAAGTGTATAAAGCAGTCTTTCTATAAATTATTATTTTAATAGGAATTCAGTTGTGTGTGTGTGTGTGTTTTTTCTTAAAGAATACAGGGTTAGCAGTCATGAGTAACTAGGTAACAAACGTGTTTGTTTGATTTATGAGTTAAGGGGTTCACAAGTTTACATTACTTTCAAAGAAACCCTGTATCAACATAATTTTTATCGCTATTTCAGAGATGAGGCAACTGAGGCATGGGAAGCTTAAGACTTTGCCCATTATCCTCCAGAAGCCACGGGTTGAGCCAGGACTAGCACCCAGGTTTGTCTGACTGTACAGCACATGACAGCCACGCAGCCTGACCTTCTGGTGCAGAAGGAATCCCTGGTGTCTTTCAGGATATGTCCCTTGTTTACTCGAGGAAACTGCGGCCAGAGATGCTACAGATTGCTCCAGTCTAAGCACCAGTGAGCTGACTCTCAGTCTGCTGTTCTACTTCAGGGCTGGAAACTGGCCCACTGCCTCTTTTTGTACCACCTTTGAGCCCAGAATAGTTTTCACATTTTTAAACATGTGGGGTTAGGGGGGGAGAATCAGAAGAATATTATTTTGTGAGACATGAAAATTACATGAAATTCAAATTTCAGTACCCATAAATAAAGTTTAGTGGAACACTGCCAAAGTGATTCATTTATAGATCGTCAATGGCTGCTTTTGCGCTACAGATGCCTCAATAGTTGTGGCAGAGGAGGTATGGCCCATAAATCCTAAAATATTTTGATCCCTTCCCTGAGTTACTGAATCTTTTTATTACCACCTGGGAAAGGAGACGTCAGTGATTCCTTTAAAAATGTCCAATGTCCTCATGCCCTTGGTCCTCCTCCATCATTCTCCTTTCAAGTGACAATCTGATGGAGGAGGCCCATTTTATTGGTGACATGTAAAATTTAGGTAACTTATCACATTTCTTTTGTCTGTTACTATATTGTTAGAAATTGAATAATTTATTGAGAGTCAGAGGTACAACTCCTGCATCAGCAGGCTTTACTTGTTTGAGACAACAGGCGTCCAACATCCAGCAGGCACACTGCAGGCAGCCCAGATCACCCATAGGGTCTCAGGTGAGTTACAGATGGGCGCAGATAAAAACTCACATTTATTGAGCAGGGGCTGTTCTAGGGCATTTCAAAACTCATCTCTTCTTTACAACATGAGACTGCCATATTTTTATACCCATCTTACAGATAAGGAAACTGAAATTTTAAACCTAGGTCTGTTACTGACTAGCTGAGTGACCTGGGAAAGTCACTGCAGTTGGGTGAGCATCTTATCAAAATGTCTCCTGTCCTTCACACACCTTATGAAAACTAAACATGATAGAAGATATCCTGTGCACATCTATTTTCCTCAATGATTTCTCCTCCCATAATAAGAAGAAACCACCCCAGGGTGTGAGTGTGACAGTCACTCCTATGATGAAAGCAAGAGTGAGTGACACTGGTGACAGGAGACCGGTGGCCAAGCCACTCTACAGCATCCCAAAGAATGGTGTGCGTAAGCTGATGATCATGCAAGCAAGGTGCACCACCGAGCCTGAAACATGCTCATTTAGGGCTGATGCTAGCTGATCACTTTTGTTTTCATGTTAACCCTCAAAAAAGCAATGTATATTATAATATATGTATAATAAAATATATACACACTCACAAACATACAGATGTAAACCAAAAGCATGGGAGTCTTAATATTAAACTAGAATGGAATGCACCCCCTGGCAAGCAAGAACGCTCCACAATTCTGTCCCTGCGAGGTCCCTATGCAAATGTTCTATATGCCTAAACATCTGCATGTGGACTTCCTTTTCCTGCTTTCCTTGAGTCGATCTCAAGACTTTCAATTCACAAATATTTATTCACTAATTAATGTGTGATTTGGGGGGTTTCCAAAGGTAATTTTGGTGGTGTGAGACTTCCACTTGGAAGGTTGACTGGAATTTCACAAAAGAAATAACATCACTGTGTCATTGTGCCTGCTTCTATATTCGCATGGGGGAATGACTGAGTGGATCTCACTGCTTATCTTTTCCTGGAGAAGAAGTTAGATTCTGAGAGCTTACTGTTGTCTGCTAATTTCTTTCTTGACTTTTAGACAACATTTCACAGCAGCACAGCAGAGGATGGAGGGAAATTTAGACACAAATTCGGTGGGGAGTTCCCAGAATCTTAGGTCTTGCTGCTGGCCTCTTCTTTATATCAGGCTGCAAACTATGTCCCACTGTCTGTCTTTGGAAAAAAGATTTATTTGGCACAGCCATGCTCACTCTTCCCCATTGTCTATGTTCCTTCTGCACGACCATGGCAGAGGTGAGTTATTGTGACAGGGAACACCTTGCCCACAAAGCCTGAAATCTGGCCCTTTACAGAAAATGTCTTTAGACCTTTGCCCTATACAAGCCAAACTTTTGCCTCTGTGGCTGCCAATGATAAGAACCCAGCTTTGTTTGGAGCTTCCCCAGCTTGCTGCTCCCACTTCCTACTTGTGATGTGGCAGGCAATTGTATTTCTAGGGGAGAGAATTCCACCTATTCTTGCATTATTTGAATCAACAATGGCCAATACTTAGTTCAAGCAGCCCACTCTCCTTTCTCACAACTGTGATTGACAATAATGATCACAGAACTCTTTTCCACTGAGCTGGAAAACCATACTCTTCAAAACCTTTCTTGGCACAGCCCTGCAGGCAGCGCTGACAATAAATAGAAGGTGGCATGAGATGAAAGCTATTTGTCCTCCCTCTTCTAAAACATTCCTGCACTGCGTCTGTACCGCCTCAAGGTGGCGCTCTAAGGAGAGGCTCATTAATAAGGCACACCTGTCACCTATAAAATAACACTAACCAAATCTACCTGCGTTTCTCTTTCCTGATAGCAATATGCCCTCTCGCTCTTTGGTGGCTGATCAAATATAATTTTCAAGTGCTACATAAGGAGACTGAGGCAAAATGTACTGACTAGTCACTCAGAAAATCTGCAAGGAGTAGCTGCAAGTGCTGTGATGTTCTAAGCAGAACTCAAAATATGCCAGTCCCTGAATATGAATATGCCAAATCCCTTCTTATTAAAGGTGCCCAACCCCAGCTTCTGCTCAGGGAAACACCTTTAGGCTATTGTTTTTGAAGGGATGTCCACTGCCTAGAAAGGGGTGGGCACCCGACCTATAGACAGCCCACACCGAGGGCATGCTGATGACCTGAGACTTGCGTGAGACAGGCGGTTGTTAGCATGACCCTCCTGCTCTCTTCTCTGAGCATCACTGGCTCTGCACTGGCAGAGGAGAGAGTTCTCTGACTGGCATGTCTGAAAGGAAAAAGTTGGCTGTGCCCCTTCCCTCTGCTCACCAGGAGCCCATACTGCCCCTCAGGGCTCTGCCCCAGGGTTTGAGGCCTCCCCGGTCCAGCAGTGCCCATGCCTGGGTGTACAGCTACCTAATTCTGGAGGAATTAGGAAGGAAGCCCAGTGTCAGTACACAATAAGGTTCATCCTTCACTTTCTTCTTCTTTTTTTTAATTAAGGTATCATTGATATACACTCTTATGAAGGTTTCACATGAAAAACAATCCTTCACTTTCTTTTTTATCATCAATGAAGGTGTTACTTTAGGCTCCTTAGTATTTTACCTTATTTCTCACCAGGATCAGAAACTAGATTGGGAAGAAGAACCTGCTGAGTCCCTTCAAAGACCCCAACTACATGGCCAGGTTGGATGGGCTGCAGACAGCAGGAGTCAGGGTTCTCAGGTCAGCTTGACAGACTGAGTACCTGTGGGATGTGGACTTCAAGGGGACACAGAGGGACCAGGCTGGCCTTAGCAACAGGCCAAGGTATAGAGGCACAAAGGAAGAGTGAGAGGACATTAAGAGTCAGACTAGGGGACTTTTAAGAAGCCAATTCCATTAAAACCTTACAACAGACCTCCTTTTTATTAAGACAACTGGAGTCTCAAGTCATTACATCAAAAAAAAAAAAAAAAAAAGAATGCTGCATAATGCTGAGGCCATCTGCCTAGAGGAGCCCTAGGCCCGTAACTAAAACTACTACTTTCCTAAGGCGCATTAGGCGGCTCCTTTATGTGTACAGCAGTGGACATCAAGCACAGTAAAAATTTCATTTACTCACATGTACCATCTAGGAGTAAAGTGAAAATGCAAAGTGCTAAATAGATAATTTGTCTGGACACTTAAATATTACCTCTAAAAGAGCTTTAACTAGCCCACCTAATACTTTAGGTTAAGCCCTGTGAGACTTGGTCTGATGTTTAAGGGTGGCAAAGTTTAAGCATTCAGAAGAGTTCCTAGATTAAGACAATAGGAGGATTTAAAGCTTAATGACAGACAGGATTGTCTCCAATGTCACATCTGGTTTAACCTGGTGATGACAAATTAAACACTAGGGAGGAAATCCAGAAAGAAAATGCTAGTGGTGAAATGGCAGAGCAACAGATGTCAACGTGGCATGAAAACGGGTCCCAGTCAGGAGAGAGCTCAGAGGACAGAGGAGGAGGGCGGGGATGAGGAGCGGTGAGAAGGCCCTGGTGAGGCAGAAAGCAAGACAAGGAGCAGGGTGTGCAGAGAATGGGGACCAGAAGATGGGGACAGAAACAATAGTGAGAATCAAACATAGAAAAGGAAAGAAAGGAGCCCCTCACAGAGGACCTGACGCCTGCCCCAGGAGCCACATTATTCATGACATCATCAACTGAATGGGAAAGTGGAGAGAAGGGAAAGATGTGCTTGGAGAGGCTGGGGGTGGTGGGGGGCATGGGGGGAATGGGGCCATCTGGCCTGACAAGAGAACAGGGATTGAGAAAGGTAGAGAGGATGGAAAAATACTTGGCACAGGGCACAATCATAAATGTGTGAAGTGGCTGGCAGATGTTAACAGGCACAGAGCCTGGTCCCTGGCCCTGCTGGACATCTGCACTCATGCCAGGACCTCCCCTGAGGGCCCTTCGTCTCCGCTGACTCTGGGTGTGAGCAACAAACACAGGCTCAAACATTCTGAAAGAAAACTCTGTCAATCTGGTCAGCCATAGGCAATCTGTCAAGACTGCCTTTACAATGGGAGTGAAAGGAATAGCGACTGCACTCCTGTCTTGGTCTCACGCCCCAGCACAACTGAAGATCTGCAGAATGGATAGCCGCCAAGGGCACGACACAGCCAGAAGCCCTATGGCTGTCTTTCAGTGCTTTAATGCTGGAGTTTTCTTTCCCCATTTAGGGGACCTGAGCATCACGAGGCACTATTACTGTGTCCCTAAGAAGGACACTTGATTTGCATTCCTCTGATTGTGACTGCAAGTTGTCAGTATTTCAGGGAGCAAGGAGAAGGAAGAGGTGCTGGTGCTTCAGTTAAGGAAATCAAAGGACCATAATACAGATTCTGGCTTATAGACATTATGTTCTCAACAACTTCACAGAGATTTTAGGGAACATTAGAGAGACTGATAAAGATAAGGAGAAGGACCTGAGGGTTCTATGATTTCTAAGGATATTTGGCAAAAGAGAAGCAAAACGTTTATGTTGCTGAAACAAACTTTTTGTTACTGGGTGGAAAAATCAAATTGGGAAGATTTGGCTAAGAGAAATGGGATCCAATCTACAAATTATCTAGGCTAATTATTATTTCTTTATGAGCTTAACTTGGAATCATGATGAGCACATGAGAGAAAAACAAACTTCTCTTCAGGTATACTTGAGACCCAGAAGTTTGCTGAAGATTTAAATGGGACAGTAACAAACACAAATCAGTTCTAAAAAGAGAAAGTTCCCTGAAGATATTGGCAGATCTGATCCAGAACTGTAAAGCCACTCATACGAAATTCAAAGCTTTGGCCAAAACACATTTGCACATGGCTTTGTGAATATACAAAACAGTCAGTAAATGTCTGTACATTTCTCAACAATATCATAGGTTGGGCTGAATTAAACGTCAAGGTAATTTTTGTGTCAAGTATGTATACATTTCAAAAAGAAAAAAACTCAATTCAAATTATTTGCTCTTTATTTCATGCCAGAAATAACTGTCTACAAAAACTGAACTCCCCTAAAAAATGTGCTTGTTCGATTTACCCAGGAGTCTTTGAAATAAAAATAATCCCATGTCTCAGCTGGTGAGTTCTATTCTGATAAGACAAGTAAATACATGTAATTATAAAGTTACTATTTTCAAAGAGAAGAGTAATCCTTTCCTCATACACTGGTAAAACAGCTTGTACTTATTATACAGCTGAGAATGAAGATTTGTCCACAAAATCCTACTAAATCAAGCCTGACTTGACTGATTAAACTTTCCTCATCAGGACATTTGTAATACACTGTGTGTGGCAACAGTTTAAAATGTAGGCCACAAATAGAGAAGACTTACAGCAAGGGTCTTAGATCTTCCAAATGGCCACATACCAAGAGAGGCCACCTTCTTTATAGAAAACATATTACCAAGCTTTTGAAATGGCTGTTATCTCAGTCATTAAAAATCTCACATTTCTTTAGACTTATATAGCCATATGTCAAAGTATCTGAAATATAGCAGTTAATAATAGCAATGTTAGTTCTTATGCTTATTATACATGTAATATGCTTATGCATAAATATTATTTTAATAATAATTTTTATTACTATACCTCACACTCATAAAATTTTTCTACTGTGCTTAGTTTGTATGTGTCACTTGGCTTTACCATAGATTCTGGGATCATGGATAGCATTTTCCTATCTCACTTTTACTAGCTAGACAACTGTGCATTCTGAAAATGTGAGCCAGTTTTAATGTTAATACAAATAAACATAACTGAGCAACTCATCAAAGAAAACAAAGTACAGTGTTACATCAAGTTAAATGGTAACTACCAAGACAAATGTCTAAGATGCCCCTGCCTCTTTGTACCACTTTGTCTTTCTCTATTACTACAAACAGTGAAGAGCTGCTCTGTTGAGAAAAACAGAAGGAGCCAAATCATGCTTAAAGATTGAGTAAAACATAACTGAATACGTAGAAATTTATGGGGAGAGAAGAATTTATGTTCCAACACAGGGGAAAGCAAATGAAAATTTTAGATTGACTACAAGAGAAATTCCTCAAGGTCCCACAGTTAGCAACTTTTTCCCATTGGAAGTGCTGAGAACCAGACTTTTGTGAAAAGAGACTTTTGGTTTCAGTTGGTTTCTTATTTAAGTTGTGCAGGACAACTGTTGTCCTGCAGGAAAACCATTTCTAATGTAAGTCCTGAGTGTGCTTTGCTGGAGGCCTTCAAATCAGGGTGACATCCATTTTTCTATCACACACATCCCGGGTTCTCGCATCTCTACCACCACACAGATTCCGTCTGATATCACGGCTTCATCTCAAGTGAGGAGGACTACACCCTAATGTAACCTGCACCCCATTCTCTCTAGTTCTCACTGCTGACTTTCCCAAGCCTGTCAACTATGTGTCATTCATTCTCCTTGAAACATGAAGTCCCCTTTTTTTCTCTCATCTCTGTTTCTATCTCTGCATTTGTCTCTACTCCACTTTTATCTCTATGTGGCAAGCCTGGGTTTTAGATTCTGCCTCATATTGTAGACTCCTGATTTTCCCACTCAGTTTTTGGCTGTAACATGTTGCTGCAGAGCCATTACTTTCTCCAGGACAGCCTTCTGATCTACCCAAGCCCTGGGCTTCAGTCTAACACCGTTAAGATCCCATGTGTGGAACAGATCTGATGTCTGGCTTCTGATCCTTCCCTCCTCCTTCCTTTCCAATGATTCAAATCCTACTAAGTTCCATGCTCAGCTTGACACTTCTCCTTTTATGACATTTCTTTGCTAACTTGTATCTCAAAAATGTACTACAATTACCATAGTCACTACTGAGTAAATTTAAGAAAGAGAGCAGAGCTACAAGTGCTCAGCTAAAGGGATGCATACTTTATAAGAGGCTGCATTCCCTTAGTACAGAGAGTACTGGCTTGGTTTCTATTTAGTTCCTTCTATAGAGCCTTTATGGTAATAGCACCTCCAGTTTTGTTTGCATTTGGCTGTCAATGGTTAGTGCCAAGAATAGAGTTGGAGGAGAATTCTTCGTCTTGCCCTTGCTTATTATGCAGGAGCAATACAATTTGGGGATAGGTCTTACCTTGGTGTGAGGGTAGTAGTTTCCCAGAAATCACGTATGAATGCTAGGGAGGGTCTTTGATGTCACACAAGAGGAAGAAAATAACACCAGCTAGGACTCCAGAGATGTCAAAAGCTCTCCTGCTTTTTCTCTCTTAATAAAGGTCCTGGGTACTTATTATAGGGAACATTACGGTAAAAGGAGAGTAGAGGTAAAAAACATCACCATGGACATTTTTAGCTTACATAACTTTGGGGGACAGTATCTTCTCTGAGTTTATCTTGAATCTTCACCCTCAACTCCCCATGATACAGTGGTCACTGTGAGGTGGCAGTATTTCCAAAGATTCCACATGCCATTAAGGTGGCTCTGTGGGATACCCTGATGGCTATTACTACTAAGACAGAAGCAGATCCTATTTGGGACAAGTCCTTGTTAACATTCGGTATACCTTATCTTGTATTGCTAACTTGCCTTCTTTTTTCTTTGTTTTATTTCACCAGTTAACTAGTAACTGATATTGTTTCTTATATTTCTATATATCCTTCTTAATTCATAAAGCTCTAAGTGTGATATTTTGCATAGTTCAGCATGCATATTATCCATACACTATACAACTTTGTTAAAATGAGAGTGATCATTTAATACTTACTTAGTACTAAGCAAAGAGTGAAAATAAGGTAAGTGTTACTTTTAATCTTTTTTTTATTAAGGTATTATTGATATACATTCTTATGAATATTTCACATGAAAAACAATGTGGTTACTACATTCACACATATTATCAAGTCCCCACCCATACCTCACTGCAGTCACTGTCCATCAGTGTAGTAAGATGCCACAGATCCACTATTTACATTGTCTGTGATACACTGTCTTCCCTGTGAACTCCCACACCATGTGTACTAAACATAATACCACTCAATCCCCTGCTCCCTCCCTCCCCATCCACCCTCCCAACCCCTCCCCTTTGGTAACCGCTAGTCTCTTCTTGGAGTCTGTGAGTCTGCTGCTGTTTTGTTCCTTCAGTTTTGCTTCGTTGTTATACTCCACAAATGAGGGAAATCATTTGGCACTTGTCTTTTTCCACCTGGCTTATTTCACTAAGCATAATATTCTCCAGTTCCATCCATGTTGTTGCAAATGGTAGAATTTCTTTCTTTCTTATGGCTGAACAGTATTCCATTGTGCATATGTACCACATCTTTATCCATTCATCTACTGATGGACACTTAGGTTGCTTCCATATCTTGGCTATTGTAAACAGTGCTGCAAAAAACATAAGGGTGCATGTCTTTTTGAATCTGAGAGGTTGTATTCTTAAGGTAAATTCCCAGGAGTGGGATTCCAGGGCCAAATGGTATTTCTATTTTTAGTTTTTGAGGAACCTCCATATTGCTTTCCACAATGGTTGAACTAGCTTACATTCCCACCAGCAGTGTAGGAGGGTTCCCCTTTCTCCGCATGCTCACCAGCATTTGTTGTTCTTAGTCTTTTCTATGCTGGCCATCTAACTGGTATGAGGTGATATGTCACTGCAGTTTTAATTTGCATTTCCCTGATGATTAGTGATGTGGAGCATCTTTTCATGTGTCTGTTGGCCTTCTGAATTTCTTCTTTGGAGAACTGTCTCTTCATATCCTCTGCCCAATTTTTAATCAGGTTATTTGCTTTTTGGGGGTTGAGGCATGTGAGTTCTTTATATATTTTGGATGTTAACCCCTTGTCAGATATGTCATTTACAAATATAATCTCCCATACAGAAGGATGCCTTTTTGTTTGGTTGATGAAGTCCTTTGCCATACAAAAGCTTTTTAGTTTGATGTAGTCCCATGTGTTCATTTTTGCTTGTTTCCCTTGCTCGAGGAGATGCGTTCAGGAAGAAGTTTCTCATGGTTATATTCAGGAGATTTTTGCCTATGTTGTCTTCTAAGAATTTTATGGTTTCATGACTTACACTGAAGTCTTTTATCCATTTTGAGTTTACTTTTGTGTATGGGGTTAAACAATAATCCAGTTTCATTCTCTTGCATGTAGCTGTCCAGTTTTGCCAACACCAGCTGTTGAAGAGGCTGTCATTTCCTCATTGTATATCCACAGCTCCTTTATTGCATATTAATTGACCATATATGGTTGGGTTTATATCAGGGCTCTCTAGTCAGTTCCATTGGTCTATGGGTCTGTTCTTGTGCCAGTACAAAATTGTCTTGATTACTGTGGCTTTGTAGAAGAGCTTGAAGTTGGAGAGGGTAATGCCCCCAGCTTTATTCTTCCTTCTCAGAACTGCTTTGGCTATTCGAGGTCTTTTGTGGTTCCTTATGGATTTTAAAATGATTTTCTCTAGTTCGTTGAAGAATGCTGTTGGTATTTTGATAGGAATTGCATTGAATCTAAAGATTGCTTTAGGCAGGATGGCCACTTTGACAATATTAATTCTTCTTATCCATGAGCATGGGATAAGTTTCCATTTATTGTTATCTTCTTTAATTTCTCTTAAGAGCGTCTTGTAGTTTTCAGCGTATAGGTCTTTCACTTGGTTAGGTTTATTCCTAGGTATTTTATTCTTTTTGATGCAACTGTGAATGGAATTGTTACCCTGATTTCTCTCTCTGCTAGTTCATTGTTAGTGTATAGGAATGCCACAGATTTCTGTGTATTAATTTTGTATCCTGCAATGTTGCTGAATTCAGATACTAGATCTAACAGTTTTGGAGTGGATTCTTCAGGGTTTTTTATGTACAATATCATGTCATCTGCAAACAGGGACAGTTTAACTTCTTCCTTGCTAATCTGGATGCATTTTATTTCTTTGTGCTGTCTGATTGCCGTGGCTAGGACCTCCAGTACTACGTTGAATGTGGGCATCCTTGTCTTGTTCCTGACCTTAAAGGAAAAGCTTTCAGCTTCTCGCTGTTAAGTATGATGTTGGCTGTGGGGCTGTCATATATGGCCTTTATTATGTTGAGGTCCTTGCCCTCTATACCCATTTTGTTGAGAGTTTTTATCATCAATGGATGTTGAATTTGTCAAATGCTTTTTGGCATCTATGGAGATGATCATGTGGTTTTTGTCCTTCTTTTTGTTGATGTGGTGGATGATGTTGATGGATTTTCTAATACTGTATCATCCTTGCATCCCTGGATTAAATCCTACTTGATCATGGTGGATGACTTTTTGATATATTTTTGAATTCAGTTTGCTAATATTTTGTTGGGTATTTTTGCATCTATGTTCGTCAGGGATATTGGTCTATAATTTTCTTTTTTTGTGGTGTCTTTGCCTGGTTTTGGTAATAGAGTGATGCTGGCCTCACAGAATGAGTTTGGAAGTATCCCTCTTCTTTGGAAAACTTTAAGGAGGATGGGTATTAAGTCTTCGCTAAATGTTTGATAAAATTCAGCAGTTTGAAGCCATCTGATCCAGGAGTTTTGTTCTTAGGTAGTTTTTTGATTACCAATTTAATTCTGTTGCTCGTAATTGGTCTGTTCAGATTTTCTGTTTCTCTCTGGGTCAGCCTTGGAAGGTTGTATTTTTGTAGAAAATCGTCCATTTCTTCTAGATTATCCAGTTTTTACCATATAATTTTTCATAGTATTCTCTCATAATTCTTTGTATTTCTGTGGTGTCCATCATAATTTTTCCTTTCTCACTTCTGATTCTGTTTATGTGTGTAGACTCTCTTTTTTTCTTGATAAGTCTGGCTAAGGGTTTATCTATGTTGTTTATTTTCTTGAACAACCAGCTCTTTCTTTCTTTGATTCTTTCTATTGTTTTATTCTTCTCGATTTTATTTATTTCTGCTGTAATCTTTATTATGTCACTCCTTCTACTGACTTTGGGCCTCATTTGTTCATCTTTTTCTAGTTTCCTTAATTGTGAGTTTAAACTTCATATGGGATTGTTCTTCTTTCCTGATGTAGGCCTGTATTGCATGCAATATACTTCCCTCTTAGCATGGTCTTTGCTGTATCCCACACATTTTTGCAGTGTTGAAATACTGTTGTCATTTGTCTCCATATATTGCTTGAACTCTGTTTTTATTTGGTCATTGATCCATTGGATATTTAGCAGCATGTTGTTAAGCCTCCATGTGTTTGTGGGATTTCTCATTTTCTTTGTGTAATTTATTTCTGGTTTCATACCTTTGTGGTCTGAGAAGCTGGTTGGTACGATTTCAATATCTTTAAATTTACCAAGGCTCTTTTTGTGGCCTTGTATAGGATCTATTCTTGAAAATGTTCTGTGTGCACTTGAGAAGAATGTGCGTTCTGCTTCTTTTGGGTGCAGAGTTCTGTAGATGTCTGTTAAGTCCATCTGTTCTAATGTGTTGTTCAGTGCCTCTGTCTCCTTATTTTCTGTCTGGTTGATCTGTCCTTCAGAGTGAGTGGAGTATTGAAGTCGCCTAGAATAAATGCATTGCATTCTATTTCCCTTTTAATTCTTTAGTATTTGTTTCACATATGTAAGTGATCCTGTGTTGGGTGAATAGAGATTTATAATGGTTATACCTTCTTATTGGATTGACCGTTTATCATAGCGAAATGTCCTTCTTTGTCTCTTGTGATTTTCTTTGTTTTGAAGTCTATTTTGTCTGATACAAGTACTGTAACTCCTGCTTTTTTCTCCCTACTGTTGGCATGAAATATCTTTTTCCATCCCTTCACTTTTAGTCTGTGTATGTCTCTGGGTTTAAAGTGAGTCCCTTGTAGGCAGCATATAGACAGGTCTTGTTTTTTTATCCATTCAGTGACTCTATGTCTTTTGATTGGTACATTCAGACATTTAGGGTGATTATTGAAAGGTATGTACTTATTGCCATTGAAGACTTAAGATTCACGGTTACCAAAGGTTCAAGGGTAACTTCCTTACTATCTAAGAGTCTAACTTAACTCACTTAGTATGCTATTACAAACACAATCTAAAGGTTCTTTTTTTTCCTCCTTTTTCTTCCTCCTCCATTCTTTATATTTTAGGAATCATATTCTGTATTCTTTATTTATCCCTTGACTGACTTTGCAGGTCGTTGATTTAATTTTGCATTTGCTTGGTATTTAACTGTTGTGCTTTCTTTACTGTGGTTTTATTACCTCTGGTAACAGCTATTAAATCTTAGGAACACTTCCATCTATAGCAGTCCCTCTGATATACACTGTAGAGACAGTTTGTGGGAGGAAAATTCTCTCAGCTTTTGCTTATCTGGAAATTGTTTAATCCCTCCTTCAAATTTAAATGATAATCTTGCTGGATAAAGTATTCTTGGTTCCAGGCCCTTCTGCTTCATTTCATTAAATACATCATGCCACTCCCTTGCGGCCTATAAGGTTTCTGTTTAGAAGTCTGATGATAGCCTGATGTGCTTTCCTATGTATGTGATCTTATTTCTCTCTTTGGCTGCTTTTAACAGTCTGTCCTTATTCTTGATCTTTGCCATTTTAATTAGTGTATGTCTTGGTGTTGTCTTCCTTGGGTCCCTTGTGTTGGGAGATCTGTGCAACTCCAGGGCCTGAGAGACTATCTCTTTCTCCTGATTGGGGAAGTTTTTAGCAATTACCTCCTCAAAGACACTTTCTATCCCTTTGTCTCTCTCTTCTTCTTCTGGTACCCCTATAATACAAATATTGTTCCATTTGGATTAGTCATACAGTTCACTCAATATTATTTCATTCTTAGAGATCCTCTTTTTTCTCTGTGCCTCAGTTTCTTTGAATTCCTCTTCTCTAATTTCTATTTCATTTATCATCTCCTCCACCATATCTAATCTTTTAAAACCTTCCACAGTATGTTTCATTTCTGATACTGTGTTCCGTAATGATTGGATCTCCTACTGGAATTCATTTCTGAGTTCTTGAATATTTTTCTGTACCTCCATGAGCATGTTTATGATTTTTATTTTGACATCTCTTTCAGGAAGATTCATGAGATTGGTTTCATTTGACTCTTTTTCTGGTGTTTGTAGGATTTTGCTTTGAACTAGGTTCCTTTGTCATTTCATATTTGTATGTGGCACCCTCTAGTGCCCTAAGGCTCTACTTTCTGGAGCTGCTCAGCCACTGGAGCAATGTCGGGGATTGCAGGGGAATGGTGTTGGTGCCTGGGGGGAAGAAAGAGCTGTTTCCTGCTTCCTGGCTGCTATGCCTCTCTCCACTGCCAGAACCAGTGGGCCAAGCACACAGGTATAAGCCTCTATGCTTTGCATTTGTAGCTGCTGTAGGGGGGGCTTCCCTCTGGTTGGCTTGATGCCATGGCAGGGTTTGTTAGTTTGCCAGCCAGTTGCAGGCTGGCCAGGAGGAAGGCACAGCAGGCTGCATATCATGGTGGGGGGCCTTGGAGCTGCATTGCCAGCCAGCGGGCTGGAGCACCTGAAGGTCATGAAAGTTCCCAACCCTGTTCTGCAAGGTCTGCTCTTTTCTCCAGGTGTATGCAGTCTAGTGCAGCCTTCTTTCCTGTTGCTCTTTCAAGATTAGTTGTATTAATTATATTTTCATATTATATGCGGTTTTAGGAGGAGGCCTCTGTCTCACCTCTGACACCACCATCTTTCGTGTTACTTTTAATCTTCGGGGGGGAAAAAGTGGGATAACTTTCATTTCTAGGAATCTACTAATAACTAATAATTATGGGCCTCTGTTGAGAGTACAGGAAAAGCAAAATCCCTAGAAAGAATAAGTCTGCATGTATACATTCATTTTCTAGTTATTTCCAAGGGATATGCTTACAGAGATCTGCTCCCCTTTAATATAACAAGAAAAGCTGACTTTTTTCAAATCTTAGGGTTACTGGGTCACTTTGACCCTGGAAACAGTCAGATATCAACATTTTAATCAAAATTATACTTACACTGATGAATCCATTAATTTCTTCAACACTTTTCATTGCAGCCTTTCCAATAATTTTCCTTTTATTGAAATTACGTTTATTGAGGTCAATTATGTTGTATTGACACTATTAAGATTTAATTCATTCATATGTTTTAATGTTCAAATGAAACTTTGTCACCTGGAACTCCTGCTATTTACATTTTTTTTGTGGTCACTATTTCTTTCAAATCCATATAATGCAGGTCTAAGCTTGTGAGACAGAGTCTTGGGGAGAAAAAGAGGAGAATAGCAGAGAGTGAGAGAAGGAAACACAAAGAAAGAAGCAAACAGAGAAAAAGAGGCTGCAGTTGTTCTTGAGTCCTGATCTCAAAGGATGGGGAGACATGGCAGGGTCAAACTTATCTTGAAGAGCAGAAAGTCTCTAAGGAATTATGGCACCCACACAGAACTTGGGGAGACTGAGCTGTCCCAAGAATGATGTTGTAGAAATCTAATCAAGGGGACAACATGGTCATCATAATCTAGATTTCACAACTGTGCAGAGGCCTGGTGCACAGTTCTCATGTGAAGTGTCTGTTTTTGCTTATCTACTGCACTGGTCTTCAAAGTGTGGCCTGCAGAACCCTGGGGGAGGTCTTTGACATAAATACTGCTTTTATAGTAATAATAATAAAATAAACAAATAAAAATAATAGTAATACTTTGTTAACATTTGCACTGATGAACAAAAGTAATGGTGGGTATAGAACTGCTGGCATGTTACAATGGAGTCAAAGCAGGGACACCAAACTGCACTGGTAGCTACTGTAACTGTCACCAACACACACTTGCAGAAAGTTGCCACTTCAACTAAGAATGTTTTTGAATGAACAGAAAAAAACCTAATTTCATTAAATCTTTACCTTTGAGTATGGGACTTTTTAATACTCTGACCAAATGCAAAGTATACAGAGAGTACTTTTGCTCTATATTGAACTATGAGGGCTGTTCTAGGCAAACACATTTGTGGAATAGTATGAGCAGCAAGCTGACGCACCCACCTTCCCATGGAACACAATTTTTTCTTGGAAGAATGACAGACACACCATGATTATTCAGACTTAGATCTCTGGAAGACATTTTCTCAAAGGTTAGTGAAGTGAGTCTATCATTTTGAGGAAAACAATGGACCCTTTTGTGGCTGATTTTACTTTAAAATGAAAATCAGAATTCTGGAAAAGTTGCATCTACCACCTTGACAACTCCTAATACTTCCATATTTTGCCAGTGAGAATGGTGTGGTATTAACAAATGTGATTTTTTGATACTACATGCTGAAATGTGTCAACCTTTGGAAGATCTGCATAACCCCAAATTTTCCATACTACCAATTATGAACATATTATGAATCATAATGTGTAAAAACCATTTAATGTGAAAGATCAATGGATTTTAATATAACAGAGTATGAAAAGTTCACGGAATAGTTTCAGATTCCACATAAAATTAATTTTAATAAAGAAACTATAACTTTATACTTTAACACAGTTCTAAAGAATATTCAAAGTTATATGAAATGATTATTAAAAAATCCTCCCTTTTCCAAACACAAAGCTCTGTGAGGCCAGATTTTCTACATATACTTAAACCAAACAACATATTGCAACAGATATAATGCCGAAGAACATTTTAAGCTAGTTTAAAAGGACTTGCAAAAATGTAAAAGAATGCTGCTATTCTTACTATTGCACGTGTTTATATATAAAATATATAATATAAAAAATACAGTATAAAATATAAAATAATTTTATTCTTAAAAAAAGACTATTTGAGAAGTTCCAAGTAGTTACACCTCTTACCAAATCATTATCATTTTAGTAATTTAATAATTAAATTAATTAACACATATCCACAGATAGAGAGCCCCAAATAAATCTTTGTCCTTTGGGGGTCTTCAATTTTAACAAGTAAATGAGTCCTGCGACCAAAAAGTTTGAGAACCATTGCTCTCTTATGGTGAATAGTAATTCTTGGAGCTGTATTTCTCAATGTTTCTCCCAAAATACTAATCTCAGAACATGACTCATAATAAAAAGGCTCCACTCTGGAATAAGTTTGGAAAATTTGGAGAGCCATAACACATGCTATTCTTGGAGAGCTAAAACCCATCATTAGCCTGAGAGAGGCTCAGAGAAGTATGGCTGTGCTGTTTCATCTTATTTAAATCTGGTGTTTCCTCATGCCACCTGAGGCAGTTTGTGACTGCAGAGAACGAAGGTCCCCTGATCTTGGAGAAAGGATATACTGGCATTGTGGGAATCTACCATAACTCACCTTCCAGCCGGACCACCAGCGGTACCTTGAGTTCCAGCTCCCGGCAGGCTTTGGTGATCCCATTGGCAATGATGGCACAGTTGACGATTCCACCAAAAATATTGACGAGGATGGCTTCAACCTGTAATCAAAAGTAGGAAGGTGCCCATCAACACGCTGATTTCCAACACTTTCAAAAATAATTGGCTAAACAATAAATATGATTGAAATAAGAATCCTTATTTTTTGGTTTTAACACAGAACATAAAATATAAAACAAAAGGACTAGTTGATGTTAAGAAAGTTCTAACTTAGTAATGAATTAACAAATATCAATATATAACATTACCATATTAACTCATATTATCCCATCAATTTCTTCTCTCAAAATGAATCAATCACCACTCATTTATTACATTCTGTCTTCTGGTTTCTCTTATATTATTATCTGGAACTGTCCTTTTATGAGTAGTGTCATTTAAAATTTCATGCACGTATGTCTTCTCTCCCCAGGGTTTATACTTAAATTTTTTATCTGTCATGGTGCCTCATGGAGTATTTCAAAACTAGGAACTTACCAACTATTTTTTTGTCAAACATTTCCATGCTTCCTTAACACCTCTTTGATATGCTAAAGGCATAGTCTCAAAAGCTAGGGATAATTTAATTATCTCAGATTAGAACCTTTTTGAGTGATTGCAGTGTGGGGGGGACTTGATAATATGGGTGAATGTTGAAACCACAAGGTTGCTCATGTGAAACCTTCATAAGATTGTATACCAATGATTTAAAAAAAGTAAAGATCTCCAAAAGAATGAATACAAGCTCATACCACAAGTAAGAATGTAAGGAGTTATGCCATTGACTGGAATTTTTCACGAATGTAAATTTAAACCTTTCATGTTAACCTGTTTGTACATCTTCTATATTCAAAGACATGTTGGCCAAAAAAACACTGTGCTTGTCCTGACTTGATAAATAAGTATAAGAAAATCCTGTATAATTAACATGAAGAATGAGATAATGAAGAGAATTCATTATCTAGATAAATTGATAACACCCACAGAAAATGGCTATTCATCAAGCTGGAGGCCTCAAAACTCTAACAGAGTCACAATTTAATTGTGCTCCATTAACTGCAAAGCATATATGTTAAGTACTACATGCCATTTTTAAATCCTGTTATTTTAATATGCTAAATTAACTATACAAAACATGAGAAAAGAATGCTGTACATTTGTTCAGCACTTAATTGTTTTAGAAACTAGTGCCAATACATGAACTCTCATGTTTTATTACAATCTGTGCCAGAACCCTATTTAGTAAGTACAATGAGAGTTGGCCCTCTGTAGCTGATAAAGCCACTTAGAGAATTCACAACATGTCTCCCAGGGTTACATAACTACCATGAAGCAGTGGTGAGGCTCAAAGTCAGCTCTCTAGATTGTTTCATGACTCTTCATTCATGCCAGCTGCTAGGAATCTTGAATTTGCAAGGTACATACATTGTTTCTTGAACATGGTTTCCTCATCTAGAAAATGGAAATAATAGTACCTTGTCCATAAGATTGTGGAAAGGTCTAAATGAGATACCATGTGTGAAATGCTTAGTACATGCCTATAAAGTACTTAATGGATATTTACACTGCAACAAGCAATGATAAATGTAGACAGGTTACCTCAACAGCCAGTAAGAAGAAAACCTCTTTCAGTAGGCTACAGCTATGTTTAATTTGAATATAATAGAAACACAAATTTAATGAAGTTCAATAAAAAGTTAATGTCTTAAGAATAAAATAAATGAGCAATATTTTACAAACCAATTAGAGTTTGGGGCTACTCCCAAAAAAGAAATCTCACATTACCATTCACAGCAGTCCAACTGGTAAGCAGAAGTTTGCTTTCTAAAGACAGCTATTTAATGCCGTTAGCACTGGGGGCTTGGTACAGCAGTAGTTTCCAAATAGCTGTGGGGTGGAGAGGAACTTGCCAAAACAATGAGGAAAAAACACTCAAGAGCAATAATGACTCCACAGGGTCCAAGTGAGATAGATACTCAGAAACTGCAAGGCTCACTTGGGTGTGTAGAACTAGGCTTTCAAGTGAAAGACACGTAAGTACCTGCACATGTCTATGGTGTTCCAACCTGAACCTTCTTTAAGATGAGCTCAGATATTAACAACTTCTCCAAGAAATTTTCTTGCCTCACCAAGATAGAGTGAGTTATTCTGTTTAACCAATCTAAACAGCATGATAGTTCTACAGAGTATTTGTATTACATTTGACAAAAAAAATATGTGAAGTCATTTAAACAGGCAGGGGTAGAGGAAGCAAGAAGGGAAGATGCCTGTGACCCTGTGATCAAGGTTAGGCAGTGAGTGTATGACCTGGAGTGAGTGTCAAATGTTAGCTATAGATCTGGTGTTGCCTTGGTTGGTATCAGTGTCCATGAGTCTCCCATGTCAGTATCTTGGGTTTAATTAGCATCCAACATTTAAAGTAGATATTCTTCATACAGCAACTTGTACTTAAAAGTAAGCCAACCACTTGAACTGGTGCTGAACCCAAGGAAAAGCCCTCTTTTCCACAGTGGAGGAGTAACTGGCTTTGTAGGGTGTACTGAGGAATAGACCGTTGTTCTCCAGTGTAGTTTATTCACCTCTCACTCTGCATCTCCCTCCCCAGGATGCAACTCCCTTGTGTGGGTCACCTTAGTGCTCCTCAGCAAAAGGACTCCGCAGTCCTTCCACCCGCACCTTGCACCATGCATGACACAGCATAATCATCTAACAAATAACAGTTTCAAGAGTGAATGAATTAAATTAACTTCAGTAGACACCTAATGACCATCTCCCTTGTGCTGGGCACAGACTTAAGTGCTTGAGCTATGGAGATAAATAAGATACTATCGTTGTCTTCAAGGAATTCAAAGACTAGTTTTAAGAGCCAGACTAGTAAACTAACGATTGCAATCCTAGGTCTACAGATACCTCACAGACGGAAGATGAGGGCAGGGCTAGAGATGCAGACTGCAATGGCCACAGATGATTTTTGGAAGAGGCGATGTTATAGTTAACAAAGAGGGAAAGAGCAGGAACTCAAGCAGAAGGGAACAGCCAGGATGTAGGCAGACGTGTCACCCAAGTTGGTTCATTCAGGACCTACAGGTTGAATGGGGAAGTAACCTGAGATGTTGCAGCTGAGGTGGAGAGGAGCAAATGCCAGAGGCCAGGGATGGGAACTTGGCTCTTTCTGCTTATTGTTTCCTTTTCTAGAACTGAGTAAATACAAGTGTTGAAAGTAACCTTCCCTTGAGGGTAGAGGGGGAATGGTAGGAAACAGAGAGCTGGACAGAGAGGAGTAGTGCATGAGCAAACATGAGATGAAAAATACAGAATGCCCATGAGAGAGAGAGAACGAGAGAGAGAGAGAGAGAGAGAGAGAGAGAGAGAGAGAGAGAGAGAGAGAGAGAGAGAGAGAGAGAGAGAGAGAGAGAATGGAGAGAATGCAAAAGGGAGAGAGAACAAGCAGTGTGTTACAGAAAAAGAGAGAGTTTGACCATTACTATCAAAGCAGAAGTTTTATAAGAGCAACAGGACATACAAGTGCACAGGCTGTTTTAGGGAAGAGGACTGTTTGGGCCACGTGGTATACCATGGAGCATTAGGAGGAAAATCACCACCAGGGCAGACCCCACTCTGCCAGAGATGATGCCATTCTCTCCCACTATAAAATAATTTGCTGCAGTCATGCACTTTAATGGAAATTGATTTAAGGTTTCACTCTGGGTCAATTTCTATAATTAACTACTGTAATCTGCAATCTCAAACTGAGAATGAAATTAAGACAGTTTGAAAATGAAAGCCTTGTGACATCATTATTATTATTTAACATTTATAAAGTATGTCAAATTTGCCATGTGAGCCTTAGGTGTTCATTCATTACTACAACCACTAATTGCTGTTCCATGGCAATATCAAGAGCAACTTTGTTTTACAGTCTTTTTTTATTCCCTGGCAAAGAGAATGTTAAAATAAAAGTCAGTGCTAGGTCCATTTAAGGACCCAGAAATTCTCCTGGAACATTCCTAAGTGCTTTTATGAATAAAGGCTTTTCTAAATTCTCAGGTGAGAATTTGGAATTTATTGTTTCACAAAAGTAAAGATCATCTAGTGAGGCAGTTAACAGTGCTAGATACACTGCATAGGCCCATAGGCCCCAGACAATGACTCTCAGGGTGAGGTCTGCAGCAGCTGTCAGCAGCTGTGCAGGTGGTTGGGCAGTCCAAATGTAGGCTCTCCAAATGTCTGTGTGTGTTTGGCTTTGCAAAATACACTTTGGCTGCAGATTTTAATCCACAATTAAAAGTAAAGAATGGACTTCAAAAGAAGAAAAGCTACAGCCTTTGGTATTTATCAAGCTCCTTTCAACCCTAGATAAACAAATAACCCAACAAAAATCACTACCAAACCTCTTTTTGCAAAACATAATCCTTTTGAGTATCTGATGAACATTTGGGAATCCTAGTCAGACAAGTGCACACACTCTACAATTTTTTATTTTGGATAGTTTTAGGTAAGTCCTGTGACCAAACTTCTCCTATAGGATTTGGACTCAATGGTAGATAACGGCAAAGGTTAGCACACAGCATACACATAGCATAGGGCTATTAGCTTCAGGGGAATTATGAATTCTTTGCGATTATTTACAGAATTTTGTTTGAATGTGTATTTCATGAGAAAAGTGCCCATAATCTTTAAGAATCAAGATATTAATAATAATTGTGAACAACAGCAGCTAACATTTACTAGGCATTTAGCAGATGGTAGGCAGTATTCAAATTATTTTACATGTATTAACATGTTTAACACATGAGTAGTATATTAGGCAGATGTAATTATCCCCATTTGACTGAAAAGAAAAGGGCACTGAATTGGAGCATCACTGAAGCTGCAGCTTTATCTAGAAATGTCGAATGTCTCTCAAAGCCAGCAAAACTACAGCCTACAATATGTACTGTGTGTAGTATTTTTTCAGTCATTACCACAGCTGATTCTGTGAGGCAGATATTACTTATCCTATTTTGCAGATGAGAAAACCTAAAAGAGGTAAACAAGTTGAACCAAATTATGCGACCAGTATTTCCTTAGGATCAAAAATTCAGTTATTTGTCCTCAATGTTATTCTTACTCCTTTTAATGAAAGAAAAATAGTGCCAGATTGCTCAATAAAAAATTAGTCATTTATTCAAAATACATTCTGGAGGGCCTACTCTGTGCCAGGTTCTTCTTTAACCATTGTGTGTGGTCAGTTGCTAAACTGCAAATAAGATTCTAAAAACACGAAAAAAATGTTCTATATCTACATCTAAAGTTGCAAACTGTCCTAATGGTTCAGGGAGGGAAATGCTGAGTCTTCTGAGATCACAGGATGGGAACCAGGTAACACTGAGTGGTCAGGGAGGGTATCTTGAGGTAGTGACATTTACCCTAGGATCTGAAGGACAGTCAGGAAGACGCCATGTAGATTACTGTAAGAGGAATGAAAAACAAGCACCTCAAGTCAAGAGAATACCATGTGCAAAGGTCAAGAAGAGAACTGGCTACACTTAAGAGACTGAACAGAGCCTAGAGTATGAGATACCTGGAGCTTCAGAAGTGCAATGGTAGGAAATGAGACAGACCACCCTGGCAGGGGACAAATCACACAGTCTTCTTATAAACGTGATGAGGAGTTTTAGAAGACTGGTTTCGAACCACATACACAGACTTCAGGGAAACTGGGAAGAGAACTATGATTTATGCTGCAGCCATAATTGTTAACATTAACTTTGTAAAAGAGGTTTCAAGACCTCCATTTTATGGACAGACTGACTCTGAGAGTTTATGGTCTCAAAGCTGTTAAGCAGTCACAGTTCAAATCAAGGTCATTTTCATGATACCACATGCAGGGCCACCTGACACAGATGGGTGATCTTAGGGTTGCCACTGACACATACCAGGTAAATTTTTTCTGTTAAGGGCCAGTCAATAAATATTCTATGATTTGTGGGCCATTCTGTGCCTCAACTTCTCAACTCTGCCATTGAAGCATGGAAGTAGCCATAGACAATAAGTAAATGAATAAGAATGGCTCTCTTCCAATAAAACTTTATTTACAAGAACAAGCGGTGGGGCAGATTTGGCCCACAACCCAGCATTTGCCAACTCCTGAACCACAGATATACGATGTGGTTCATGTTCGCTGCCCAGTTCACTGGAACCATCACCCTTCCTTCTCTGCATCATCTGGTATTTCTTTAATAGCACTTTTCAGATTTTAATGTCTCTTCCTTTGTTGTATCATTTTCTTGCTGTCACTGACAACATTAAGATACCTAAGCTGTAGTGAGTGGTTGATTAAATAAATGCCAATTCTAATATATTTCTTTCAAACAAAATGTGTACCTTTAACAAGTTCATGAAATTACTTGAATGCCTTTACTTTATTCTTTTTCTCTCCCTGACATTAGCTGGAAGCTAATAGAAAGACTTCACCAATAAGCAAGCCATTTTGTAACAGTTATTGCAAATGGCTAAGTACTGTACTGCATTTAAAACAGACTGTAGCATATACATTAAACACAGTAAATTCATCTGTTGAGTTTGGCCTCTGTTTACTACAATCCAGCATGCTAACTTAATTGCACTGCAGTGGGCATTGTTGATAAAAATCAAGCAAGCATGTTTATATTAGGCAAGATAAGGACTTTTTAAACATTACAAGTTATTTTAATTCTGAATCTTGTTCTTGTTTAAGAATCTGTTTTTGTGGAACTACCTTTCTCTTTTTTGTTGTTGTTTTCATTTTCCTGCTGAATTCTAATCATGCCTTCTAATCCATTGGCAGACAACGAAGGAAAATAAATGGTGAGGGAAATTAGATGCAGCTTGGATAATTGGTGTTTGTATGCCTGGCTTTAATAAAAATACTCGGCTAAATTAGAGGGGACTCTAAATGGATTCAGTCAATAAAGAAGTGATTCAGGTGAGGAATTCAATCTTGGGCTTTGTTGTAAACTTACAAATAAGCAGACAGATCAGTTCAATTGGGATGAGCTGCTCTAGCTTGCTTATCCACCTTTCGCTTGTTCTTGAAATTTGACATGATTTTCTTTTGTACAAATTTAAACACCAGGATCCTTCCACTAAAGCAAATGATGTACCCCCAACATTGGTACAAGAATAACAGTATTTCTTGGAAAACACTCCCACCTTGCCCTTATAATTTCTTCCAAGGAAAAGATACTCTGATGAGCTCACAATCCAGCCTGAAAAAATCTCATAATCAAAAGGAAATATCTTAAACATTGCCCTTAATACCAAACAACATTTTGGTATTTTTAATAAGTCAAGATAAACCCATTTCTAAAACTGCATGGAAATGACATCTGTTGGGATGAACAATATTTGCACAGAGAGCCAAGTTTCCATCAAGCTTGACCTCTGAGAACAGCTTAAGGTGAACCAAGGGAAATGTCTAATTTGTCCTTCATTTATCTATTCTCTTCTGCCTGAATTCTGCACCCTACTTACATCCTGCAATCGTCTCCTTCCTTCAATAAGTAAAATGATACAGAGGATGAACATTTATTGAATGTCAATATTCGTAGGTGCTAGGAATCACGTACTACGACTTACCCTGGGTAATAAAACTGAGACTCGGACAGCTTAAATAACTTGTTCAAAGGCACAGAGCTACTAAGTGATGGAGCTGAGATTTGGACCAAGTCAGTATAACTTCAAAGCCCATCGTCTTTTTACAACCTCTGGCTGCCTCTCTAAAACCAGGGACTTTCTTGATTAGTCAAGAGCCCTAGCTCTACTTAGCTCCTATTTCTAAGCTTCAAGGGCATGCTTCTGAGTCATATTCTGTGCCCAACTATTTCTTGCTTTCAAATCGCACTGTTCCACTAAAATGGATCAGAGGTAAGGTATCTATACAGTTTTGTGGACCAATGAGTTCAGTTCTTCACAACACAGTGTATTTCCTGTTTACTGATAAAAGAGTTGTCCAGAGCTTGTGGTTTGAAATCCCTATTTAGATGGGCCTCTGAAGTGGTGATCATGGCATAAGCATAGGTCCTCGTCTTCAAAACCTAGAGTCTGTCCTGAACTGAGGTAAATGTCCCTACAAGTCCCCTCTCTACAGACTAAGAAACCCCCTTTCCCCTTTCTGACATACTGAAGTTTATCCTTTTGCCACATTATTATTTCTAATTCTCAACACAAATTCTAATGGAGAATTATGCCACTTAAAACATCACTGTTAATACAGATTTTAAATACCAGGTGATGGAATGGCCTGGAAGGTAGGTCACTCTGTGTGAGAGGCTGTCTGGGCTGCTGGGCTGAGAGAGATGACGGGTCAGGCCCTGGTTCAGTGGGAGAGATCTGTGGTTATCAACTGCCCACCATGCCAGTGGAGGAGAATTAAATGAAGCAGTACATATTTGTCTCTCTAACTTTGGAGTTACGTAACACACGTTTTAATCATTAGAACTGAAAGATCTAGTCTGTCAACCCTGTGCCTCCTTTAATGGCTTTTACAAAGAAAATATCATATGGTATGGAAACCCAATTCACATCCAGCGTAATCACTACAATCTCATTAATTATGCATATTTGAGTACATCAAAACCAAAAAAAAACATTTGAATAGTGACTTCCAGCACTAGATAGGACCAAGCCTCCTTCCATTATGAATACTGGTTTTTTTAAACAGGCTTAAATTCCATGAATGCTGGACCATGTAAATTATAAAGCCTACTTTTTCACAAGATGAGCACTATCTCCTTAAGTTAAAGCTTTTTGAAGTTTATTCTATGATGCATTAGGACTACGTAATGCCTCATAAAAAAATATCATCTGGTCAAATAGGATGGATTCTAGGTGATGACAGTTTTAGCAGATGATCTGTGTTCTAACTTATAGCACCCTATTTTACTCATTTTCTACAAAAGAGTCAAAGCATTAGAAATTTGATCCCCAGAGAGCTGACAAGAAAGGTGTTCAGGAGCTGGTGATTTGGATGCTATGTGGCACAGGGAGCTAAAGTCCTTCTCTCCAAAGATACCAATCATTTCACTACTGGGATTATAATTATAAATACCTGCAAAATTGGAAGACTTTGATAATTAAGGATACCAACTATGAATGTCTCAGCCAGTCACAAGATGGGATACAAAAGCTTCTCCAAGCAAACACTGGGGTTGTGGTTAAGTTAGCTAATAACAGGAAACAGTAAAAGGAAAAATCTAAAGACAGAAATACTGATTGGCACTGTAAGCATGCTCAGGGCACAAGAAGTTAAAAGGACTGAAGAACATGAGATCTGAGAGACCAATGCAGGCATATTTTTTTTATCTTTTACAGGAACATTTCCCATATCCTTTTGAACTAAGAATCAGAACCACTGCCAGGATTACAAAAACCACTTGGACATTTAGAATGGCAAATGCAAGATTCTTTTCGAGTGGTGTGTGTTTAAGAGAGCCCTTGCAAAACTACTAAGATGTGTAATTTGGCCGCAAAGCCATCTGAAGCTAAAAGGCAAAAAAAAAAAAAAAAAAGCAAGGAGATTTTGGTCTTACCCTTTCACCAGGAAGCATGAAAAGGCTAAAAACAAAGATAAAGACAAAAAAATACAATTGCCACTTAAAAAATGAGCTACTAGAATTGACGGGTAAGAAATATTTTGGTAACAAAACTGCCTTCTTAGCTTAACAGGTAATTGCTTTCAAGGCAGGATAAGATACTCATTGTTCATAATGCAATGTCTATACATTATTTCTAATGGGAGTTACATTGGTGCAGATTAAGAATATTTATTGGCACATTCTTTCTGAGCAGTATTTTGTCCAATCATCTCAGACACATGTCATCTTGATGAATGTGAATATGTATACTCCATCATCATTTGTTGGAGACTTAATATAGAGAATACTCATAAAATTGGCAACTTGATGAAGACCCATTTATTAATCTATAAATGGGATGTCTATTCATCTATTGTTGTAACATAATAGTCTCCACAGGATAACTGTTCCTGCAGAAGAGGATAAAAACCTGCTTCTATGGGTGATTCTCCACTTTACTCATGATTGACATCAATTAAAAAAAAAAAAGAGCTAAGAACCACACGGATTCACATTTCACACCACAAAGAAATGAAGATAAATTTAGTTAATAGCAAAACCCACAGTTTCTGTAAATAACAAATCTAATGTAAGATGAAGGTGGCATATAATGATTCTATGACACTTCACACATCTGTTCAAATAAACCTATTTGATTATTTAGTTTTCTGGAAAAACAAAAGGTAGACAAAGACTCAAATCAAAACCCCTAATGAATAAATACCTGACTGGGAAAAGTAAAAATATAAGCTTTCTGCTAAGATCTTAATATGTTTTAGCTATTTATTATACACTAAAATTTATATTAAAATTGTTGTAAGTAAAACTATTTTAAAGACACAAGTATGCATGTCTTCTCATAACAGAGCTCACCAGTATATTTGTGAAAATGATCTTACTGTCAAATTTCTTTGAGAGAACAAGCTCCCAATTTTGCCCTATAATCCTACTTTTCTTTCTGTTCATCCCAGAAAAATGACCTCCAACCCCAGATTCTTAAACTCCAAATAGGTCATGGAAGATAATAGTATTCTTTAGCATCAAAATGTAAATTCACATATATTGAGAAAATAAATACAACAAACTCCAAGAAAGTTACCCATGACAACATTTGTAATTCTAAAAATCCATACTCCATTTGAATTAGGGTTTCTCTAGAGCCCCCAGGCAGGATGGTGCCTGGTGCTATTAAAGATCAGGAAGGAAGGAATCTACAGAATTCACTTTACATCTACAAGCAGCAACAGATGTCCCTGTCACCAAAACATCTTCAGCTGTAGACAATATTCCAAAATTACTGATATCAATGTCTGACCTTGCTGTAATCTGTTGTGTGGATGTCCGATCTATTTGTCTAGCTGCTCAGCAAATGTCAGAATACCATGTCTGGAGCAAATCAAAAATTGGCAAAGCACTCCCCACAGCCTGCTAGGAATGAAATGTAACAAAGCTCTTTTCACCTCAAAATGTCTAAATAACTAGTTGGCCACACCCTCTCCCACCTGCATTAACCTTCTGTAGACCTCAGAGTTTGCAAATTGATAGACTCCCTTCAAAAGGATTCTGGAATAGTCTATCCCCATGTTCAATCAACAATCAAAAGGATGTCATTTGGGACCTGTTTGTGCTGTAGATTTGTGTGCTTCTCCAGATCTTTCCCCCTCTCCACCTTCCTCCATTTGGCCAAGGAAGGCTGCCTCTATGGGCTACAGCAATGGGTTCCTTCTTTTCCCACCTGGCATTGGGAAGCCTTGACCAGAGGAGAGGGAAGTTGGGGTGTTCATACTCTTTCAGGTCTCTCCCAGCAAGGTTGTTTTGAATGGCTGTGTCCCTCCACAAAGTCACTGATCATGGATAAAGAAGATGTGGTACATATACACAATGGAATATTATTCAGCCATAAGAAGAAAACAAATCCTACCATTTGCAACAACATGGATGGAGCTAGAGGGTATTATGCTCAGTGAAATAAGCCAGGCAGAGAAAGACAAGTATCAAATGATTTCACTCATCTGTGGAGAATAACAACAAAGAAAAAACTGAAGAAACAAAACAGCAGCAGACTCACAGAATCCAAGAATGGACTAACAGTTACCAAAGGGAAAGGAACTGGGGAGGATGGGTTGGAAGGGAGGGATAAGGGGGAAAATGGGGCTTTACAATTAGCACACATAATGTAGGAGGTTGGGGACATGGGGAAGGCAGTATATACAGAAAAGGCAAGGAATGATTCTATAGCATCTTACTACACTGATAGACAGTGACTGCAATGGGGTATGTGGGGGGGGCTTGATAATAGGGGGAGTCTCGTAACCATCATGTTGTTCAAGTAATTATAACTTAATGATATAAAAAAAGTCACTGATCATCTTACAAAAGCCTTCATTACAGACTTGATTCTGGTCAAGTAACCAACCTCTTTCCTCTTCCTTTGTTTAGGAATATAAGAGGTCCCAGGTTGCTTTCTGTGGTTGCTGTACTTTGTCTTACGGTTCCTGTATCCCCTACCCACACCCTCGTTATCAATTCCTATGGAAATAAACTCTCCTCCATTTACCAGGAGTTGACTGAGTCATCATTTCCTGGTGGCACAGATAACAACATCTTATTTTAACAAACCCAGCTTGAATTTGAGAAAATCCGATCCTTAGAATTTTCTAGAACTTGAACATTAATTTTGTTTAGTTTTCTCCTCTCTACAACATGTCCATGGTTTAAGAGTTAAACAATAAAATAAGAGTAAAAAAAAAATAAAATTGAACACTCTCAGCTCAAGCCATTTAATGAGTATAATCAAAGACTTTCTTTGGTTCTTTTTGGGAGATGGCTAACACCTAAGAATCTAAAATTATTGTTCATTAACTGTCTGGATCTACACCCAAGGTAAAGACAGAAAAAGGAAAAAAAGCCAAATGTTTTATTATCTTGGGTCCTATCCATTATAAATGACAAATGATAGCCTGTTAGGTGAAAACGAGCTTCTCAGCACTGATGTGGCTTCATCTGGTTTATTAGCTGTGAACAAAAACTGAGGAAGGCCCATCTAGAAGGTGACTTGCAAACCTCATTTTCAGTATAATGAAAGATGGGCTCAATCAGTCCAAATCTACATGTGGCCTACCAACCTGTCTAAAGAAGGAACACAAGTAACATGGGGACAAACCTGAAAAGATGGTTAATAAGTAAAAATTGTAGGTACGCAGCCTTGGACAAAAAATGAGTTTAATTTCCCTGAAATTTCAATGACCCAAGTACAAGTTCTGGCCTTACATTTATCTCAAAAGTCACATCCGTTTTGTCAAGTAAATAAACCATATAATTGAACTGTTTAATAGTCAACAATAAAGTAAACTCCAATGGAATATATATAGGATGGCTTAACAACCATGAAAAAACATGGGGAAGGAAACAGAAGCTTTCCAATTACCTAAGTTTCCAGGCTTGAGCAGCACATGGTAAGGCTGGGCATAAAGACATATTGAAGTCCACTTGATACACACAAGTACTTGCTTTCTTGACAGGCTAGACCTCCCTTTTATCTTCCCTACACCTGTAACCGTCCTGTATTCTCTGAAATAAAGACAAAATTTCCCTTCTTTGCAGAAACCCACCTTACCCATGCCCCTCAGCAAGGGATTGTTTCATGAATGTGTATTTTCCTTTGTGCTAAATCTAAAAAGCAGTCTTGAATCTACTTAATGCCTGTTCAGGTCCTACCAAAGTAGAAGCTCCTTGGATTGACAGACACATTTTTATAAATACCTTGAAGTATCTCCTTTTTATTTCTTTTTATTTTTAAGATTATTCTGAATACCCTAAATTTTCACTCCAGAAACCTTGGGAGTGTGGGAGAGTCTTCTGAGTTGTTCAAGTCTAGCTAAGGTCATTCCTCATGTGTCTTGTTTACGCAGACTGATCGACACTTTCCACAATGCCCATTCCTGCCACACAGTGTGATCTGTAGTTTCCTTTCACACCATGCCATCTAGCTACACTGTCAAGTTCTTATCAGCTAGCTGGAAGGATAATATTGGGCCAGGTGTGTCTGAGATGAAGAATTCCTGCTCCGTTTCATGCTGTGTTCGTTAAGGGCTGCCTTTATAGATGCATGGGGGCCTTGAAGTTGGAGGTACCTGTTATGGGAGACTATATTGACTGCTAAACTACAGCTTACTAGTCGTTAATTGGAGAGAGGGGTTGCAAATTTAACACCCTTGAGGACCAGGCAGGAGAGAGTAAAGGAGTAAAGACAGCCTGGAATAAGACAACAGAAAATAGTTAAACATGCTAGAGAAGACATGCTTTTTTCTAAAGAGGCAGTTGCTACATAATCCATCCAATTTTTCCCATGGGAATGTGAGCCTAGTGTGCCCAGACATTTGCACTTACCCAAGTCAGAAATCTGGATATCTAACAACACCCAGCTTACTAAAGAAAATGTATCTGAGAGCTGCATCTGTCCTTGGAGCTTTACAATGGTAGCTGCCTCACCTCCCAGGCATATCGGCGCCCTGAAAAATGCTTTTTAGACCAGCATGCTCCTTTCCTGCTGCCACCCTCTCCACGGTTCTTGGATTTTTCCTCTCTCCCGAAGTATTTTAAATCTCTGCATATAATGAAATATTCTGGGGGAAAACTTCTATGTGTGAATGTAGGGATATAGAAAAAAGCAATAGAGAGAGAGAGAGAGTAAAAATTAAGCAAGTTGATGAGATAGCAGCAGGATTTCTTAGGCCAAAGAAGAAGGAATGAAGAGTTGCAGAGTATGAATCCCCAGAAAGCAACAACACTGCTAAAGCCAGAAACAGTCGCTGACACTTATTGATAACCTTTTTTAGATGCCAGGCACTTTTCTAAGTATTTTAGATGTGCTGCCTGACTTATATCTCACTACGACCCTATGAGGAAAGCAATCATTTTCCCTACTTTACAGATGACACACAACTCAGATGTTAGGAGGTTTCCCCAAGGTCACACACCTAGAGAGTGACAGACTCTAGCCTGGCTGCAGAGTTACTATGCCATACTGCCTGCCCTACCCTCTGGCCAGTCAACACCTTCAGTCACCCCACTGGAGTGACATAGCACACACCCTTGGCAGAGCCAAAATTATCTTTTATACACACATAAATCCAACCTGAAGGGAAAAATCCTTTCATGAATATTATCTTCTGCAATGGTTTTAAAATCTGTCCACAAATTCTTTAATATCCTCCCATCAATGTGGAGAGCTGAAATTTCCAGCTCTTGAGTGTGGGCTAGACTTAGACATTCACTTTAAATGAAGAGAATATGGTAGAAGTGAGCATTTGCAGATTTTGAGAACAGGTTACAAAATAAACTGGGGCCTCTTCTTTTTTAATTTTTTTTATTTTGGTATCATTAACCTGCAATTACATGAAGGATATTATGTTTACTAGGCTCCCCCCTTCACCAAGTCCCCCCCGCATCTCTGTTCACAGTGACTGTCCATCAAAATAGTAAAATGTTGTAAAATCACTACTTGTCAACAAGTTCTCAGTCACTGTCCTTCAACATAGTAAGATGCTGTAAAATCACTACTTGCCTTCTCGGCGTTGCACAGCCCTCCCCGTGCCCCACAACACTATACATGCTAATCGTAATGCCCCGTTTCTTTTCTTCCCACCCTTATCCCTCCCTTCCCAACAGTCCTCCCCAGTCCCTTTCCCTTTGGTAACTATTAGTCCATTCTTGGGTTCTGTGCTTCTGCTGCTGTTTTGTTCCTTCAGTTTTCTTTTGTTCTTATACTCCACATATGAGGGAAATCATTTGGTACTTGTCTTTCTCTGCCTGACTTACTTCACTGAGCATAATACCCTATACCTCCATCCATGTCGTTGCGAATGGTAGGACTTGTTTTTCTTACGGCTGAGTAATATTCCATTGTGTATATGTACCAGATCTTCTTTATCCAATCATCTAGTGATGGACATTTAGGTTGCTAATAGGGGTGCATCTGTCTTTTTCAAACTGGAGTGCTGCATTCTTAGGGTAAATTCCTATAACTGGAATTCCTGCGTCAAATGGTATTTCTATTTTGAGCATTTTGAGGAACCTCCATACTGCTTTCCACAATGGTTGAACTAATTTACATTCCCACCAGCAGTGTAGGAGGGTTCCCCTTTCTCCACAACCTTGCCAACATTTGTTGTTGTTTGTCCTTTGGATAGTAGCCATCATTACTGGTGTGAGATGATTATCTCACTGTGTTTTTTTTTTTCTTTTTTTGAGAGGAAATCTCTAATATTTATTGATCAAATGGTTGTTAAAAACAATAAAATTCTGTATAGGGGAGTCAATGCTCAATGCACAATCATTAATCCATCTCAAGCCTAATTCTCGTCAGTCTCCAATCTTCTGAAGCATAACGAACAAGTTCTTAGATCGTGAACAAATTCTTACATAGTGAATAAGTTTTTACATGGTGAACAGTACAAGGGCAGTCATCACAGAAACTTTTGGTTTTGATCACGCATTATGAACTATAAACAATCAGGTCAAATGTGAATATTTGTTTGATTTTTATACTTGATTTATATGTGGATCCCACATTTCTCCCTTATTATTATTTTTATTTTTAATAAAATGCTGAAGTGGTAGGTACATGCAAGACAAAGGTAGAAAACATAGTTTAGTGTTGTAAGAGAGCAAATGTAGGTGATCAGGTGTGTGCCTGTAGACTATGTGTTAATCCAAACTAGACAAGGGCATTAAAACATCCACGGATGCAGAAGATTTCCCTCAAAACAGGGGGACTGAGGTTCTAAACCTCACCTCCGTTGATCCCCAATTTCTCAACTGATGACCCCACTGCGACTGTGCCTGTCTTAGGTTGTTCCTCCCTTGAGGAATCTTACCCATCTCTGGCTAACCAGTCATCTTCCAGGGCCATACAGGGAAATGTAAAGTTGGTAGGTGAGAGAGAAGCCATATTGTTTGAAAAGGTTAGCTTTTTACTTCTTTGCATATTTATGCCCTGTGGCTTCTATGCCCAGCATTTGTCTTGAGGTATCTTTACCACGTGGAGGGATTATGATACTCGGTAAATTCGATATGAGGCACGAATTCTATATAAGGGTTGTAATTAGGAAGGAAGAAGAAAAGCTATAGAGGTAGCAGACGTAAGAAAACATGGGAGGATTGGTTATTTCTTTGACATATCTTCTTGTGGAGTAACTTAAGCATGTATAGGTTTTAAACTACAAATTAAATTGTGCACACACATTAACATAATAGGAATACAGTTACATAACCAAAGCAGATCTATAATTACCAGCCATCTCCACTGAAGCCAAGAAAACCAGTTAGGCACCCTAGGCATTTGTGAAAATTTGTCTATGATATAATGGATATTGTCCAACTGTACTTGAACAGTCTGAGAGAAATCAGACAAATTAAAACAACCCATTTCTGGGAACTGTTCACATCCCATAAGTCCTTTTAATAGTAGATAGTCTGTAGTTGTAAGATTTTGGAGCGCTACAACTTGCACTTCTCCTAATTCTTGGTTGAGATCCAACAGTATAGATCCAGTCAAATTTGTTGTTTTACTGAAAGCACAGGCCTGCTTAGATATCTCCTTCTTCATTCCCATGGCAAGTCCAGGAACCGGTGGGATGGATGCAGCTACAACTGCAGCATCACGCGGATCTTTGTGGAGATTTTTTGATGATCATCTTCTGGTATAAGTCTTCCAGAGAGTGCTGATGTTGGAAATTCTTCTTCATATCGTATCTTAGTTCATTTCCTGGGTAGCCAAATTAGGCTTTGATTCTCTGTATAAACAAACAGACCCTTTGTCCACACTTTGATATGTCCTTCATACCATTGGGCAGAACCCATTAGAGGTCACCACTCAGGAACTGCTGTTTTTTTTTTTAAGAGAAAGGAATATTATCAGAAAAGTGTACCGCCATACCCGATCATCTGACACCCTTTAAGTGATCGAAATTAAGCATATTTAAAGCATGCATTAATCATTGATTTACAGTTAGTTTTATCCTATGAAGGAGTAATCCCTTTTCTTTCTTTGTTTTTTTTATCTTTAATCTACACTTACATGAAGAATATTATGTTTACTAGGCTCTCCCCTATACCAGGTCCCCCCTATAAACCACTTTACAGTCACTGTCCATCAGCATAGCAAAATGTTGTAGACTCACTACTTGTCTTCTCTGTGTTGTACAACCCTCCCCTTTCTCCCTCCACCCCTATGCATGCTAATCTTACTACCCCTTTATTTCTTCCCCCCCACCCCCCTTATCCCAACCTACCCACCCATCCTCCCCAGTCCCTTTCCCTTTGGTACCTGTTAGTCCATTTTTGGGTTCTGTAATTCTGCTGCTGTTTTGTTCCTTCAGTTTTTCCTGTGGAGTAAAATCATTTGGTATTTCTCTTTCTCCACTTGGCTTATTTCACTGAGCATAATACCCTCCAGCTCCATCCATGTTACTGCAAATGTTAGGATTTGCCCTCTTCTTATGGCTGAGAAGTATTCCATTGTGTATATGTAGCACATCTTCTTTATCCATTCATCTATCGATGGACATTTAGGTTGCTTCCAATTCTTGGCTATTGTAAATAGTGCTGCGATAAACATAGGGGTGCATCTGTCTTTCTCAAACTTGATTGATGCAATCTTAGGGTAAATTCCTAGGAGTGGAATTCCAGGGTCAAATGGTAGGTCTGTTATGAGCATTTTGATGAACCTCCGTATTCTTTTCCACAATGGTTGAACTAATTTACATTCCCACCAGCAGTGTAGGAGGGTTCCCCTTTCTCCACAGCCTCACCAACATTTGTTGTTGTTTGTCTTTTGGATCGCAGCCATCCTTACTGGTGTGAGGTGATATCTCATTGTGGTTTTAATTTGCATTACTCTGATAATTAGCGATGTGGAGCATCTTTTCATGTGTCTGTTGGCCATCTGTATTTCTTTTTTAGAGAACTGTCTGTTCAGTTCCTCTGCCCATTTTTTAATTGGATTATTTGTTTTTTGTTTGTTGAGGCATGTGAGCTCTTTATTTATTTTGGACATCAAGCCTTTATCAGATCTGTCATTTACAAATATATTCTCCCATACTGTAGGGTTCCTTTTTGTTCTATGGATGGTGTCTTTTGCTGTACAGAAGCTTTTCAGCTTCATATAGTCCCACTTGTTCATTTTTACTGTTGTTTTCCTTGCCCAGGGAGATATGTTCAAGAAGAGGTCACTCATGTTTCTGTCTAAGAGATTTTTGCCTATGTTTTTTTCCAGGAGTTCAATGGTTTCATGACTTACATTCAGGTCTCTGATCCATTTTGAATTTACTTTTGTATATGAGGTTAGACAATGGTCCAGTTTCATTCTCCTACATGTAGCTGTCCAGTTTTGCCATCACCATCTGTTGAGGAGACTGTCTTTTCGCCATTGTATGTCCATGCCTCCTTTATCAAATATTAATTGACCATATATGTCTGGGTTAATGTCTGGAGTCTCTAGTCTGTTCCACTGGTCTGTGGCTCTGTTCTTGTGCCAGTACCAAATTGTCTTGATTACTATGGCTTTGTAGTAAAGCTTGAAGCTGGGGAGTGAGATCCCCCCTACTTTATTCTTCTTTCTCAGGATTGCTTTGGCTATTCAGGGTCTTTGGTGTTTCCATATGAATTTTTGAATTATTTGTTCCAGTTCATTGAAGAATGTTGCTGGTAATTTGAGAGGGATTGCATCAAATCTGTATATTGCTTTGGGCAGGATGGCCATTTTGACAATATTAATTCTTCCTAGCCAGGAGCATGGGATGAGTTTCCATTTGTTAGTGTCCCCTTTAATTTCTCTTAAGAGTGACTTGTAGTTTTCAGGGTATAGGTCTTTCACTTCCTTGGTTAGGTTATTCCTAGGTATTTTATTCTTTTTGATGCAATTGTGAATGGAATTGTTTTCCTGATTTCTCTTTCTATTGGTTCATTGTTAGTGTATAAGAAAGCTAAAGATTTCTGTGTGTTAATTTTGTATCCTGCAACTTTGCTGTATTCCGATATCAGTTCTAGTAGTTTTGGAGTGGAGTCTTTAGGTTTTTTTATGTACAATATCATATCATCTGCAAATAGTGACAGTTTAACTTCTTCTTTACCAATCTGGATTCCTTGTATTTCTTTGTTTTGACTGATTGCCATGGCTAGGACCTCTAGTACTCTGTTAAATAACAGTGGGCAGAGTGGGCATCCCTGTCTAGTTCCCGATCTCAGAGGAAAAGCATTCAGCTTCTCGCTGTTCAGTATAATGTTGGCTGTGGGTTTATCATAAATGGTCTTTACTATGCTGAGGTACTTGCCCTCTATTCCCATTTTGCTGAGAGTTTTTATCATGAATGGATGTTGAACTTTGTCAAATGCTTTTTCAGCATCTATGGAGATGATCATGTTGTTTTTGTCTTTCTGTTGATGTGCTGGATGATGTTGATGGATTTTCAAATGTTGTACCATCCTTGCATCCCTGGGATGAATTCCACTTGGTCATGGTGTACGATCCTTTTGATGTATTTTTGAATTTTGTTTGCTAATATTTTGTTGAGTATTTTTGCATCTACGTTCATCAGGGATATTGGTCTGTAGTCTTCTATTTTGGTGGCGTATTTGCCTAGTTTTGGTATTAGGGTGATGTTGGCTTCATAGAATGAGTTTGGGAGTATTCCCTGCTCTTCTATTTTTTGTAAAACTTTAAGGAGAATGGGTATTATGTCTTCTCTGTTTGTCTGATAAAATTCCAAGGTAAATCCATCTGGACTGGGGGTTTTGTTCTTTGGTAGTTTTTTGATTACCACTTTGATTTCGTTGCTGGTAATTGGTCTGTTTAGATTTTCTGTTTCTTTCTGGGTCAGTCTTGGAATGTTGTATTTTTGTAGGAAGTTGTCCATTTCTCCTAGGTTTCCCAGCTTGTTAGCATATAGGTTTTCATAGTACTCTCTAATAATTCTTGGTATTTCTGTGGGGTCCGTCATGATTTTTCCTTTCTCGTTTCTGATTCTTTTGATTTGTGTTGACTCTCTTTTCCTCTTAATAAGTCTGGCTAGAGGCTTATCTATTTTGTTTATTTTCTCGAAGAACCAGCTCTTGGTTTCATTGATTTTTGCTATTGTTTTATTCTTCTCAATTTTATTTATTTCTTCTCTGATCTTTATTATTCCCTCCTTCTGCTGACCTTGGCCTCATTTGTTCTTCTTTTTCCAACTTCGATAATTGTGACATTAGACCATTCATTGGGGATTGTTCTTCCTTCTTTAAATATGCCTGGATTGCTATATACTTTCCTCTTAAGACAGCTTTTGCTGTATCCCACAGCAGTTGGGGCTTTGTGTTGTTGTTGTCATTTGTTTCTATATATTGCTGGATCTCCATTTTGATCTGGTCATTGATCCATTGATTATTTAGGAGTGTGTTGTTAAGCCTCCATGTGTTTGTGAGCCTTTTTGCTTTCTTTGTACAGTTTATTTCTAGTTTTATGCCTTTGTGGTCTGAAAAGTTGGTTGGTAGGATTTCAATCTTTTGGAATTTACTGAGGCTCTTTTTGTGGCCTAGTATATGGTCTATTCTGGAGAATGTTCCATGTGCACTTGAGAAGAATGTGTATCCTGTTGCTTTTGGATGTAGAGTTCTGTAGATGTCTACTAGGTCCATCTGTTCTAGTGTGTTGTTCAGTGCCTCCGTGTCGTTACTTATTTTCTGTCTGGTGGATCTGTCCTTTGGTGTGAGTGGTGTGTTGAAGTCTCCCAGAGTGAATGCATTGCATTCTATTTCCCCTTTAATTCTGTTAGTATTTGTTTCACATATGTTGGTGCTCCTGTATTGGGTGCATATATATTTATAATGGTTGTATCCTCTTGTTGGACTGAGCCCTTTATCATTATATAATGTCCCTCTTTATCTTTTGTTACTTTCTTTATTTTGAAGTCTATTTTGTCTGATACTAGTATTGCAACACCTGCTTTTTTCTCTCTGTTGTTTGCATGAAATATCTTTTTCCATCCCTTGACATTAAGTCTGTGCATGTCTTTGGGTTTGAGGTGAGTCTTTTCTAAGCAGCATATGGATGGGTCTTGCTTTTTTATCCATTCTATTACTCAGTGTCTTTTGACTGGTGCATTCAGTCCATTTACATTTAGGGTGATTATTGAAAGGTATATACTTATTGCCATTGCAGGCTTTAAGTTTGTGGTTACCAAAGGTTCAAGGTTAGCTTCTTTTCTATCTTACTGCCTAACTTAACTTGCTTATTGAGCTATTATAAACACGGTCTGATGATTCTTTATTTCTCTCCGTTCTTATTTCTCCTCCTCCCTTCTTCATATGTTGAGTGTTTTTTTCTGTGCTCTTTTTAGGAGTGCTCCCATCTAGAGGAGTCCCTGTAAGATGCCCTGTAGAGGTGGTTTGTGGGAGGCAAATTCCCTCAACTTTTGCTTGTCTGGGGATTGTTTAATCCCTCCTTCATATTTAAATGATAATCGTGCTGGATACGGTATTCGTGGTTCGAGGCCTTTCTGTTTCGTTGCATTAAGTATATCATGCCATTGTCTTCTGGCCTGTAGGGTTTCTGTTGAGAAGTCTGATGATATTCTGATGGGTTTTCCTTTGTAGGTGACCTTTTTTTTCTCTCTGGCTGCCTTTAGTACTTTGTCCTTGTCTTTGATCTTTGCCATTTTAATTATTATGTGTCTTGGTGTTGCCCTCCTTGGATCCCTTGTCATGGGAGTTCTGTGGACCTCTGTGGTCTGACAGCCCATTTCCTCCCCTAGTTTGGGAAAGTTTACAGCAATTATTTCTTCAAAGACACTTTCTATTCCTTTTTCTCTCTCTTCTTCTTCTGGTACCCCTATAATGCAGATATTGTTCCATTTCGATTGGTCACTGAGTTCTCTTAAAATTCTTTCATTCCTGGAGATCCTTTTCTCTCTCTCTCTGCATCAGCTTCTCTGCGTTCGTGTTGTCTGTTTTCTAGTCAATTAATGGTCTCTTGTATCTTGTCCATTCTGTTTTGAAGTCCTTCCAGGGCTTGTTTTATTTCTGTATTCTCCCTCCTTAGTTCTTGCATATTTCTCTGCAAATCCATCAGCATGGTTATGACTTTTGTTTTGAATTCTTTGTCAGGAAGACTGGTTATATCTATCTCCCCACGTTCCTTCTCAGGGGAAGATGTAGCTGATGTCGAAGCTGTCTGGGTTAATCTTGTCTTGATCAAATTTTTTTGCCTTTTCATGTTGATAGGTGCAATGGTGAGCTATTGACTTTCTGTCAGCTGGGAGGGCCAAGGCTTTCCACCAGCTCCTGTCCTTTCTTTACTGTGACAACTGCGACCCCTAGTGGCTTGTGTTGGGCAATTGCATGTAGACTGGGTCTCTGTATCTTGCCCAGCCATTATGGAGGAAGCTCCCTTGCTGTGGGCGTGGCCAGCCTCAGGCTGCTGCTCTGCTATGGTGGGGTCCCGGTGGGGTAATGGACGGGGGGCTGTTTGGCTGTTTACTTCCATGAGGAATCTCAGAGCTGTTGACCAGGGGGTTAGTGTGCCCAGGGTTCCCTGGAATTTCCAGCTGCTCGACTGTGACCCAGAAAGCTTCTGTTCCGCTGTGGCATCCCTGTCCCTTTAAGACTTTCAAAAAGCACTTGCTTTTTTTTTTGTCACAGGGGCGCCGGCTTCGGGACCCGCTTAAAGGTCTTGCTGTCCTGTTTCCCTAGTTTCCAGCACTCCACGCATGCACTGTTTCTGCACTCTGGTGAGGATGGCTGGGGCTGGGTGATTAGCAGTCCTGGGCTCCCTCTCCCTCCCCGCTCCGACTCCTCACCTCCCGCCGGGAGCTGAGGTGAGGGGGTGCTCGGGTCCTGCCAGGACGGGGCTTATATCTTACCCCTTTCACCAGATGCTGGGTTCTCGCAGGTGTGGATGTAGTCTGGCTGTTTTCCTGTGACTTCTGGTCTCTCTTTTAGGATTAGTTTTATTTGCTGTATTTTCAAAAATGTATATGTTTTTGGGAGGAGATTCCCACTGTCCTACTCATGCTGCCATCTTGACTCTGCCCCTGGGGCCTCTTGTTACTCTCTCTCTCTCTCTCTCTCTCTCTCTCTCTGTCTCACATGTCTCACATCACTCACTCTGGGGAAAGTCCATTGCTATCTCCTAAGGACTCTCATGCAGTCTAATGAAGGGTTTTATCTAGTAAGGAACTGAGACTCCTGCCAATGGTCATGTGAGTGAGCCATCCTGGAAGTGGCTCAAGTCCCACTCAACCAAGTCTCCAGATGACAGTCAACTTGGCTTACTTTATGATGACACCTCATAAGAGACTCTGAGGTTGAACCACCGTATAAATAAAATCCAGGTGTCATTTATCAAATAATTAGAGATTTAATTATTGGCTCATTGGTAGTCAAAAGTAGACCTCAGTAGGGTTTAAGGAACTTTATTAAAAATATGATGAAACTCTTTCAGCAGAATCTATTTAACACTTGAATTGATGGTAGGTCACTATATAAACATGGATTATAGTTTTACTCTTTAGTGCCTGCATATTAGAATTAAGACTGCCATCCCTTGTCATATTACGTTATACTAAACTGCAAGTCCTAGGGAAGTTAACATGGATTTATATTTTGTAATAAGATGATTTTTAAAAATTCTATATGTAGAAAAATTCCACAATGTGATGTTGCTTTGGAACATGCTACCTATTTTATTGATATAATAGAACTTGATATTCCATTACTATCCTATTCTCTGAAAAGAGTATTTAGGTTGCTTTCTAAAAAGATCTGCTACATATACCTGAAGTACAATATGTGTTAAACTATAAGTTCTGTGTAATTAACATCACAATTCCATCTTTAAAAAATTCCAGGAAATAAATCTGTTAAGTACATTGTTAAGTATGGGACTAACCATATACTTTAATCAATTTAATGATGAAATCTACTCAAACCTCTGACAGTTCTGATTGTGCTGTTTAATACAGACTCTCAAAAATTATTAAAATATGTGGCCTACTGTTATAATAGTGAGTTAAGGCAAGATCAATATGAAACTTGACCATGACAGGTATCCACCAGAGGCCACTGTAATTCAGCACAGAGAAGGAATTTATAATCAATCCCTGCGGGAAAAGTATTATTTCTTCCACTTAAAAGTGGAGCTCTTGTGAACTAGAGGGAAAAAAAATGATTAAAACAGCTTTTTTGATTCTCTGAAGAGGAAGATTCAAAGGATAAGAAAGATGAGTTAAGAAAGGATGAGTCATGAAAAATCTAGGCAAAGAGAATTGTCTCCAGGAAGAAAAGCGTACTACCATAAAATGTTAGATGTTTCACCAATGTAAACATAAATTTTCAACATACTTAGTTTAATTTTGAGCTTTTCCATAAATGTTTCATTTGGCAATGACATTAGAAATAATTATAGATTGAGATAGCCTAGAAAGTGCCATAGTAATCTCATTTTCAAGGCAATCATCATTGCTAGCTGCCAGACAATGCCAGGGTTTAGAAAAGGGGAGGAAAAACTGTACATTTGCAATTTTTTTCCTTTAAATAACTTTATTCAGAACAAGTACCTTCTCAAACATGGAATAATTCACATAAATTCATCTAACACTGCATTCATATTGTATAACACATTTCTTAATAATGGTGCTACATGATGCTTACAATACCTTTCAACAAGGAACTGAACCAAATTCTCTAAACTAAAAAAATAGAGTAGAAATGAAAATGTGATTCTTTAGTAAAGCTTAGACAATAATAGTTGGTTGGATCCCAAATAGGAGATCTTTTATAGGAGTGAAGGCTGAACAATTTAACACAGAACCCACAGATGTGTATTCTTTGCCCCTCTCTCACAGCAGAGTAAGGTTCCTTATGTCGTGTAGACAAGCTGAGGAGATTAATGAACCATGAAATCTTAGAGTAGGACCAAGAGGTCAGCTAGCTGCAGCTTCAACCTTTTCAAAAATAAGGAGTTTCCTCCTTTGCAAGGTGGCCCATTCCAAGGGTAAGGCTATAACTGTTTCCGAATTATTCTTTAATCCTTATATTGAGGGGCCTCATCTAACACACTATAAAATGTTGCTCTGGTTCTTGAGGTCAAAAAGAAGAGGCAAGATACAAAGGTAAATAACACATGATTTTTATTTTGAGGAGCTATAAAATCTATACATGTGATTCTCATTCTGATCTACAAGTAATGGTTCTATCTGTTCCTAGCTACGTGAATTAGGTAACTTTTTTGGGGCCCAGTTTCTTCGTCTTTAAAATGGAAGTAATAACAGCATCTGCCTTGCAGGGTTGATGCCAGAATTAAATGAGACAATTCAAGAAAAACATTAAGCCTCACACCTAGAAAATAGTAAGTACTCACTAACTGTTAACTGTTATTGCTAGGCACAGTTTACTTAACAAATAAGCCATTCAACCTTTATGAAACTCCTGTAAGGTATGATTTGCTAACACTATTTTTAGAGATAGGAGAACTAGGGCTCAGACTGGTAAAGTAGCTTGCAAGGAAGAGCAGCTAGTTAGTGGTCGAACTAGGGTTTCAACACAGGTTTGTCTCACTAGAAAAGCTTTATTTAGCTGCTACAAAGCTGAACTGCTTTGATGAAAAGGAAGGTGAATTCCTATTCATGTGACAGTGCTGACACACACTGACAAGGGCTCTCTTGGGTTCCCAACTTTCCCTTTCTCTGGCCTAAATATAATCTAGTGTCAAAAGCTAACCACAAGACCTCTCCCTTCCTGTCCATAGAAGGCAGGGAGTCCTGGAGGTGGAGATGGAGGCAGACTCTGAAATGTGAAGCCCCCAAGCCCTGTTTCTAGTGGACTGCCTCCCAAGCTGTTCAGACCTCTCTGTCTGGAGCCCATATCCGCCGGGCTAACTGCCACCTCTGCCATTCCTGCACCTTCAATAGTTCCTGAGAGGATCGGTACAAATGGCCTGGACCCATCCTGGTAAAATAAAGAGCAAAGAACAGGGAGCTCTGGCTCCAAAGAGAACTATCTAGTGGGAATAATGGCACACAGCTGAATGCAATGGGAAATATATTTAAGTGATAGTAACCTTCCTGATTTTGCATCCTTTTAAGTAGCTATGTGCCCTTCATACACATTAAAAAAATCTATACATCAAAGCAAGGGGCAGGATACTGCTTCACACCACTCCACCTTCCAGGTTTCCTGCTTCCATGTATTGCAAAAGCATAATTCGGTCAGCTATCCTCCAGCACTGAACACTCACTATGCCAACCCAGGCACTGTGCCAGCCCAGGGCTTAAGAGCCTACTGACCTGGTACCACCATAAAAGGAAGCTGGCATTCTGTTCAAATCAGCTATTGTTTTCTATTTATAGCCAGTTTGGAGAAACTAATTAAAATAGCTCTAAATCATGTCTTTAATTTCTTGAAAAAATACCTGTCACACCCCAATTTATAACACTAGGTCAGAGATTATCTTGGTCTCTTCTGATAAAGATCTTCTATTCTTTTCAATTTGCCTTTGAGAAGATGTATTTATGCTTATTCATTAGGAAGCAATGTAAGAACCTGGCCTCCAAAATACATGTGAATCAGACCATCCAATTGTCTGCTCTGAAAAATGTGGCTGAGATCATGAACTATAACTTTAACAAAAATTATGTTCCTTTAAAAAGGGATAGTTTCCTTCTAGATATGCTTCAGTATAGCTAAAAAGGCCAAAAGAAACAAATAATTTAAACTCAAATCTTAGGTGATTGCTTCTTAAAATATCATATGGGGAAATATTCTCCCAAAAGTTAATGAGAAGAGAAATATATGTTGATTTGGTCCCCAATTTTTGACAGTATGATTTGCAGGTTCCTGTTCCTTGTCAAAAACAAGGCCTCTCCAAATAAGTGTTAAAACTAATTTACAATGATTTAAAAGCTGTTACCAGTAAGAGCCACTGTATGAATAAACAACAGCAGGAAACAAAAAGATAACTGATGAGGTGGGTAAATGCAGAATACAAGGACGCATGATCGGAGAAAACAAATCAAAAGCTGCTGAACCAAGCAAGCCACTCCAGAGGGATGTACTTCTTTAAGATGATTAAGAAAAGGTAGCGGAAGACAGCAAAGACATTGGGAAGGCAGGGATGGTTTGAGTGTTTCATAAAGAGAGCCAGTTAGCATGTATTAGAGTTCATGTAGAAGCTGTGGGCACTGATAAAGGCTGCAACCCTCAGAGACCTATTTGTTTCCAAGGCAAAAAGTACCCGTTTGCCATCCTAAAGTCAGAAGAAAAATAGGGAAAATGCCCTGGGTTAGAAAAAGGAAAATAGAATTGGATTTATTCCAAGGAGACCTGCAATCCAACGTAAGGCCAAAACTAGGGCACTTTGCCTAGAAAGCACGCAAGGCAATGGGCTGACCTTACTAAAATGTACCAACATAAAAATTGTGTGAGATTTTCTTTTATAACAGTGCAATGTACCATAATTAGTAGTAAGTAAAGAAGAAAATAGTATAGAACAATGTTTTCCAAAATGAATTAGGCTGTCTACTGGCAAATTAACTAAAGATTTTCGTTTGTTTGATTTTATCTCTGGCTGCAGGAGAGGTGACAGAAAGAGTAAATAATGCAAGTGGGAGGGATTTATTCAGCACAAGTGCAAGATAGGGTGAAAAACTGTAAATATCGTTTCTTGCTACTAACTTAAAGAGGCCCACACACCACAAAGTAAAACTACCAACCTTTTTCTGTTAATTTCTTTAAGGGGGAACCTCAGAAGTGTCACTCAGTCTCCTGTGCAACAACATGGCCTAGATACATGCTAACAAGTCCTATTTTATATTTCTAAAAATAATTCTCCTTTAGGCAGGACAATACAGTAAAAACCAAACAAGCAAAGAACTAGATAAACAGCACACGTACACACACATGCTTGTTGTATGTTCCAACAAGAGATTAATAAGAAGCAAGGATATTACCTTTTCCTGTTCCAATGAAGTGAGCCTGGTTTCAGGTTCAGGCACATATGGGTTTGCCAATAATGGTAACACACATAAACATGTAACATCTAAGCATAGTTAACTTTTTGTAAGGGCATGCCTGTGTCAGGTATTATGCACATCATAGGCACTAGGAATCTTTCATCCCCACAAGTTCAGGTGTTGACACGAAAGGGCATGGAAGTCAGTTTTTGCCCAAGATCCTACAGCTGCTTGATGTCCAGCTAAAACTTCAATCCAGATCTGCCTGACCACAAGTCCAAACTCTTACCCAACCTAGCACACTGCTTACTACATTCATGACCCAGTGCCTTGCCACCTCATGGCCCCCAGACTTCACTACTAGGCACAACGTAACTCCAGACATATGCTAAAAGGAGGCCTTTTTATATTTCTTAAAACAATCCTCCTTCAGTGAAAAACAAACAAGCAAAGGAGCAAGACACAAAGCATTTCACTAGTAGTCAGCTAGGAGACTTGGTCTGCACTCTGCCTAGGTTAGGTATGGGACCTTGGAAACATCTCTTCATCTTTCCTGACCTCACATGCTTCATCTGTTTCAGAAATCCCAGAGAAATATTCCTGCACAAATGTACTAAAGGCATAATCAAGCAGTATGTGCCCAGGCAGTGACCATCACCAATACCAATACGAGGCTGCTGCTTTTATTCCACTATGACACGTTTACATAAACTTCTTAGTGCTACAAAACAGAGAGGTGATAAAGCAATATTCATTGGAAGAATGAGGAATAGAAACTCAATGTTTTGTCATTGGGTGCTACATATCTAGGTCAAATTTGGCTTTTATGAATAAATGAAGATTGAGAAAAAGAATTGCAAATTTGAAAGAGTTTAATTAGAGTACAGAGACACTGTCAGGAGAACTGAATTACATCTCTGGCATAAACTGGACTGGAAAAATAATTAAAATGGGCCTTTAAAAGCCTATTTGGAGTTATGTTGAGGATCTAAATATTTCAATGAGAAGCATTTCCTGTTCTTAGAGTTAAAGCAATGAAGATTTGCACATTAATCAGTCTAAATGTATGTATATTTTTTCAAAGTAGGGAATTTACTCAAATGAGGCAAATAAATGCAAAATGGGAGTGAGCATCTGCCAGCTCTACCTAACCCTCAGAAACTAAATTTCAAAACTTGGTTTTTTTACCCTAAATAGCCTTGAAAGCAATTAAGACAGGGGCACTAAAGGAAAGAACATTCAACAGATATTCACTAAGACCCTACAATGTGTCTAGCACTGGCTTGAAATGTGGGGACAGAGCAAGTTGGTGACAAGAAAGTCGTATCAACCTTTGCTGATTTATAATCCATTGGTGATGTTCATCTAGAGAAAGCAAGGAGATTTCAAAGGCACAGCTCAACTAAGAATATCTCCTTATAAATGGTAAAACTCCCATTGAATACCTACTTCACCATTTATTGGGATGATATGTAGGAGGTGAAGACCATGAATTTTTACTGTGTGCACATCTTATCAAAGGGTGGGCAGCTGACTTAGCATCTATAAAGTTTATACTAAATAAGCTTCACCTACACCAAAGAGAATGCTCAACAGTCATAAGTTCATGAGCGTATCTGTCACATCAGGCTGAAGCCTTCAGAACTGAGAAAGAGAGGTATGAAGGAACCAGTGCTTTTGGAGACCAGTTCATTACACTGAAGAAGGCAGGTTTCCTTGGCCTGGGCTGCCAAAGCTGATTGGGTCTTATTGGATGAAGATTACTCTAGTCCAGACACTAGAATTCCCTCTTCCTTCCTTCCACCCACTAACTCATCTTAGCCCTCTCTTTGCTTGGCCCTTGATTCTGTTTTCCTCATCTCTCCATCACCTCTTAGAGCACAAATATCCACAATACATGCTGCCTTTGACAATATTTGCTTGGGTTTCTAACCCCCATCCCCAAGATTTTATAAAGACCAGGGCAAAACTCCCTAATTCCCTCAAAGACAAATGCCTTTAGACATATTAACATTTCTGACATCAGGATTCATGCTAGAACAAATATCTTCCTTTACTGGAGATTTTATCCCTGAAATACTGTTATTGAAACAGTGGCATACCTTCCAGAACAGAGGAAACACTGCATTTCTGTTGCTTAGATCCTGACCAACAGCAGGTCCCACACAAATACTAATCCATACTATATACCATAACCATGTTGTCCTCCACTTCCTCTAATTCTTAAAGGCTCTAAATGATCTCATGTGTTTGGGTCCCAGTCAACTTCAGAAATTGACAGATGCCATGATTTTGTTTTCTCTATACTCAATCTTCAAGAATTGCTTTAGTGGAATATAAAAGCAAATAATTCCTCACTGAGAAAGACCACTGAAGACAATCTCTAAGGATATCTTTTGTCACTGGTAAATGTAGTCTCATCCACCTGCAATAATCTTGTAATCCACTAAAAATATTTCTATATAATTCCTTAATCTCTATAATATAAAATGGTGAGGGAACTCAGTTCACTGGTACTAGAGAAGAGGAGAAAAAAATAGGGATATGAGGTCAAATTTATCACTTTTTCTCATTAATCTGATTATACTCTTGATATCTTTTCTGTTAACAGGGATTAAAGAATTCTATATCATCCCAATTATCAGCCTTTGGATTTACTCCAGTTATCACTGTCCCTCCTAGAATGATGCCTCTCAACTGCCACTCTCTGCAGGTATTTATTGCTCAGAGTAGATACAGGCAAGTCTTACAGAATGCAGACTATGGTGCAGAATTGCCAAAGTTCAAATTCTGGCTTTATAACATAGTAGTTCTGTGGTCTTATGTGAGTTATGAGACTCCTCTAAGCCTCCTTTCTTTGGCTATAAACAGATAATAATAATAATGCCACCACTACCACCACAATTTTCACTACTCTTGTTGCTCAATGGATTACCCCAAATGAACACTGCATCAGTGCAACAGTGGAGAGGGAAATGGCGACAGCTTTCCTTAGCCTCCATGATTTGGACCCTTTTTACCTAGCTGAGTATCTTACTTACGATCCCACTTCTTTCCAATCAGAAGAGTCTCTTCACTTTCTTCTCCTGCCTGATCATCCAACCTGAAAGGCCTTATTCTTTCTCTTCCACCACACTTCTTTGCTTTCAAGAATCTTCTCATCATGCCTAACCAAGGCCTTCAACCAACAATCACCTCTCCCTTCTCCTCACTTTTAGTCAGATAATCATTTCATACCTGATTAAATGCTCTGTTAGTTTTAAATTCAATGCCATATAAGTTTACTATGATTTATAGCTTCTTAACTGACTCATGAATTTAACTTGTCTTTCTAATTACTGGGTGAAGAATGTCCTATTCTTAAGTAGCACTGCCATCCTGCACTGAGCAACATTCTAGGAACCAAGAATATTCTAAAATTTAGTTACTGTCATGGACTGACTTACACTTATGTTTTAGTTGTCTGAATTATTCCTAGAATTCCTATCAGGAGCCTTGGAAAGACAAGTAAACCATCACTGGTCACCATGGTATTGCCTGATACTAGGGCTCCTGAGGTTTCTGGCTGCCTAAAATAAAAGACATTCAGTCTCAAACTGAGAGCTGTAAAATGTTACCATAAGCTCAGAACTAGTTTAATGTACAAAGAAATCTAAATCAGGAAGATCGCACCTTCCTATTATCCAGAACAAAACACATTTACTAATTGACTGACTTAAAATAAGTAAGACACAACTGCTATGTGAAAGATTTCACACTACAGAGTAGTAGAAAATGTTAAGGGAGTCTACTGGGGGTCAGACCAGAACAAAGGAATGTCAAATTTTAGTATTTTATAGTACTTTTTCCTGAGCTAATAAAAAAAGAAAAAAACAAGCAAGGAAACAAAACTACTGTTGCATCACTACTAGTTCACAACTTACAAAACCCAGTGTCATATCAGCACCTGGGGTCATTAAAGTTAGTTTGTACAATTACAAAAAAATTTGACAGCACATACAGGGAAGAACTTGTTGCCTGAAAGATTGCTGTGATTATTACTCAAAACAATCTAATAATAAAATCTCTCTTCACCAACAGCTAAAAATCCTCATTTCAAACTTCATTTATTCAGATGTAGGTGCAAAATTACCTGAAATCTACATTATCTTTAGAAAAAGGATTTGTTCAGTAAAACAATAATTGAAATTAAGAACTGCAAAAGATATATCTAGCATATTTAAGGAAAAAAACTTTTTTCAGCATTAAAATGTCTCATTTATAAAAACTTGATTTCTTACTAACAAAGCTGCCCTCCCTCCCTATCTCCCTCCCTCCCTTCCTCACTTCCTCCTTCCTCCCTCCCCATCTTCCTTGCCTCCTTTCCTCTTCCCTTCCCTTTTTTGCTGTTTGGGATGGTTTACTTAACTGCAATAGATAAATAAAAAAGGCTATTAAAAGGAGGATTAGAAATTATTTGTTACAAAAATTATTTGTAGTTAAATTTGACATTGTTGAGAAACATTGTCAAAGAAATTAAATGTTTTAACATTAGGACTTTTTCATTGAGATATAATTGATATATAACATTATATTAGTCTCAGATGTATTACATGATGATTCACTATCACCACAATAAGTCTAGTTAATGTCTGTCACCAAATACAGCAAACATTTTTTTCTTGTGATGAGAACTTTTAAGATCTACTCTCAGCAACTTTCAAATATGCAATACAATATCATTAACTATAGTCACAATGCAGTACATTACATCATCAGGACTTACTTAATCTCATAACTAGTTTGTACCTTTTGATTTACCTTCACCCATGTTGCCTACCTTCTACCCCCAAACCATGGCCACCACCAATCTTTTCTCTATGAGCTTGGAGTGTTTTTACCATTTGTTTGTTTTAGATTCTATATATTAATAAAAAGAGCAATCACACAGTATTTGTCTTTCTCTATTTGACTTACTGCATTCAGCATAATGCCCCCAAGGAGGTACATCTATGCTGTCACAAATGACAAGATTCCTTTCTTTTTTACAGCTGAGTAATACTCCAGTGTGTGAGTAGTGTGGGGAGGAATCATGATTTATACATTACAAAACTACTGTAATTAAAAGAGTATGGTACTGGCATAAAAATAGACACACAGATCAATGGAACAAAACAGCCCGGAAATACACCCATGCATATATGGTCAATCAATTTATAACACGGGAGGCCAGAATATACAATGGGAAAAGGAGAGTCTCTCCAGTAAATGGTGTTGGGCAAATTAAAACAATCACATGCAAAAGAATTAAACTTGAGCACTATGTTACACTGTACACAGAAATTAACTCAAAATGGACTAATGACTTGAACCTAAGACATGAAACCATAAAATTCCTAGAAGAAAACCAAAAGGTAAAGTCCTCAACATAGATCATGGTGATGTTTTCTTAAATTTGATACCAAAAGCAAAATAAACAAGTGGGACCACATCAAAATAAAAACCTGCACAGCAAAGGAAACCATCAACAAAATGATAACACAACCTACTGAATGGGAGAAAATATTTGCAAATCATATCTGATAAGGGATTAATACCTAAAATACATGGGAAACTCATACAACAGCAAAAAAAAAAAAAAAAAAAATCTGGAAAACAGGCAAAAGGATCTGAATAGGTATTTTTTCCAAAGATAAACAAATGGTCAACAGGTACATGAAAAGACGCTCACTATCACTAATCATCAGGGAGATACAAATCAAAACCACAAACAGATATTATCTCACACTTATTAGAATAGGTATTATAAAAAAAGTCAAGAAATAACAAGTGTTAGTGATGATGTGGAGAAAAGGGAAGCCTCGTGCACAGTTGCTGGAGATGTAAATTGGCATAGCCAATATGGAAAACAGTATGGAGGTTCTTCAAAAACTTAAAAATAGAACTACCATATGATCTAGCAACTCCATTTCTGTGCATTGGCTTTCTCTATCTGACTTACTGCATTCAGTATAATGCCCTCAACATTATCTGAAGTAGGCAAGTTATCTGAAGAAAATGGAAATAAGAACTTGAAAAAATATATAGGCACCTCCATATTCACTTCACCACTATTTATAATAGCTAAGATATGGTAGCAACCCAAGTGTCCACTGATGGATGAATGGGTAAATAAACTGTGGTGTATATAAACAATGGAATATTGTTTGGCTACAAAAAAATGAAATCTTATCATTTATAACAACATGGGTGGAATCTGAGGACATTATGTTGAATACAATAAATAAGATAAGAGAAAGACAAGTATCCTATGATCTTGGTTATATGTGGAATCTAAAAAAACAAAAAACCTAAGCTCACAGATAAAGAGAACATACTGGTGGTTGCCAGAGGTGGGAGTTATAGGGTGGGAGAAATGGGCAAAAGAGGTCAAAAGGCAAAAAATAAATAAATAAAACCTCTATAGTTAGTGAAAGACCAGGCCTACCAGATTGCTTAAATCACATAGTCAAAAAACAGCTATTGAATATTTACTAAATGTTTGGTGCTCGTATATACATGATCCTTGTCTTCCTGGAGTTTATAGTCTAGCTTGGGGGAGAGAGGAGGGAAGACATTAAAAGAATAAATACATAAATAGAAGTACTATGACTGTTATTAAGAAAAAGGGCAGGTCACAGAAGGATCTAATTTAGACTGGGCAAGTCAAAGAAGGTAGTATTTGGCCTGGGTAACACATGGGGGGAAATTATCTTAATAAGCAAATAAAAATAAGATCACAAAAGACGTCTACTTGAGCAAGGGTCATTTGCCCATTTTAAACACATAAGAAGTAATAAAATTACTTTAGGAATGTAATTCACAATGGGACCTCTTCCTGCTTATTGACCTTATTATAATAAGATTGCACAAAAAGGTTTTGTCTATTATAAGAGAGATAAGATAGTTTTTCTTTGACAATTAGTAATATCCATCTAAATCAGAGATATATGTTTTTTGTTTTCAAGATTCTTCTCTTTTTTGGCAAAAGTTATTTTCCTTTAGAAGTAGCCCCCAATTCACATGTGAATCTGAATCTACTGCTGTGAGATAGGGTTTTAAAATAACTTCAAGGAGGAGAGGCCCTTGATGGGAGAGTTAACAATAGAAATGAGGTCACCCACTCAAGACCTAGACTTTCTCTATTGTTCATGGACATAAATGCATGGTTTCAGAAGGGCATTGTTATCAAGGAAGTAACTGCCAGTACTATTTCTTTGAGCTAATTATATTCCTGAAACTACCTAGTTGGTAGGAAAAATGAGTTCAACCTTCAAACTGAAATGAAACATAAACAAATAATAATCATTGAAGGTCAGCAACTGGTGGCTTGGTTGGGCTTTGGAAACTAGGTTTGCTATCCCTAGGTGGTACATTGAGGGCAAGTGACCAATAAGAATAGCAAGAAGGGATGATGGATGGTCTGCTCAGACTCACTCGGTCCCAACTGCCTTTTTCAGATGTCAAAAGGTGCTATAGCAGGAGCCAGACTTAACAGTGTGAGACCACTTGGGGGGCTAACTACCTATTCAACTCCACCCTTGGCAGATGACAACAGCATCTTTACTTTATCATCTGGAAACCCTGGGTTTCTATAGGCATTTTTTTGCCTGGTTTATTAAATTTGTTTTATTAAACAAACAGCAAGTAACTGACTGCATGTCTACAAGGCTGAGAGTTCCTTATAGGTAGCAACTGGTCTTAGAACATACCGAACGCAGGGTGCTGAGGACAGTGCTACAGGTAATGATACTTATTTTATGATCACCAAAGCCGACCTTTAGAGATGGACCCATATAGAGTGGTAAACTGGACAAAAAGCTGTGAAAGAAACTTTCTGTAGTCAGCTGTGAATGTTCCAGCTACTCAACATGATTTATCTATTCCAAATTTGTCTGAGAGCAGAAATGGAACCTCAGTTATTTTTGTAACCCTTCTACCTTGAAGCTTCTCCCACACCAAAGCCAGAGTTTAAAAAGGAACAATAGCTTGGTAGACATTGAGTTGAATTACATTGTTAAGTAATGCCTAACATCTCCTGAGTTTTCTTACCTTACTGTATCTTTTGAATGGGTAAGACATATAATTGAGGTGATACCTTATCAGGTTGAGTTCTACTACAAGTTAGAGGACAGTTAATCTGTCTGTGTACTGTCTGTCCTTTTCACAGTATTTCTGGGATGGGGAAATGCTGCTAGCTGTTTCCTCTAGTAAAAGTTCAAAATAGCACTTCTACTAGAGCTACTGACATAAAAGATCACTTTATAACCATATAAAAATCCTAAAATTGGCCTCCAAGAGAAACCATGTCATATGACTTCCCTACCTCTCATTTAATGAACTTAAAAATACTTAATTGGAATGTTACTGGAAGCTTATTTTCTCATTCGACTTACCAGTTGTAACCTAATTTGCAGTTAAAATGGGCTGAAAATGACAGAGTTTATTCAGGTTAAAGAAATTTCAGATGGGAAGTATATGCAGTGTCAATAATGAAAAGTTGGTGAGGCAGAGTGGGTATGCATCAAAGGGAGAAAATCTTTCCCCACTACAGAAGAGAGGAGAGTGGCCTGGGATGGAGTGATTGAGAAACCCTTCTCTTTTTAGCCTCCATGTGGGGAAGAAAGGCTAATCCTTCTTAAAGAGGACCAAGGAGTAAGGCAGAGAGTAGAACACATTAGCTGATTAAGCAAACTGCTCAAATACCCAGAGGGACAGAGAGTTCCCAGGAAATAATTGATAAATGCAGAGGTTGGGTAAATTAAGTTTAAGGTCTGAAAACTAAACCAGAGCCATATTAGCCAGGATTGTGAGGTGCAGGATTTATTGAAAAGGGAACTAATCTGCAGTGAGATGCTCAGTTAAGTCTAGCTCTATAAAATACATCTTTTTAGCTGTCTACTCGCTGGTTTGATAGTTTAATTCCTATTCAGGAAAAAAAAAAAGAAAGAAAGAAAAAAGCTTTCTATACCTATGGTAAGTCTGCCTAACTGAACAATAACAGCAAATCCACTCCTGCCACCAAAGATCTAGAGGTTTACAAATATAGAGGTTGACACTCAGGAGTGCTGATTTTGTATCCCTAAATCATTAAGGTGAGAATAACTGCTACATAAGGAAATTGATCAAATGAAATAATCAGTTAAAAATCTCTTCGAAAAGCAAAAAAGTACACATACACGTACATGCATGAAAAGGATGATGATCATTACTGCTGTCTTACAGAATCATGCAATGGGGTACAACTAACGTAAGTTCAACTGAAGACTGCATACAGGGTACCAAACAAAGAGATATCAAAATTATATTTGAACACTAGGGTTGGGAGGAGAAAACCAGAAATTAAATTTTATAGTGGTCAGGGAGAGGAGTGACAGTGGCCAAATGTTAATACAAAGCACATGGTTTATTTAAAAATGTATTTTTATTAATAAATTTTTACATATATGTACACACACATGTCATGTGACAGGATGGGAGGCAAAGGCTTCTTTCTTTCCTCTTTCTATTCCAGATAAACAGTCAACAGAGCTATACCCAGGAAGAGCCAGGCCAAGCCCAATTTCCCATGTCACACTATTCTCAAATGTGTATTCTCCATGTGTCCCATCTGTTGTCACATGCCACATCACAAGTAGCTAATAATAGTTAAACATATACATCTACAAATGACTTACTTGTGTTTCTAAGTGAACTAGAAAAGATTCAAGGTGAACCCTCTAATGGCTTTTCTCTTACTCGTGTATCTTTGTATTGGCTTGAGAAACCACAGGAATCTCTCTTCTCCACTGGGTGGTGTAGCTACAGCTGATGAAGGTTAGAGGACCCTGTTCTAATTCTCAGCAACTCACAAGAGCACTTGCATTGAGTGCAGTTTGCTGCCTTGTATTATTTATTTAGAGCCAAACAGTGTGTGTTCATGATCTTTAATAATTATTTTCCTTTTGAACAAAGCACTGAGAGAGTAAGGTTAAAGTCCTTTGCATCAAAGGCAGGTTGCTCTGGGATGATGCAGAAAATATGTACTGTTAACACCAGCAGTTGTTAATGGTAGTAATGATAATACGTTATCTGCACCACACAGCGATAATGGTTTTTTATTATTAAAATTAGTTTCGGCCTTTATTTATAGACATCAGTTAAATCAGAGAAAATGAAAATGCAAAATTACTACACAGTTCAAATTGATGCAGCTGTTAAGACTCAGTGGGGAGAATGCACATGCATCATCATACAGATTAAAAAGAATACACATTATGTTAGCTCTAAGGCTGTAGGAATTAGAAAACTAGTCAGAATAAAGAAAATATTCTTTATGATTTTTTAAAAGGAAAATGGATTCTAAAAGCAATTAGGTTTTTTTTTTTTCTTAAAGTAACTTAGTACAAAAAAGAGGGCATTATATGCTCTTCTCAATAACGACTTTTCCCCCTTAACATAACCTTACTTAGGAACAAATATGCACATAGCCAAATGGAATTTACACTAACCACTTAATAAAATGTTCTCTTCCTATTGGATTTTACAAGCGAAGTTCTATACTGTCTAAACAAAAGTGTATGAAAAATGGTATCCCCCCAAAATGGCCTCTAAAATTGTTTTGCTGTCTAAGAGATTTATATGTTTTAGTATAGATATATTTTTGAAAACCTGGAATTCTAGTAACTTGGTACTTTGGACACTACTCCATTTTGTTTCACCAATTCAGAAATGACATAAAATACAAAGAATTAACTTTACTTTTCAGCATTGCCAAAATACATACAATGTACTCAAATCTTAACAAAGCGCTTCAGGAAATTTTAAGAACAAAGGGCTCAAAAGTAGGAAAAAAAAACCCTGTTTTTCTAAGTACGATGCTACTGCTAAGAACAAATGAAGAAGAAAGGAAACAAGACCTTGCTTATTTCAGTTCTTGTAGGAGAAAAGGTATGTCTGATCACAACCAACCTGGTGGGTGTTTCTGCTCACCACGCTTCTCTGGACACGTACCTATACTGCAGTGACCTGTAGCAGACCCCAAAGGAGAGCCCAGCATGATGGAATCAGCCACCATGGAAGTACCAACATGCTACACAATGAACTGCAAGAGGGAAGGTAAATCCATGGGGAGAAGGCTGGACTGCAAAGCATCACTGAGTACCATTTCCAAAAACCCTATTGCCAAATAAGACCAATAACTGAAAAATCTTCATTGGTTAAAGTTCAGATCTGGGGGGTGGAAGACCTAGCAAAGATGTGCAAGTGGTCTGTTGCCTAAATTATTACAGGACTCATGCTAAATTGTTTCTAAATTATCATCACTAATAATAATATGGATTTACATGGTACTTCTTAACTGCAAGTGCTAGGTAAAAATCCAGGAGTATCTTCCTATAAATATACTATCTAGTGTTTTATTACTATAATGATATATGTCACTATATAAATTTTAAATGTTACATAATATTGAATCAAATTATGCATTTTCCTTATAGGAATTTAATTACAAATGCACAGACTCAGAACTTTTTTCCCCTAAACAATCAAGCACTTCTTAAATGCCGTATGTGTTTAAACAACTACATGTAGTTTGTTCTTTTCCTTCGGTTTTTCCTATCTTTGTATTTCTTTTTCTTTTTAAGCATTTCTTCATTGTAAAACAACAGATAATCTTGATAAGGAATAGAAAACACAGAAAAGTAGAACAAGTCATACACAGTCCTAACATGCAGACTGTCATTACTTTGTATATTTCCTCCCAGTATATTTCTGGGTGAGGAGAAGACTGATGTCAGTTACAGTTAAAATCATATTTACCCTGTGTTAAATAAAAGACAAATGGCAACCCCCAAGACAGAAGCCGCAGTCTTTTATAACCTAATATTCCATTTCTATTTTGTGGGAGTTACCAGCTCCAGCCCACATGCAATGGGAGGCAATTACACAAGAGTGACATTAGGAGATGGGGATTAATCACTAGGGGCCATCTTCAGGGGTGCCAGCCATAAACCCTTTCCTGTGCTAAACATCTTTTTGCATAAAAAATGTTGGCATTTTTTTCTTAGGACAAAATTGCAGAGATAGATGATTACTGGGCCAAAAGTATGATAATTTTTAAGGTCGCCATCCTCATACATTACAGGTATACATCCTACTTGACAACTTACTCTTTTAACAGTTGCTGAATCCTACTCAGTAATAAGGATTCTCTCACCCACGTTCATAATGGTATCGATCTATAACCTCTTTGGTTACATAGAGTTTGGTTTTATTATCAGGGTATATTTCCTTGATTAAAAAAGGGGGGTATTACAAAATGTGACAGTTTATAAAATACAGATTTGGGTGGGGAGAATTTACTACATCAGATATTTTGGTTGAGTGTGAAGTTCTTAAGGAATGACAATGATGGTGAAAGTTTGTGACCATCAAAATGGTCACAGGTGAGGCAGCTGCGGCTGGGGCGCTCTCTCCCCGCACACTAGGCGAGACCTCAGCCTGGACAGGGGAGGGTTTTTGACTTTGATTGTCAAAGAATTCTCAACCATTTCAGAGGAGTGTAGGTAAGGAAGGAATTCATCAAAGCAAGAGTAGAAGTGAACATTAGCAGGGAAGAAGGCAGTAGAGAGCGAGGAACGGAGGGAGGTTCATTGAACTCCTGCTCGGCGTAGCACAAATCACTTGCCAACTCCTAAAGCAAGGGTCACCTGGTGTCCAGTGTCTGCTTGAATCTGCATGGCATGGGAACTTAGCCCTTACCATCCCAGGATTTTGGGGAACCAAGGGCACTGGATGGAATGAGTCTCTGTTCTGAGAACTTGCACTTCTCTACTGGTCTGAAATAAAACGGGGAGAGAGAAAAGGACTGTGTACTAGAAATGTGAATGAAACAGCAAAGTGACAAAGACATTTACCACCAGAGGTGGAGGTTGGAATGTTCTTGTCTTTATCACGGAAAACAGTTCAGAGACCAAGAACAATTGGTTTATGCAAGAAGAAAGTTTATTTGATATAAGACAGTACACACTCATGACAGGAGGCATGCTTAAGAGCTTAGGATTCTATTTTTAAAGCTTCAAGAATGAGGCAAGGTTGCAGGGCGCAGCATAGTTTTGACATATGGTCTCACGATGTCTTTCTCTAGTGAGAGATATTATGTCAACATCCATAGACTGTTTGTCCTCTAGATATTCTATAAGATAAACAACACAGGGAATTTTTTGATCCTATTCTTCTCCAAGATAGTGATTACCCTCAGGCAGTGGGGACATACCATTTAGGACTGCTTGCCCTGCCTTAAGATAGGGTAGGTTATTCGCTGATTACCATAAAATATGTTAGGAATCTTACCTCCTAACTCCCTAGTTTTTAAAACGGAATCTTAGCTTTAAGATGGAGTTCCTCCACTTCTTATTATACTATTTATATCTTGGCATTTGGATCATAGGCAGGAAAACTTAATCATGATGCTTGTCCAGTGTCCCTGCCCTCCCTGAAAACTTAATAGCTACCATTATTGAGCTCCTCTCAAATGTCACTTGCCCATTTTATGGATGAAAAGCAGTTTCAAGAATACATCCAAAATTTGATATTTCCTTCTGGAGATGGAATTTCCTTTTCTACTTGAATGCATGCTGGACTTGATGGCTTCCTCCTAGTGAACATAATCGTCATTTCTGGGATTAGTTTACAAAAGTGGGTTCTGTCTTGTATGTACTCTTTTGCCATGTCAGAAGCAGCCCAATGGGGAGGACCACAAGGCAAGGAATTGAAGCCACCTACAAATACCCATGTGAGTGAGTTTGAAAGAATATACTCCAAATATTCAGAAGGGGCAACCCTGTAGCCAGCCTGACTGCAGCCTTATGAGAGACCCTGAGACAGAACAAACTAATTAATCTGCTCCTATATTTCTAACCCATGAAACGATAAGTGATAGTACAGGCTGTTTCAAGCTGCTAAATTTTGGAGCATTTTGTAACAAAACAATATATAACACAAAAGCGATTTGCCCAAGGTGGTACAGCTAGATGTGGTAGAGCTCAAGCTCTTAACCACTTATGTATACCTGTTGTTAGGAGCTGGAGAGGGCGCGAAAGGAACTCAGAGTAACTTTCAGAATGTTATGTGCCCTCCCACCCTCACCCAGCTCCTGACGAAAAGAGGAGAAGTAGAGGGGTAATCAGTAACTGCTCGTTCTCCCAAATCTTATGTAAAAACACTTTATGCTATTTTATTATTCAATCGCATCTTGTTCTGAAATACCTAAATTCCTGTCAAATGGAAGTCTCCTTTTTAAAGACTTGGTTTTAAAAACCATTAGAGAAGATCAATCAGGTTGCCTATTTTCAAATCACAATCCTAGTACAGTGGTTCCCAAAGCAAGATCCCAGAACCAGCAACCTGTACAGGCCAGGAGCTCCTTAGACAGACCCCATCCAGGCTATGGAAACCGAATCTCTGAAGCAGGGGCTCAAGAATCTGAGCTAACAGGGTTTCCAAGTGACTTTTACAGATGCTGGAGTTTGAAAAGCACTGCTCTAGAGTTAAGACTCCTTGGTAATGACAGTGACAGCCCTACAGCTTTATGCCTATTATAGCTGAAAGCACTTTCAAGATGCAAGCAAAGGCTTTGGGTGGCCTTCAGCCTAATTAAAATGTTTAAAGAGATTTAATTACTAAATGCCAACCCATACAAATGTAAAGATCTTTCCTACAGAGACTATGTGATGGATTGAATGCATTTTTTAATCAACCACTTGGCAAGCAATATGGATTTTCTTGTTTGTAAACAACTATACTTATGCTAAACATATTTATTCACAACTTGACAAGAAATATTGCCCTGTAATTAATCATTTCCCAGTCCTAATGCAGACAAAATAAAAACACAAATACAAAATGTGTACCTCTTTCTCATTATAAAAGAGTCACATACATAAATAATAATTAGATCTATCTGGCATGTATACATGTGCAGGTCTTTTTAGGCAAAACAATGCCAGACAGTCAAAACATGTTGGTTATGAAAAGGGCATTTCACATTTTTTTTCTTACATGTAACTTAGAAAATGAAATCACTGTTCATTTTAATATGTGTATTAGAAAATCACTGTTTTCAATTGTGAGTTTTTCAAATCATGTTATCTATCTATTGCAGACTTCTGTTAGTGTTTTTTTAGTAAGATGAAAAAATTTAAATATTCATCTATATTTGAGGAAGAAAATGGTTAAACTGAAGATTAACATTCATTTTTCAAACAAGTTTTAAAAAATCATCACTAGCAAATTAGCTAATGAAAATACATTGTACTCTGGTTCACTAGTTTTATTTAATGTGTATTCTCAAGATGCATATGTTAAAAGGAATCACTCTGAACTGGATAACATGCTAAAAATTCAAGGTCTATAAAGATGAGTTAATTTTTTTTAAATCATTTTACTTCCTTCTTTCTAGGATTTCTATCTCATTTCCCAAATGTAATAATAATAGAAGGACCATGAAGGACTGCAATTAAATATAAAATTTGCCAACCAGTTGGAGCCCAACAATGATGGAAAATGTTATTAAGGGATTACAGAAAAGCAACTGTTTGAATATAAAAAATATTATTTTGTAAGTGTAGGAGTGGGGCTTGTCCCACAATACTTTCAATATTCCTTGAGCAATGATTACATGGCAGGCAGTGTGGCATATGGGGTTAGCTACAAAACCCAGTAAACCTCTGGCTTGAACGTGCTCACAGTCTGGAGTGGTAAAGTGAGAAGGAATGTGTGTGGGGGGAGAAAGGAACACAGACTATAACACAAAGTACAGACAGACAAATATGAGCAAGATAACTGAAGAGGAATACTTAGATAATTTGCTTTAAAAGGAAAACTTGAGACAATTTCTGTTAAAAAGTAACTTAAGCTAAAATATTCATACATTGATTTAGACATTTTACTTCCGGCAGTTTATCAGAAATACACACAAAAGTTCATAAAGACACACATTAATGATGGTAACTGGGGAAAAAACTACGAACAGCCTACTATCCATCAAGATAGGACTTTGTAATAAATTGTCAGCCACTCATTTTATGGAATGAAAAAGAATGCAGCCAGAAAAAAGACTGTAGCAGTTTCATGTATATTAACACAAAAGGATCTCTAAGGAAACTCTGATTAGGCAAAAACAAAAGTCACAAAAGAATACATATACGATGGCTCTATTTATTTAAAGAATGAATTAAGATATGTGTATACATGCATATAAGCACATCCCAGGGTGGACTGAGAAGACTTACACCTAAATTCTGACTACAATTTGTTCTGAGAAACAATATACTTTTAAATTGTTTAAACTGTACATGACAATACTACATTTCTGCACCATGTGTTAAATAGTTTTCTCTTTTAGTGGGTAAACTCCAGTAATTCTGACTGCTTGTCTTTTTCCTGTTGATTCTGGCAGTGAAAAAAAAAACCTTAAATTCTACTGAGATAGTAATGAACATAAATCCTACTGATAGAAAATGGAAGTAATAACTGTCAAACTTGTGGCATATTTCTTATTTTTTGTTTTTTACAGGAACATGTTATTGTATATTTACTTTGTAGAAGTGATATACTTTATAATGTTTTCTAAATTCTATTAAGAAAAGAAAATTCAAAAGAGGAAAAGTTACTGGGACAGACATTAAAATCCAATCCTTAGCCAGGTCCAGGTTGGCAAATCACTCCATTAAGTGACTCCTCCTTATTTAAGTACACACACATTACACATACACATACATATACTTTTTTCCCCTCTAGAAATGTATCAATGTTTTCCAAAAGCAAGTAGAATGCTACATCTTTAGCACTATAAGAAAACAGTAATTTATCCTCCATTTGCCCCATGGTCCCAAGCACATAAGCAGGTGAGAATTATGTCTGGGCTTACCCCACCTTATCTCTAAACATTCCAACCCTCCCCCAAGGCAACAGGCAAAAGCGGATCCACCACAATAAAAAGCACAACGCTCTGCACCACCCTGCTGCCCTCTCTCTGTCTCTGTCTCTCTGTCCCCCTGCTCTCCCTGCTCTCTCTCTCTCTCCCCCTGCTCTCCCCCCTTCCCTCTGAGGCAGCCACTCTCTCTTCCAGATAATAAAATGTCTTGCATGGGCCTGTGACTCCTGAGTCATTCTGGGTAAGGAGGGTTGCGGCGAGATACCCTTTAAAGCACTAGAAAACAAATAACTTTTATGTAGGAAAAATGGAAGTTCCATGGTCAAAATCCTCACCTGATTTTATCTAACCACTGTGTGCAACGATGTAGTAGCCTACTATGCAGACAAATGCTTGTATACCCATTTGGTGATAGGCCATTATTGCCTGTGTTACTATAAAAATAGTTCCCCCAGTGCTATCAGTAGAGCTTAGAGAAGAGAACAAGAGAGGAGAGAGGAGAGCAGAGGCTGGAGGTGAGGGCAGAGCCAGAGATGGAGGCAGAGTTGGGCTTGCTACTTATAGACTGCCAGGTGAAGACATGATTCTTAACACTCCACCTATGCTGTGAGAATAAAGCTTGGTATGAGCCCATTTTTATACTCAAAGTTCTGTTGTCATTATTTGGTTTCATAGAATCCAGAGAGAATTTGCCTGGGGGTGAAACCCTCAGGTGAGATACTTTATCTTGGAATTCAGCTTTCATAGGCTTTTGAAGAAAATCTGAACATGGAGGAAGGTAGCTATCACCACTTAGGGAAGTTTCACAGTGGCCAGAGGAAGCCAAAAACTACATGCATTCTGTAGTCATATAAAGAGGGAAGAGGATGAATAATTTAATTTCTAGAAAATAAGTCAAGACACTTGAAATTCTTCAATAACCAGCCTTTTCCTATAGCAGTTATGTGCCTACCACTCCTACAATAATATTTTCTGCAGCTCCACCGCACCACCTATTATTTACCCAGTATTTTTAAAGATACTATGTGAAAAGGGAACAGTATCACAACAATAAAGAAGTTGTATTGATTACATAAATTTAGGGAACTGTAGGGACCAAGGGCAGGTTCCCCCAACATGTACCACTTTGGCATGCAGATTATTCTGAGCTGAAAACCATCAAGGCCCAAAAAAGACTCAGGAAGATTCTTTGACTTGAAAACAGCCCCAAATTGCACAGAAAGAATTCAGAAGGAAGAACTACTCCAGCTATCACCACAGACAGCTATTTTATAATGTCAACTGGGCAGAGGCAGACAGGGAGAGATGTGGTCAGTCTGTTAAAATTCCTCTCTGTGACCCATTGTTTCTGTGTGGCCTATCAAGTATTTTGTTTACCAAACATTTACTCTCTTCATATTCTTGTGAATTACTTCCCTTTTCCTTTGTAAGTCTTAGACCCCTACCCAATCCCCTTGGTTCAGGATGACACGTACTCTTCACTGTCCCTGAATGTCTTTGGAATCTGTGTCTATGCTTCCCCATATGCAGGTAATTAACCTTTGGGTTTTTTCTCCTATTAATCTGCCACATGTCAATTTGATCCTTTGATTAGCAAGAGGAACCTTGAGGATAGAGCGCCTCCCCAACATAATAATAAAAGGAATAGGGAAAAAATACAATCTTTTAAATTTAATTCTAGTTTAGTTATATCCTGTAGTGGCTCTGAACCAAAGTGAAGTGTTCAGGCCATATTAGTACAAAAGACTTTCAAGAATTAAAATAAAATTATAGAGTAAATAAACTTTGTCATTTTTTCCAGTATTTTATTTTGAAATTTTCAAGCATTTAGAACACTTGAAAAAAAGTGAACAGAGAACAACAATGTACCCATTATCTAGAGACCATCAATTGGCACTGGCTACCTTTCCTTGATCATATATGTCTCTCCTCTCCATCCCTCTATCAGGAAACATGGTTACTCAATACTGATTTTTAATCACCTAGAGAGAATCCTCTAAAGAACCACCAGAGGTACCAATCCACAATTTTGGAAACATTGTTCTTAATGACAACACAATCATTTCTTAACTCCTTCACCCATCCAAAAAGACTTATTAACTTATCTAGCCCATTCTTTTCTTTCCTCTTAATTTCTAACTAGTTCCCAACACATAAGTATACAGTTTGCCTGAACAAATTATTTGCAATCTCCATAACTTATAACACTGAGCCTAAAGACATTAGCATGTTGTCATAATAGGCTAGTCATGGCCTGGACCTAATTCACCCATTTGGCCTCACGGTATCTCTATCAGTTTTTATTGAGCACTATCTATACACAAAGCCCTGTCCTAGGAATTTCACTTGCTTATCTCATATTCCCTCAAAACAGCTCTACGAGGAAGGCCTTCCTATTACTCTCAGTTTATAGGTAAGCAAACGGTAGCACAGATGATTTTTGTGAACTGGTCCACATCTGTCTGATTCTAAATTCTATAACTGCACCATTCTACTTGCCATCTCATTTCTGTAGCCACCTTCACTGAGCTCGCGTATGTTTCTTCTAATTCACCATCCACAATTTCATGCTTTTCAATCTGTGGTTTCTGCTGCTTGAATTCATTTCTTATATATCTCCTTTATCCAAACCATACTCATTCATTTAGACACAACTTAGACATCAACAACTGCTCAAATATTTTAATAAATCAGAGTTAAATGAATCAACCCTTGCAAGGTCAAAATTTGAGAAATCTTCAGGCAATCAAGATGAAACTATATTTGAGCAAATCTTCAGGCAATCAAGATGAAACTTTTTCTAACATCCTGTTATTAGAAAAGAATGATCAAACACAAACCCAGCAGATTCTGAAAAACTTACAAGGGAATACATTCAACACTGCTAAGCTAAGTATTGTGACTTCACATTATGCTTCCCTGGCAGACTTCATCTCTCAGCTATCCTTGAATTCATCAGCTTCTTGACATTATCCTCAACAAAAGGATATCCTATTAAAATGACTATTCTGATAGATAAAATTTTCATTCTCTTCCTTTTACTTTTTATTTCTGGAGACTGTTGTATCATGCTGTTAATTTAAAATAATGGCTGAATCTCAGAATGCTTCCTTTTACTTTTTATTTCTGGAGAATGTTGTATCATGCTGTTAATTTAAAATAATGGCTGAATCTCAGAATGTCTATGATATAAGATTACTTTTTAACCAACAGATCATAGATTCATAGAGCTTTTAAGTTTGAAAGGACTTTAAAGGTAGTATCATTTATGATGTACTGGTAAACTGGCCCTCTGGAAGAGGAGCAGGGGGCAGTAGTAAGCCCTGATTTGTAGTGTTTACCAATTTCTATAGTGCAAGTAAGTCCACCATAGCCAATTTCAAGTTACCAATAGCTCAACAACCTGCTCACAAAATGCCTAAATACTTAATGCTACTGCTATATTCCAACCCTGTTACTGAAAGGATGATGATTCTGGAGGAGAAAAAGGAGCCATTCAAGGTCACAGGGAAAAAACAACAGTGTCTGCTCTACAAGCCAGATTAACTGACTCTTGATCGAGTCCAGTTATTCTTAACCCACTAGAATCACCTGGAAAGTCTGTAAAGATACTTTGTCTTATCTTACTCCAGAGCAATAAAAAAAGAATCCCTGGAGATCCCTCTCCACCATAAAGGAAAAAAAACAAAACTCCCCCAGGTGCTTCTAACACAATCATGGTCAAGAACCCCCATAATTCTATTCCCCCACTTTATGTTGCCTAGTAGGAGATCCCCCTATTCCTTTATACTAACTTGGGAGTGAACAAAATAACTATTAATAAACATAATCAAACAAATTACGTTAATATTTTATTTACAGTATTGTACGTTCCAAGCATATTCCGTATATTATCATGAATTGCGCCTGTAGGAATATTTTCTAAATTTTTGGACCTGCTTTTACAAAGATAAGACTGATTTGTAATTAGTACATTGGTTTTATATAAATGAGCACCTCCATGTTGCTGTACAGGTTAGAAATGATTTGTTCTCTGAACAGATTAAAAATACTTTTTCTTATTAGTCTTTTTAACAAACCCTTTCTTACATGTAAAAAAGATAACTTTCAGTTAGTCATCTAAATTAATTATCACAAGTTTACTAATTCCACACACCCAGTTGGCTCTTCCTCCTCCCTCTCTCCCTCTTCCCTTCCTTTTCCCTCTCTCCACTCAAGTATTTATTGAGTGTCTACCAAACACAAACTACTAAGTCCAACCCAAAACCCTCCTGTGTATCAGAGATAATATCTAATAAATACATTTAGTTGGCATTCTGCAGCTGAAATTCTATTCTGGTCTGCATTTTAAAATTGTAGTTCAATTAGTAGCTTTGTTTACAAGTCATGCATACGGTTTTAATTTTGCAAATCTTGTTGATGCGTGGAAGAGTCCATCCAAATCAGTTGCACTGCACCGCTGTGTATTCTAATGTGTTTTAAAGGAAGCATCTGGTATTACTTCCTTTTCAAATGAAAGCATACATTACAGTTTAGAGTAGACCTTCCTATTCCCTTTGAGTCCCTTACACTTACTAGAGCCCTCAAATCCATCGTTTATTTCCTCTGCACTGCCCTTCATCTTCAGCATGTTTCTCTTTGCCTTGTAGCTTATCAGCAGGGACTGCAACATTGCATTTCAAGTGCTATAAGGTTTGAGTTATGAGTATTTTCTTCTCCTGAGGAATAATGTGAAGAAAATGTTCAGTGTGACAATGGGGTTGTTTTTTGTTGTTGTTGTTTGTTTGTTTGCCTTTTCAGTTACCTGGCTACAAATTACAAAGTAGGGGAAAAAAAATTCAACACAGCTATTTGCAGGTTGTGGGAAACTCACGCTATTCCTTGAGAGAGGACCCGTATCAGCCACATATGTCTTAAGAAGGTTCTGCCTCTTGAAAATTTGTGTGTTCACATGTGCATAGTTACAAATGGTACTATCCAGTTCAGACACAATTCTAACAGCAAATGTTAGAACTATATCTAGATACATCCAGAACGCCACGCTGTACTTGGGGAAAACCCCCAAGTTTGTCATAGTCAGATTTTTATGTTCAAACACCTTAAACATATCTATCACTGCCTAATATTCTTACACAAAACCTACCAAGAAAATCAGGTGTCACAGGGCTAACTGACAACAAGATCAATATACACTGACTTAAAACATTCTTAGGCTTCAGCAGATGAACATTTTTTTTTCATTCCTAGGATTTTATTAGAATTTGGCTTAGAATGGAATAAAAATAGCAAAAGAAACATACTAAATTATGAGCTTTTGCAGTAAAGTGATGATGATATCTTACTCATTTTGTTTATCTTTTAGCACATGGAAGACTACCTGGCAAATACAGTAGACAACGTGAAATTGATTTTTTTGGATTAAGGTAAAACAGACATTGTACAGATCTCTGGCTCATCCTCCTCCTCCTTTAAGTAGAGGTCATTTGTTCCATCCTCCTGCAGGTCAGGCATTATTCTCTTGATATACACTTGGGATCTGGGGCATAAATCACCATAAGCAACTTGCATGTTTACCTAACTAAGTCAATTTAGATCCTCTAACTAAAAAGGGAGTCTATTTTCCTGATTCAGATTATATGAAAACAGGAGATTTTTAATTTCTGTCTGCTCCTAAAAAATGGAATGCTTTTAGGTGGTATATATTAGAAATGTAAAATACTTTGGTGAAGAGACTATAAAGAAATTGTTTCCAACCTCAACAATTTCAATTTAAAATTCTCATTGTTAAGATAATCACTACAGTCAAAATACACTCTAATGTGCTACTCCAAGTACAGGTGGATAAAAATACTGATGAGACAGAGATCTTGTTAAAGAACACTGCAGAGAAAGTGGAAAAAAAAAAAAGAGGACTAAAGGTTTTAAATACAGGCACCTGAAAGAGTGGACCTTTTCATTTTTGTTCTGCTGCCCAGCCTTCAGATCCCACAGGAACATCACAACATTCCAGGTCCTTACCATATCTCTCTCACCAGCCCTGGGATATTTGGGGTACAGGGCACTGTTTGGTTCAATGCTCTTCAAATTTAAGGTAATACTATCACTTTTACTATTTTTAGCTATACTTCTACCACTGGAAATAATAAGACCTAAATCAGGGAAGATTCACTGCTGAGGCATTAATTGGTGTAGGGCAGACCTACTGGGATACAAAGTATTAATTCTTCTTGTCTTCCTTAGTAACAGAATCTCAACATCTCAATGCTACGATATTTTTCAGCTTCACTTTCAACTCGGACTCCTATGACTGCTATTTGGCTAGTGAGATATAAACAAAGTATGGTGTAGAACTTCTAGTATCCAGTCTGGCCATAGTGTCACCCCTCCCCAGTATCCGAGCATAGGATTCATTGTCCTTATTACCAATCAATCAACAATCAACTGTGTCAAAAGTATATGGCAGGCAAATCTTGAAGAGGGAATAACAGAAACCACAGGAAAACAGGTCTGTCCCTCTGTGGAAGAAATCAATTTTCCTCAAATGTTACTAAACAGGGAATGTACCTACTCAGTTTCAGTAGAAATTCTCATTCAAAGGTTTTCTGAAACACTGGACTGAATATAGAGTAGTAGGGGAAGACACCACCGATAATAGGAATAGTGTTGCTGTGCTGTCCATAGTGTGGGAGGGCACAGGAAAAAGCACCCTCAACTCAAACAAGAGCATGGTAATTTCAGGCTTCATTAGAAACACAGGGAGATGAAATTGATGTAAGCCAGACAGAAAAGAATCAAGATCAGTAAGGAAAGAAAATTTAATTTCAAGCCTCTAAGGAGAAACTATAAATAATGCAAAGTTTAAAACATATTAGCTAAAATAGATCATGGTATCTCTTTCTCAAACTAAACAGCTAAACTTGAAATTCGCTTCTTGAAGACTTTTCGATCATGAATATTTAAAAGCAAATCCACGTATTTGCCAGATAGAAAAAAGTGTTTGGGAGGGAATTATTAAAATGAAAAGTCTGAGATGATATACACCAAATATTAATGCTGACATGAATGACTACAGGTTACTTTCCCTTACTTCCTAATACCTGCATGTATTCTTTAAAATTCTTAAATTGTCAATGTGTAATTTTTGTAATTAGAAAGACAAAATGCTTATGCAAAAAAGGAAAATGTTTAAGCTGTTATACAAAACATTGTATGAATATTAGACAGGGAAAGCTTATCAAGTCCAAACATTTCCCAAATATCCTCCATAAAACAATCTATTAACTTGCTCTTAATGAAAGAATAGTGCCTCCTAACAATACCCATTTTGGGATGCCAGTAATGGTTTAGACCAGGGACTTTGAGTTGTAGACTAGAGCCTTGCTTCTCAAAGTGTGGATCAGTAGCATGAAGACCACCTGGAAACAGATGCGGCATTGCAGTGGAGGAAAAGAGGAGATTTTAAATTTCTTGCTGCTCGTAAAAATGTAGTGCTCAAAAGTGATATACACAGGAACTGTAAATATTTTAGTAGAGAGAATATACAGAAATTAACTTTATAACTTGAACAATTTCAATCTTATAATCCTTATTCTGATTAGAAATGCAGAATCTCTGGCCCCAACCAGACCTACATGAATTAGAGAATTGGGGTATTTACTGGATAATTACTGAATTAGGGGACTTATTCTACGTCCTGTTGAAAAAAAGTTTCCACCTCTAAGTTTACATCAGATACCCTAAGAAAACTGTGGATAGTGACTTTACAGATTTAAACTAAGAGATCTAGAAATAAAATTACTTAGTCTCTCACAACTTCTATATGAAATGTTTTCCATCTATGCCTGCTTACAACAACGACAAAACAATAAAAACCCTTAGTTCTACTCCATCAAGAGAGCCGCTAACATTCATTCGGCCTTTACCATGCACCAGCCACAAGGGTAGGTGCTTGCCTTAGCTGCTGTGTTGCTGAACCCCGCTGAACCCCACTGTCAGCATTTAGGAATGCCCTACTGCAGCCCCTCTGGATTTTGGCTGAGCCTGTGACCTTCTTTAGCTACCAGAAAGTGGCAGAACAGATGCTGCACCAGTTCTAGGCCTGCGCTTTGAGAAGTCCTAGCAGTCTCTGTTTTACCCTTTTGGAAGCCTTGACATGCCATGTGGTATGTTCAGTTGCTCTGCTGATGAACCATAAGAAGGGACCATGTGGAGAGGGAGAGGCCCTCAAACAACAAGGGGATGAGGGAAGAGCCCAATGGCCCCAGCATCATTGCCAGGCAGGCTGCCAGATGAGTGACGTCATAGGGTGAACACCGAGGAGAGCAGGAGAAACGTCCACCTGATCCCAGCCCAGACAGATGTACTACTTACAGCCACTAAGTTTTAGGGGGGTTTGCAACACAGCAATAATAACTGAAATAACACTGTATAGGTATCTGTCTGTTTTCAATCTCAAAACAGCCCTAACAATTAGGTATTATCAATATTCTCTTTCTATACAGGGATTTAACAAATCTGAATAAGGCCATGCTCAGTAAGCACAGAGACACAGCTAGGGCTTCCATGCATACAAATTTACATATTACCCAAGACCCAGCAGCTCAGCTTCGGATCTGAGCACAACATTTCCTAGGACGGGCCTGGTGTTGCCCCATCTGTAAAGCAAAGTGAGCCATTTCACTGGTGTCCAAGACCCTTTTCAGCTGGAGAGTCCCATCACTCTGGTCCTGGATGTGCTGTTTACATGGTATGGTCTACATCACATCCCTTCTCATTTGCAGGCATCTTCCGTTAAACAAACGACAGAAAAGCAAAAAGCACCCTGAGAATATCACATCCCAACTGTCCAGGCAATCAGAATCCCAGGAACAATCCCACAAGGCTGGAAGGGACAGTCAGTGCATATTAGAACATCCTAAGTACGCTGCCCTTTTAGAATATCTTCAAGCCACTTGCTCTATCAGAAAATCCTTTCAGGCCTTCAAGTAAAAAAGAAATAGAACATGGAAATACTACTTTCTCCTTTGTTGTCTGCTCATTTGTGTTTAGGAAGGCCTTCCAACATGAGAAACACATGGTTAATCACCTCTGAGACCCAACACAACGAAGTGGCCTAGAAAGAGAAAGGGACTTTATGAATTAAATTGTGATATGGCCAGTCAAATCTAATATATTCTAATTTATTTACACAGTAGGTCAATTATCCAAGTGCTCTTAATTCAGCCTGCACCTGATCTTGGTGGCCAGTGAACCACCCAAAGGGCAGCTGGTTTGTGTGTGTGGTAGGGGGTAGAGGGGTTAACATGAATTAGCTGCATTTTTACATTTTCCTCTTTTTCTACTATTTAAGCTAACATGGGCTGCTGACAAAGTATATTTAAGTAGAGGGAAAAAACACTAACATACTCTGTATTCTACAATGAAAACATATTCTCTATGGCCTTTTTCTAGTCAATATATATGGAGTACCCACCAGATTCACACTATAACCATCTTTTTGAAGAAAAATATACTGCAACAGCTTTAAGGAAATATTAGTACCACCTTTAGAAAAAACCTATTACACTGAACAACAGACCTCCAAGTACCCTCACTGGTACTAAAGGAGCATCAACCACAAGATGCAAAGCTGGACTACAAGCCCACATGCTAATAAAGGCAGGCAGCAGACGTACTTTAGAGGCCAACCACTCCTTTCTCTAAAACTTCATCTTTAGAATAGGCCTAAAATGAATGTCAAAGAAAAACATGCATTTGTCTTACACTTACTATGAAAGCTTTGTTTGCTCATTTGCTCAAGGGTCCATTTAAATTTGATTCAGCTCATATATTTGTGTTATCCTAGAAGAGAAATTTATCAAGGAAGAACAAAAATACTGAATTATGCCTTTGTAAGTGAGAAAAAGTAGGCCAAAGCTCTTAGGATGAAGACTGGATCACTCAATAACAAAGAAACACAGGGATGAGCACACAGAACTGTCCAGTCTCTCACATAAAAGCATATTGGTCTTACTAGGCAGAGCCAAGGGGTCCCTGCCTAAAGCCAGTCAAGGACTCAGACTGCTTTGACCTTTCTCCTCTGACATGCAAGTCTACCATAATAGGGTTATTTCTTAGTCCAAAAGTGCTGCTAGCACTCCTGCCATTATAAAGGCATTTCAAGCATCATGAAAGAACAGGGAGAAGTTTTACTTTAACACCTGCTTCACCTTCTTAAAAACAACCTTGCCGAAGTCCCACACCATACTTTGGTTTATATCTCACTGGCCAGAAAGTAGTCACATGACTCCACATAGCTGACAAGGAGATTGAGAAATATCACAGAATTGGCGTTCAGTTGATATTCTGCTACTAAGGAAATAAATAATTGGTATTGACTTTTAGATTTTGCTCAAAATCAAGCAACCATCCACTTAATATAGACTACTATATATTTAGGAAACTATCTATGAACCTACGATAACCACAAGCCTAAAGCCTAAAACAGATACACAAAAATACATTTTTTTAAATCCAAGATTAACAGTTAAGAAAACCATCAAATCACAGGAGAAGAGTATAACAGAGGGAGAAAGTAGCAGAGAGAAACTACAAAAACTACTAGAAAACAAAACAAAACAAAAACTACTAGAAAATAATTAATAAAATGCCAATAAGTACCTACCTATCAATAATTACCTTAAGTGTAATGGATTAAATGTACAAATCAAAAGACACAGAGTGGCAGAATGTATAAAGAAACAAGACCCATCTACATGCTGCCTGCAAAAGACTCATATCAGACCTAAAGATATGCATAGATTGAAAGTGAAAGCCTGGAAAAAGATACCATGCAAATGAAAGGGAGAAAAAAATAGGAATAGCAACACTTATATCAGAGAAAATAAACTTCAAAACAAAGAAAGTAACAAGAGATAAAGAAGAACATTACATAATGAGAAAGGGGATCAGTCCAACAAGAGGATATAAAAATGGTGAATATCTATGCACCCAACATAGGAGCATGTAAATTTATAGAACAAATACTAACAGACCTAAAGGGAGATAGACAGCAAAATAATTATATAAGGCGACTTTAACACTCCACTTACATCAATAGACAGATTATACAAACAGAAAATAAGTAAGGAAAGACACATTGAATGACACATTAGACCAGATGGACTTAACAGATATATAAAAACATTCCACCCAGAAGCAGCAAGATACACATTTTCCTACAATGCACATGGAACATTCTCCAGAATAGATTACGTTAGGACACAAAAACAGCCTCAATAAATAAAAAATTTTGAAATAGTGTCAAGCACATTTTCAGACCACAATGGTATGAAACTAGAAATAAATTACATGAAGAAAACAGAAAAAACAAACACATGGAGGTGAAACAACATGCTTCTAAATAATTAATGGATCAATGAACAAATCAAAGAGAAAACCAAAAAATACATGGAGACAAATGAAAACAAATACAACAGTTCAAAGTATGTGGGACACTGCACAAGTGATTCTAAGAGGGAAGTCCAAAGCAGTACAGGTCTACCTCCAAAAACAAGAACAATCCCAAATAAACAATCTAAACTCACAATTAAAGAAACTAGAAAAAGGAGAACAAATGAAACCTAAAGTTAGTAGAAGGAGAGGTATAATAAAGATCAGAGCAGAAATAAATAAAATAGAGAATAAGAAACAGAAAAAAAATATCAATGAAACCAAGAAATGGTTCTTCAAGAAGTTAGATAAAACAACCACCTGACCAGACATATCAAGAAAAAAATAGAAAGAACAGAAATAAACAAAATCAGAAATGAAAAATAAGTTACAAGCGATACCATAGAAGTACAAAGATTTACAAGAAAATTCAATGAAAAATTATATGCCAACAAATTGGACAACCTAGAAGAAACAGACAAGTTCCTAGAAACTTACAACATTCCAAGACTAACCCAGGAAGAAAGAGAAAATCTGAACAGATTGATCACCAGTAACGAAATTGAATTGGTAAGCAAAAAAACTGCAAAGTCCAATACCAGATAACTTCACAGTTGAATTCTACCAAACATTTAAAGAAGAGTTAATACCCAATCCTTCATCAAGTATTGCAAAAAATAGAAAAGGAGGGAATACTTCCAAACTCATTCTATGAGGCCAGCTACACTCTAACACCAAAAACAAAGGCAATGCAAAAAAAAAAAAAAAATTAGAGATCAAAATCCCAGATTAACACCCATGCAAAAAACCTCCACAAAATATTAGCAAACCAAATACAAAAATACGTTAAAGGGATCATCTATTATGACCAAGTGGGTCTTATTCCAGTGATGCAAGGATGGTGCGATACTCACAAATCAGTCAATATGATACACCACATTAACAAAAGGAAGAATAAAAACCATATGGTCATCTCAATAAATGCTGAAAAAGCAGATGACAAAATTCAATATCCACTCTTGATAAAAACTCTCAACACAATGGGCATAGAGGGAACATACCTCAACATAATAAATGCCATATATGACAAACCCATATGTAACATAATACCCAATGGTGAAAAGCGGAAAGCTTTTCCTCTAAGATCAGGAACATACACAATGTCCACTCTCACCACTTTCATTCAGCGTAGTACTGAAAGCCCTACCCATAGTAATCAGATAAGAAAAAGAGATAAAAGGCATTCAAATTAGGCATCCAAATAATGAAGAAGTAAAACTGTCACTATTTTCAGATGACATGATACTAGATATAGAAAACCCTGAAGAGCCACCAAAACACTATTAGAATAACTGGATTCAGCAAAATTGCAGTATACAAAATCAATATTCAGAAATCTGTTGCATTCCTCTATACTAACAATGAACTAACAGAAAGCAAAATCAGGAAAACAAATCCATTAATACTTCCATTAAAAAGAATAAAAATACCCAGGAATAAGCCTAACCAAGGAGGTGAAGAACCTATACTCAGAAACTATAAGACACTGATGAGAGACATTGAAAGAAAACACAAATAAATGGAAATCTATCCTATGTTCATGGATAGGAAGAATTAATATTGTCAAAATGGCCATCCTGCCCAAAGCAATTTACAGATTCAATGAAATCCCTTTCAATGAACTAGAATAATCCCAAAATTCATATAAAACCACAAAAGACCCCAAATAGCCAAAGCAATTTTGAGAAAAAAGCTCCTTGAGTTCAAGCTATACTACAAAGAGACAGTAATCAAAACAGTAATGGTACTGGCACAAGAACAGATATATAGATCAATGGAATAAAACAGAAAGCCCAGAAATAAACCTATACATATATGGTCCAATTAATATATGACAAAGAAGCCATTAATATGCAATTAGAAAAGACAGCTTCTTCAATAAATAACATTGGGAAACTGGACAGCTACCTGCAAGAGAATGAAAGTGGATTACTGTCCAACTCCACATACAAAAAATAAACTTGAAATAGATTGAAGACCTAAATGTAAGACACAGAAGCATGAGTAATTTTTTTCTGGATACGTCTCTTCAGGCAAAGGAAACAAAAGCAAAACTGAAAAAATGGGACTACACCAAACTAAAAAGCTCTGTACAGCAAATGACACCATCAATGAAACAAAAAGGCAACCTTCAGTATGGGAGAATATATTCACAAATGATTTATCCAAAATGGGTTAACATCCAAACTATATAAAGAACTCATATGACTCAACACCAAAAAACAAGTAACTTGATTTAAAAATGGGTAGAGGACCTGAATAAACGGTTTTCCAAAGAACACATACAAATGGTTTACAGGCACATGAAAAGATGTTCCAAATCACTAATAATTTCGGAAGTACAAATCAAAACCACAATGAGTTGCCACCTCACATCAGTCAAAATGGCCACTATCCAAAAGACAAGAAATAACAGCTGTTGGCAAGGTGGTAGAGAAAAGGGGACAATCCTACACTGTTGGTGGGAATGTAAATTGGTGCAGCCACTATGGAAAGCAATATGGGAGTCCCTCAAAAAAACTAAAAATAGCAATACCATACAACACAGTAATTCCACTTACAGGAATTTACCCAAAAAAAACAAAATCTCTGATTTGAAAAGACATATGCACCCCTATGTTTATCTCCACACTATTTACCATAGCCAAGCTATGGAAGCAACCAGTGTCCATAAATAGATGAACAGATAAAGAAGATGTGGCACATATACACAATGGAGTATTATTTGGCTATAAAAAAGAAAGCCTGCCATTTGCAACAACATGGATGGACCTAGACAGTATTATGCTTTGTGAAATAAGCCAGGTGGACAAAGACAAATATACCATATGATTCACTTAAATGTAAAATCTAAAAACAAAACAAACAAAACAGCAGTCGACCCATGGACACTAAGAAGTGACTGGTGGTTAACATGGGAGAAGGGTGGAGATGAGCAGGTGAAATGGATGAAGGGAATAAAGAGGCACAAAATCTCAATCATAATATAAATTAGTCATGGGGATGGAAGTACAGCATAGAGAATATAGTCAATAGTTCCATAGACAGTAACTACACTAGTTGCGGTGAAGACTTAGTAATATATACAGCTGTTGAACCACTATATTGTACACTTGAAACCAATATAATATTGTGTATTAACTATACTTTAATAAAAAAATAGATTGGAAAAAAAGAGAATTGATAGCGGGCATCCCATTAGTCCTATCTTACAGTAATTGTTTTGGGAATAAATTTTCTGATTGAGGTCTTATAATTTCCAGTTGAAGAAGTATAGCTGAAATCAATGAAGTGGTAATAACAATACCTTAATTCTGAAGAACTTCTATGCAAAAGTTATAATTTGGCTTATACAATAATCACATGAGAGTAACAATTACAAGGATATCAGAAATTAGTAGTAGTATTTATCATTTATTGAATATCAGCTTATTTACCTTGAGCTACAAATCTTCATATCAACTTTACAAGTTTTTATTAACTCCACTTTATGGAGAAGTCACTGACTTCTGAGACAGAAAATTACTTTTCTAAGTTATACTTCACTCGGAAGAGATAGAACTGTCGTACCACACCCAAATCCCTCCCGATCGCACTGGTATTAATCATTACCATGAAAAGGCTATTAATACTCCCATTTTACAATTGAGGAAACTAAAGTTCAAACAATTAGAATGCTTTAATTTACTATAGTTATAATTTAATATAATTTCAAACCAATGGTAGGATTTTGTCTGTAAAGTGATTTTTTTACCTATTAGCTCTCCAGCTGTCTAGAGAGAAGGAATCAGAAAATCTGGGTTCTCATCCTGACTCTGTAGGTTAATAATGATCCTGATTAGATTGAAAAATAATACATGACCACTGAGAAGGGCAAATTCAACCAATGCAGAAAAGAAGAAAGTAAAAACACCTCCAAAATACCACCAGTGAGAAAATATAGCCAATGTGAACCATTTGGTGAACATTCTCAGGGGTTTTCTCATCCAGATTTATAGATGGGGAGGAGGAAGGAAAGGGCGAGAGGTTAAAAGTTTGCCTAAAGTATCTGAGCTGAGGAGGCAGGTTTCAGGTCCACTCCACACAAGCCGCCAGTACTTCTGACACAGCCTCCATGAGGCTCACCTTTCCTGCTGAAAGACATTCCATACAAGTGCATGACAGAAAATTCTATAACAGAGACTGTACCTTTCTTCGGTGGACTTTTAAGAAAATGCCTTTTTGTGTTCTCTTCCAAGGACCAAAATGAAGAAGATGAAAAGATGACCATTAACAAATTACTCATGCCATACATGAGTTTAACACCCCAAATAAGAAGGGATTCTGCATATTAACAATGCACCAATGTCAACTTACTTCTCATTTTCTTTTGCCAAGTCTATAAATGTACTTGAAATTGTATGTGTAGATTATATGTTTAAGTGATTCTGGTATTCTAGCAGGTAAAAACAAAACGTAATTAGGTTTTCGTAGAACTACAACAGAGGGTGTACAGAGAAAGGTGGCGTTCTGAGGTGGAATGGGTTTGTGTATCCCTCTCAACAGGTTTTTAATCACATACTATGTATCAGGCACTGAGAAGACAGACATAAATGAGAAAAGAGACTTCCCGTCTAGCAAAAGGTTTCTCAGTCTCGGCCCTGCTATCACTTAGGGCTGGATAACTCCCTATGGGGCTGTCCCGTGCACTGCGGCATGTTAGCAGCATCTCTGTCCTCTACCCACCGGATGCCAGTAGCACATGCCGCTCCAAAATGACAACACTGTCTCCAGATGTTGCCGAACGTCCCTAGGGAGCAACATGATCTCAACTTGAGAACCACTGATTTAGTAGATTTCCCCAGTTCACACAATCTGGGAAGAATTTCAAAGGAGGTAGTGATTACTTGGGCTACTCAAAGTTGAGCAGGGGTGGGAGAACATTTTGGGACAAGGCTACCTGGTGCAGATGGTAGCACCTGTCCCAGCAGTGGTAGGTAAGGTTGTTTGGGGCCAGATGATACGAGCTTCTGAATCTTTGACTCAGGGGCTTAGAATGTAGTCTGGAGATCAACTCAAGTTTGTGAGCAGCAACTCAGACAAAATGCACAAAAAGCAAGTCCTATGAGGTGAGGGTGAGGGTATGCTGCTCTGGCTTCTGCCCTTTTATTGGTTCATCTATAGACAAGTGGGGGATGATGTATTTACAACCTCTCTAAAACTGTCTGCTTAACCAAGTGGCTAAACGCCACTGAAATTTTTCCGACTTTTAAAATAGAAGTATTTTCACACATAGAAAGTATTTTACATGTTGCCTCACACACACAGCACTTTCATCAATGTTAATTCCTCATTGTTAACATTGGTGTTTCCATGCTGATTAAAGGAAGACAGGGTAATGATGGCCAATGGCATTTGGCATTTCTCAAATCTGTCTCCAAAATTTTGGTACCTCAGAACTGTTAAAAACAGCTACATACACATACAGATGTGCACACAGAGAGAATTGTTTTCTTTCCAAAATTTATTTTTTAAAAAGGAAACCATTTATGACAAGGAATATAAGATAGGAGAAATTTTTTATCTCTATTTATTTTGTTATAAATGCTTAAATTTCCCAACTTACATTTTCCTGTACAATAAGGACACGTTATTTCTTTTATCTTTTTTTAAAGCAATTAATGTCTATGTTGTTTATGAAGCCACCTTTTTCCTGTCCTCTCTTGTAAGTTCATGTTTATGTCCCACTACACTTGAGATATTAAAAATATTGAAAACACTGTCCTGATCAAGTTGACTGGGACTATATGCAACAACCCCAGCTGGGAACCTTGAGGTCAAACCAGGGCCAGGGGCCACCTTGAAATGAGGAGGACGAAGGGTCATCCTATGAAAAGGTCAAGGAGAACAGGGCTCTGCCAGATGTCTGCATACATCACTCCACGGCCAACAACTGAGAGAGTGAAATAATCTCAAGCACATATTCAAATAGCCATCAGTGTCGTCAGGAGGCCAGGGAAATGCATCTGCCAACGCCTAGACAACTGGGTGTCACTGTTTAGAAGTTTGAGGGCCATCCCTTCCTGCACATATGAGGCAATTTTCTCCCGTGACACGGTACGTTTTGTCTTCCTGAACATTTAACCTCCAGATTTGGACAGCAGAGTTCTGCCTGGGCCCATTCCTTTAGAGAATGCTCGAATGATTACTGAAAGTGACACTTTTCTAATTATTCTGTCAAGCATCCATCTTGGAAGTTCCCAGTTCCTCAGCGCTCTGACAGGACAATCAGTGCTCTACTTAAAGTGTAAGCATGGGGTTCTCTGGACCTGGGACAGCTCCCTACATGTGGGCAGAAAGGAAAAATTCACAAGAAGGTGAGAAGTCCTCGCAGGACTGAAATTTTACCAGTGTGTGCACACACCCCTCTAAGGAACACTTCTCTAACTGGGGACATCCTTCATTCCAAGGGGTCTTTTTCCAAATCTCAACCACCATGGCTAGAATTTACTCATCACTCACTGTGACTGCTGGAAATGCCATCCAAAGGCACAGGGAAAAGCCAGTGTCAAAGACCTCTAGCTTCAGGCTGCCCAGGGGTACAGGAGATGCACAGACCACCCCCAACTCCAAATCTAACCTCACCTTACTGCCTTTCTTATACTCTGGGTTTCAAAGCAGGGGAAGTGGGGCGGGGTGAGGGAGGTTGCAGCACAAGAACTTTCACAACAGGAGAAATTACTCTTATTAATCAAATTCAGCTAAATTTTACTCACTGGTTCATCTCCAAAAGTCCTCAATCTATTAACCAAGGTTCTGCTTCTATTTTGCCCTTGGGAATGGTACTGCATGTAATTTGTGAGACAATGTGTAGAAAGAGAAATTAAATCGGTGGGTCAGTATTTCATTGGGTTTGAATGTGATGGTGAAGATCTAAACAAGCTGTCTTAACACCAGAGCTGCGTGCACAGCATGGTGTGAAAAATCAAGAAGGGGAACAGGTTATGTGATGAGTGACAGCCACCAGGATGACTAAGAAGAGGGATTTAACAAAATGACTGCTTGAAACACAGGATGGGTGAAAAGAAACCATATTTCATATTTTTACTGCATTTTCAGAATCCCAAAGGCTTGGAGAGAGAGGAGGTAACTGAAAAGCAGATAGGGCTGAGTTGTGCAGACCAATACTAACAAGAGTCCTAACCACTCTTCTTTCTTGTTCCCTCTTCCCTTTCCACAGTGTATTCCATCTTTGTCTCCGATTTCATCCTTCTGGTGCTAAAAGCCTTTCAGGGACATGCCATTTTATTGAGAATGAAATTCAAACTTCCTACTTCGGTCTAAAGTCCTTCCTGAGCTGGCAGAGCCTGTCTCTCCACTCCCACTCAGGTCTCCTCCCTGGCTCTGCAGCTCAAACATGGAGCTGTTTCCTCCCTTAGAGCCTTTGTAATGGCTTCCCCCTGCTCCTTCCACTTAGCCCCAGATAGGCACAAGTTAATTACTTTAGTTCATTCAGGTTTGAGTTCAAGTGTCACCTTCTCAGAGAGGCTGTCCCTGGTCACCCCATCGAAAGTGAACTGCTTCCTTGCTGGTGAGGCTAGGAGAGTGCAGCTCAGACTTGCAACTGCAGGGAACACAACTAGCTGCTTTGGTGCCCAGGCCACCCTGCCCCTAGTCTGCTCCCAGCCAACTGTCAGGTGTGGAGGGACACTATAGCAGGCCAATTCCTGGGAGGCCTGGGACGCCTCTATCAGCTGACCATGGCTCTAGGACTCCCTAAAAGCCCTGCCAAACCTTCCTCATGCTACCCATCAGTGTAGGACACTTCCCCACCCAACTTTCCTTCCCTCTCTCCTTTACTCAAGGTCACACCTGCATCTCAGAGTGATGGCTCTCCCAGACTCTCCTGGTCCCCTATTTTATGTTCTTTCAAAGATACTTGCCCCAAGAAAATCCCTGTGCATATGAATCCTGTACTGGTGGTATCTGGGACCCTGACAAACATCCTTGCTCTCACTTCATTCTGGTTTGTGTTCTTACCACCTACTGCTAGAGAAAATGATCCAGAATGGCACCCAGCAGATCTGCATGTTAACCAAGCGCTCCAGGTGGTTCTAGGACATGCTCAAGTTGAGAAACAATGACCTATATTATACTAATTATAGTCAGAGTAAGAACCAGGACTCAGTCTTACCAATTCTCAGTTTATTTCTCATCAACTAGCACTCTTAATAACACACACAACTCTTAGATTATATCTTTGTTTAGGTACTCTGCTTTCACAAATCAAGTGCTGGTCAGTTTTTACATCTATTTTTTTTTTGTAATATATACTTAATAAATGAGCATTAACTGACCAGCTAGGCTGAAGGATTTCTACCACATTGATTTGATCATGGCTGACTGCCTCCACGTATCTAACTGGCTTTGTAGCTTTTAGGCAGTAAAAATAAACTTCTCAATTTATATGGCTCTCCTGTGAGGGAATCTTAATCTCACATTCTGCCATTACTAACACAGAAGGGCAGCTATCAAGATGGTGTCTGGCAAGATGAAACGGCACTGAAGTTTGTCACTATCGATTTCTATGTGGTAAAACCCGTATCTTGTTTGTTTTCTTCCTTTTAGATCAAGTACTGGGATCTCCAGGAAGAAATGCTAAGGTTTTGGTGAACAATGATGGCTCAGCCACAGGGCAAGCAAGTATGGTAATGACAGAATGGACTGATTTCAATCAGGGAACTTATGGACGGTTAGGTATGAAATATTATCTGCCTGGACAGATCCTTTTATCTAGATAGAAGGATATAACATGCTTTATTGCTTACAAAAGGGCAGCAGCAGAAAGTTTCCGTTTCAATGTAAATCCTCAACTATCTTTCCCTGGGGTGGGGGGAAGGATAGTACACTAGTCAGTTATAACTTTAGATACAAGTCAGGATACTGAAAAGTAGGAATACTTAATTTTTTTTTTAATGACCAAGAAAGGGAACTTCCACAATGATACAAATTCAGAGATGAATTTAGAGACCTTCTGTACTAATGAATGATCTCTGGCCTGCAAAACCATCTGTAGAATTGAAATGTTCTCTACAATTTTGTTTTTTCTCTTCTTGAGGTCAATGATAGAAATACACTTAATTATATAATTACTCTCTGAAACTTCAGTTTTATTATACTAGCCAGAATCTTTTAAACTTGTAAGTCAAATAATAGCTCTAATGTATTTTTCTAATCTCAAAAAATGAGAAGCATGACATTTTTCAGTTTCTCACGATTTTCTTACCAAGTACAAAGGGTTTGGTCAAAGTGCATATCACACCTGGTTAAGCTCTAGAAAGAACAACTTTGCAGGTGAGGTGAGGAGAAAGCATCTCCATTGCCTTCCTACAAACATGAAGAAAAGATGAAACGGAAAGGCCCAGGTTTTTCAGATAGAGTTTTAGTAAATGGATGTCTTTGGAAACTTAAACTGTGATTTTACCTTGAACAAGTATAGAGTAGAATGTCCTTCAAAAGGAGTATTCAAAAACCATGAAATCTTTATTCTCTCAACAAATATATTTTGAGGAACAACTCTATGAACATAACATAATAACCAAGAGTAACTGGAAGTGAACAATAGCAAGAGTATATGTGCTAAAAGTGTGATGTTTCTTATTAGGTCACTTAATAGTCATAATACCCTGGGGAACTGTTTCTATTAATACATCCATTTTGCTGGCAGGAAAAAAATGAGTTTTAGAGGAGGTAAGTCACTTGTCAAGGTCCCATTGCTAAGAAGGACAGAGCTGGAATTTCATCCCAGGTTGACTTGTAAATGGTCCAGGTTCTTAAGACTACACTATATTATCTAACATTGAGCTAAATATTAAATATCCTGAAGAATATAATTCATGTCCTCAAGAAAATTTATTGGGAAAGGCAGACAGGAGAGGAAGTAACTACAACTCACTTGCTCAGCCGAGCACTACATGAGGGGCAAATGTGTGGAATAAAAGCAAGTTTGAGGCAAGAAATTCTACAAGGCATAGTGATGGGCCAGGTAAAGATGGAGTTTAACTGAAGAAAAGGTCAGACATCCAGCTCACTTATATTTGTTTCCTGGCCTGATCTTACATTTGTTAAAGCATTTTCCCTGGAATAATTCACTTATTTCCTCAAAAATATTTTTTTGGCACCTACTATGTCCTGAAAGAGTGTAAAATGTGGACTCTGACTTCATGAAAGTCAGCCTAGCAGGGGAGGTTATGCAGCTTTCAAAGACAGTCACGTAGTATCTCCCACCACACAGGCTCTTCTGTGCCATGATTCTGCCACTCCCACATTTAGAGATGGGGTTGGTTTCCTCCTTAACCTGGGCAGGGCCTGTGATTGCTCTAGAAGAATTTGGTGAAAGTGACACAGTGCCAGTCCCAACCTGGCAGTCTCCATTTCCTATCTCTTGGAAGCTGGTCACTCTGCATAATCATTTTAAGACCACCATGCTATGAAAAGGCCAAGCCACATGGACAGAAAGAGACAGGCTAAGGAGGAATAAGGAGCCAGACATGTAAGGGAGTAACTTGATGTGTAGCCATGAATGACTGTAACTTTGTGACAGACTCCAAGTAGGGACCACACAGCAGAGCCCAGCAGACCACAGGGCCATGAGGGATGGATACACTGACACATTAAGCCGCAGTGTAAGCTTGAGGCTGGTTTGTTAGGAAGCAATGCATAATAGGAATAGGACTGAATACAAAATTGCACATAAGACTACACAATTAAACAAGAAGTAGACTACAATTTGAGAAGTCACAACAAGGAATATACCCTTGCCTTCAGAAACCAGGTCTTGAGGGGTTTGTGGAAAGACTGCATAATTACAATTAGTCTGAGACAGGAGAATGAATAGAAGAAAGAAATATAAGAGCAGGGAAGAGTTTAAGGCAGAAAGAACAGCCCAGGCAATGTTCTCAGGATAGGGACGCGCTCATGCATTTCAGGAAGGGAGAGAAGATTAGTAACCAAACTGACCCAAATGGATAAAAACAGGCATGAGGTGCACTGGAGAGCTAACAGGGGCTGGCTCAAAGGCAGTCTTGTAACATGGTGGCCAGTGGGAACTCTGCCCCAGGAGCAGCGGGAATTGAGTAAAAGGAGTGACAGAGACTTGCAGTCACTGTGGCTGTCACAGCAGGATCTCAGAGGAAGTCAACAGGGGATCTGACTGGACACGAGGTCTTGGAGATTCAAGTGCAGGAGGCTCTGAAGTAATAAGTAACCTCTACTCAAGCCTCATGAGGCTAGAAGATTCTTAGCTTTAATAAAATAAATAAAATGAGTGGTAACCAGAGAATTATCTTTCTCAGTTCAAATTTTACAACGCATACAATGAGTTCAGGTATGCAGTCCATACATCAATCAGACCTAATTCAGGGAGTGGAATGTGGCTAAATTAAATATGCCAAAGAAAATAAAAGTAATGGCATGGTTTAAGTAAGAAACTTAAATGAATTTTTCACATTTCACTTGATTTTCTTAGGCCCAAGTTAGTCAAAATGTACACATAATGACCTTCTGAATCTTTAGCTTCTGCTTCAGCTTTCTGCTTCTACCAAGTAAGTAACTGCATTTTCTTATTTCATTTACCTGCTCTTCTCTAAAATGCCCAAGTGTTTTCAATGCCACTATCCAGATAGACAGATGCCCCCTGCCTGTCCACCCTGCACACTGACCATATAAGAGAGAAGAGCTGCTTTCCAAGCATGGCTGCTGCACATCTGGAACACTCTACTCCTCTGTCACGAGGAGGGCCATGGAGGGTGACAAGCTGCACCAAAAGGGAGACCAGAACTTTGCTGCCTGGGGCCAGAAACCCTAGGAACTGTAACAAGAAAAACTTGGAGAATATACTTGTTGCTAACAGTGTTGAGATCTGAGAGGGTCTTCACCTGTTTTGTTTGATTGCTTTAGTGCATTTTCTAAGATAAAGAATTACTCAAGTAGCAGTTATTAAAAATCATAGTACCAGTGTTGTTAGCATGGTATTCAAATGACACTCGGCCAGAGGACCCAGGGAAATTTGAAATCTCTCAGCTTTGACCCTGAGGTGGTCTCACAAGGCCAAGGACAGAAATAATGTACAGCAAAGTAAGGTAGCCAATGTGACCTCTGATATTAGCCGAGGTAAGAATTCCAAAACCTTGTTAAGACAGAATTTATGCTCAGGGCTGCTTCATCCACGCTAAGTTCAAGGCTTTAGAACATCAGTATGCTCTCCCTATTCCATGCTCCAACTCCAACTCCCTGTTTCGGTTTCTTAACTTGTCACTCCACTGAAACCAGAAAGCCTCACTCTTCTCCAGTTACAAGAAAAGCAGCCAGAAAGAAAGACAGGAAGCATATGGTATTGATTCCACAAATGTCTACAACTGGTTTGATATATACTGGTCCTGCCTTCCCCGAGGCTGGATACAAAAGAGGAGAGTGTGGGAAATGATGAGGAGGAAGACGAGAAAAAAGAAAGCTGATTGGACCAGTTTTAGGAGAAAATCTTGCTGTGTTACCCTCAGAGAAGATCTCTGACAGGGACCACAACGTGCCTGGGCTCAGCACCTTTTGAATGGACACTGTGACTGCCCGCCAGGATGCTGGCCAAACCAAATATGTTTTAATGAAACATGTCAAACAAATCAGGTCTATGGCTTCCCTCTTCCTTACAGCAGTTGTGAGGAAAAAGTAGACTTAAGGAACTTGTGCCCCCAGAGGTCCCAATGTGATTGATAAAGCTTATTAAACGTGCGTGCACACACACATAGATGCTTCACAAAATCATCCATATTACTACCCAAAAAGAAGCACAAAAAAAAAAAAATACCTGATGGTCTTAGTTTAAGACATACAAAGTGATTGAAATAATTCAATGTTATATATTACTGAAAAATTCAAGTCTAGTTTCACCTCAATCACCTAATTTACCCATCCATGAAAATCCATAAAATGAGTCCAAGGAGAACATAGCAAATAAGTTCCTTCTGGGACTCTAATTCGAGACAGCTTTAACACAGGAATATTTCTCTCTTCAACACAAAGAAAAGTTAAAATCTAGAAAATTCACATATTCATATTTTACTACTGACTTTTACACTGAAAAAAGAATTTTAAAAGATGTTTCCATTTGCTGGATGCAAAGTCTATAGTAACAACAAAGTGTCATGTATTTAGTGCCAGATCCAAAATCTGATAACCACATATTTATTATGATATACTAGATTTTTATGTGACTTTCACATTTTATCACATATCCTATTTATTAGGTCATCTTATAATGAAATAGCCTTGGTAATAACAATTTGTTTTTACCCAACTGTCACTATTACAGTAAGATTTATTTAGTTTAATTATATACACACCCTCTGAAGACATCTGTTAATGTCTAAGAATCTATTTGTTAATCAGTTTTTATTTAACACTTGGGATCATTTAACAAAATGTTTTGTTCAGGGAATGACAGAAGCCAACCTAACTCAATTAAATAAACAGTCACCAGAATGCCATTTTAGGAAAAAACAGCAAAAAATAGAATTCTTCTAGGTTTAGGTGTAAGGTCAAAAAAAAAAAAAATTAACATAGTTCCAGGTCTCCAAGGGGGACAAAAACACATCATATTTCCAATTCCATTTACAAATTACACCACAAAACATATCAAAGATGATAATTTTATGTGGCAGCAAAAAATATGAAGCCAGCTAAATATCTTAACAATAGGAAAATGACTAAAATATAAGGGCGTATTCACATTATGGAACACGATATGGCCACTTAAAATCTTGTTGCAGAAAAACATTTCATGTGGTAAAATGATTTGAGTGTATCGTTAAGTGGAAAAAACAGTAGGACAAATTTTAATTTAAAATGTATGTGTATTTATACAGAAAGAAAAAGAAAATACTGGAAACACTCCGATTTTTAATAATAGTTATTTATGAGGTAAAGAATTATGGGTGACTTTACTTTATTCTGTGTGTTTTTCTGTATTTCAAATCCATTACAATGACCATGTGTTGAATTATGAAATGAAATTATTTTTTGGCAATAAAATGTATTTCAGTGATACTTAATTCCGGATATTTTTTGAAAAATTAATAATGTAGAAATTATTTAATAATTCTGAAAAGAATTGAGTATCAAAGGATATGTTTTAGACATTGTTAAAAAAGAAATGCCTTCTGCACCAATCTCCCAGATAATCATTTAGAGTACTGACTACAAAGTGAAAAGTCTATTATAATAAGCATCACACACTTTATTTTGGGTTTAGTTTCATGTGAGTTTTGACCCAACTTCATTTTAAAAAGAGATTTCATTTAGGAAAAGACATAAGACTGTTTTCTATAATTCTGAGTATCAAACACTACCAGTCCTAAACTCCTCAAGGCTTGCCAAGCACAGCAATAAAGTTGCGATTAAAATGGTTTTAATTAAAACCATTTACCTTAGGTAAATAAAATAAGAGTCCATATTGGTAATTGCTCCTTGACTTACAAGCCGGCTCTGCTCTTCTTTAAGGGGGCTACTGGTGGCATCCCTACTGATGGAAAACAGTAGAAAGTCACAGTCATCTTCTTTGCCCATCAGAAATTATGACAGACTCAAGGAAAGTTAAACATATTCAAATTTTCTAGAATTTACATTTTCTAGACATTTAAGAGAGGAACAGTGCTGTGTTGAAATATCTTAAAAATAACACGCCAAAAAGAAGCTTATTAGCTATGTTGCTGGTCTCATTCTATGGATTTCCATGGATATATCAAGTATCTGACAGAGATGAAATGAAATAAGATTTGATTTGCTTGGTGACTATAAAGGGTTTGGCCCCCTTCCAGAAGAATATGCCAAATCTTCCTGTATTTGCTCAGATTTAACTCGCCTTATGATATTATTTCTTTCATATTTGGAAAGTGTCACCCAATTCAAGATACTGTTGCATATAGTTTTAAAATCATTTTTAAAGGAAGCTTCACTTAAAATCATATTTAGACACATACTTTACTGACTAATGTAGCCTTCCTTTAATTTATGTTTACTACTTTTGTTTCTAATGCCCCATTACAAGCATCCAGGTCATTCACAATTCCAATAGGGCTTATATTTGGTCCTTTCCTACTCCAGAGATTTCTTCCTCAGGAAAGCCCCATTCCAGTCCCAGAAAGGGGAAGAGGCCCAGGAGTGTGGATTGAGGCTTCATCTCTTTCTAGCTATCCAAAAGGTGCAACCCACAACCTACCCATAACCAGCACCTTCCCCATCCTCTGAGTTGTCACTCATGACAACAAGGCATACGTGTCTAGCTCCAACTGCTATTTCCTTTCCTGATCTGAAAAGATGAAAGGAGAAAAAGGAGAATGTGTGCTACCAAGTGACGAATAAAAACAGAAGCACTGGAGTCTTATCAGTCACGCCGTTCATATTAGTGCTACATAAGTAAATGGCATATGTAATCGACCAAAATATCACCATGCATATTACTCTGAGCTCCCAAATCACAGCTGATAACCCCTGACATGATATGAGTATTTGCTGTGTACTTCATATTAGCAAGCAAAATAGCAAGAATAAAATGATATAAACCTAGCTAACTTAAACAAGACTTCAAGAGCTCTACAGTGAAAAGTTGCCAGGCTAATGCCATCTCCTTCACTCATTTGCAATATGGCTGCACCACTTTTATGCAATGACTGCCAAGTGCCAGGTACTGTTAAGCATTTCATGGGTCACTTCACCTAATACCACAAGGTAACTGCACTTTACAGATTAAATAAGTGAGGTATAGAGAGGTGAACCAACTTGCCCAAGGACACACAGCTGGGAACTAACAGAGTTGGAAATCTACTGAGCTCTTTCTGCGACTGAAGTGTAAACTCTTGATAGGTACATAATAACCCTTCTGGCTAGAGCTTGCATATTAAAAAAAAAAAAAAAAAAAACCTAATATGAATAAGACTATTGTGCAACAATTTCTAAGCCCTGGTTTTCACTGATACCTTTATATTTTCATACCATCTTATTTAGTCTCATCTTATACATCAAAGTCACACCAAATACATTTTTAATTTAATTTACATAAATCCAACTACACAAGCCTGGGGACAGAACAAGCAAGTTGAATGAGAAAGTGCCAACATTAATGAGTAAATTCTAGTGGGTGACCTGACTGCCATTCCACTCAAAGGTCATGAGTCCCTGAAAGAGAAGAGAGGGAATCAGCTCCTATCGCTCATTCCCAAACATTCATTAGATCCACATCTCACCACACTACTGGGACTCCCGTGCTTAAAGATACTACAAGGTATGGGTTAATCGGGTAATTCTAAGGATTTTCAAAGCTGATTTCAGTTATAAAAATTGTTTGCCTTATGAGGTCTCTTTAGAGCCTCGCCCTCATGTGGAATATGACTCCCCTTTGCAGCCACCTACTATAGGAATGAAAAGTAGCTCCTATTCTGTGTTTTGTATGGCCCACCCTCTAGGGGAGACACGAACACTCAATAATAGGATATAATCTCAGAAATAGAAGAAACAGCAATGAGGTCTCAGCTTGACATTGAAAATATAAATTAAAAGAGAAACACGCACATCTCAATTCTCCAATGGTAGTTGACATAAAGATGGTCTAATATGCTGATTCTCTGACCACAGAGAAATCAGTATATAAAGAGCTTATACAGAAAGATCAAAATAAACATTAATTTCATTTTTAAGAAAAATAGTGATTTGTCATTCTTCATATATACCAAAGAAAAATTCTGTGAAGACTTTATGCCACGTATTATTAAGAATCAATTTTCTTGACCAAACATAAGAGTTGATTCAACATCTCTCTTAAACCACTTTTCCATGACATTTGCCAAATACTTAAAGATCTGACCACTTTCCTTTTCCCCAAATAGCACAAAGAACCCAGATAACAAATGAAGGTTGTACTTTGTAACAAGAATAGACAGGAAACTAAATCACAGCAAAACACTTACAAATCAAGAGGGGAAGAAAAGTATCAAGAGACATTAAATGCAGGCAGAACAATAATAGGAAGAAAATCTCTGTGAAAAGTAGCAGCTGATAGTAACTTAATCAGGACAAAAATGAATTAGATCTACTTCAGTGACCAAGCTCAAGATGAGGTAATTTCATAAAGTTTTTAGAAAGGCACTTGATGATTACACAACTTGTTGCACTCTACCTTTAGAGAGAAAGGAAATAAAAGTTATCTGTGAGAAAGCTGATCTTCAGCAACATGCATTTACAGACCCAGATGATGAACTTCACCCATTAACTACAAGATTACCTGTAATTCTCATTTGGATAGAAAAGTCACTTCAGAATTGATAAAGTCCTTTTGAGTTTCAGGGAGAGATTTTGCTGCAGAAATAAGAGAATAAAAATCTTAAAACACATGGGGATGTAAAGTGTATGGGGAAAGAAATCAAAAGAAGTGTTAATAGAGTAGAGCTCAGGGCTACTACATGGCACAACAAGGTTATGCTGGGCAAACGCTCAGCTTTGTAAGAATGGTGCACGTGGTGTATTAAACAGGACTTGCTGGGGTGTTAGGGACAGGAAATAAATTCTCACTTAAGGGGAAAAAGAGAATGAATTAGCCCAGAGCTGGGAAGGATGCTGAAGTTGCTCACAGAAGTAAGGAGGAGCTACAGTTACAGTAGTCATTCTTGCATTTCAGCAGACATGAGATTCAACCAAATGGGCTGTTAAAATGAAGATTGCTGGGCCCCATCTTGGAGCTTTTGATTCAGTAGGTCTAAGGGAGGCCAGAGAATGTGCATTTCTATAAACATTCCAAGTGATGTCACTCCTGCTGGTCTAACCACTTTGAGAAGCACTAGGTTGCAGAAACCTAGGCTACAGGAAGGAAGCCTTATGCCTATGGGAGTCTGCACCATACAGCTGTGCCCCTGGATCTTAGTAAGGCTGTCCCCAGGTGGGAGGGAAGATAACCTCCTGGGCCACATTGTTTTAGTTCCTGATCCCAGAGGCAGGTGGGCTTCCTCATGAGCTCCAGGACGAAAGCCACAGAGAGGGAGTGAGGGGCCTGTGGCACAAGACCACCCCTGAAAGCAAGATGCTGTGTCAGGGACACAGCAGCTGGCCTGGGCCGGGTATAAGCATACTCTGCAGGCAGAGGGGAAAGAGAGAACCCAACTGAGGACAGAGAGAGAGGGAAAGAAGCATCACCATGATGACAGGGAATGGGAGAAGGATCACCAAGGAAACAAGAGAAACAACGAGCACAGACAGTATGAGAATAGGATTACCACAGCCCTCAATAAAGTTCACTTCAGCATCAAGACGCACCATGTATAACAAATTCACTTACGATCTTATTTTTTACACACATATCATCTATCTATCTATACTCATAAAACAGTGCTTCTCACATTATCTGCTGTGAAGGACCAATTTTTAAAAACACTCCCTGACAGTCACTGACTGATATTGTTGTAAAATGCAATCAAATGAATTGCTAGAAAATTGATCTTCTGCTTCCATATCACGGCAGTAGCGATGTGCAATAAAAGTTTCTAGATGCTCATTCTGCTTCTGTACTTCTCGTGGCCCTAAGACAAACAGGGCACAGAGTGGAGCTTCTACATAAACTGGCACTGGCCAAACACCATACTCTGAGGATTACTCCTCTAGCCCACAGTGTGCCAGGTCTCTGTCATGACTCCTCAATTCTTTTAAAAGAATGAGCAAAGCTGTGCTCCAGTAAAACGTCATTTATAAAAACAGGCATTGGGCAAGATTTGGTCATGAACTGTTGTTTGCCTACCACTGCTCTACACCGGTTCTTCTCAAACTCAAATGTGTGTAGGACTCACCTGGGATCCTGTAAAAACACAAATGGGTCTGAGACTGCACTTCTAACAGCCTGCAAGTTGATGTCAACGCTGACAGTCCATGGCCCACATACTGAGTCCTAAGGTTCCAAAGACTCTCTCTCTGTGAACCCGGAAACTAGGATGTGACCTCAGGTACAGCAGGTGCTTTATACCAGATCTTCACTGATTCAGAAAAGATTATATTGTCAATTAGGCATGTGTCTTCCTCTGCTTTAAAGGGATGATTGTAATCAGAAAGAAACTGATAAGGATAGCCTCATTGGAACCAATGGCATCAAATATTGAATGGTTTCCCATTTTCTCCATCAGCCAAGAACTTGACACATGGCAGTGATCAAGAGATAGTCCCTGACCTCTGGCTGAATGCAGGAGTAACAAGCCAGGTGTGCTAGGGTGAAGAACTCAGCGTGTAACAAGCCAGGTGTGCTAGGGTGAAGAAGTCAGCGTGATGGTGGAGTTCTAACTTCTGTCCTGTCTTCTGACCTAACTAGGACATTTTTCACTATTTGATAACCTGGTGCAACTTGCAACACATAGTGCTTTTAAGGTTGTATTTGTACAGAAAAACTGAAACACAGAATTTACTTCAGCAAAAGTTACCTTTTCAAGTTTCTTTACTATGTTGTGCTTTTTGCTTCTTTCACTCATCTCTCCTTGGGAATCTGGTCAGCACTCTCAGCATCTAAACTATCTATAGTTCAGCTTAATGCATAAGAAGCTCCACTTACAAAATGCAACCACTAATCACAGGTTATGAAACAAAAAAATACCAGAAATCATCTAAATACAGTATCAGTTGGGTTATTTCCCTCCACACCTGGTACCCAAAGGCCAACCAACATTCTTGGATCACAGTGACATAGTGAAGATTCTAAATCACTAGGTCTCTGACTCAGAGAAATGCACTGCTTGGGATTAATGAGCAAGTGAAATCTAGAAAGTCAAGGGTTAAAGCTCTAAGTGGATTTTCTGTTCACTGTTTACAATCCTAGGGCCTCTGAGTGTTAGAGCAGACTCCTACATGTTTGCTCAAAATATTCTACTGGAGTTCTAATTGAGAAAAAGCGATGTGTCCAGAATGCTTACAGATAACAATTAATGAAAGAACTCAGAGATAAGCAAGAAGAAAAATAATTAACTTGGATTTGTGCCAGCTGCCCCTTGGGATTGCTAACTAATATGTGTGTTCCAAGTGCTCCATTTCATAAGACCTCAAAGGTGATAACAGGCATCCCCAGGAGAGTGTCCTGGATATGCAGATAAAATATCCATCAATGTCCACAAAGGACCTCTAACTGCAAGAGAGTTGCCACCCAAATTAGAGTAAAGCCACAGTGTAAGATATTCAAATGGACAAAACCTGCTTTTTAGGTCCTAATAAAGCAAGAACAATGCTCAGAGCATTTTGGTAAAGAAGTAGTAAGACAAAGGAAAGAGGGCAACTCTAAACAGGACTGGATGTTGGACAGATTCCCTCATTGGCAGTATTTATGTTATTGTCCCCAAACCTGAGTTTGGATAATCATGTAACAATTATGGCACTTTTTTCCAAGGTAAACTTATCAGCAAGGTCTTCTTGGGCAACCCTATTCAAAATAACGATCTCCTGGCATTCTCAGGCCACCCTTTCAATTTTATTTTTCAATTTAGCTAGTATCACTACCTGATATATGTATTTTTTAATATTATATATTTGTTTACTCACTGGCTTTACTGTCTATTCTCACCTATAGAATGGCAGCTCAAAGACAGCAAGACTCTATTTCACTCATTGCTTTATCCTCAGGGTCTAGAAGAATGCCTGGCATATATAGACACAGTATATTCTCATTTAGCTGATGTTTCCAAATGGCTTTCTATCCAGCTTAGCCATTTCCTGGTCTGAAGAACTAGTCCTGATGTCAAAAAGGGGTCTTTGAGGAGCAGACACACAACAGGCTGGGGACCTGCTCCCCCCTGTAAAGTCACTCCTGCTGTGGGATGAGCCTTGTTGACCTCAGGGTTGACACACTGATTTGTACGTACGGCTGAGTTCCTGCCTTTTACCTGCCTGGTATTGCAGTCTCCCCAGAACCAAGCTTCTGATTGTGGGATGCTCTGTATGATTTGGGCACCTCCACTAAGGCCTGGGAACTATGGCACTAGCTGCCTGTTACAGAATTCCCTAAATACTATTTAGGAATTGCCTCCTTATGTTTGTAGCCTTGTTATTATCTACTAACATGCTGCTTCCACATAAGAGCCCCACCCATGCTCACAGTTCTCTATGTATAACCAACTATTATCTGCAGCTACTGTGTCTGGCTGCTGTATTGGACCTCATTCCACCCTCTACACAGACAACTCTTCCTCCACTGCTTATTTAACACTGGGTACAAGTCTAGTTCTAGACTATGGTCCCTACGAGGCTGCCCCATCCCATTAGAGTCTTGCCAGCTACATGGCACTAGCACTAGCTTGGGAAACTATTTCAGAAGGATAAATTGTTCACTTACTATGCTTTTCTTCCTGGGTGGGAACGTTGAGCTGAATAACTTTTGTGAAAATAAAGAAACGTGGACTGTCAATATGAGTTTGTTTTTTGAGAAAACATTTTCTGAGAACCTACTATGCTCCATGCACCATTAGAATGGACAGAAATATGAAGTATGCAATAGTTGAACAAAACAAAACCATGTATCGGAAAACAACTCAAAGAAGACTATATTTAGCTATTTTTAAAGAACATGAGCAAATGGGAAGTATAATGAAAAAGCAGCAAGAAGTGGAAAGGACAAAAAAAAACTAAAGAATATTTTACAAGATTTAACAAGAGGAATGAATCAATAAAGGAGATGATTAAGGAGGACTGAATATTGGAAATATCATATAGGAAAGAAAAGAGAGATGGGGACAAATTATAACCAAGGTAGCATCTGATAAGGGTTACAGAGATTAAAAAGACACCTACTTTAGTAGTTTGCCTGGAGTGTCTTGCCCCTTTAAAAGACAGAAAATACACAGAGATATCAATGGCTTCTTATGAAGAATCTTGGCAAGGAAAAGCAGGGAAAAATAAAGGCAAGTTTATTTTCCTACCTCTGGCAAGTCTCATTTTTTATTCCAACTCACCTCATCTGCATATATAAGAAAAATATAGGAAGATATTGAACTGAGCAATTAGGAAGGGCCACTAGGTCACATCTGGAATTATAGGTATTTCAGAGTGTATGCAATTCAGAATGGCTGTTTCAAATGCTAATGAAGGACCCACCATTAATCTTGAGATAATTAAAACAAACTAGTAGTTTATGCAGGTAGTAAATGCATAAAACACTCAAGAAGTATCTAGCCTGGTACTGGATTACATCGATTTTCTTCTGTTATAAAAGGCTGTTTTGTACTACACAGCTTTTCATATTTGTTACTATTGTATTTGTTTGCTAACTATATTATATGCTGCTTTAGCAAAGCTGATTTAAAAAATTCATATACTTTTTGAAGAGATTTTAAGTACTGAACTTCTTTAAACAAATTTCTAAATAACAAACTGCCTTAAAACACTGCCCATTATTAATACTGCTAGTAAAACTGATGGTCAGGGAGACCAGCTAACACAGTGGAAGATGTTCATCATGTAGTATTGGATTAAAAGTAAAAAAGCATTAAAAGCCAGGGTATTCTAATGTTATAAAGAAGATAAACATAATGCTGGAAGGAAATTTAACAAAACTATAATAGTGGCCATGTTAAAGGAATAAATTATCTCATACTTTAAGTAGGAAGTGTAAATTTGTAAAAGTGAAACAATGATGGACTTTTTAAAATGTAAAGAAAACTTCCAAAAGCACGAGGTGAAGGGACCTAAATGTCTAAAAACTCATGCTTAGCTGAAAAGTGAAAAACTAAATTAAAATTTTTTCAAGATTTATATCACTTAATCCATAGATATAAAGGCAATATGTCTAAAAAGCCATTACTGACACTTTCTCTAGATTTTCATAGTCAAAATCCTTCCTTTCAGGAAACACAACAGCAAATTATGAAAAGAAAGTATGTTTTACTTTACACTCATGCTAGGGGTTCCTGACCATACTTTCTTAAAAAGATAAAATGGAGTGGCTCTAACCTATAATCTTTGAAGAGCTGCCATAATTATTCAAAACTATTTAGGCAATTCTTACAACCACAATAGTTATGTTTAATAAATACAGTTGCACTGAACACTGAATTAGCAGATACTGAAGCATTGCCCCTAGGGCAAACACAGGGTTAGGTTCCTGCAAACCTTCAGTCACAACATCTTTGCCAACTAATCAATATGTAACCTTATTTTCTGTGTGTTTCTGTTTAAGAACATCTTATTTAATACGTATTGTTAACTCGTTAACATTGAACTTCTGGCCAATAGCACTATAACTCATGCTTGAATGAAGCTCATATAATATTCATTTTCTCTGTAAGGCACTTCACACTTAGGAACACCAAATAGCAGTTTAGTGCTAAATATGGGGCCATTTTAACTAGCAAAATCACACACCAGAAAGGACAAAAATGTGGCACTAAGTATATCATGGAAATGACATGTTTACAGTATGAGAACTGATACAAGAAGGGATGGTATTTAAATCTCTCATCCTTATCCTTACCTGGGAACAGCACACCACAAAGTGGTAACGAAACAGCAGAACAGCACAGACTGATAGCTAAAATTTTTCACTCTGCATACTTACACAAATGACTGTGAAAGTACTCTGAGTATTGATTTTGGGGTTACAAAGAAATGTCAGCACACAGCAAATTTGCAAATATGAAATCAGCAAATATTGAGGATCAAAATATTGGTTGAAAAAATGTGTATTAGTTTACAAGGAAATTCCTTCAATACTTCAAAAAACAGTACTTAAAAAAATAACTAAGCATCTTATTAATAACCAGAGGAGCATGCCACTTCAAATCACAATATTCACCTTGCTTTAAATCAGATTTGGGGAATGGTTCCCTGTGAGGGAGGGGTGGGCAATGCCATGTTTTGAATTGAAACTGTGCCCCACTAGATTGATTCATGAAGCAACAAACTTCAAAAGTCTTGCTAAAAGTTCCATGAGAAACTAAATAAATAACAGCAAGAAATATAATACTCAGTAAGTGGTCCTGGTACATTCTACATAACAATATTTTTGGTGTACATACATATAATCAGATAACAAAAACTGAAGTAAACCAATTAAAATATAAGAGACAAGATGGGAAAAATGAGTGTGAACAAATATCAAGGGGACCATTTCTTTCATTTGCAACACACACACATACATCCCTGTATTGTAAATATCTGTGAAAAAGAGTGATAAGAGTTTTTTTGTGGAAAACTGGGCAAAACATATGAACAAGCAGGTCATAAAAGAAGTAATAAAAAATGCTCAATAAAAGAAAAAGAATGAAAAATGTTACTTCTCATGTTAGTAAAGAGTATCAGTAATGAGGGCCAGGTTGTGGAAAAATATGCACTTTTCTCAATGATGATAGCCTTGATTCCTTCTATTAGTACTGAGGTAATTTGGCAATAAATGTGAAAACCTTAAAATCTGCATACATATTTACCATCATACTTGTAGGAATTCATTTTAAATGAATAATCTGAGCTATATGTGAAGCTAAGAGTACAAAGAGGTTCACAGCAGCATTACCTTAATTTGGAAACACTATGAAAAGCAAGTAACAGATTAGATAAGTAAACTTATATATCCATACAAGTGAACAGTACTCAGCCACTGAAGATGGTATAGTGGACTGTACAAGAACAGGAAAAAAGGTACCTAAAGAGTGAAAAAAGTAGACTATATGATAGTGTCAATTATACTGATACTACTTTTGTCAAAAATACTATATTATATATTCACTTAAAATGTAAATGTATATGTAATTTTATTTATTTTTGTACTTTTGTCTTATGTTTCCTTTATTTAACAATTAGGGAAAAAGGGATGCTGTTTAATAAAATACACTGAAACAAAGACAAAAACACTATTTAGCAACCACTATGAGTCATGCCAATTTCTTTGGCAAGCCCATATGAGCATGTTGCTCATTTAGGAAAGAGATGATCATGCTTTATTCCTAATTCTCTGGAGGGGGGATGGTGGCAATGAGGAGGGAAAAAGCAAAGGATTAACAATTTCTTCAACCTCCTGAATCCACTGGGGCTCATCCCACCACACTACAGCTGACCACTGAAGGTAGAGGAATCAGAGACTTCACAATTCAAAGGGTTTTAGCCCTGTTCGCCTGCAAAATTTTCCTAAGTTCACTCCCCACATCTAGTGATTCCTCTAATGGGCATTATTTGGATTCTAAAATGATACCTCAAAATAGTAATAGTAAAACTTTCAGATGCCTTAATCACTCTACCATCATAATTCTTAAGATTGAGAGATATAAGACAATCCTGGCTATTACTTGATCACCTTATTAGAAAATACACTACTTTCTAATTGTTGAATTCAACCACTTCTTTTCTCAATGCAGTAACAAAAAGAGGAAAAAGAATCCCTAATAGTCTTGTAATAATTATATGTTATTTCCAACCTATATGACATTACAAGTGATTAGTGGCCCATTTCTCTTTAACAGTCTACAAAGGCCTCTCCATACAGGATTCATAATCAATTATTGAGCATGTTGGCAATAATGACAAAATTTATGAAAATATTATAAAATCTGTTAAATTCCTTAAATTTAACAGATTCTTTAAGTTTAAGATTCTACCATGAAACAAATTAAGGCACATTAAAATTTGAAGTTTGAGAAGCAAAGAATAAATACCTTATTTTTTAAATTTATTTCTGACAGAATGTCAAACAAGGAGCAAAAAAACAGATTTGAATGTTCTATGAGAGATGCTTGGAGGATGTGGCAGCATTTAGACACACTGGTCTTGCATTAAGACATAGAACCAACTGCCTTTGCCAGGACCCAGTTCTTTCTGGGAAGCATTAGCAGATAACATAGAATGAGTGTAAGTTGGGCATGGGGAGTCATTCTTGGAAATGTAGACCAAATGAACATCAAGAAAAGAAACGCAGAATCTGTATTTACACACACAGGATTGTAGGAAAACCACTGCAAAGTAAGGAAGAGGAATGAGTCCAGGGCAGACAGTTTTCCATTCTCTTTATGCAGTGTTAGCATAAACAAGGGGCTATTCTAAATGGAAGCCAAATGACAGGTTACAAATTCATAAGTACAAAATCATTTTTATTCTTCTCAGACTAGACTATCAGGTAGAGAATCACTGTAATGAATGGCTGCCTGTACTTTTAATCTTTTCAACTCTGGATGAAAGTAAAATTTGTTTTCAAACAGGCCTGTAAGAATAGGGATGCAGGGTAGTCATTTCAAAAATAATGCCCATGTTGTGTAAAGTATCGGGCATTAAATATGAAAACAAATCCCAGTAAGAGTTCAATTACCCTCAAAAATAAATATTCCCTTGCAGATAAGGTATTTTAGCAAAGATATGTGGCAAGTGATGAAATGAAATTTGCCTCATGCCTCTGATATAGGTATATAAGAGAAAAAGGTAGTACTGTGTTCTGTATTTAAATGTACTCTAAATGTATGATGAATAATAATAATATGTGAGACATTTAGCACATATTAATCCCAAAACATATACTAAAACATAAGGCATGTACATAAGCCTGATATTGAAAATACGGCATGGAGTTATACTTCTCTGGCCTCAAATTCTAAAGACTTTTAAAACATATACCATAGAGCCAAAGACCTTGACTCTTCTCAAATTTATAGCAAATGATATTCTGTGGTTCTTTCAAAAATGAATTTAATCCTCCCTTGATTAAACTGTGTTTTCTTGGTTGTCTGAACAGAGAAACACTGCAAGCTACTGAACTGCTTACCATTTCATCAATTTCAAAACAACATATGCCTTAACACTAGTGTAAACGACCTGTTTCAGACACTTCCCATTTCTGTAGATGACCATTTAATCCCTATGGTTTCAGTAATTCTCAATCTAAGCCTTAGAAATGATAATAGAACAGAACACTCAAAAAAACAATACATACTAAAGCTTCCACTTTAAAACTGTTTTCCAAGCACTTCCACATATACCATCTCAGTTGATACTTAAAACAATGCTTTGGGGTATTATTTTCATGTCTACTTTACAGACAAGGTAAGGAGAAGTTTAAAGAGTATATCCAAATAGTTAATAAATACATGAAAAAGTGATCAACCTCATTAGTCATGAGGGAAAGACATTAAAGCACAATGAATACTACCATACATCTACCAAAATGACTAAAATTGGAAAGACACACTGTACCAAATGTTGGTTTGGGTGTGGAGGAACTGGAACTTTCCCATACACATCTATGAGAGTATGAAATGTTACATCTGGAGAACTGTTTGGCAGTATCAATTCAAACTGAATACATGCATACCCTATGACCCAGGAATTCTAGTTTCAAGTATGTATCCCAAAATGTGTTACTAAGGATATGTATAGCAATGTTCACAGCAATATTATTCAAAATAGTTTAAACTGAGAATAACACAAATGTCTATTGACAGAAGAGGACAAAAAAGAATTCTGATAAAGTTATACAATACAATACTACATGACAGTAAGAATGAGTAAGTCATTGCTATACAAAATGTGGATGAATCTTACAAATAAAAGTTCAGGGAAAGATGGCAAACACAGTGAGTATAAGCTTTATGATTCCATTTGCAGTAAGCTCAAAACCAGGCAGAACAAATCTATGATATTAGCAGTTATGATATTTGAGGAGAAAACAAGATAGAAGTATGGGGATGGGAACAGAAGGGGCTTCAGGAAGAGTGGCTGCCTCACTCTCTTCAGGCTGCTTCAACAAACTACCATAGACTAAGTGACTTAAACAACATTTATTTCTGACAATGTTGGAGGCTGGGAGCCCGAGATCAAGGCACCAGCAGAGTCAGTGTTTGATCAGACCCCACTTCCTGGTACATAGATGGCCATCTTCTAGCTGTGTCCTCACATTGTGGATGGAGCAAGAACTCTCTCTCTGGGGTCTCTTTAATAAGGCCACTAATTCTATTAATCAAGGCCCCACCCCTATGATCTAATTAATTGCCAAAGACTCCCACCTGCTAATACAATCACATGGGGTTAGGACTTCAACATAAGAATTTTGTTGGGGACACAAACACTTTTCAGTCCGTGACACTGGTCATGTTCTATTTCTTGATCTGGGCAGAGGTTACATGGCTGTGTTCACTGTGTGATGACTCATCAGCTATATATTTATGATTTGTATATTGTTCTATATGGAGGTTACAACATAGTAAAATTTTATTAAATGTTTAAAACAATACTTTCCTATTAAATTACTACCAATCTAAATGGGAAATGTGTATGTGTACCTCAATGTATGTAATAAGCCAACCCTCCAATTAAATGTTCTTATCACAAAAAAGAAATAATTATGGGTCATGATGGAAGTGTTAGTTAATGCTATGGTGGCAATCATACTGAAATATATAAATGCATCAATTTAACACATTGTACATCTTAAACTTAGCCAATGTTATATGTCAACTTTATCTCAATAAAAAATAAGAAAAAGTTAAACTCCAAATACTTAAAAAAATAAATAAAACAACCCTATGAGGCAATAAGCACTGCAGTCATCTCCATTTCATAAAAGAGGAAACCAAGGTACACAGAAGTTAAATAACGTGGCCAATGTCCCATGACCAATGAGTGGTAAAGACAGGACTGGAACCCAGGTAGTCTATATCTGAGATATAATTGACATATAACATTGTCTAAATTTAAGATGTACAATGTATTAACTTGATACATTTATATAATTTAGTAGTATTGCCACCATAGCCTTAACAAACACCTTCATCATGTCCCACTAAGAATCCCTGCCTTCTTTGACCAATGCTTGTTGCTCATGTCGCATTTGCTCTTGGACATTTAAAAGCCTCTGTAAACATGACTCTAAGTAGTTGGATATAAACCACAAAGTACAGTCAAATCAAGTGAGGTGACTTCAGAAATGCCAAACATATACTACTGCTTTTCAAAATCAGGCCTCTAGAGGGCAAGAGATTGGCTTAACTTTGGCCCACAGAGCTGGGGCTACTGTGGAGACTCATATCAACTCTTTTTCCTTTTACTCATATATCAAGATATTTTACATACTCTAGATATTGTTGTACTCATTTCCACACCTTTGGAATATTAAATTTAGAATTAGAAATAAAAGCCAAAGCATGATTCAGGAAAAAAAAAAAAACTAAGAATAGCATATGTTTTTCCTTTGAACATGCTCAAATTCTTTACAGACCACCAGAGACCCTTACTTCTTCCTATTTTGTATCATTTTTATTCCCTATTATTCTAAGAACATTAGTATCTGGAATTCCGTAAATTAAGAATGATGAATATCAGATCTATTCTACCACCAGCAGAACAAACTCTATTACCTTTCATCTCAAGTCCTGTTGGAAATTAATAGAATTAAAAAATATTTAATGATATACTCCATATTTAGTGAGTAATCTTGAAAAGACTCTTGTTTCAGACAGTTTGGCAGTTCAGACAGGGGCTCCATTTCATATATTACAAACAAATAAGGATCACATTAGTTATAAAAGAACTTGTGTTAGGTTCCAATAAAAGTTAGCATTTGGACTAACAGTCAAGCAAAATAAATATAAGTTTCAGCTTTACGGCTGACATTATGAATGGAAATATATGTCAATTTGCAATATTTTTCTTGAATGATGGCATTTATTACTTGATCAATAGGATTAGTGCACACATATGACAAACAAGTAGTTGTTAGCATCAGTTGTTTAAGTTTAACAACAACAGGCCTTTTCTAATTTTGAATTTCAGTGTATTCAACTGACTAATCTTTACATTTAACAAGAAAATCAATACATTTGAAAGAATTAGCTTTGGGCTCTTGGGAATCTTTACTTTTGGGTAGCTGGATGGGGTTCTACTTGAAGTAATTACTGCCAGAACCACAAATTTTCTTGCACAATCAAATCAATGCCTCTATACTATTTTTTTAGCCTCTGTTCTCTGAAATCTGTGAAACAATGCCAGGATTGAAATACCCATTACATTTCTATGCTTTTTAGCTGGCTTTGAAATTTCAAGATTTGGAAAATATACAGTGAGATGAGCTATGCATTCATTTTCCTGATATAGCATGAAAAAAATAAAATAACTCCCACATTATCTACCCAAGATGACAGCCAATTTCAAAAAAAGTTTAAATACTCCAAGCATTTGAAAACATTCCATAGGCTAAAGTCAAAATTTGTAAAGAGATTATCTTTTAGAAAAAATGATTCTGCAAGTGATTTTTTCATTTCCCTCATGTACTTTTACAAAACTAAAATTCAGAATCAGTCACTAAGAAAAGATATCCCAAAGAAAATACAACGATTGTCCTGGCAGGTCTACTCCCTCAATGGCTCTCTCTTAGTCTTGGCACTGAAGATCAGTAGACGCTAAAAGTTCAGTATTTTATTACAGTTGCCGATCCTCTGGGTACTTTGTGGGGCAAGCAGTTTAAGGAGCTGTCTGTCTTATCCATGTTATTTAAGATTTCAGTTGGCATGAAAATCTCCGGGAAGAAAATTATTCTTCTCTCAGGGAAGAGTAGGAAGAAGGGATAAATGAATTAATGATTAAGAAGCCACCAATAATGATCCTACTTAACCAATCAAACAAGATACTTATGTAACAGACACATCAACTGCAAACAAACTCTCTCTTCAGGGCTTGTGACTTTGGATTTCAAATATAGTAACTTTGCTGTTCCTGAACAGAGCTTAACAGAAGATAAGTAGCCAACAATACCTGATCAGTTATTTTGTGAATTGGAATAAAGAAAGAGTTAACAAAAACATAAGGTTACCAACTGAGTCAAAATGCAAATAGACAAGCATACTACTACTAAGACAAAATTTTATTCACGTAAACCAAAAAAAAGGCTATTGATGGTATACTTAATAATGAAAAGCTTTCATATTAAGTTCAGACCATATTTTTTTTAAAAATCTCCTATTATGTTCATTCATTTTCTTAGTGATGGTTCAGATCACATCTTCAGATATGTCAGGAACCAACCAAATGTATTCGATACTCCAATAGTACCAAGATAATGATGCTCAAAGTTTAAAATCAAATGGTTGTGGCATACCCACTACCTCATAGAATGTAAATAGAATTAGATGATATATATCAGACATTCAAAAATGTTAGTCTTTTCCATGTAATAAATATCTATCTAAACCTGTTATCACAGACAACTGAGTATCTATGGTTGAAACAAAGCATACTGGGATTTTACTTGATTAAATATTAACTGAATACCTACTATGCACTTAGCATAGCTGTGAGAGCTATATTCTAAAGAAGAAAAGATTCACATTGAAGCAGCATATGCTACTTAGAACATATGTGGTAAACTGGAAACATTAGAGATGAAAATTAAAAAGCACACAGAAAAATGAGGGGTCATTATTTTCTAGTGATATGTGATTTTACAATCCTGTAACTTTCTTCTGTCTTCAATCCTAGGATAATACGTTCAGAATCTTTAGGGAAGAAATCTGAGACTGAGTCCTCTCTAAGTCATATAGCACAGGATTAATTGCTTCTGTGTCAATTTCCCAATTAATACTTCATGCCAACCAATGTTTCACTATTTGATACAGTATACCTTTTTTTATTTCCTCCTACCTCTCAGAAATTTGTAATAAGCCTCTGAAATAAGATTCTGGGGACACTTACAAGTCTTTCACCCAAGATGAGTTAAATCATTGTTTTTTCCAATGGAAGGTAAGGCAGGATTTGTATCTGGGGCTGCGAAGTGAATGTATTGGTTTATTAACTTTTAGCAGCAAGAAAAAGGCAGGTGGTGTTCTTGGTGGTGACAAATCAGAACATAACGCAATCTTCCTACAAAGACAGAGGTTACCTTAGGATCAGCTGTGAGCAGTTTGAAGGCTTGATACACTTGGGCTTCCTTTACACCACCACCAAGATCCAAGAAGTTGGCTGGCTTCCCACCATTCAGGAAAATGATGTCACAAGTAGCCATGGCAAGTCCAGCACCATTCACTGTGCAATGCAAACGGCACACAAGTCAGGATAAATTTAGCAACATGAAAGGATGTATAAGCTTTTTCCCTCCCCCATACTGCCCAAAGAGAACCCTGTCATACCAGGTCAGTTTCTCCCCTTCCTGGAATTCCATTCAACCAGATAAATTCATACACTCCTAGAATAAAGAATCAGGAAATAGGCATACAAAGTATAAACAAAAAAAGACATGGAAACAGACAGACAGATTTATTAAGAAGTTAAATCAATCTAGGAAACAGAAGGGAAGAGTTTAAGTAAGCTATTGATTTGGACCAGTAATAGAGGAGAGAGTTTTAGGCTCTGCAAAGTACAGAGTTCAAGAAAACTGGGAAAGAGAAAAAAGCTATGAGAAGTCAGTAGAGTCGAAGGATTGCATTATTTTCAATATCCTTTAAAAAATTCCAGTAAAGAATGGAATTCTTTTAATTTTTTGCTTGCTGAAATTATGCTCCTTTGAATGTGGCACCCCTCTGGTGTTGAACCACAAGGGGTCCCAACTTCAATAGAGCTTCACACTTTTTTACCCTTAGTGCAACCATGCATGTTTATATGCTATCTAGATAAACTTAGAAAACAAAGGAACAAATGATACCATCAAAACTTTATTCCTAAACCTTGTCCCCTTTTCAAACTCACAGAAGAAATGTTCACTAGCATTCTGGTCATTAAAACTAGAACCAAAATGTGCTAACCTCTTAGGAGCTTTTCTTAAGCAACCAAGTAAAGAGTTTTAACATCAAAATTCTTATTTTCCAGAGCTAAGTTTTATTGATCAATTGTACTTCTTTTGCTTATGCTTAATTATATGAAATTAATTTCTTCAGATTAGAAAAAAAAACCTTGAACACAGAAGAAAGTATCAAGGTAAAGTACTCTTCACTTTTTCTGACCCTTGAATTCCCCCAACAGACTTATGAACTGTGACTAATTAATTAAATCTGGGGCAACTTCAATAAAAATGGTTTATACAGGATCTTCAAACAATTTGAAATGTGTTAATTGTGGCTAATAAAGCTGCTAACTTGGTCAAATCACACACATTTCTACAGAGGCTACAAAGAATCTATATTTAATTTGTTCTAAATACAACATTATATCTTCTTCCTTTCTAAGTGCCTACAAATATTGGGAGTATATTAGCTTATCAAGATCGGAGTGATGTGAGTGATCTAGTACATTACAGTTATTGCTCCAATACAAAGCGAGAGCTTTTGGTATCACTTGTAATTGGATATCATTTTATATTGTATTGCACAGCAACAACTGGATGAAGTCTGCTCAGTTCTGAATATAATGATACTGTTGGTTTAATGAGCTACAAATCTCTTTTATTTTAATTCCATTAAGACCTCAGTTTCTAGTGCAATGAATTGGTTCCACTAGAAACCCAGAAGTGTATAAATCTCAGTTACTATAAGCTGTGGGCAATAACAAAAATTATATTGCCTCTATAGACTCATTCTTATCACAGCTGAGTAAGCCATTTTAATAAATTTAGATGAGTATGATAAAATCAATTGTTTTACTAATAAAATGATATAATGGATTAAACATTTTACCATTTGGTTATCATAGAAACTAAAACACGAGCATAATGATTAAAGTATATGATCTTTTCTACTTCCTTTGAGAAAGTTATTTTATCTCAAACCCAAATTTCAGAATACTTCCTAGCACATTAGCACTGACTAGGATAGCAAAGCTTCTAATTTTTACTAAGCAAAATTTAATAGAGATGCTTTAAGGTGGTAGTTCTCCACTGGGGTGACTTTGCCTATACCACAAGATATTTGGCAATATTTGGAAACTATTGGTTGTCACAACTGGGGGGTGCTAGCAGGTATAAAGGCCAGGGATACTGTTAAATGTCTTATATTGTACAGAACAGCACCCCACTGCAAAGAATTATCCCACCCAAAATGTCAATACTACCAGAGTTCAGAAACTCTGCCTTAAACCATGATCAATGACAAAAATGAACTTTAAGAAGAAACTGAATTGTTTTCTAAGACTTTTAGGCTATAAAAGACATAAATGTTTGCTCATTATTGGGAAATATTTCAGATATCAGGGGTTCCTAAACTCTGCAAAAATCCACAGATCATTCTTTGGATATAACTGCTTTCTTACCAAAGCAGGCAATGTTCCCATCCAGTCCTATGTATTTCAGATCGTATCTGGCAGCTTCATTTTCAATGGGCTCATTCTCTGATTTGTCATCCATAGCAAATATGTCCTTTTGTCGGAATTCTGCATTGTCATCAAAGTTTATCTTGGCATCAAAACAGACAACTAAATAAAGGAAAAAAGGACCATACATGAACATCTCTTAAAGGTCTATAAATTAAGTTCTCCAGACTGGCAGCATAGGAGAGAGAAAAGTAAGATATCATTTTTCCTTATGATCCAGGCAAGAGAAGCTATTAGGCTTTCTTGACCTTTATGGCTTTACAGAATCAGAGACAAACATGACATGGTCCCTGTTCTCAAGGGACTTACAGTCTGCTGAGGAGTATAGTAATTTATATCTATTAGTCTCTGTTCAATACAGTAACAATGTAAGTTGCTGACACCCATTAAAAACTATAGACTGACCCAGTTACATACAACTTTGATTCACCATTTTTCAGCATTTTTATCATACTTACTTTTAGTATTAAACCACTGACCATCACTTTTCTCTTCTTGCAAAGAGAGACTAAGGGATAATGCTTAATTCTACTCTCCACCTTTGTCCTTCTGATATTGCAAAGTGAAATTTTTATTTAATCAGTAACCTAATATTTTTGAAAGATTTAGTGAAAAGGACATTAGGCAGAATAAATAGTTTCTTATCTGCCTAACTAACTCTGTAAACTGGATTAAAAAAAACTTAACTTCCTTTCCAGGCCTCAATTTTCTTATGTGGAAAGTGGAAATAACAATCCCTAGACTGCTGGTATACTTATTTTGAGGTCTGCTCAAATATGAAATGAAGACCATCATTCTGATGTGTGCAGTATATGACTCTTTTAATTAAAGTTACATAAAACATGAGAGACCAAGACTGGTAATAAGATACAATGGAAGGCTGCCAGGCATTGCCAGCACTAGTGTCTCTACTCTTGGTACAAGTGGAAATCCCTAACTTTCTCGGTGGCCAGGAGCCTGGACACAGTGGAAATCACTCAGTGATACAGGCGCACTGCAGACCACTTTCCTTGATACATTTTCTATATGCATAGTCAGGGGGAAACTGCAGTGAGAAGAGGAAGCATGCAGGGTTCTGGGATCTGATCCTTTATATAGCTTTGGGTATAAATTAGTTACCTGTGATGACATTCCATTGTAACTTTTTTTTACTCTACTTGGGATAATGATTGGTTGGAATATTTGACCAAGACTTAGGGATATTACCCGTTCTCCTTTAGCATCACTGATAGGTACCTAACTCTTGAAAGGGAAACAATCACCTGGACATATTTCACTCAAAAGCAATGACCATAGTCCCTTCACCCCATTTGCTTCCCATGAAAAGAAAATATTGTTGCATTATATCCTGGAGTTACAGACCCTAGGTAGAGGTTTATTTTCCAAGGGTCTCTACCATGATAATCGAACACTATGATACAAATCTGGGCAGAACTGGCATGTTAACACCCATTCTTGGCATTAACAAAAGTATAAACCACAAATTACTTAAAGTAGCTTTGACAAGAGAGAATCTTATGTGGAAGTTAATGTCTATCTGAGTCCTTAGCCTTACCACAAAATGTCCAAACACTTTACCCACACACTGTGAATACATCTAGCAAATGAGTAATTACTTTCCAGAACAGTGAAATCTTAATGATGGAATCCTATAATTACGAAAAGAATTACCGAATATTCTCTCCTTGCTACAATGGCATTTTCTCAGCAGTTATTGGCCAGTATAATAATCAATAGGAAAGCAACTTTATTCTTGGCTTTCCACTGGGTTTATAAACACATTTTAATTAATTTATTAGCAGTTTTAGCTCTTCCATTACTCACTGGAAAGACTACCACAACTGACACCTTCAAAATGAATAGGCAAAGGCTATCAAATTGACTTCCTAAGTGAAGAATTTCAAATAAAAGAATTCTTGGTCAAGATCAATAAACTAGTAAATCAAAAAGGTCTAAGCTGTTCTTTGCCCCTTACAAAGCTACAGTTACAAGCTACTTGAGAGAGAGCATAATTAATGGATATGTAAGCAAAGTTCAGAAGGCAGCCCCAGCTAAATCTATGCAAAGCCAGATTTTCAAAAGATGCTTTTTCTTGCAGTATGGTATGTACACCAAGTACAGAAATGAGTTCTCTGTTTAGGCACCACTTTGAGAGAACTTTGGAATTAAACCAGAGCTCGAAGATGGTAACTGTGGGATACAAGTACCTACAAGTAGGAATAAAGGTGTGCCCACAGGTATCACATATGTGGGAGAAAAGGAGTATCTACAATGGCCCCTTTGCATTTGCTCCTCTCTGTAGGGAAAGCTAAATGATACATGGATATCCAAGTGCTTTGGGCAGTTAAAAACACCACATATATAGGAAGTTCGTAAGGGGATTCAGGAGTCAAGAAAGGAGATCCAAAACTGAACAGCTGTCCTCAAAGCCTAATCTTTTTGAGGAGTGCAGTGTGAAGGGGAAAAAACACTTTAATTTAAAGAGGCACAAGGACTCTCACAGACATATATTTGTTAGATCTGCTTACTATTTTAAAAGTAGTCCCAAATATTAAAAGTGGTTTCCTGCCTTACTATCTCAGTTTGTAATGTTGCATCACCTGAAAGTTTTTCCTTGAACTTGACCATTTAACAAACTCTGGCATCCAACACACCTGAGTAATGAATGACAACTCTGGAACTTCCTACTCAGGTAGCTATGACCCCTGCCAAGCTCAGTGTCACTGTCTATAAAATGGAGCCCAGAGTATTTCCCACTGCGTGGTGTGATGGAAGGAGAGCCGTATGCACAGCACTCAGCCTCACAAACAGCTGGCATTCACTGGTTCTTACATTACCAATGGCAGCTCCTAAATGCACATATAGCTTCCTGTACTGCAGCCCAGGCTGTAGGGTTCTCCTCAATTCCTATCACTAAAAAGTGACCAGCAGTTTGTCCTATTCCCTTATAATCCTAGATTTCCATTTGGAATAAATCTAAACTAATGCCTACCGGAGTTTACATAAGAACAGTTACCTACGGTAACCAAGAAAATGCTACCTTCAGAATATTTAAGAACTTTCCCTCAGGAAGGATTTTAATGGTTGGTATTTCAGGCTTTGAAATTGATAAGAAAGATTTTTGCCTAAAGGATAAGAGTGAAAAACATGCCTTTGGTGATGACCCTCAAATCACACCACACCTTTGCATAAAGCCAAGGTAGCTCAAGATTGGTATAAAACAGCCCCAAATGAGAATCTAAGTCATGAGGTGGCAAAATATGGGCCTCAGGCAAGTTCACTGCCTGTTTATACTGGAATGTAGTCATATATTTCTATGGCCACTGTCCCAAGACAACAGCAGAGATGAGTAGCTGCAAATGAGGCTATATGGCCCATTATAGAAAAATGACACCAATCCCTGCTAAGTTACAGTTCCCCTCACATTTGTGTCCTGTTTCAACAAAAGGTATATTTGTTATAGGAAGGAGAAACTTAGAAAACTGTGTCCTGCTGGCATGAAAACAAAAGAACAAAACAAACAAAATAAACAATAATTTGCAGCCTGCACAAAAGGAGATTAATGCCTGAATACTGATTGATTCTTACATGCTTATTTCCCCCAGGACTGCCCCTCCAAATACACTTTTAGAACTTTAAAAATGGACTGATGTCTATGTCAACAGCAGGGTAATAAAATAAACTTGCTTGGTCACACCTTAGGTTTTTCATTTAATAAAACAAAACACTATGGTAAAATGTTTTTTCTAGGTGCTGAACCTAGTTCAGATATTAAGGTTTTCAATGTCACATTAATGAAACCTCAATTCTATGGAAAATTCATCTTAAACAAAGGCCATTCTGTGTACAAAGTGGGTGGAAAAAACACACCTATTAATATTTATAAAACAATTTTCACCATCAAAAGCACATTGTTACATGCTTGACAGATTATACAAATGAATTTTCCTTCTGAACAAATATCAAAGAAAGCTGAAGTATTCATATTCAGAGTGTTTTTGTGTTTTTGTTTAGTGGTGTGAGATTCTGTGAGCTGCTAATTCAACAACCTGATGAAGAACATGCCTGGCAGTTAGCAGCCCCTGACTCTAGAGTGTTAACAGAAGAATGTGCCACAGGATTAAACAAAAGAAAAATACATTTCAGAGGGGAGACTCACATATAAAAGAAACATAAAAGCAGCAGGAAATAGGATTGTCATAATTAGTTTGAAAAATAATCTGTCTTCAAATAATGTACTTCATTTGACTTGTGATAAATAACCATAATGTGTTATTGAAACACACCCTGCCAAGATGGTCTTAAAATGCTGATACTTTTAAATTAGTCCCACTTTCCATTAAATATTGATGTTCCAAGAGTTATATACTTTTCAGAACTTTTCTTTAGTTGCTGTGAAAAGAGAAAATAGATATGAGGCGGAGGGGGTTTAGGGGGTTGGTAGAGAACTGAAAATGTTCTTGAAAATAGAATCTTGTGTATAAAGAGAGAAACGGAGAGAAACACCCACCAACAACATGGGCACTTGCTAACACGAAGCCACAGGGTGGTTATTTAGGGAAATTAATCTGAAGAAAGAAAGGAATTTGATGTGTCAGTTAACTTTGGATCACCCAGCCTTAATTCTCATGGAATCTTGGCCAGACAGTCACTGTTTTAAATTGGGTTTTATTCCTTTAGCTCAGTGAATGGCTTTGTGCTACAACTGATGAAAGATGCCTTAGAGCAGGAATTCTTCATCTTGGGGCTACTGACATGTTGGGTAAGATCATATTTTGTGGGGGAAGGAGGGCTGTGTTGCACACTGCCAGGGTGTTGAGTGACATACCTGGCCTCTACCTACTAGAATCATGTACTATCCTGCACCCTTGTGACAACAAAAATGGCTGTTAACTAGACTCATGGTGGTGAGCACATTAAACCATTATGTTGCATATAATGTGTTATTTTATGGCAATTATATCTAAATTTTTAAAAAATGTCTTTAAACATTGCCAAACATTCTCTGAAGGACAAAATGCCTACCCTTCCTGTTAAGCAGAAAGACAGACATGAGCAGCGGGGAATGAAGTTCAAGGAAAGAGCTGTCCAAACTACCCAGGAAGGGGGTCCTATGTGAAGACAACAAAGGCTTTGCAGGAAGATAACTTCTTGCCTACTGGGACAAGGCCAACCTGTCCTAACCAGGTCCTAACATGGACACAATCGAACAAAACTAAGAACAACCCAAACCAACTAACCTCATAATCTCATAAAATAAAACTGTGTTTTTGCTCCCCATCCCCAGTGGGCTTTTCTGTGTGCATTCTGGCAAAAGACACGTGCACCAAAAGGAATGGATATAGAACTACAGCTGTCAATCAAAGACTTTATCCTGTCAATCAAAGGAAGTGCATCCAGCTAAGCAGTGATAAATAGACCCTCCCCTAAAAATTCGTGGCCTTTGTTCTACCTTGACTCTGGCCACTCCCTCTGTTGGAGTGAGTTCAAATAAAATTTTTGCTCTGCTTCGCTATTGTGTCTGCCTTTCAATTCTTTGTTTTGGTGGGGAAAAGAATGGAGGCGAACAAACTCAACCAGCAACATTCCCATTGAGAAACACTAAAGATACCAAAAGAAGGAGTCTGTGTGTAGGCAGATCTATCTACAAGAAGGAAGAAATGAAAGGGCATAAAATTGCAAAGTGGCTTGCAAAATCAATGAATGACTGAGTGAATGGCTAGGTTGATAAATAAATAATGATAACAAGTTGCTTTTAATGTGACCACAGGTTTAATGAATTAATTTTGGCCCTGCAACTGGAAAAGCAAGGAAAATAGTTCATTCATTTCTCTTTGACTAATAAACAGCTTACTTTCATTTCAATAGAAGTTAATTCATTCTAGTAGAAATCTTTTGATTCAGTGTCCCTTCAGCCCCTGAGAAACTGCCTCTCTCCTACACCCTGTGAGCGATTGGTCTAGGCATGGACATGTGACCCAAGCAGGGCCAATCAGAATCATTACAAAGATCACTGTGCTTGCTGGAGGAGAGTGATGAGAACAAGAATACATTTCTGCTGCTCTCCAGTAAGCCTGGCTGACAAAGAAGGCGAATGGGAGACAAGCAGGGCTAGAAGACCGGAGAATACTGATTCTTGTATTGCCTTAAGCCAGTCCACTCCTTACACTTCTCTGTTATATGAGTAAAATAAGTACCCCTTCCCCTACCCAGTGATTTTTTTTTTAACAAAAATTAGGCTGATGTAGGTTTCTGTCACTAACAGCCATTAAAATCTGTCACTAAACTACACTACAGTCACTAGTGCCAAATAATTCTTCCTTGAATCAAATTATTAATCACTTTAGAAAAAATAGTTCTTGGACTGTACTTCTTTCTCCATGTCAAAATTCCCATGGATGACATAGCAGCGCAGATGCTGGCAAGGACCCTGCTCTTCATTCAGCCAGGTATCACCTCTTGCAAACAGATGACCAATCACCTGGATCTTTAAAAAAGTTTCCTCATGAAACGACGGAGGACTGAAGAAATAGAGGGTCTGAAATGAATAACTTTAAATGTTTGGTGTGGCACCAAGTCCCTAAAACATCTAAATTAAAAGAGCCATTATTAAATCAAACTTTTAATGTGAAAGGTCATATGTTCTTCTGTTACTGATATAAATGGAAAAAATTTTAATATTCAGATTATAAATATTAAGATTACCAATATGTCTAAGAAATAAATGACTGTTTTTACAGCTCCTAAACAAAGGATTGCTTTAGGGAACTATGACCGTGATGAAGGATCAGTATGTCCATTTGGTCATTAATCACCATTTCCTAATTGGGTTTAATTTGACTACTGCTCATTAGAGTTATAAACCAACACACTCATTTAACTGTGATTATAATTCAATAGCCGAACTTTTATGGTACAATGAACAAATTAATTGCTGAAGCTAATTTTGCTCTTAAAAATATCACGTAAGACATGTTTTAATGAACTGTGTACATAGACTGTATTTTATGACAATTCCTTCAGAAAGCTAAAAAATTTTCCTTCCTCTTCATAATCAAAAACTTTGGGTTTCATGAAGTTTTACAAGCACTTTCTAGGAAAAGGTTCTTATACCCCTATTCTCTGCTGCCAGACCACAATCTTAAATTGACAACATCCCAAAGGGTTGAATAAAAATAGTATTATAGCCTGACTTCTATCCCACTTTTTTGGTCTGTATTTCCTTTTTTTTTTTAATATGAAATAACCATGTTGCTTGTGCATACTAGTTTGAAAAGCAGTATACGACCTTTAAGAATTTATATTGAACTTTCCTCTCTTGCATTTCTTGGATTTAATTATCAGCCACTCGATGCAGCATGAATTTTGACTGACACTCCCAAACTGGAAACTATTTTCAGATCACTGATGAAAGCAACCAAATAGTTTAAGTGGGAAAAAGAAAAGAAATCAGGCCACTAGGCAAAATAGTTCCCCTTTAAATGACCTACCACAGATTTTTACCTGGTGATCACTTGTGTAATCCATGAAATACATTATTTTCAATGGCTTCCAAAACATGAGCTCTCTGCCTATCCTAATCAGAAACCTTAAAAATAATTAGGCAAAAAGATGAAATCTATACTGGACTACTTTTGTACTACCGGAGAAAGCAAATATATTTATGAATGGCTGGGACTGAACTATTTTCTCTCTGACCCTGGATACTTAAACACCAGTCGCCTCATTTTGACAACCACCCTAAAAGATAGTTCTCATTTTCACCACATTTTTGGATAAAAAACAGACCAAAAAAAAAAAAAAAACCCCTGAAGCTGACCACAGGTCTCCGACCTAAACAAGGCAGATCCAGAATCTGAAGCCAGGCCCCTCCATGAACACTGTGCCATCCACCTTGGTCTACCACTTGGTTGTATTTACATGTGACAGATTACCTCACTTATCAATCCAATGGCAAATCCCTACTTACTGACTGCCCACAACCTGCTAGAAAGTGTGCAGGACACTGGGAGTAAAACATATTGAAAAAGACAAGGTTCTGGTGTCACTATCCTATCCACCTGATATCACAGGCCCTCCCCCAAACACACATGCATATCACAAGCTTTTGCTATTGAGTTAATAAGAAGTTACTGAATACCTGCTGTATTTAAGACACAGTGCAATGGCGGTGGGTGCCTGACACAAAACAGTTAATGATACTCTGCAAGAACCTGATGTATAGGAGAAACCATCCCCACAAAAATGCCTCCTTCTCCCACCTGAAATAGAAACTGGTAACCAGGTAAGGTGACAGAACTGAATGGTGGTGCCTTAAGGGCTTCACCATGATGATGGAAATCCAAGAGGGGACGCAAGGTGAATTTATACAGATTTAAGGACACTGAAAGGCTTTAAGCAGTGCCAGCTGCATAATAAAAGCAGGCACATTCAGTACACTCAAGCGCAGTGGCGTGGTTCCCACCCAAATCTTAACCACAGGAGCAGCAGTGCTGGGCTTGAGAAAACAAGACGGTGAGGTTGAATGGATGTTTCTAATAATATGAGAACTAGCTTCCTCTGAGGCTTGGCATTTAGCTACCCACAAACTCAACTGCTGACTTGTTCAACTGCATCATGGGAGTATTTTAAACTCTGGCAAAAATTAAATTACTGAAAGAAATTAATGCAAAGCTTTTACTACAGTCTTTTGTACAATTTAATTTATAGTTTGCATAAATAATTATATTCATTTGTTTTCTCTCTTTCTCTCTCTTTTTTTTTTTTTTTTGTTACCTTGTCCTTGTGGAGTTTCACCAAAGGGATTCACTTCCACCTGGGTAGCATCAATTTTCAGGAAGAGATTATACAGCTTCTTAATTTGATCTGCAGCCTAAATGGAATCAAGTAAAAACGAAATTACACCAAAGCAGTAAAAGAACATTTATTTTGCTGGATTAATAAAACCTTAAAAATAGCACGTAATGTCTTTTATTTTCAGTTAGGTTTTCTGAAGGGAAAAAGAGAAAAGCATAATTATTTTAATTTGCACTGCTATTCATTAGAAGGCATTGCTCGACTTTGCTCCAGACACAAGAAAAGACCATTATCAAGAAAACAAAGTATTTTCAGTACAGCCTAAAAACATTGTTAATCTTTTTATAAATTATCATGTCCCTATTAGCCAAGCTATGCTACAGTATGAGTTAGAATTGTTAACACAAACAAGCTCTACTTAAATAAAAGGTAAACATGATTTTGAGTTTATGATGACTAGGCTATCATTATTATGCTGGAACAAAAGTTATTACATTTATCAATCCAAACTGATAACCTGTGAAACAACAACTACTGAGTACCTAATGGAAATTGTTGCAAAACAGTAAGATGAAAATCCTAAACAGTACAGTTACTGATGAGCAGAGTTTAAACTGAAAATAGTTTGTCCCAAAGGCATAAACCACAAAGAGCAAGAATATCCAAAGTTTTGCTACTGGTATGCCCCAATTTTGTTTTTCTCACTATGCTTGAAAGAAAGACATCATGCACGAGGCATGACATCACCCTGGAAAGCTCACACCGACATACAGAGAACACAACCAGTGAGCCAATACATCAAGACTGGCAGTCATGGCTGAATGTAGAGTATCAGTCTCATTCCTCCCTCCATCTGATATCCTAGCCATGGCTTTCCCTTTGTCACATTTTTGTTGTGGACATAAATAAATACATAATGAGTAAGACTGAATATTTCTTAATATTAATTTTTATTCTGTCTAGATAATACATGATAGAAAATTCTCACAGTACACAAGGGCCTCCCTGTGAATGTTCACTGGACTCCCCAGCCACTCATCTCCCCATCTCTCCTCCTGCAGCAGCCACCTTACCCACTGGTGTTTCACTGAGGTATTCATGTACAAGTATGCATATTCTTCATTCATCTTTTTTAAAAAACAAAATAAGGATCTATACCTTGTTTCTTAATAGATTTTAGAGAGCCTCATGAACAACACAAATAAATTGATTTTGTATTAAAATTCATTTAACCTCCCTCTTAAATAACGGCAATTTGGTTTCCAATAGTTTGACATTACTTAAAAAGCTGCCTTATCGGTCTCTGTAAGTGTATCATACATGTAATTAAACATGTCAGATAAATTCCCCAGAGTGGGGCAAAAAGGGGTATGGGCATTTTAAATAACAAAAGATTATCTTAAATTATTCTTAGGAGAAGTTGTTAATAATTTCAGCTCCCACAAACCAATTATCAGAGAGTCTGTTTCTCTACTCAAAACCACCAGCTATCTGGATCTTTGCCAGGGCGCTAAGTGAAAATAGGCATATCATATATAGTTTTAATTTAAATTATTCTTATTATGAATGAATTTCTATGAGCTTAAAGAGACACTACATTTCCTTTTCTGTGAATTATGCCCATTATTTTTCTGTTGAGATTATAGTCTTTTCTTATTGATTTACAAGAGGTGATTTTACATCAAGGAAACTGACTCTTCATCTCACTTATTTGCTTCTCCTTTAACATTTATTTTTGCTCATGTTTTTGTAATTTCTGCCACATGGAAACGTGATAATAGTAATGACATTCTTTTATTTAATGGCTTCTGGCTTTGTGTCAGACTTTAAAAATGCAGGTCCTACTCTGATAATATTAAAACAATTCTCCCATTATTTTTTCAAATACTTTTAAGATTTCCTTTATTGAATGTTTACTTTTTATGTAATCCAAGTTGATTTTATTAGGGTTATAGTGCAAAGCTGATAAGTAACTCACTGTTGAATATTCTTTATATTTTTAGTTTTCTAGCTCACCAAATGGGCTTGTAATGTGATCTGTACAAGAGAGGCACACTGCCCACCCTGGACTCCATGGCATCTACTACACCTGTACAGCCTCTGCACAGAGGCAACACTTAACAAATATTGGTTGAATTAGTGATTAATTTAATAATAAAGAGAAACTATATAATAGAAATAACTTCTGCTGCATTTATACACATATATATGATTTTATCCCACCTACTTTAAGACTTTTTTTAAATACACATAACCTAAAATTCATAATCTCAACCATTTTCAAATGAACAGCTCAGCAGTGTCAAGTATGTTTACACTGTTGTGCAACCAAGCTCCACATCTTTTTCATCCTGCAAAACTGAAACTGTACCCATTAAACAACTCCTCATTCTTTCCTCCCCAGGTGGACTACTACCTCCCCAGTCTGACTCATCTAGATACCTCATATAAATGTTATCATATGTACCTGTCTTTGCAAACTGGCTTACTTTACTTAGCATTACATCCTCAAGACTCATCCATGCTGCAGCTCACATCAGAATCTCCCCATTTTTCAAGGCTCAACAACCTTCTTTTATATGTATATTCCACATTTTGTTTATCTATTCATTTGTCAATGGACACCTGGGTCTCTTCAACATTTCTTAGGCCTATATACACCGAGCTTAATGCAAAGCCTGAATTATCTGCACACTAATGCCATTGTAATTATATATCAATGCAGCACTTCAGGGGTACTTGCTATTATAAATGTTTATTAATGTACAACAGACTATAAACATTTTGCAAGATCTGTAAGATATATGTGTTATAAATTCTGGCTTATAAGATCTAAAAAGGAGAGCCCATCTGGCTTGGAGACAGAACCTGCTTTATTCCAGAGGCTATACACTGAATGACTATAAAGGTTAGGCAGGCAAAATGTGTCAGTCTGACCAGGTGTAGTAATTGTAAATGGCAGGGCCTGTGGCAAAGTTGAGGTCAGCTCCCTTGCTTTCTAAATGTTATTTTAAAAGCATTTTTTAATTTAGTTAAAAAATAAATTAAATTCAAGTCAAAGAAAACATTCTTACTTTTAACTTGCAGTCAACCAGTCTGTTGCTATCATCTACTTCCGCAGTTCCTGACCACACTGTGCAGAAAATCTTTCTTTCCTTTGGCCACCAATTAACATTATTTTAAGATTGTTTGAAAAGCAATTAAAAAAAAAAACTAAATGCTTAAAATCAAATAGCCTTGAGTCCGTATGCATAAAACCCTGTCAGATTTACAAATATCTTCAAAAATCTTTTAACAGGTTAAAAATTTGTGATATTTTCTTGTATTCCAGGAACTAAGTCATCAACATTCACATATGGCTCTGAAAGACAGCCAGAGGTACAAACCACTCCCAGAGGTGGTAGTGATCTTGTTATTAAAACTTGGTCCATCGAATCTTTCCATTACTAGAGACACATGTTAAATTCATAGTACCTGTGTTTCCAGAAATTAATAGTATAGATGATGATTAATACATACCTGAGAAACTTGTGAATTTTTAGTTATATTCAGCTTTACTGTGGCTTTATTCTTTTCAACAAATTAATGCTGGAATGGACTTTCATCAGAAACATGTACTTGGTGCTTTATATGCAGGGCAGGGCGGTACTTATTTTTTGTTAAGTCTAATATTATCACGTCACATTTAGAAACAATAGGCATGAATCACAGGAATGATATTAATAATCTTACAGGATAATAATTTTTTAAGCTGTTCAACCATGAGTAAGGTGCTTCCAAATGCCTAAACCACATGAAAATTAAGTAACTTTCAAAGTCACATTGACTCTAAAGGGCCTCACCTCTAAGACATCATTTTTTTTTACCAAAGGATCACCAACTGATGATGGTTTAAATGTTATCGCTTTTCAGGAGCCTCCTCTGCTCACTCCACACCGGGTTTCTGGAACACCAGTCCAATCCTCATAGCTGAAGGAAGCATCTTAAAGCAGAGATTCCCAAGTCTACAACTCCAACACATGATTTTCTCTGAGCTCCTGTGCCATATATTCCTCTTTCTACTGTATACATATAACTTGGTGTCCCTGGACAAACAAATTCTAACAAAACTTGTCTACACAGACACAGTCAGGATCTGTGGGCTGGACTGAAGGCAGTGCAGGACTGTGATGCTCAAGACAGACTCTCTCCCTTAACAGCATGGAGGACAACTTTTCTGTCTTTGATGCCAAGTGATATATTTACTAAATGGGCATACTTTAAAGTGTTTTCAGTGGGGTATCACTATCATGCCATTAATATTCATTTCAAATGCCCATTAGCTATGAAAGAATAGCAATTAGTTGAGTAATGTACATTACTAATATCAATAATAATGGACCTTACTGGAGTACTGAACAAGAACTTTCACTTAACTGTGTACCAATCCTCACAGTAACTCTCAGGATTTAATCATTCCCATTTTGCAGATAATGAAACTGACTTTCACATGGGTTGAATCACATACATGCTGGGTGGCAGTACAAGATTAGAAGTCAGGTCTACCTAACTTTACAGACTGTGCTTCTAACTACTCTGCAGCATCTTATAATTCATGGACTGGAACTACCGTTCTAAAGAATAAATAGAAACTAATGTTCATATCAAAGTATGTGTGTCTGTGTGTGACACACTTGCACACATACACACAAACTGATATACAGCTGATCCTTGAACAACTCAGGGGTTAGGAGTACTGACCACCCTCTACCCAGTGGGCAGCTGAAAATCCTAACTTTTAACTTCCAAAAACTATGAATAGCCTACTGTTGACTTGAAGCCTTACCAGTAATATGAATACGTATTTTGTCTAAGTATTATATTTTGTATTCTTATAACAACGTAAGCTAGAGAAAAGAAAATGTTTTTTCAAATTGGTATAATCTCCAGACTTTCTCCAATATATTTACTTTAAAAATTTGATGCATAAGTGGATCCATGCAGTTCAAACCCATGTTGTTCAAAGGTCAACTGTATATATAAACATATATGTCATAAACATCCTCTTTAGAGACACCAGGGAAGTGTTTTCTCCATCATAAACAACTGGAAGAAAAAAAATTATGAAACAATAGATAATAATGTTTCCTGGTAATTATAACCATTAGAGGCAATCAAACAAGTTACCAGATATTTTCTGAAACAGACACACAGGCCTCCAATCACTCATTTACCTGGTTTTTCAAAGGCCCAACAAAGCCTAGATTTTCTGCCATCCGCTGAGCTTGGCTGTCCTTTATCCCTTCAATAATGTCAATTTGCTCCTACGAAAAATGAATCAAATAAGCAAAATTCAGACAGTCAAATGAGAAGATTTACAACCTCAAAAAAAAAATGCTTAGTATTTATTTGCAAATGAGTAATTAAGGTGTGGCACCTTTCCAGAAATCTCTGAGCAGGGCTACTGCAGCTGCCTATAGGGTATATTTTAATTAGCAGACCATCTATAAACAGCCTTTCCAAAAACTATGTAATTCTTCAGGGTGGCATGCTGACAACACAATTGGATGCCAGTTTTCACTTTTAATTACTATACAGATGGCATTGATGAATATTTAGTCAGTTAATTTTTATGACATCTTTTGGAAGGCTTCCAAGCTAACGTTTTCCTGCCTAACACTGCTGTTAAGTTTAGAGTGTGTCATAGATAGGTTAAATATTACCTTATGATTTAAACACTCTATTGATGATGATAATTACTAATTAGATCCACAAAGTGCCATTCTCTCCAAGATCCTTATGCTGTTCATATACATTGTTTCATGTAAACTCTGAGCATGATAGTTTTGAAAATACAAAGGTTTTACTGGTAAACCAGCATGGAAAGTCTTCATGTAACTTCCAGAGTAGTTAACTGAAATACGTAACATTAGTGAAAATATTTTAAAACTAATCAGTAAAGTATTAGTACCTTACCTAAATGAACACATTCAAGAAATAAAATTCTTCCCTTTTGAAGGGAAACAAAATCACTTTCTAAAAGAAATAATGGTTTCCGCTAGAAATTTTCGTGTGTGGGATTTTTGATACTAAGAACCCAGAATCAAAAGCTGGAATTATAGTTGTAAGGATCTTAGCTGTTTCTTCTTATAATTGAGGTAGGTTGAAAAACACTTCATGCACATTACCTCATTTAATTTTTACAATTGGTGGAAATTATCCCCATTTTCATTTCACTGATTCAAAAAATGAAAGTTAGAGACACCGAGAACTTTGCTGGCTAGTTAGGATTTGACCTCAGGTCTTTTTTGACTAGAAACTAATCTTAATATCAATAAAAAGGACAAGATTTAAAGGACTGAGGCAAATAAATAGAATCTGGACTTCAAAAAGATCCTGTTTTACGTCAACAGTATTGAGAAACATGAAGGCAGTCTCCAGTTCACATCTTTTCTCCTAGGTGACAATTTCTGGATCATACATACTGTTAAATGGAATAGAATTAACTAAGAGGAAATGGAAGTGTCACATTCCCCCACTGGTTAATTCTTAGAGCAGGTGGAATTGAAAGCAATAAGATAGGGAGAAAAAGCGGGAAGGAAGAAAAAAGGAAGAGAAGGAAAGAGAACTTGCTTGAATAATCAATACCTTGGTACCCCTCAAACTTCAACTAGAAGCCCAGTAAGAAAAAAGGATTCAACATCTTCAAGCCTTAAATCTCAGCAATAGATGTATTGCTACCAGCCACAGGCACAACATTAAATCTTCAACAGCTTGTAAAACAACAATCAATGAACACAGCAGAATAAGAGATCCAAACATACCTTAAAAATAAGTTCTGGATTTGAAGCTGCCACTTCTTCAATGTCAACACCCCCTTGAGGGCTGCCCACCAGTACAGGGCCATTGCAAGACCGGTCCATCAGAATCGCCAAGTATGTTTCTCTGGAAATATCCAAGGCTTCGGCAACCATCACCTACCACATTAGTAGGAAAGTCAAATTAATTCAGCATTGAGCTGATTTCCACTTACAAATCTATACAAATTTGCTACGCAAATCAAACAACTTCATTTCTGGGCACTTTAAATCCAGTCAGTTACGTTCCAGAGATTTGAGTTCTGCTCTCATTGTGCACAATGCCCATTTTCACCTCCTTAATTGATCCTGTTAACTTATTCAAGTGATAGGTATTTGGTTTGCTTCAAGGAACCGTCCCACTTTAATCTTTTTTTCTTCCTTGAGAAACCCTGACAATTAAGGAGAACTCCAGGGAAGCAGCTGGTATTTTAATTTGAGACATTAACAGTACATATATATTACTACATTGATTTTTCTCAGACTGCACTGGTAGAAAACCAAGTTTGGTTGCCAGAGAAGGATTCTTTTTGCAGTATGTCTAATGCTTCATATGTTTGTATACGTTTGTCTCTTGGATCACTGTATTTTTATTTTAATTTATACTTTTTTAGAAATTACAAACATAGTGTCTGCTTGTTCAAAAAAAATGTGAACAGTACCAAAAGTATATAAACAAGACACTGAAAACAGCTTGCGCATGCACATCTCATGGGCCACAGAAGTCAGAGTGATCATAAGCCCTTATGGAAACTTTGTGATAATCAGAAAAAGTTGCCCCTTCCTCTGAGAGAATGAGGACACATGCCAGGACCTACCTGGGTAAGAAGTGGAATGCAAGGATTACATTCTCCACTCCCTGCCTCAGCCAGGTGCCCTTTTGCTCTGCAGAACCTCAACAACTGCATGCAGCAGTCCTACCAGGATAAACCACTACTCATTTTTTATCTTTTTCCAATGTATCTGCAAGCATTATGTAATGGAATTATCCTATATTAGAGGCACATTATATATATTTTGAATGCCTTTCTTTCTTGTTTTGGATCCTAATGCTACAACTTAGACATCTTTCCAAGGTCCACTGTGACTGTATGATACTTACATGTCAATATTTAACCATATCCTTACTGACATTTATGTGGAGTTTAATTTTTCTAAAATGCTAATTCAGTGATTATTTTTGTACATATATCTTTGCTCATTTGTTTTAGTATCCCTTAGATAAGGTACCTAGAAGTAAAGTGGCTAGGTTTTAGACTTTTCACATTTAAAATTTTGATAAGCACTATCAAATTGCCCTGGAAAGAGGCTGTACTAACTTACACTCCTAATTAATATGGCAAAAGATTTCTTAAATGATGTTAAAAAAAACATAACACTCTTAAATAATCAGCTCTAGAAGTGAAAATGATAAAAGCTTACACTGCTTTTCTTACAAGCAATTCAGTAATAGGTTTTACCAAAAAAAGTTACAGATTAAAAAGCATTAGACTTCAGCTACTTAAATGCCACAAAAACATTAATTTTTAAGTCACATGAAATGGGATTAATATACGCTGATCTAAAAAGCCATAATGTAATTAATACATGTTGAACTTCTTCTTCAAACCTATATGGAATTTATAATCAGTTAAAAATAAAATACATAAAAAGGGGCTTCATATTGATTCTTTTATCATAAAGGGTAACTCCTGAGTATGTAAGAAAATTTCTTGGCACACAGTGTTAGGATTTTCATAGAACCATTCTGTTTTCAAGTTCACTTTCTAATACAGAAATAGTTGAGTGAATGATTTTTAATGATTTTCAGTAGTTATTCTGACAAGCAAAACATAATTTTTTAGGATAAGTGTCATTCAAGAATCCTATTCTTAATCTTCTAAAATGTTGACAGATGTGCTCTGCATTCCCTCAAGTTTCTATTTGTGAAGAGCAGCTGCTATCTCAAACAGCTTTTGCTCGGTAGAAATAATGTATTACTCTTTAAGGAAACATTCCCAGGAAAATTATGATTGTCTAAAGATAATTCAGGAAATTTTATATAAAGACCAAACTTCTTGACATTATAATGCCCTCCATATAACTCAGGACATCAGAATATTCTATCAATTGTTAGAGAATCTGAATGGTCTCGATGAACCGTCATGCAATGAGAAGCTCCATTAGATACATTTCAAAAATGTGACTTTATCTGTGATTAACCAAACAATATTGTCAACACGGCCTTTCTGTGGAGTCCTCCAGGAAGGAAAGCTTTTTAACTTATTTACCCTATTTGACCACTGAATCTGTTTTTTTCTTTTAATATCATGCTACTCAAATAAAGGGCTGTGGATAGCACCAGTGCACAAACTCTTTGTAACAGAACTGTGATTACAGAAGATTAAAAGTATACTCAGTTTCTGCACTTAACTCTTACTGGCCGTGCCACTAAGTGCCCCTTATTGGCCGTGAACCATGGACAGCATAATGAGTAGCCCTGTGGTTGCCTACCCATTACTATCCCAAGCAACACACCATTGATACACTGTACGCATTTAGAAAAAAATGTCTGATGTATATAAATGTATGTATGTGTTTAAATAGCTTCTCAAATAAACTTAGAAATCTAAAGTTTATATAGATAGGGATTTCTGACTGATCTCTTTGATTTCATAAGTAAAAAATGCATGCTCTTAAAGTTGTATGTGTTAGTTATAGAAATGTGGCAATATACATTTAATTAATTTTTTTTATGCAACCTTGTCAGCTAGCCCATGTGCTATATATATAAGATTATAGACACTGTGAGGCCAGCCTCAGTATTTCTTTTCCTCCTTTTTTGATCACGAAGAAGAGTGCTCAGATCTGATGGGAATAGGAACTGGAGAATGCCACCATACATTTTACACAGAAACACATACGACAATTATTTCTGGGTGATGAAAAAACAAGGAACTTTTACTTTCTAATTTTTATATTTCTATACTATTGGAATTTGACACATATGTTAACTACTTTCCCAATCAGAAAAAAACAACTTAAAAATAAATCACTGGAGAAATTTCTTGGCAATGACTCAATTTACAAGAATGCACCTATCACCAGTCTTTCAGGAACCTATCTACAAACTAATTTTATTCATTACCATATAGTGTAAATCTGCTTGGGTATTTTTATAGGCTTTTAAAAAGTATCACAAACTCTAATCTAAAATCCTGTGTCCTTCCAAGAAGGGACTAACAGTTACCAAAGGGAAGGGGATAGGGAGGGTGGGTGGGAAGGGAGGGAGAAGGGGATTAAGGGGCATTATGATTAGCACACATAATGTAGGGGGGCACAGGGAAGGCAGCATAGCACAGAGAAGACAAGTAGTGATTCTAGAGCATCTTACTACACTGATGGACAGTGACTGCAGTGGGGTATGTAGGGGGACTTGATAACATGGGTAAATATTGTAACCACAATGGTGCTCATGTGAAACCTTCATAAGACTGCATATCAATGATACCTTAACACAAATTTTAAAAAACAAAATTAAAATTAAAAAATAAAAATATAAAAATAAAACCCCCTGTGTCTATATAAAACAAATTCCTACAAACAAATACATTGATCAGGTCTTCTATGGACAAATTTTGAAGAAGGTACAGACAGGTAAAGACTTATAGCCAGATTTAAAAGGGAAATAAAAGTACTCTGCCAGGCTGAACAAAAACAAATTTAAAAAACAGTTCTTGTACCTTCTTGAGAGGCAGTGGGAAAGGGATATAACCATAACCATTTTGTCTGTTCGCTTCTTTCACATTTTGAAAGGCTCTGTGTTCTTAGAGTGAAGGGGTAATGACCTGCCAGCATTCCCAATCTCCCTTCAGCTCAGTGTCCTTTTCGGGGCCAAAGATGGTGTACTAAGAACCAACTGGTGAGGGTTTTTTTGTTTGGTTTTTTTTTTTGGCCATGTCAAGAACTTTCCCCACAATTTTCCCTAAAAAGTAAAAACAGAATGCACTGCCTCAGTTTTCCCAAGCATGGCATAGTGGTGGAGACCATCATCCGTGATGCTATATCAACATAGCAGACAGCTGCCTCCCCAAAACGCTGGGCCCCACTCACTGTAATGGCAGGGCTTTCTAACCATCTGGGCCTCCCAAGCCTCGGTGTGTGACCACACAGGGCCTATGCTAAAGAGTATCTCACTCTTGGTGCCTCAGTGTAATGTTCTCTGTAGCTGACTTGAAATTTGAACAAAATCCCTGCATTCGTATTTCATACTGGGTCTTACAAATCAAGCAGCCAGTTCCGGTGAAACTGGAAGGGATATAGCAAAGGTGAACAGATAGGAAGAGAGTTATGTTCTGGCCTCAGCTCTGCTACTCACAATGTCAGGACTGAGGCCACTTTACCTGCAGCTTTATTTTGTGTGTGTACACCCTGCACACATCTGGCTGCCCCAAAAGACCTCCCTCATACAACAAACTTCTGATAACAGTGGCTTAAAATGGCAGTAATCTCAAAGTAATGTAGAGGGACACTTAGAAAAACAACCCTCACAGATATTTCTGATACACAGGATGAGGGTGGGTTATGGGGGAGCAGAAACTGCCTGTCATTGCGTGTAAGAGCCGGCATACCAAGCCCTTCTCAGCTTTAAAGACAATGTGTGTGTGCTCTAAAGGGAAAGCTATTGTTTCAATCTCTCACCCCCACCCACTTTAAGTAAATGCTGACAATAATAAACACTATTACTATTACAGAACCCTTTTTAGTTCTCCTCGAAGTCACACCACATACAGATTTTATGAGGTTTAAAAAATAAACAGTGCATTACCAATGTGCAGTGCTTCATTAGATTCAGTCAAAGCTGAAGTATGGCTTTTTCTTTTTTTTTTAATACATCACACAGAAAATGACTAAAAGCATTCATATTACCTTGTTAACTTTCACACCTTCTTTGGGAGTTTGTTTTGTTGCTAGATTATATCCAATCATCTGTTTAGCCAGCTGTCCCACAACTTTAGGGCTAAGAAAGAGAGAAAAAGAAAATTATTGTCTATAATGAACATCATTTTAAGCAGAGTTCATATTTTATCTTCATGTCCGCACAGCACAGGGTCCACCCTTACCCTCACAGAGTCCATGGGGCTTCCTGCTCTTATATCTTATATTATGGGCCCAGCACTGTACCAGAGAATGAGAGAAAACTATATATGAAAGAATGGATGATGAATAAAAAAGAAAGAAAGAAAGGATACCTGTTTACCTCTGCTATCCTCTCCCCTAACTAAGTTACAGTCATAGTGAAGTCACAATACTGAAATGTATAACAGATTTAGGTAAGACTCTATTCAGTGCTGAGACACATGGGAGATAAAGCTGAAAAGACAGGTGCCTTTACATAAAGCAAGGCTTGGACTATCAGATACAAGGGACAACTGAGGCCACCGGTAATGGAGAGCCACTGCAAGTTCCTGATAAGGAAGTAACCTTATGAAAACAGCATTTAATTGTAAGTGATATCATTTCCAACATTTATGATGAATCAGTGATTCTCTAAGACAGAAAGAGTGTCAAGTTTTCACCAATTAGTAAAGAAAAATTCTTTTATGGCAGCAGAAGGGAAACTGTGGCATTGTCAGAGCCCTCTACCTATAATTTATTTCCTCTGTTTGCTGTCCTGCTCCTCCCCAATTCCAACTCTCTTTCTCAGTGCTCCTTTCAACCATGTGCAAGAGCTTCTCTAACGGCATGGCCCAAGGACAAGGAATCAAAAACTCCAGACTTACTCTTTCGTTAAATGAACGCCTCCTTTCAAACCACTACTGAAGACACCTTTTCCTCTTCCTCCAGCTAAGATCTGGGCTTTTAAAACAATTTCTTTAGCATCTGAAAAAGAAAATGTAGAGTTGGCAGCTGCTTTTTATATTTTTTTAAGCAACAAGGAATATGGTATTGACATATGACTTAAAAAGTGGCAAAAGCTCTCTCAAAACATCTTTGAAAATGAAGGCAATAAAGAAAAAAAAAATCAGTGCACCTAAATACAAAGACCGTTTATTGAGGACATCCAAATATTTCCTACCAGCTTAATCTAATACTCCACCATCCCAAGGGAAAGCAAGGCATGTGCTCCTTTGCCCTTTTGAGTGTCAGAGATGCTAAATAAGTTCAGGTGGAGGTATTAATTTTACTGTGTAATGACACTCCTATGTGGCAGAGGCACCAATCTGCCAATCAGAGAAACTAACTACCTGTCACACCTTTGAGATGTTAAAGGGAAGAATGGATTACATGGGGAAAGGTTTAAAAATGAGATGCAAAGGGAGTACTTAATAACTGTATTCTTGGAAACCAACAGTTTCCTAAGCAGTTGTTCTACATATTGATATGGTTGGGCAAGCAGGGAGGGAATGGATTAAAACTAAAAGTAAGCAATATTTTAAAGTTATTGGCAGGATAACAAAACATCCCAGGGGAAAATGGCTGTGGAATCTTTCTTTCTCAACACATCAAGGAAATGGTAAACTATCCATTCCTGACCTTTGAGACTGGTCATAAACTCAAATATCTTTATGGGCCTGGCAGGAAAGCTTGGCTATGTGAAGCAGCCTAGGGAAAGAGATGGGGCCTTCAGGGCTGGCCTCACCAAACACCAAAAAGATAAATAAAAATTTTAAAAGACAGCTCTCGCATCAAATATGTCTAATAAACCAAATAGTACACATCTTCATGCCACAGCTGGCATCCTGTTTGTGATTCATCTTTGTCTAAAATCAGAACAAGTCAACCTTGTATAAGGTTCTAAATAGTTTCTGGTTTGACATACTTGGCTTAGAATTTGCAAGACCAGGTTTCAAACCAGCCTTCATCACTGACCCAGCTGTCTGATACTGGGCAGCTACTTGTTATGTTTGAGACTCAGTTTATTCACTGTAAATGATGATGAGGATTGTTTAAGAATTGAGATAATACATGTGAATGCTTTATCCCAAGATCCTGAAAATTCACATGTTTAATGAAAAACTATTGCCATGATTAATTAATTTACTTACAACCTTTCTACAGTGTAATGAATCAAAAGGATTATTTTCATTTGGGCAGAGATGATAAAAAAAAAAAAAGAACTGTGGCATTTACCACCATCCATGCAACGTGAGAACTCCCTAAGTGATGGCTATTTCAGCTATGACTGCCACTGTTGTTGCTCACAGGTAAGCAGGCACTGTTCAAACAGAAGGAAGCACAAAGGGTATTTTCATGACAGCAAAGTGGAGCTAAAGAAGTCTTTGACACTATGAAGGCACTGGGTAAGACAGTCACTCCAGCTGGTGCTGTGAGATTATTAAGGGGTATTGTCTATAGCGGTTGGTCTTCCCTTCTCCCATATTTGCTTACACTCAGAAAACTAAGGTTTATCTTCTCTCAGAAGCAAACATAGTTCCTTCTTTGCTGCCATCTATAGCCTCCATCCATTGTTTCTGCCCTGGATATGAACTATCATCACACCAGTCAATATAGATTGCCATATCTCATAATAAACAGGCTCCCAGAAAATTGAGTAGAAGACAAGCTATGATGACTGCTTGTATCAGAAACTCATCAGGAAAGGAACCAAGTCAAATGAATGTAGTGTACATTTAGGCCACTGCATATAAGAACAGCAATAAGAGCCATGACCTTGGAGTTGAACAGACCTGAGTTAAAATCTCCAACTCTGCCTATCATTTTCTTTGTAGAGGAAAGGAGACTGGGATTCAGAAAAGTGAAAGTGGCATGCCTGTCATTAAAATGGTCGTAATAATCTACAGCGTTGGGATGATGTGAAGAATAAATGAGAAATGGTAGGTAAAGCACTTATCTTCATGCCTGGCATACTAAAAAATAAATCAAAATATAATAGCTTCATCAGTATAACTCTTTTCAGAAATTAACCCCAAAAAGTGAAATACTGGAAGACATTTTCAACTTCCCTTCTGAAAACATCAAGGGGAAAAAAGAAAACTTTATGCTGTCTACTCAAATTTTTAAATCTGATCACTTCAAATTCTTTAAAAAGGATAAGCAGCATTCCATGGCCATTCTCATTTTCATACTTGTCATCCAGAAGAAAGAGATGCTTTCCTGTCCAAATTTTCCAGCAGCAAAACTTAAAAGCCAGACAGAATACTTAATTGAGCATTGTTAATTGGCACTACACAGACTGGATTATATCAGCTTTAGGCATGAACATCAAGGGAAAGAGCAGCAGCCTCAATGAAGCACAATCAATTCTATATGTCACTATTTGACCACATGTCAAAGATACACTGTCATGCCACCTAATTGGTAGACCAAGCAACGACCTTGGGGACTATAAGGCTATACTATATTGGGGCAAATGGAAAAAGAAAAAGGAAAGACTGTATCCAGGCTATGTACATCTTCTGCAACCTAATATCCCTGGCCAAAAATAAGTTCACTAAAATCATCTCTCTGGTTACACCTCCAGTGCTAAATCAATATAGCATGTCAGGAGCCCAAAGTAAAGCAAGTTTTTCTCATCTTGAATGAAACCCCTGCAAAGTAATTTAATTCAGTGGTTATTTCCCTAAAGTGCTGAAAATTAAGCGGCCAAATCCTACTGAACAGTAACTAATCTTTTCATTAATAACCAAGTTGATTCACACTTAATGTCATCATTTCAATTTTATTTAAAGGTCTGATGTCTCCAGAAACGCACACAAATTTCTGCTGGGTTTTTTTTTTTTGGTTGTTTCTTTGTTTTATTTTACATATTATCTCCTTATTCCCAATTAGAATTACAAAAGACTGTCCTACATATGGTACCTACCATTTTTATCTGAATACATAAAATGGTTTAAACATAGTTTAGGATAACAAACTAAAAAGAAATGGAAGGAAATGATTTCACCCACTGGTGGAGTATAACAATGAAGCAAAACTGAAGAACAAAACAGCAGCAGACTCACAGACTCCAAGAACGAATAGCGGTTACCAAAGGGAAGGGAGTGGAGAGGGTGGGTGGGGAGGGAGGAAGGAAGAGATTAACAGGCATTATGATTAGCACACGTGGTGTCAGGGGATCACTGGGAAGACAGTATAGGAAAGAAGACAAGTAGGGACTCTATAGCATCTTACAAGGTTGATAGGCACTGACTGCAATGAGGTGTTTGGGGGGGGACAAGATAATACGGTTCAATGTAATAACCACAATGTTGCTCACGTAAAACCTTTATAAGACTGCATATCAATGATATCTTAATAAAAAGAAAATTTTAAAAAAAAGGAATGGAATGGAAAAACCCACCTACTCTAATAGATTCTGTATGGAATTAGACTGCAGTTACACATTGACAATCATACTATTGTTCTTGCTATAACCGAGGTGTTTATAACGCCAAATTCCTTGCTCTCAAATATTATTATTATATGCAGGAGCCTAAATATGCAACATATTCACTTTATTTTGTTCTTTATCTGAAAATTTCTGATAATGAGCACTGCTCAAAGCGAGGATTTAACTCAGCCTCATGGGAACCTGTTTAGGAGAAAAACACTGTAAGAGATATATTTGATAAACTTATAAATATGTAAGACTCTCAAATATCATAACACTTAAGAGAAAAATATTTAAAGCCATTTACAAAGAAAAAACAACAACCATGTGAAGGTCTTGTTTTATTGCATTACCTGCATTAAATTAAGTATTTCTCCTGTTCTCCACTCAATTCTTTATCAAAATAAGTGTTAGTCTAATTAAACCAAAACAGTATTATGCCAAATTTTACAGTTCCCCAATAGTCCCATGATGAATGATAAACATTCCTGGAAGCATTATTAAATATAAAAAGAGGTGGAGCCAAGATGGTGGCGTGAGTAGAGCAGCTGAAATCTCCTCCCAAAACCACATATATTTTTGAAAATATAACAAAGAAAACTCTTCCTAAAAGAGAGACCAGAAGACACAGGACAATAGCCAGACCACATCCACACTTGAGAGAACCCAGCGCCTCACAAAAGGAGTAAGATACAAGCTGCGGCCCGGCGAGACCTGAGGGAGCCCCTCACCCCAGCTCCTGGCGGGAGGAGAGGAGTCAGAGCGGGGAGGGAGAGTGAGACTAGCACTGCTAAATACCAAGCCCCAGCCATCCACACCAGAGCGCAGACACAGTGCACGCATGAGGGGCTGGAAACTAGGGAAACAGCACAGTAAGACCTATGAGCAGGTCCCTGCAGATGTTGCACCCGGGACAAAGAAAAGTGAGTGCTTTCTGGAAGTCTTAAAGGGACAGGGACCCCAAAACTGGACAGAAGTGTACTGGGACACTTAGTCCACCAGCAGGGAATCTGGGGATCTCTGGGCACTGTAACCCCATGGGCAGCAGGGAGCACGGAGGCTGCTCACGGAGATAAATACCCTTCCAGCCGTTCCCCCTCCAACACGGCTCCACCATATAAGAGCTAAGGCCTGAGGGAGGCCACGCACACAGCAAAAGCGAAGATAAACTCCATGGCAGCCAGGCAAGAATCAGAAGCCCTTTCTGCACGCAGCTGCCCAGCACAAGCCACTAGAGGTCGCTGTTCTCCCAGGAGAGGAAGGCAACAAACCAATAATAAGGGAAGTTCTTCCAGCTGTTACTCATGCCAGCTCTGCAAACTATTTATATCACCATGAAAAGGCAAAATTACAAGCAGACTAAGATCACAGCGACAACACCAGAGAAGGAGACAGAACTAACCAGTCTTCCTGAAAAAGAATTCAAAATAAAAATCATAAACATGCTGATGGAGATGTAGAGAAATATGCAAGAGCTAAGGGATGAAGTCTGGAGGAAGATTACAGATGCCAGGAAGGAGATTACAGAAATGAAACAAACTCTGGAAGGATTTGTAAGCAGAATGGATAAGATGCAAGAGGCCATTGAAGGAACAGAAACCAGAGAAAAGGAATGCATAGAAGCTGACACAGGGAGAGATAAAAGGATCTCCAGGAACGAAACAATATTAAAGAACTGTGTGACCAATCCAAAAGGGCAATATCCGTATTATAGGGGTACCAGAAGAAGAAGAGAGAGAAAAAGGGATAGAAAGTGTCTTTGAAGAAATAATTGCTGAAAACTTCCCCAAACTAGGGGAGGAAATAATCGAATAGACCACAGAAATACACAGAACTCCCAACAGAAAGGAACCAAGGAGGACAACACCAAGACAAATAATAATTAAAATGGCAAAGAACAAAGACAAGGAAAGAGTTTTAAAGGGAGCTAGAAGAAAAAGGTCACCTATAAAGGAAAATCCACCAGGCTATCACCACACTTCTCAACAGAAACCTTACAGGCCAGAAGAGAATCGCATGATATATTTAATGCAATGAAACAGAAGGGCCTTGAACCAAGGATATTGTATCCAGCACGATTATCATTTAAATATGAAGGAGGGATTAAACAATTCCCAGACAAGCAAAAGCTGAGGGAATTTACTTCCCACAAACCACCTCTACAGGGTATTTTAGAGAGATTGTTCTAGATGGGAGCACTCCTAAGACTAAACAGATGTCACCAGAGAAAATAAAATCACAGCAAAGAAAGCAGACCAACCAATTACTAAGTAAAGGCAAAAAATAAAATCAACTACCAACTAAAAGCAGTTAAAGGAAACATGAAAGAGCACCGAATAAAACAACCAATATATAAAGAATGGAGGAGGAGTAATAAGAAGGGAGAGAAGAAAAGAATCTCCACACAGTGTATATAACAGCTCAAAGAGTGAGCTAAGTAAGGCAGTTAGATACTAAAGAAGCTAACCTTGAACCTTTTGTAACCATGAATCTAAAGCCTGCAATGGCAATAAGTACATATCTCTCAATAGTCACCCTAAATGTAAATGGACTGAATGCACCAATCAAAAGACACACAGGAGCAGATAAAAAAGCAAGACCCATTTATATGCTGCTTACAAGAAACTCACCTCAAACCCAAAGACATGCACAGACTTAAGTCAAGGGATGGAAAAACATATTTCAGGCAAACAACAGAGAAAAGAAAGCAGGGGTTGCTGTACTAGTATCAGACAAAATAGACTTCAAAACAAAGAAAGTAACAACAGATAAAGAAGGACATTACATAATGATAAAGGGCTCAGACCAACAAGAGGATATAACCATTCTAAATATATATGCACCCAATACAGAAGTACCAGCATATGTGAAACAAATACTAAGAGAACTAAAGGAGGAAATAGAATGCAATGCATTCATTTTAGGAGACGTCAACATGCCACTCACCTCAAAGGATAGATCCACTGGGCAGAAAAGAAGTAAGGACAGGGAGGCACTGAACAACACACTAGAACAGACGGACCTAGTAGACATCTACAGAACTCTACATCCTAAAGAAACAGGATACACATTCTTCTCAAGTGCGCATGGAACATTCTCCAGAATAGACCACATACTAGGCCACAAAAAGAACCTCAGTAAGTTCCAAAAGATTGAAATTCTACCAAACAACTTTTCAGACCACAAAGGTATAAAAATAGGAATAAATTCTACACAGAAAACAAAAAGGCTCACAAACACATAGAGGCTTAACAACATGCTCCTAAATAATCAATGGGTCAATAAACAAATTAAAATAGAGATCAAGGAATACATGGAAACAAATGACAAAAACAACACAAAGCCCCAACTTCTGTGGGACGGAGTGAAAGCAGTCTTAAGAGGAAAGTATATAGCAATCCAGGCATACTTAAAGGAGGAAGAACAATGCCAAATGAATAGTCTGACATCAAAATTATCAAAACTGGAAAAAGAAGAAAAAATGATGCCTAAACTCAGCAGAAGGAGGGACATAATAAAGATTAGAGAAAAAATAAACAAAATTGAGAGAATGAGAAGAATAAAACAATAGAAAAAATCAATGAAACCAAGTGCTGGTTCTTCGAGAAAATAAACAGAATAGATAAGTCTCTAGCCAGATGTATTAAGAGGAAAAGAGAGTCAACACAAATCAACAGAATCAGAAACGAGAACTGAAAAATCATGACGGACCCTACAGAAATACCAAGAATTATTAGAGAGTACTATGAAAAAATATATGCTAAAAAGCTGGGAAACCTAGGAGAAATGGACAACTTCCTAGAAAAATAGAACCTTCCAAGACTGACCCAGAAAGAAACAGAAAATCTAAACAGACCAATTACCAGCAACGAAATCGAAGAGGTAATAAAAAAACTAGCAAAGAACAAAATCCCCGGGCCAGATGGATTCACCTCGGAATTTTATCAGACATACAGAGAAGACATAATACCATTCTCCTTAAAGTTTTCCAAAAAATAGAAGAGGAGGGGATACTCCCAAACTCATTCTATGAAGCTAACATCACCCTAATACCAAAACCAGGCAAAGACCTCACCAAAAAAGAAAACTACAGACCAATATCCCTGATGAACATAGATGCAAAAATACTCAACAAAATATTAGCAAACAACATTCAAAAATACATCAAAAGGATTGTACACCATGACCAAGTGGGATTCATCCCAGGGATGCAAGGATGGTACAACATTCGAAAATCCATCAACATCATCCACCACATCAACAAAAAGAAAGACAAAAACCACATGATCATCTCCATAGATGCTGAAAAAGCATTCGATATAATTCAACATCCATTCATGATAAAAACTCTCAACAAAATGGGTATAGAGGGCAACTACCTCAACATAATAAAGGCCATATATGATAAACCCTAACCCAACATCATAATGAACATCAAGAAGCTGAAAGCTTTTACTCTGTGATCGGGAACAAGACACGGATGCCCCTTGTCCCCGCTGTTAATCAACATAGTACTGGAGGTCCTAGCCATGGCAATTAGACAAACACAAGAAATACAAGGAATCCAGATTGGTAAAGAAGAAGTTAAACTGTCACTATTTGCAGATGACATGATATTGTACATAAAAAACCCTAAAGACTCCACTCCAAAACTACTGGAGCTAATATCAGAATTCAGCAAAGTTGCAGGATACAAAATTAACACACAGAAATCTGTGGCTTTCCTATATACTAACAATAAACTTACAGAAAGAGAAATCAGGAAGACAATTCCATTCACAATAGCATCAAGAAGAATAAAATACCTAGGAATAAACCTAACCAAGGAAGTGAAAGACCTATACCCTGAAAACTATAAGACACTCTTAAGAGAAATTAAAGAGGTCACTAACAAATGGAAACTCATCCCATGCTTCTGGCTAGAAAGAATTAATATCATCAAAATGGCCATCCTTCCCAAAGCAATATACAGATTTGATGCAATCCCTCTCAAATTACCAGCAACATTCTTCAGCGAACTGGAACAAATAGTTCAAAAATTCATATGGAAACACCAAGGAACCCGAATAGCCAAAGCAACCCTGAGAAGGAAGAATAAAGTGGGGGGGATCTCAATCACCAACTTCAAGCTCTACAACAAAGCCACAGTAATCAAGACAATTTGGTACTAACACAAGAACAGAGCCACAGATTAGTGGAACAGATTGGAGACTCCAGACATTAACCCAAACATATATGGTCAATTAATATTTGATAAAGAAGCCATGGACATACAATGGCGAAATGACAGTCTCTTCAACAGATGGTGCTGGCAAAACTGGACAGCTACATGTAGGAGAATGAAACTGGACCATTGTCTAACCCATACACAAAAGTAAATTCAAAATGGATCAAAGACCTGAACGTAAGTCATGAAACCATAAAACTCTTAGAAAAAAACATAGGCAAAATATGACATAACATGAGTGACCTCTTCTTGAACATATCTCCACGGGCAAGGAAAACAACAGCAAAAATGAACAAGTGGGACTATATTAAGCTGAAAAGCTTCTGTACAGCAAAGGACACCATCAATAGAACAAAAAGTTACCCTACAGTATGGGAGAATATATTTGTAAATGACTGCTGTGATAAAGGCTTGACATCCAAAATATACAAAGAGCTCATCCACCTCAACAAACAAACAACAAATAACCCAATTAAAAAATGGTCAGAGGAATTGAACAGACAGTTCTCCAAAAAAGAAATTCAGATGGCCAGCAGACACACAAAAAGATGCTCCACATCGCTAATCATCAGAGAAATGCAAATTAAAACCACAATGAGATATCACCTCATACCAGTAAGGATGGTTACCATCCAAAAGACAAACAACAGCAAATGTTGGCAAGGTTGTGGAAAAAGGGGAACCCTCCTACACTGCTGGTGGTTCAACCATTGTGGAAAGCAGTATGGAGGTTCCTCAAAATGCTCAAAATAGAAATACCATTTGACCCAGGAATTCCACTCCTAGGAATTTACCCCAAGAATGCAGCACTCCAGTTTGAAAAAGACAGATGCACCCCTATTTTTATCGCTGCACTATTTACAATAGCCAAGAATTGGAAGCAACCTAAGTGTCCATCAGTAGATGAATGGATAAAGAAGATGTGGTACATATACACAATGAAATACTACTCAGCCATAAGAAGAAAACAAATCCTACCATTTGCAACAACATGGATGGAGCTAGAGGGTATTATGCTCAGTGAAATAAGCCAAGTGGAGAAAGAGAAATATCAAATGATGTCACTCTTCTGTGGAGTATAAGAACAACGGAAAAACTGAAGGAACAAAACAGCAGCAGAATCACAGAACCCAAGAATGGACTAACAGGTACGAAAGGGAAAGGGACTGGGGAGGATGGGTGGGTAAGGAGGGATAAGGGGGGGGAGGGAGTATTATGATTTGCATGCATAATGGGGGGGAGTAAGGGGAGGGCTGTACAAGACAGATAAGACAAGTAGTGATTCTACAACATTTTGCTATGCTGATGGATAGTGACTGTAATGGGCTTTGTGGGGGGGACCTGGTATAGAGGAGAGCCTAGTAAACAAAATATTCTTCATGTAATTGTAGATTAATGATAACAAAAAAAAAAAGAGAGAAAGAAAAGGAGGATTATTCCCTGATAGGATAAAACTAACTACAAAACTAACTTACAACGATTTGTAAAACTAACTACAAATCAACAACAAATCAAGCATGCTTTACATATCCTTAATTTTGATCATTTAAAGGTGTCAGATGATCAGCTATAGAAGTACATTTCTCTGATAATATTCCTTTCTCTCACAGAAAAAAAAAAAAAACAGCAGTTCCTGTGTGGTGACCTCCAATAAGTTCTTCACAATGGTATAAAGGTCATGTCGAAGTGTGAGCAAAGGGTTTGTTTGTGTTTATACAGAGGATCAAAGCCTAATTTGGCTACCCAGAAAATGAACTAAGATACGATATGAAGAGGAACTTCCAACATCAACATCCTCTGGAAGAGTCATTCCAGAAGATGATCGTCAAAAAACTTCAACAAAGGTCCTGGCGCTGTTGCAGTTGTAGCTGCATTCATCCCACCAGTTCCTGGACTTGCCATTGGAATGAAGAAGGAGATATCTAAGCTGGCCTGTGCATACAGTAAAACAACAAATTTGATTGGATCTATATTGTTGGAACTCAACCAAGAATTAGGAGAAGTACAAGTTGTAGCGCTCCAAAATCTTACAACTACAGACTATCTACTGTTAAAAGAACATACGGGATGTGAACAGTTTCCAGGAATGGGTTGTTTTAATTTGTCTGATTTCTCTCAGACTGTTCAAGTACAGTTGGACAATATCCATCATATCATAGACAAATTTTCACAAATGCCTAGGGTGCCTAACTGGTTTTTCTTGGCTTCACTGGAGATGGCTGGTAATTATAGATCTGCTTTGGTTATGTGACTGTATTCCTATTATGTTAATGTGTGTACACAATTTAATTAGTAGTTTAAAACCTATACATGCTTAAGTTACTCTACAAGAAGATATGTCAAAGAAATTATCAATCTTGCCATGTTTTCTTCCATCTGCTACTTCTATAGCTTTTCTTCTTCCTTCCTAATTACAACCCCTAAATAGAATTTGTGCCTCATATCGAATTTACCATGTATCACAATTCTTCCAAGTGGTAAAGATACCTCAAGACAAATGCTAGGCATAGAAGCCACAGGGCATAAATATGCAAAGAAGTAAAAAGCTAACGTTTTCAAACAATATTGTTTCTCTCTCACTTACCAACTTTACATCTCCCTGTATGGCCCCAGAAGATGACTGGTTAGCCAGAGACGGGTAAGATTCCTCAAGGGAGGAACAACCTAAGACAGGCACAATTGCAGGCGGGCCATCAGGTCAGAAATTGGGGATCAACAGAGGTGAGGCTTAGAACCTCACACCCCCTGTTTTGAGAGAAATCTTCTGCATCCGTGGATGTTTTGTTGCCCTTGTCTAGCTTGGATTAATACTTAGTCTATGGGCACACACCTGATTATCTACATTTGTCCTCTTACAGCACTAAATTATGTTTTCTACCTTTATCTACCTTTATCTTGCATCTACCTACCACTTCAGCATTTTATTTAAAAAACAACAACAATAATAATAATAATAAGGGAGAAATGTGGGATTCACATATAAATCAAGTATAAAAATCAAACAAATAATCATATTTGACCTGATTGTTTATAGTTCATGATGCGTGATCAAAACCAAAGTTTCTGTGATATGACTGCCCTTGTACTGTTCACCATGTAAGAACTTATTCACTATGTAAGAATTCGTTCACCATGTAAGAACTTGTTCGTTATGCTTCAGAAGATTGGAGACGGTTGAGAATTAGGCTTGTGGTTGATTAATGATTGTACATTGAGTCCCCTATACAGAATTTTATTTTTGTTAACAACCATTTGATCAATAAATATGAGAGATGCCCTCTCAAAAAAAAAATGTAAAAAGAAAAACTTAAATTCATTAAGAAAAGCATAATTTAGTGGGATTTACACAAGGGATACAAGGATGATACAATATTTGCAGATCAATCAACATAGTAAAGCACATACAAAAAGGATAAAAATCACATGATCATCTCAATAAATGCTGAAAGAGCATTTGACAAAATTCAATGTCCATTCATGATAAAAACTCTCAAAAAAATTGATGCAGAGGGCACATACCTGAACATAATAAAGACCACATACAACAAACCCACAACCAACACCATACTTAACAGCAAAAACCTAAAAACTTTTCCTCTAGGATTAGAAACAAGACAAGGATGCCCACTCTCCCCACTTTTATTCAACATGGTACTGGAGGTGCTAGCCACAGCAACCAGACAACAAAATAAGACAAAAGGCATCTAAACTGGTAAGAAGGACTTAAACTGTCACTATTTGCAGAAGGCATGATATTTTACATAGAAAACCCTAAAGAACTGACTAAAAAGCTAGTAGAACTAATAACTGAATTCATCAAAGTGGCAGGATACAAAACTAATATGCAGAAATGTGTCTCATTTCTATATACTAACAATGAACTAGAGGACAGAAAAAACAAGAAAACAACTCCCATTTACCATAGCATCAAAAAGAATAAAACACCTAGGCATAAACCTACCTAATGAGGTGAAAGACCTATACTCTGAAAACTACAAGACACTTCTGAGAGAAATTAAAGAAGACATCAAAAATGGAAATCTATCCCATGCTCATGGATAGGAAGAATAAATATTGTCAAAAAGGCCATCCTGCCCAAAGCAATTTGCAGATTCAATGTAATCACTATCAAAATAACAACAGCATTCTTCAGTGAACTGGAACAGATAGCTCTAAAATTCATATGGAACCACAAAAGACCCCAAATAGCCAGAGTATTCCTAAGAAGAACAAAGCTTGGGGGATTACACTTCCTGACTTCAAGCTCTTACAACAAAGCCACAGTAATCAAAACAGCTGGTACTGGCACAAGACCCATACATCAATGGAACAGAATAGTCTAGATATAAATCTATGCATATATTGTCAATTAACATATGATAAAAGAGCCATGAATATACAATGGGGAAAAGACAGCCTCTTCAACAATTGGTGTTCGCAAAATTAGGCAACTACATTTACGAGGATGAAACTGGATTATTGTCTAATTCCATATACAAAAGTAAACTTGAAATGGATCACAGATCTGAAAGTAAGTCATGAAACTATAAAACTCTTAGAAAAAAACACAGGCAGAAATTTCTTGAATATAAGCATAAGCAATTTTTTCCTGGAAACTTATCCATGGGAAAGGGAAACAAAATAAAAAATGCGTAAGTGTGACTACATCAAACTAAAAAGCTTCTGTACAGCAAGGACACCATCAGTAGAACAAAAAGGCACCTTACAGTATGGGAGACTATATCTGTAAATGATTCATCTGAAAAGGGGTTAAAATAAAAAATATATAAAGAATACACCTCAATATCCAAAAAACACATAACCCAATTAAAAAAATAGTCAGAGAACCTGAACAGACACCTCTCCAAAGAAGAAATACAAATGGCCAACATGGACATTAAAAGATGTTCCACATCACTAATCATCTGGGAAATGCAAATGAAAAAAACAGTAAGATACCACTTCACACCAGTTAGAATGGCCACTATCCTAAAGACAAGAAACAACAAACGCTGGTGAGGATGCAGAGAAATAAGACTCTCCTACACTGCTGGTGGGAAGGCAAATTGGTACAACTGCTGTGGAAAGCAGTATGAAAGTTCCTCAAAAAACTAAAAATAGAAATACCATTTGGCCCAGGAATTCCACTCCTAGGAATTTACCTGAAGAAAACAAGGTCCCTGATTCAAAAACACATATTAACCTCTATGTTTATAGCTGCACTATTTGCCATGGCCAAGATATGGAAGCAACCTAAGTGTTCATCAGTAGATGAATGGATAAAGAAGATATGGTACATATACACAATAGAATACTATTCAGCCATAAAAAGAAAAGAAATCCTGCAATTTGCAACAACATGGATGGATCTAAAGTGTATTATGTCCAGTGAAATAAGCCAGGTGTAGAAAGACAAATACCATATGATTTCACTTATTTGTGGAATATAAAAACAGAGCAAAACAGAAGAAACAAAACAACAGTAGACTCTAAAGACACAAAAGGGACTAGTGGTTATGAAGGGGAAGGGGGTGGAACAAGGGTAGGGTGAGGGGGTGGGTAGGGAGATAAAAGGACACAACAATTCACAGTCACAATATAAGCTCATCACGGGGACTGTTGCACCATTGAGATTTACATTTGAAACCAACATAAGATTGTATATTAATGATACTTTAATAAAAAAAAAGAAAGGCATAACCTAAATAGAGAAGGTAAGAAATGCTTTTAACTAGGCAAACTCCATAAAACTGGTTCACTTTGTTTTTCAGACATGATATTCTGAAAACATATTTCTGTAAAATAATGTTGAAAAGATGTAATTCAAAACCATAATGGAAAAAATACCTAAATATGAATCTCAGTAATTTTAGAGTAAGTTATTTTCAGCTATCTTTTTTCTTGTATCATTAATATAAAATTATATGAGGAACATTGTGGTTACTAGATTTCCCCAATTATTAAGCCCCACTACATACCCCATCACAGTCACTGTCCATCGGCGTAGTAAGATGATAAATATATAGAGTCATTACCTGTCTTCTCTGTGCTATACTCCCTTCCCCGTGCCCCCCTCCACATTATGTGTACTAATCTTAATGGCCCTTATACCTCTTATTCCTCCATTCCTGCCCACCCTCCCCTGTCCCTTTCCCTTTGGTAACTGTTAGTCCATTCTTGGGTTCTGTGACTCTGCTGCTGTTTTGTTTCTTCAGTTTTTTCTTTGTTCTTATACTCTACAGATGAGTGAAATCATTTGATACTTGTCTTTCTCAGCCTGACTTATTTCACTGAGCATAATACCCTCTAGCTCCATCCATGTTGTTGCAAATGGTAGAATTTGTTTTCTTCTTATGGCTGAATAATACTCCATTGTGTATATGTACCACATCTTCATTATCCATTCATCTACTGAAGGACACTTAGGTTGCTTCCATTTCTTGGCTATTGTAAATAGTGCTGTGATAAACATAGGGGTGCATATGTCTTTTTCAAACTGGCTCCTGCATTCTTAGGGGAAATTCCTAGAAGTGGAATTCCTGGGTCAAATGGTATTTCTATTTTTAGTTTTTAGAGGAACCTTGATACTGCTTTCCATAATGGTTGAACTAATTTACATTCCCACCTGAACTAATTTACATTCCCACCAGCAGTGTAGGAGGGTTCTACTTTCTCCACATCCTCACCAGCATTTGTTGTTGCTTGTCTCTTTGATGGTGGACATCCTCACCGGTGTGAGGTGATATCTCATTGTGGTTTTAATTTGCATTTCTCTGATGATTAGCGATGTGGAGTATGTTTTCAATGTGCCTGTTGGCCATCGGAATTTCTTTTTTGGAGAAGTGTCTGTTCAGATCCTCTGCCCATTTTTTAATTGGATTATTTGCTTTTTCTTTGGTGAGGCATGTGAGCTCTTTATATATTTTGGATGTAAACCCCTTATAGGATATATAATTTATGAATATATTCTCCCATTCTGTATGATGCCTTTTTTTCTACTGATGGTGTCATTTGTTGTACAGAAGCTTTATAGTTTGATACAGTCCCACTTGTTCATTTTTGCTTTTGTTTCCCTGGCATGGGGAGATATGTTCATGAAGAAGTTGCTCATTTTCATATTCAAAAGAGTTTTGCCTATATTTTCTTCTAAGAGTTTTACAATTTCATGACTTACATTCAGGTCTTTGATCCATTTTGAATTTACTTTTTTGTATGGGGTTAGACAATGATCCAGTTTCATTCTCTTACATTTATCTGTCCAGTTTTGCCAACACCAGCTGAACAGGCTGTCTCATTTCCCCATTATATATCCATGGCTCTTATTGTATACTAATTGACCATATATGCTTGGTTAATAACTGAACTCTCTATTCTATTCCACTGGTCTATGGGTCTGTTCTTCTGCCAGTACCAAATTGTTTTGATTACTGTGGCTTTGTATTAGAGCTTAAAGTTGGGAAGTGAGATCCCCTTTCTTTTATTCTTCCTTCTCAGGATTGCTTTAGCAATTTGGAGTATTTTGTGGTTCCATATGGATTTTAGAACTATTTGTTCCAGGCCATTGAAGAATGCTGTCAGTATTTGGATAGGAATTGCACTGAATCTGTAGATTCCCTTAGGCAGGATGGCCATTTTGACAATATGAATTCTTCCTACACAAGAGCATGGGATGAATTTCCATTTATTAGTGTCCTCTTTAATATCTCCTAAGAGTGTCTTATAGTTTTCAGGGTATACATCTTTCACTTCCTTCTTTAGGTTTATTCCTAGGTATTTTATTCTTTTTGATGCAATTGTGAATGGAATTGTTTTCCTGATTTCTCTTTCTGCTAGTTTATTGTGAGTGTATAGGAATGCCACAGATTTCTGAGCATTAATTTTGTATCCTGCAACTTTGGTGAATTCCAACATTAGCTCTAGTAGTATTGGCGTGGATTCTTTAGGGCTCTTTATGTACAATATTATGTCATCTGCAAACAGTTTGATTTCTTCCTTAGCAATCTGGGTGCCTTTTATTTCTTTGTGTTGTCTGATTGTGGTGGCTAGGATCCCCAGTACTATGTTGAATAAAAGTGAGGACAGTGAGCATCCTCGTCTTGTTCCTGATCTTAGAGGAAAAGCTTTCAGCTAATTGCTGTTAAGCATGATGTGGGCTGTGCATTTGTCATATACGGCCTTTATTTTGCTGAGGTACTTGCCTTCAATGCCAATTTTTTTTTATCATGAATGGATGTTGAATTTTGTCAAATGCTTTTCAGCACCTATGGAAATGATCATGTGGTTTCTATCCTTCTTTTTGTTGATGTGGTGGATGATGTTGATGGATTTTTGAATGTTGTACCATCCTTGCATCCCTGAGATGAATCCCACTTGACCATGGTGTATGATCATTTTGCTGTATTTTTGAATTTGGTTTGCTAATATTTTGTTGAGTATTTTTACGTCTATGTTCATCAGGGATAATGGTCTGTAGTTTTCTTTTTTTGTGATATATTTGCCTGGTTTTGGCATTAGAGTGATATTGGCTTTATAGAAAGAGTTTGGAAGTATTCCCTCCCCTTTATTTTTTGGAAAACTTTAAGGATAATGGGTATTATGTCTTCTCTAAATGTCTAATAAAATTCAGTGGTGAATCCATCTGGTCCAGGACTTTTGTTCTTCGGTAGGTTTTTGATTACCGATTCAATTCCATTGCTAATAATTGGTCTGTTTAGATTTTCTGTTTCTTCCTTGGTGAATCTTGGAAGGTTGTGTTTTTCTAGAAAGTGTCCATTTCTTCTATGTTACCCAGTTTGTTAGCATATAATTTTTCAAAGAATTCTCATATGTTTTGTATCTCTGTGGTGTTCATAGTGATTATTCCTTTCTCATTTCTGATTCTGTTCATGTGTGTAGAGTCTCTTTTTTCTCAATAAGTCTGGCTAGGGGTTTATCTATTTTGTTTATTTTCTCAAAGAACCAGCTCTTGTTTTCATTATTTTTTTGTTCTTTATTCTTCTCAATTTTATTCATTTCTTCTCTGATCTTTATTCTTTTCCTCCTTCTACTGACTTTGGACCTCACATTTGTTCATCCTTTTCCAGTTTCCATAATTGTGAATTTAGACTATTCATTTGGGATTGTTCTTCCTTCTTTAAATAGGTCTGGTTTGCTATATGCTTTCACTTAGAACTGCCTTCGCTGCATCCCACAGAAGTTGGGGCATTCTGCTGTTGTTTTCATTTGTCTCCATATATTGCTTGATCTCTGTTTTAATTTGGTCATTGATCCATTGATTATTTAGGAGCATGCTGTTAAGCCTCCATGTATTTATGAGCCTTTTTGTTTTCTTTGTACAATTTATTTCTAGTTTTATACCTTTGTGATCTGAGAAGTTGGTTGGTAGAATTTGAATGTTTTTGAATTTACTGAGGCTCTATTTGTGGCTTGGTATGTGGTCTATTCTGGAAAATGTTCCATGTGCACTTGAGAGGAATGTGTATCTTGGTGCTTTTGGGTGGAATGTTCTATAGATGTCTGTTAGGTCCATCTGTTCTAATGTGTTGTTCAGTCCCTCTGTTTCCTTATTTTCTGTCTGGTGGATCTGTCCTTTGGAGTGAGTGGTGTGTTGAAGTCTCCTAAAATGAATGCATTGCATTCTATTTCCTCTATTAATTCTGTTAGTATTTGTTTCACATATGTAGGTGCTCCTGTTTTGGGTGCATAGATATTTATAATGGTTATATCCTCTTGTTGGACTGACCCCTTTATCATTATGTAATGTTCTTCTTTGTCTCTTGTTACTTCCTTTGTTTTGAAGTCTATTTTGTCTGATACAAGTAGTGCAACACCTGCTTTTTTCTCCCTATTGTTTGCATGAAATATCTTTTTCCATCCCTTGACTTTTAGTCTGTGTATGTCTTTGGGTGTGAAATGAGTCTCTTGTAGGCAACATATAGATGGGTCTTGCGTTTTTATACATTCTGTAACTCTGTGTCTTTTGATTGGTGCATCAATTTACATTTAGGGTGATTATCGATAGATATGTACTGATTGCCATTGTAGTCTTTGGATTTGTGGTTACCAGAGGTTCAAGGGCACCTTATTTAGTATCTAACCATTTAACTTTACTCATTTGTTACACTATTATAAACACAGTCTGATGATTCTTTATTTCTTTCCCTTCTTTTTCTTCTTCCTCCACTCTTTATATATTAAGTGCTTTGTTCTGTACTCTTTGTGTTTCTCTTGTCTGACTTTGTAGATAGCTGATTTTAATTTGCATTTAGTTAGTATTTAGCTCATGTACTTCCTTTGCTGTGATTTTATTTTTTCTGGTGACAGGTATATAGCCTTAGGCATATGTGCATCTAGAGCAGTCCCTTTAAAATACCCTTAGAGATGTTTTGTGGGAGGTAAATTCCCTCAACTTTTGCTTATCTGGTATTTGTTTAATCCCTCTCAAATTTAAATGATAACCTTGCTGGATACAGTATTCTTGGTTGAGGCCCTTCTGTTTCATTGCATTGAATATATCATGACATTCCCTTCTCACCTGTAAGGTTTCTGCTAAGAAGTCTGATGATAGCCTGATGGGTTTTCCTTTGTAGGTGATCTTTTTTTCTGTCTCTGGATGCTTTTAATACTTTGTGCTTGTCTTCCATCTTTGCCATTTTAATTATTATATGTCTTGGTGTTGTCCTCCTTGGGTCCCTTGTGTTGGGAGATCTGTGGGCTTCCCCGGTATGAGAGACTATTTCCTTCCCAGATTGGGGAAGTTTTCAGCAATTATTTCTTCAAAGACACTTTCTATCCCTTTTTCTCTCTCTTCTTCTTCTGGTACCCCTATAATGCAAATATTGTTCCGTTTGGATTGGTCACACAGTTCTCTTAATATTCTTTCATTTCTAGAGATTATTTTTTCTCTCTCTGCCTCAGCTTCTCTGTATTGCTGTTGATTTCTAGTCCACTAACAGTCTCTTCCACTTCATCCAGTCTGCTCTTAATCCTTTCATTGTGTTTCATTTCTGTTATCTCCATCCAGAATTCATCCCTTTGCTCTTGAATATTTCTTTATAGCTCCATCAGCATGCTTATGAGTTTTATTTTGAAAACTTTTTCAGGATGATTGGTGATTTCGGTTTCACCAAGCCCTCTTTCTGGTGTTTATTGGATTTGGGATTCAGGATGACCTAGGGCACTGGTATTTATGGGATTTCAGTTTGAACAAGGTTCTCCTGCCTTTTTATGGTGATGGGAGTAGTCCCCGGCAAGTGGTGCATGTGTCAGCTGGAATAACAATGTCCCTTCCTGCTTGCCAGTTGCCTTGCCTATCTGCTAGGTCTGTGCAGATCAACCACATGCAAGAAGCAGCCTCTGGTTTAGTGCCCTAAGCTGCCATGGGCAAGGCAGCCCACAGGATGATCTAGGGCACTGGTGGGGTTGAAGGCCAGCAGCATGTGTTCTGCCATGAGACAGAGCCCCTTCATGCCTCCCAGACTCTGCACTCGTCTCTTCTGTCTCTGCCAGTCAACCACATGAAGGGAACAGCCTCTGGGTTAATCCCCTGAGCTGCCATGGGAGGGTTGGCCCCTGGGATAGCCTAGGGTGCTGGCAGGGGTCGCAGGCAAGGGGCATGTGTTCTACCGCAACAGTAAAGCTCCTTTGTGCCTCCCAGTCTCTGTGCCTCTCTCTGCTGTATGTTCCAATCAATTGCAAGCAGGGAGCAGCCTCTGGGTCTGGGCCAATTAGCCGCACATAGGGAAAAGCCTCTGTGTTAAGCTGTGTGGTTGCTTTAGGTGGGGCTGCTCTCCAGCTGGTCTGCAGCAATGGCAGGGACAGCCAGTTTGCTTGCAGGTGCTGGTGGGGAGGAAGGAATGGCAGGCTGCTTATCACTGTGAGGGGCCTCAGAGGTGCATTGCCAGCCAGGGGGATAGCGCGCCTGAAGTTCTTTGAAGTTCCTTAAAGTTCCCACCCTGCTAGGCTGAGTGTGCCAGGACGATTTTGTCCACGTGTTAAACCCTTGTCCCTTTAAGACTTTTAAAGTGTCTGTTTTTCTTTTGTCCTGGGGCAGCCAGCTATGGGAACCTGTTCACAGTCTTAGTCTCAGACTTTGCTTTTCCACTACTCTAATATCCAGAGCAGCATGTAATGTGTGTTTGTGCTCATGGGGCAGATTACTAGGGCTGGACATTTAGCATTCCTGTGCTTCTACTACCTCCCCACTCTGATTCTTCCCCTCCCACTGGTGAGCTAGGCTGGCGGAGTGCCCAGGTCCCACCAGGTCACGGCTTTGTATCTTACACTTTTCCATGAGATGTTGGGTTCTCACAGATGTAGCCTGGCTGATGTACTGTATCTTCTGGTCACTCTTTTAGGAATTGTTACATTTGCTGTATTTTCAAAATATATATGGTTTGGGGAGGAGATTTCTGCCACCCTACTCACACTGCCATCTTTTTCCTCCTCTATTTTTCAGCTATCTTTTTAAAAGAGCTTAGTTATGAATCAGGTATTTATATTACTAAGCCAGTTTGTATTTCACAGTGCTCTCTTCAAACATATACTTCCCTAAAAGCAAGTGCAAATGCAGTACTATATTCACTGATACCACAGTGAGAGGACAACTATGATGACCACCTATTTCATGTCAGTAACATTGGGCTTTTTGGCGCAACTGTGATTTCTGTGGTTCACTGACTTGGAGCAAAACTGGAATATCCACCTTTCAGCATAATTGCATGGTGTCATTTCTAGCATGACAATCACCTTTCATGAGGTTTGACAGAATTCTTAATTGAGAAAGTTAAAAAAGTCATTTCAGATTGACCTATTTATTACTGGAAGGCAAGGAGAAGAGGGTAGGAGAGACAAGAGAAAAGTCATATTATGGAAAAATTAACCTTTATAAAGACCATACAATAATAGGGTGATGAGTTAGAGGCCTAAGTGCCAATTTCCCAAAGAAACTAGCTAAGTTCTGTCTTTTCATTATGGATCACAGAACCCAAACTTAAAACTGGAGAACCACCCATCTGCAATCCTTACTGTAGTAACTCCTATGAGTGAGCTCTAGTTCCTCAGGTTAAACCTAGTTGATGGGGAAAAGACTGTCTGCAGGCCCAATAGCATCTCTGAGAGTAAAACTATTATTTCAACTTCCAACATGTCTGACATGGGCTCACCAACACTGGGACAGAGAATTTCAAACATACAAGACATCAGAAACATATCACCGCTGGGCATATATGTTGACTGAACTAGGAACAGAGATACAGGGTTTCCCACCAGACTGCTACCCATCAAAGACTCAAACTGTTTATACCTAAAACAGCAGTTTTCAAATATAAGTAAAAGATGGAACTCCAGCCTTTCTAGGACAGGGGTCTTGTGATACAAACTGGAAGATGTCCAGAGAGATATTACTTCATATTAGGAAATCCTTTACTGATAAGGCTTTTATGCACGTTTTAAATCTTTAATTTCCTAATGGATATGGTAGCCAACTAATTCTACATTATCTAAACTAATTCTTCATTTGGATACAGTGTAGACATGGTAATGCCACTTTAATCAGTGCATTGATTAACAGATAATAATATTACCTTAACACAAAACATGCTTTTGTTTTCAAGGGAAGAATTTTAATTTTAGTTCCTATAAAAATTTATAAATTAAAGTTAGATAAATCATTGTTTTTTATATTGCCATACTTTAAAAAATACTGTATACTTATCACTATATTATAGGCCTCATTAAAATCTATGACACATTAGTCTACTCTTCTGATCTTGTCACTGATGTTATTGCTTTCAAAACCATTAATACACACTTCATTGGTGATAAAATTTTTAAAGCTAGATAAAAATTACCTCCAGAAAGACTCAGTTTTGTTGTAATATCTTACTCTTTCTGTAGTTTAAGACAAGCAAACCAATCTTAGATTTTGCCTATTAGATTAAAATATTTATTTCTGTAAAAAATCTTGAGGATAGAACCTCCTAATGTTGATGGCAAAAAGAGATATATGCTCTTATGTAAGCACCTATATATATATAAAGAATTTCTAATAAAATAAAATTGTAACCACAGGACAGTAAACAAATCTGCATATTAAGCCATTTGAACAATAATAACAAAAAAGGGCAATTTTTCAGGAAAAAAGTTTGATCAGACAAAGAAATTCCCAGAAGAAATCTCTCCTGTGTTTCATAAAGATTGCAAGATGGATCAATGACACACATTAATAATAAAAATATCTGTCTAACATTTGTAACTTCAATATAACTTCAACAGCTCCTAAAACAGTCATGGAAGATGAAAAGCATTTATGAACATCAACAGCATTTCTACAGTATCTTGTACCTTTGAAGGGAAAGAAGGAGAAAGGAAATCTAACTGTAAAAAATCATTTTCTTTTTGATTTTCAAAGCGAAGATGTCTTCAGTCAGGGTTCAATTATGCAAACAGAACCACTGTCTATGAGTAATGAGTAAGGGCTTTATTATAGGAACTGAAGCCCATGCAATTGCAGGGGATGCTGATAAAGGGAAGGTTTGAAAATGGTGGTTGAAGGATCACTTGAGTCACCAGCAAGCCAACCAGAGAAAGCATCCCACCGAGTAGCTCTGGGACAGGATGCAGGACTTGTTGCCAAGCATCTCATGATGGAACGGGCTCTGTGTTGACCAGCAGGGTCAGAAGTTGGGAAAATAGCTGGATATGGAGCATAAAAGAGCAAGGGACAAGCTGACCTCCTGCTAGCATCTCTACATCTGACCATCACCAGATCAGACATAATGGCTGCATTCCAAATTCTGTGCAAATTCCTCATTTGGCCAACTCTTCCCTGAAATCATACAGGGAAAGGGGTTCTGGACAACACAGTCACAGCTTAATCAAGTATAAATTCTCACAGATGATAATAAAGACATCTGAAGGCAGGGTCCATAACTATTGCAGCTTTAGATTTAAAGCTCTGAAATTCTTTTGGAGTAGCTTGAGAACCACTAGGTCAGGGAATATCCCTGCTGAAGTAGCAGACAATTGGAAGCTACCTGTTAAGAGAGACAAAAAGGATCTCTTGTTGATCTTAAACAGTGCTGGACAGGGGGAAAAAAAGGTCAGGGGAGAGGCGGGTAGGATGGTAGCAATGTCCAGAGCTGTCATGGAAAGATAAGCTCACGGTTTTATTTTCAGAGCCAACCAGTAAGACTATGAAATTTAAAATATATGTAATACATACTTCCTGGATGCACCCATATTTAAAGATGTTTCGTTCACTTTCCCAGCAATATTACTAGTATTCCAAGATATCCCTCCTTCTTGATTAGAAATCTTATCTTTTCCCTATTTTTCTCAGTTGGGTTAATTCCTCTATCTTTTGGTGAGAGGCGTTTCATACATGACTGTATGGAATCTGCTCTGCTGTCTGTCCTCATTCAGCCATACATGGTCACACCACCACCAGCTCCCCTGGGCTTCTCCCTCTCCACAATCAAGGAAGATCCTTCAGCTTCTCATCAGTGGGTCCTTTCAGAGGAGCTTGTCAAGCAGAGTGGCTGAGCCCTAGTGACAGCTTTTTCCGTTGAAGCAGACTCTCTACTGAGGACTCACGCTCTCCAGAGCAGACCGGCTCAATCAGGCACCACTACACCCTAAACCTGAGGCCTCCGTGACCTCAGAGCTGCTGCCCTGCCGCCCAGAGCTCCTTTCCTCACTCCTAATGATCACCTCCCAGGAACCCATCACCTCTCAACGAGATCTGCTATTTAGAGACCCTTTCTCCAGCAAGCCCACGTATGTCTCATTTCCTAGCCACAGAGTGTGTTCAAAATCCTCACACACTCTAAGCCCAGTGCACATCAAGAAAAGAACTGGGCACTTGTTCCATGATCCTGAAAGCATCACGATGGTTAAGAAGCACCTGACATGTTCTAAGACAATTAGGAGATCCATTTGCCCGATGATCACAGAATAACCCTTCAGTAGAACAATCCCACTTCTATGAAAATCAACTACAGAAATAATGATTGTCACTAGTTTGTAATTATAATAGCAAAACACGAAAAACAACCAAAATGCTGATCAGCATGTAGACACTTGGGAGTGAAAAATAAATCTTATATAGATACATAATGAAATAATGCAATACTATATACCCATTAATAATGATTAAATATATCTTTATGTATGAACATGGAGAAATGCCCCCACACACTATAAAACTAAAAGAACCTTAACAATGAATATTTTAAAAAGTAAATATATTTGTGAATACTTAGTCATAATGAAATCTAAATTGTATCTTAAGGAGATAGGGAGTGGTATTATGGGCGGAACACCGCATCCTTTCAGCACAGATTTACTTTTTTTTTTGGCAATCATCATGTGTTTTCATAAAATTTTTTTTTAAATAAGAGTTTTAAGTGTAAGGTCAGTACAGGCAATTATCCATAACAGATTGTCCTGACTTCTTTAAATGTTCTTTTCGGTATCAACCTTTATAGCTTCACCATACAGGATGAGGGATGTCTATATTTGCAGAGGCCTCCAGAAGACATTTTAAGGAAACATGGCTCAACATTTTACATACAACATGACCTTTTAAAGTGTTAGGCAAGGAAACTGTGAGTAGCAGAAAAACATTATGCCCCTTTAAAACATCTACTGAGCACCTAGTCTGTAGCAAGTCAAAGATTAAAAATAGGGCCACTGCCTCTCAGAAACTTAAAATTTACTGGAGGAAAGAGATACAAACAAATAATTACTGTAAAATATTAATCCTATAATAAATGTTAAGAACAAACAGTTCTGAGGGGAGGAAACATTATCAAGTCAAGCTGGGCAGAAGAGAGGATAGAATAAAGAGAATAAGAATACTTGATGGTATCACAAAAAACAGCTGAGGTTTTCCAGCTAGACAGGGCTGGGGAGTGAAGACATGGAGGGGTGAACAACTAAGAAAGGCTACTTTGCTTTATTATCTGTATTTTTTTGCCTTTCTCAGTTATCTATTTAAATTAGAAATTACTATAGCACCACTTCAAGTAAACCAGGAAAGCATGCTCTATTTGGCATGGCAAATCACTCAAACTTGTTACTACAGGTCTTCAGGAAAACCTCTACATATTAACATTTATTTCCCTATATTCAAGAACAGCATATAAAGAGAAAAACATTTATAGTCTTTGTTAAATTTACTTTACCCTAAGTGCTTTTAAGGTCTATAATGTTTTCATGGTGATCTTAAAAAATTCCTAATCAGGTTAGCTACCTGTCAAACAGGGCTTCTATGAAAGCTCCCAGGGGGGTCAGTGAAATTCAAACTAAACAGCTGCTTAATAGCAGCAACAGTGAAGTATGTGTTCACCCCCTTTCAACCTGCAAACAAACACATATTCCAGACTTAAAATCTGATGCAATTACAAATGCCAGTGATACAGAATTCCAAACAATGGTTTGATGATACTGTAATAAAAAGGAACCCAGGAGGTTTTTGTTTTCCATTTTAAAGTGTTTGATGGCACACTGGAGTTAAGTAGAAGCCAGGAATGACCTCCCCCAAGAGAGAAGAAAAATCTCAGAACCACTTTCCCATGATACACACATCTACTAAGGTCCAGCACAATTTGTTATGTCACTTTAAAATTGCATTGAGTTTTAAATTGCAATGTCTTGCTCTTTTATTGCCTGTCCTGATCCATTCATTGTGTCTGAAATCTAAGTCTATTGCTTGAATGTTAAACACAGGGAAGACTTTAGATTGCATCCTGGAGGATGAAATCATGTAATTTCAGTGAACTGGGAAGAGTTTATATTTGGCTGACTTTCAGGGGTTGTGAAGGCCTAAGAAAGTTATTTTTTCCTTTTACCTCTTTGTTAGTTTTCTTTGGTTTCCTCCCTCCCTTCCTCCTGTACTCCTTTCAGATTATTTGAGTGTGTGTTTAATTATATCTGGGTTAACTAACTTCAGTTTCAACAGCCAGAGAGAGTAGGCACTGACTTCAAATTCCACCGCCCATAACACCTTCCTCAGAACCACTCCCAAATAAGGACTCACACGCTTAAATCCCTGTGAATTAGACTACTTGTTGTCAACCTACTCAGATTATATCTGACCTCAGAAGCCATAAAACATGGACTTACTTTCTTGAATTAACTTTAGAACAACTTTTCTGATTATCTTAAGCATTCAAGCAAGGAGGGTCTCTTCCAGAACTTTCTGCACCTTTTTTAAAATGGTCTGGTTTGAGCAAGAATTCAGAGGGACAGCCAAACTAAATGTTATAAACAGGAAATTAAGAAATTAACAAACTGGTATATAAATCACTTCTTGGGGAAAAAAAGTAATAAATTTTTTTGAGTTGGACATGGAATCATAACACCCAAGACAACATGGGAAAATATTCAAGAACTAGCATCCATATCTAATAAAACTAAGAAAATCCTGGCAGCTGCTAAGCAGTTTTCCAACAGTATTAGTGTGGCAGAGAATCAAAATCCTGTTCTTCACTTGGCCAGCCAAGTGCTCCAATATGAGAACACCCTTTAAAATCCCAATCATTACAAGACATTTACTCTCAGGATTCAAATTTCATTAAGGCGTCTGGAAGCTAGTATCTAAGGCTATTTCTCCAACCTACTAACAGCTTTACTCTTCTTTCAGTGTTTGCTCTAGAGCCCATACTCTCTTTTGACACCACAGCTTTTTCACTCTGTTTTCCACCTTAGTTTCTAGCAGCATGATACCAGACAATCAGAAGTAAACAGCACATCCACAGAATTACCTGAAACACTATCTTTTCATCCCCCAGTGCTGGTTTCTTACACCTAACTGCAGCCTCTTCCACGTTCCCAATCCCTTGCTTTTTGCCTCCCAGTGTAAGGTGAGAACAGGCTGTCCTGACACACAAACATGGTTCAACTGTGGGGAGGGAGGGACGTCTTGTTCTCCTAGAAGAATTTCCTAGGACACTTGTGCATAACGCTAAGAACAGGATAGCCCTGAAATAGAAAGTGGGCTTCGCCTTAAGGAAAGGGAACAACTTTTACCAGGAACTAAATTAACACTGACTCAGGAATGCTACAAAGTCTAACAAAGCAGATGTCACCTCTCCTCTGAAGGCCTTTCTAATTCAAAGGAAATGCCACACCAGAGGGGATCAATGGGGCCAAGCAGGAGTTCTGTCAACCTTAATGAAGCCACTCTCAGTTTTACTAATCACGCCCCTCGCACCTTCTCTAGCATGGAAGTTTTACTGAAAGGGACACAGTGTGATACAGAAGGAGATCACCCCGTCCCTGAAGATGACCAAATGAGAACACCAGGCACGCTGTGGGCCCTCAGCATATGATCACTCATTTACAATCATCTCTTCCACTGCACAGTGAACTCATAATCACAGTGGTTGCTGGGAGCTTACTGTGGAATAAGATTTGTGCTAAGTATATTCATTATCCACAGTTAACAAATAATCCAACTGAGGTTGAATTATCTTCAGTCACACTGTTGGCAAGAAACACAGTCAGAATTTTTAAGCCAGAGGGATAATTCTAGAAACTGCTTTAATCAATTCACACAGAGTCTCATTTTGGGGGGTTTTCATGCAACATTTCATTATTACAATTTCCAACCACGTAAAAATGAGTGAACAACCACATTCTCACCACCCCTACAACTGCTAACATTTCACTAAATTTGCTCCATCCATCACAGCCCACTTATTTTTTCATGCATTTCAAAGTTGCAGATATCGGTACAGACCCTTATACTCTTCAGCAACCATATCAATAACTAAAGTTTGATACTTGTTTATAGTTCCTTTTGGGAGAGATATAAGATCTATATACAGTGAAATGCCCAGATCTGAAGTGTACCAGTCAAGTTCTGACAAGCGCATATATCTGTATGACTCAAACCCCAATCAAGAAATATTCTGAGAACATATTACAAGGGTAGCCTTAGAACAAAATATCTAAATTGAGCAGCACTGACAATGGGGATCTTAAGTCTCTTACTGAGTTTGCACTGAAACAAAATATAATATAAGATTCATATACGTCAGCACAAAAATCAAAGTCTGGTGTACAGAAGGCATCCAACACAGCAGCGATTATTTAGGATGTCTAAGAAAGGAATCAGCTTCCCATCCAGTCAGAATCCTGCTTGGAACATCCCTAGGTCAGAGTACATGATGTGTTAAGTACTGATTGCAAAAGGGATTTTTTTTCTTTGCTGTAAGCATAGTTAACTTTCTGGAAACAACTAATTATTTTAAAACATGGATTTCTACAGCAGTGGTGGTTTTTGCAAGCTCAGAGAAACTATCCATAACAGTTACACCAAAGATGTTTCCTGTGCTGTGCTTGTCCTGGCATTTGGGTTTGGCATTCTACTGCACAAGAAGAAGTGAATTCTCCTGGAGAACTGCAACCCTTGGAAAAGCAAGGATGATGCTGGAGCCTTGGTCTGATGCTTAAGTGATGGAATGATGAAAATGACCATCTTCAACCCAAAGCTTCTCTGTGCTGTCAATGTCACTGTCACCTGCCTGAAGCTTAACATCATGGTACTCCAGACTTGATAAGCTTGCTGGGTTTTTGAAAGAAAATCACCAGAAAATATTTAGAAGATAAATGTCAAAAAGTATCTGTGTTATTTTAGAAAATACAGATACAAATGCCTAAAAAGTCTGAAATGATACATATGATATAAAAGGATCAATATAGGGTATGGTAATCTATAGGGCATGGAGGTTCAAATTATTTTTACTTCCTTCTTTATAGGTTTGATATTACCTGCACTTTTTACAATAATTACTTTATTTGCCATTTTTAATCATAGAAAATCTATTTTTAGATTCAAATAAAAATATATGTTTATTTGACCTGGTAGAAGAGTAATGGTATTATTGCTAAGTGGGGGAAAAAAACTTGCTGTAACCCAAAATATATACCATTAAATAGATGTATATCATATAACACATATATAATATACATACCCGTATATACACACAAACATACTAAGGATAAATTGGGAATGAAACACTAAAGTATTAATTCATTATTTGGAATAGGGAGGATAGGATGACAGGTAACTTTTTCTTCTTTTTGACTGTAAATTTTCTGCAAAGAACATGTATTATTTCTATGAACAGAAAAGAAAAGCTATTTTTAAAATGTGCTTGTTATGCTTTAGATTGGTCCCTGAGATGTACACAGAACACAACCATTCAGTTTACCTTCACTTAATTTCGTGGGAGTGACTCAGCATGGAGGATAGGGACAAAACACTGCTACTTCTCAATTTCAAAGCTAAGCGGCCAGTTCAAAGCCAGCCACGTTCCTTGGGCCTTGGGACATGTACATCTGTGCTTCCTGAAACTGTCTCTGTCTGGTTCATGTGGGTAACATGGAGATTTGACCCTGGGAGACTCAGGACAAGTCACTAGGCATCAAGTCACCTGTCTCTTAGGGATGACATAAAGGGGCAAAGTGCCCTCTTGAGGCTCTCTCCAGCACCAACATCCTAAAATGTCCATGTGGAACTGTGAAAATACCTCCCTCTACGTACATAAATTTACCAGACCTCTTTTTAAGTTTCTCCTAAAGAAGAAAACACACTGGAGACTATCAGAATGCAGTGGATAAATTAAATTCATAAACCGCTGGTCAACAGCTCTGGATTAGACCTAAGGCTTTGCCCCTTATTAGGCAGTGGAATGATCTTGGCCAGAGAATAGAGTCTCCATTTTTTTCATCTAAGAAATGAAGCTGATAAAAGTAGCCTTTCAGAGTTGCTATGCATATTAAACAAGGAAAAAAATGTATTTAAAGTACTTAACCCAATGCCTGGCTTAAACTTACCTATACTATACATATGTACTATGCCATACTTTTATTGGTTTATACTTACATCCTAAGTATCAAGTTAATAGCAGATGATAATGATGAATATGCTGCCCATTGGGCAAAATACTTTTTATAATAAATCTATTACTGACTTTTACAAGTGTTAAGAATGCATAAAATACTTTTGTCTTGTATTTTTTCCAATCATTCAGAAATGATAAATAAAATGGGCTGTGGCTGATGAGAACATGAGTTCATATCAAGCCAAAAGAGGTCAGATGCCTTCAAGAGAAGCCCAAACTCGACAGTGCAGTGGTGTTTAGCACCGCCCTGCCACTTGCCAGTTGAACTATCACTTTTATAACTAAAACGAGTATCTCTGGATCCCAGTTAGCATTCCCCTGCCACAACTGCACACCATGTTTTATTCACATTTGGAAAAGTTTGTTTAGTTCCAAAACCTGCATGTTTCCTTCCTTTTTGCTTGTCTTCCTCTTGCTAATCCCATGTCTGTCACCTGGCACAAAGGCCTTGGTCAATCCATGCTTCTGGCAGAGAAATGATACTCTGCTCAATTCCATCTGGAGTTGCTCAACTTCAGACCTAATTAGCAGGCTGAGGCTTGTACCAGCACATGGCAGCCTGCAGGGGAGGGAAAATGAGCTGGGAAGAAAGCTAGATGCTGAGGTTGGCTGGCATTTTGAGCATGAGCATTAGGAGACATGGCTATCTGTCCTTCAGTGTCATTAATGCTGTTGCTATTATTGTCACTATGGTGGTTTGGGTTGTCATGTATTTTAAACATCAAATACTCAGCAGTGACTTTGTCCCAAGAACTGTTCAAAATATACCTCAACTCATTTAATCTTAGTATCAGCCTTCTGCAGGATATACTATTCCTAGAGCTCAAGACCCTGAAACTCAAACAAAAAGCCCCTTGTCCAAGATCAAACAGTTGTACATTCCAGAGCACAGGATCCCGCCTGCTGCAGCTCCACCAGGACACCTGAGCATGACTCCGCATTGCCCTCATCCATTCAAGTTGGGAGGGTGAAGGAGGGAGACGGTCAGGAGACAGGGATCTGAGAGAAGGCAAGCCACCCAGTTTCCAATCAGAGCAGAATTCCTGATGATGTCTTCTAAGGTAATGGGCTGCCAATTAAAATGGAGACAAGATGATGGCTCAGTAACAGCAGTAAGGACAAAAGCCTCCTGTTCTGTGTCGTCTGAAAGGCTACACCCATCAGGTGGCTCACAAAGATTAACAGCTTCAAGGACAAGTCCTTTTACTGTCTACAATTCAGTGTTTCTGTGACTAATATGCCTGATCATTTGTAAGAAAACAAAGTCCACTCCATTAGTGTACTCACTCAGCACTTTTATCAGCACTGCATGTTAAAAAACACCACAGTCCAAACTGATGGGGTGCACAAAGTCAGAGGAATTCTGTTAAGTTAGAGGCAATACTGGCCCTCCCTTCTCAGCAGTACTATTACTGCAGATGGGGATGGCTACCACATAGGAATGCAACAGTGTGGACTTGAGTCCACTGACTGGCATTTGAGTTTCTGGGTTTAAATTCTGGTTGAGCCCTTACTCAGTGGTGTCAAATTTTAAAAGCCACTTAACCTCTTACACCTCAGTGTTTTCATCTGTAAAATGGAGAGGATAATAGTAAATATGTCACAGGTTATTGGGAGAATTCAATGATGCAACCCATGTAAAGACTTTGCACAATGTGGGGCAACACAGCAGGCAACGAATAAATGTGAACTACTACAGGTTTTAAGTGTACATCCTCTGATTTGGCCCCAAACAGTTCCTAAATGAACCTATCAGCCTTCACATCTTCCTCTAACAAATGCCAGTGGTATTTGAGCCCTTACTAGGTGACAAGCAATGCTCTGGACACCTCATGTCTATAACTCTAATCTTCCCAATAATCCCATAATTTACAAATTATTGTCCCTAGTTTAGAGTTGCAAATATTGGAGTCCAAAGGACAAGTGACTTGTTGAGGGGCGTGACCTCTAGCCCATATTTTTCCTATTACATCTTCCATCCCAACCAAGAGGCAATGTGGATGCTATCTTGCTGCCCAGAGCAGTAGATTATCTGCCGAGGGATGACAGTCTCTCAACCTCACCATGGCCCAGGCAGTGTCACCAGTAATCAGTGCTGGCAACCACCCCTGCCAGTACTACGACGCGTCCACCATAGTTATTTGCTTATGCTCACTGAGCCAGGGAACATTCACTGTGTCACTGAGTTGGAGAGATTTAAGTTCCCTCTGCTGCAAAGAAAAGCCCACTTGTGGTTTTAAATAGTTGCTTCAGTAAAGTGGCAAATTTTTTAAAAATCCTTTTTTTTCATAAGGCTTTGAGTTCAACTTGCAATTCTTATCATTCTACTTTTAAGTTTAAAATGTTAATATTCACTTTCAAAGTTTTGATTAGGTTCAAACAACTCAAATTGGACACGTTAAACTCCTCTTCAGCAATCAGTATTAGTTACAAATTTAATTTTTCTTACACATTTTAAACTGAATTTACAAATCAAATATATCCATTTTCTTTCTTAAGCACCTCAATTGTCTGACCTGAACAGCAAAACCTTTTCAAGTACTAAATTGCAACAGTAACTCCCTACAAATTAAAATAAAACATTCAGTGAATTTTAAAAGCATTGCCATACCATTTATAATCTTTGTCAAAAACCTTAACTTTCAATGTAAAAATTACAACAGTAATGTCAATTACACAATTAAACATATAAAGTAGAATTGGTATCTATTCTGTTACTTTAGTATGCCAAATTTTCTTGAACATTATAAACACGTCAACTAAAAAAAGTGAATGCAGATAATTAATAATTGATTAGGATTCACCATAGGGGTTCTCACCACCCATTTGCTAATTCCATGACCATCACAGTCCTTTAACATACCACTTACACTTCATGGTCCAGCTGGATGCCATTAACCATACCCAAATCACAAGTTCACAACTAGCTGCAAGAGGGACAGTTGGGCACGTGTACACACACACACAAACACATATGTATATGCATGGGTACACACACAGATATATATATGTAAGTACATAAAATAAATGCATTCTGCTCTACATATACACATTTACCTACACACACATATCAATAACTACTTCCTTGTCTACATATGTTACAAAAACACTGTGTTCCTATCGATAGCCCCAGTTCCAATCCTAACCTTCCTGGGGTTAAAAGTAACATAACAACTAAGGAAATATTTTTCAAATCCCATGTCACCAATGAGAGACAACTCCCAAGAACTGGAGGTCACCCACTCAGCCAGGATAGGAGTGATTTTCTTGTCCTCCTAATAGGATGGAACGATATTTAATAGTTGTCAAGACAAATGGGGACACCCAAGCAAGGACTGTATATAATCTAACTTCACTCAAGTTATACCATCACTTAATTCTGCCGAATTTCATCTGATTCCAGCAGACAGAAGGCAGTAACCCCCTGCAGGACTTCAGCTATTATCCTCACTCAATGTACGCATGGTTTTTGGCTTTGGGGTGTTTTTCTTTCCAGCTTTTTAGGCATTTCAGTTGGCCTTTTACTGCTGGGGAGCTTTAATGCCATCCCATGAGATCCTTTACATTCTATTGTAATCCTTCTAAATTCTATAGATTCTGTCGCTTGATTTAGGGAGATTACATTCAGCACTTACTGCATCTCTGGAAATTTGGTGCTGGCCTCGTTTATGCATTTCTTTACTGCATCATGGAATTCAGAATCATTCTCATTCTTTCTTGTCTAGCAAGATTAGTATTAGTGAGAATTAGCTGCTGAGGGACCAATAAGATAGAAGTTTACTTTTCTCTCACATAAAGTCCTTGAGGCAAGCTGTTAAGAACTGATGTCACAATTCCACAACATCACAGTCCCCCAACACCATCACTGCCACTTCATGGTCCAACATATGGACAGCTACACATCTAGTGAAATAATGAGGAGTCCCATCGTATCTGAGTACAAAGGCTAGGGAGGGGAGGAGGAGGAAGTGTCACCAAGGTACCGGCGGCATGCTTGTTGGATCCCAATGCAGTCACTGAAGGAGCGAGAAAGACATCTCAGAGACACACAGCAATGTATCATCTGACAGCACCCCAAAATTGAGTATGTTGGGGGTTGTGGGGGTGCTGGGAAGACAACACAGTTGGGAAAATGGTCACATGGATAGGCTACATTAGATTGATTCAGGAGATAAGTCCACACAGAGGGTAATGAAAGTCAGGTTACTCACTGTTGGGGAAGTATATCCAAACATGGAAGGTAGGAGACTAGAAAGAACTCTGAGACTTAGAACTGGAATTGGAGGTATTGATATAAACATTTTTTTGTTAACATGTGCAGACAAAAAAATGATTATTGATATATGAGTATATAAAGGTATATATGTACAGTAGAATGAATAAATTTATTTTATATATTTACATATGTATCTGACATGTGTATGCATGTACATACATGTTTTTGTGTGTATGTATATATATACACACCCAAGTGCCTCCTCAGATGGCCTAAAAGCAATGACATGTCAACAATAACAAGCACAACCACATACTCAGATATTGGTTTATAAATACCACCTCTAATAAAAAGAATCAGGGCTTCTTAGAGAACTGGCTGATATGAAGGCTGGAACAAGGGACGTACAAGTTGATGCGGGGATATTTTGTGCAAGAAAATGAGAAAGTACTCAAAGAAATTATTAAATGTCAAAAGGACTTACAGATGGATGACAATCCATTGAAAAAAACAGGAATTCATAGAGCTTGGCTGAAACAAATAAATAAGTCTTAATGCAGAAGGAATAGCTCCTCCTACAGTAGATTACCAACTGCTAAATGTAGGACACATGATAGAAATGAGGATCACCAACTGGCAACCATCAGAGAGTTGACTGATTCAGTCAGGAGTCATCCATGAAGAACAAGGGTAGTGGATGGAAGTTATATGAAGAACATGATATTGGTGTAATCTCATAATATCTCCCCACAAAATCCTAATCAATTAGTAAGGGAAAATATCAAACATAAGGAGAAGAAACCTGGCAGACACCAACTTGAACAGTGGTGGGAGAGGTTACATACTTCCTGATGTGACCAAGTGTGAACATCATTGTTATGGCATTTTTACCAAGAATGCAGGACCTGAAACTGGTCATGAGGAGACACTCAATGGATGCAGACTAAGAGATATTCTACAGAAGGAAAGGCCTGGATGTTTTTAATCAAGGACTTGAAAGACAGGGAAAGACTAAGAAGTATTCCTGAGTAGGGGAAATTGAATGGACATGGCAACTAAGTGCAACATGAGTTCCTGACTTGGATCCTCATACAGAAAAAAAAAGGCACAGTACTGGGATGGTAGGTGAAATGTGAATGGCTTTGTAAACTGTATGGCAGTGGTGTATCAACAGTTCTAACTCAGGGAGTTGAATGCTGATGATGTTGAGAGTTTCCTTGGTTTTGGGGAAACAGACACCAGATTTAGGGTGACGAGGCATCATGTCTGTGGCTTGCTCTCAAATGTTAGCAGTTGAGGAATCTGAGTGAAAGTGATAGGGAGTTGTTTGTATGCTCCATAAATCTGAAACTAGTTCAAAAGAAGTATTATATTTTTTAAAAACCAGGGTTCCATTGTTCAGGAAAAAGGGGAGCCTTGATTTGAAGAGTCAGCTAGTGGTCCCTGAAGGTCAGGCCACAAAACATGCTACCACATCTGTGTATCTTTCTCGGCTCTGTTCAGCTCTACAGTCATAATCTTTCTTTCCATTTTTCTCTGCCTTGGTTATTTGCCTTAACATTATTTCCTTTCCTTGTCCTCTGGTCCATCAAGGAGATCCCAACCTGCCTTACGTTCAAACCAGTCAGTTACCACAGCCAACACATTTTGGGTCAGACAACAAAGTGTTCTCCACATCACAGTATGTGCACACCATTTAAGAGCTTCTTGACACAATTCTGCCCTGAGGCAGAAACTGAACAGGAATAAAAGAATAAGAGTAACACACCCAAGCAAACTGGAGAACAAATGTAATAGCCAGTCAATGTGGGAGCACGAGACAGCACAACTGTAGAAGGTAAAACAAAACTGAGAGCAAGTTTCCAAGACACAGCCTTAGGGCACCTTGATACCTTGCACAAAGAGCCCCCACCACTGGCAGAAAGACCTACCTGGATGGTACTTATCCAAAGGCCTGAGCAATGAGTCTATAAACTAGAATTCTAGACACAGCTCTTACAAGTATAAATCAGATCTGCAGATGTATCACAATGGGAAAAGGAATGAAGACTGGGTCAAATCTCCTTCATAGTTTCAAATCCATGGATTCTGTCCTCAATGACCTAATAGAAACTTGGACACTTTAAGAAATACTAAGATTACAAACTGTGTAGCCATTTCTAACACTACTCTTAATGTCAATACACAATGAATAGCGATTATGTCTAATACCTATAATGAAGAAAATAGTTATTAATTTAAAAATCAATACTTTTGTCTGTTTTCACATTCAAATTAAATAGTCCATAACCTTTACTGAATCCCTATCACTCTATAGCTTGAAAACCAAGATGAACAAAACAGCCAGGGTCCTCAGTGAGTCCACAGTCTTAGGAAGGAAACCAACATGTAATATAACTAATTTCAAGAACAATATATATTGCTCACTATTTCTAGGCTTAGTAAGTGAGGTATCAGATATCTTTATTTTAATTTATTTTATTCTATTGTAAAGTTGGGGACCAAATTAGGGAAATGTATACTAGCTGTGGACTTTATCATTTAAATATACCAAGGTGTGTGTGATAAATCACTTCAAGCAATGGCTCCCATGGTCCGTGGCAGAGCTGTATCATAGTCACCTATAGTGCCCTTTAGTAATCCAGAAATCCAGGAAGTATTGAGTCAAAATCTCAGAAATTAAGAGTCAGAGTTTAGTGATTTTAAGAGTTCCACAGTAGATTTTGACACATAGCCAAGTTTGGAAACTTCTGATTTAAGTAACTGTCACTAATTCTAGCATGAGTGACTTTAGCTCACTATAATGCTAGTTGGCAACACAAAAATCAGTCCCTTGGTTGTAAAATTCACAACTGCTGATTAATTCACTTGAATATGATTAAGCTTCTTTAATCCACCCTGAGTTTATGGACAACAAGGAATGGAAATTTTTGCTGCGGCATCCATTATTGATGTTATTCCTTCCCAACGCTTGTCCCTTTGACCTCTGTTTATCCCTCCTGATCTCCTCTGTGAGTTTATAGTTACTTGTTATGTGCAATTACATCGTGCTGAGGATGAGGACACCCCACAAGCTGTTAGCTATATTAACTTAATAATAGATTTCAGGGTGTGATTTCCAATTAATTTCATTTTCCATATGCACATGCAGCTCCATGGGAAGCCAGAATTATAGAGTAGCCATATGGTGCCTCATAAGTAACAATTAAAACTAATTTTCTATTCTTTGACACTGAAAAAAAAAACCAAAAAGAATACGGTCGAAATGCCATGGAGAAAATTGAAACTTCAACAGCATCTGTAGCTCTCTAGAAAGAAGATGCCCCACTTTCCACATGTGTAGTAGGCCTGATAGCCCAGCTTCTAGCTTGGCAGTGGTTGGGTGAAGACTGAGGGTCCCACCTGGCTTTTACCACATTTGTCTCCTCAACACTCTTAAAGCAGCTCTGAGAAAGTGCTGGGCCTTGTATTTCATACCAGTGAGCTGTGTTGAAATAGTTACCTTTCGAAACAGATAATTTCTGATAATAGAATTTTTCTACTGACCCATTTCCGAAAGGTGATGCCTGAAACAATGCTGCAATCTGCCCAAGTGAAGGGGAAAAATAAGCAACCCCACTGAAAGCAAGTGATGTTTCTCAAGCAGTAAATGTAACTGCTCTAGGCTAGGGAGGGTGGGGGAAGAACTACTCCCTCTGGAAATTCAGACGCGTGGGTTAGCTCGAGGGACAGCTCTTTTATACTTAAATAGGGTATGATTTTGTCGATTCCCTAGGGTCCTATTTTGGCAGATTCATCAGCTGGGAGGTTAAAAAAAATAAAGCAAAACATATTGAGACTATTTAAGATAAGTAGTATGTTGGAAAATAAGAATTCTTGATCAATCTTTCACATTTTAACTCTAAACTTGACAAGTTTTATGTGAGAGCAAGTAATATCACAGTGTAGATTTACTGTAAAGAATACCTTAACTGATTTCCTGAAAACATGGCTAAATCTCATTGTTTCAGATTTTACGATGAATCCTGTCTGTAGCTGTTATACGCAAGGAGTGGCAGAAGAAACTGTGAGGAGAGGCAAGAGGTCAGTGGGCTCTTCAGATTCTATCTATTAAGGAGTGAGGAAATAATCTACATGTCCCTTTGTTAGGAAAAAAAAAGTATCAGAGGCAAAACTTAATGAAGTTGATATGAAAAATTTCATCATTAAAAATTACAATGGCTACAAAAAAGAAAAACTGTTATGGGTTGAATTGTGTACTCTCAAAATCCGTATGTTGACATCCCAATCCCCAGTAACTCAGAAACTGACCTTATTTGGAGAGAGGGTCATTGCAGGTGCAAATGACTAAGGCAAAGTCTTTATGATGGGCCTGATCCAACATGACTGGTATGCTTATAAAAAGGGAAAATTTCAAGACAGACACACAAATAGAAGCACACCATGTCCAGAGAAGGCAGAGATCAGATGATGGTTCACAAGTCAAGGGAGGCCAAAGATTGCCAGCAAGCCCCCAGAAGCTGAGAGAGGTACTGGAGAGATTCTCTCCAACAGCCTTAGAAGCATCCGACCCTGCTGCAACTTAATCTCACACTTCTCGCCTCCAGGGCCCGGAGACAGTAACTGTGTGGTTAGGCCATCCAGTCTGTATTTGCTACAATGGCAGTAGAACTAACAGTCAGTGTGGTGCAGTACAAGAGAGAAGACCTGGGCTCAGGCCTTCACTCCACTACTCCTGAGCTCTGTGACCTTAGGGAAGAAGTCTCTCAGGGCTGGATTTCCTCCTAAACAACCTTGTGATGACCGTATCCCCCTCACAGAGATGAGATTAGCGTGCAGCACCAGGTATGCGGGCAAGAGCCCTGTTCCCACACGCCAACATGTCCTGCAAGGCAAGCTCAGCCTTTGGGAGTGTGGGGAACCTCAGGTGATTTTTCTAGTGCCTCCTTCCATAACCCCAACATACCTGGACCATCACACAGGGTCTCCCCTTTTCACAACCCTAGAAAGACAAACTTCTCCCTTCCTTCAAGTTACTAAATAGCAAAACCTCCATAATCCGATCTTTCTGTCCAGCCTTGAGATGTCACAATTGGGAGTGATTTCTATCAATATTAAACAGACAAGCCACCCTTACCCTCAACCAGCCCCCATTTTTCTCTTTCCTGCCTCACGTCCACTCAAAAAGTGAATACAAAAACAGCACAACAATCAGAAAATCAGAAAATTAATATTAATGTGGTATATACTTTGCTCATCTAGAATGTTAGGCTTCTGACCCTGCCATACTCAAGAAGAACATAAAAAATTCCTCTTTGATAGCTAATTTTTTTTCTGTAAGAAGCAACACAACCCTCTCAGTTATTTAGCATTATATTCAGTTTGTCTTATTCCCAAAGGCTACTTGCATCTTGTTTTAATGATTCCTATAAACTCACAGAGCAAAACTCACTCAAATAAGCACTGTGCCTGTTATCTTTTTGTAGTAAGGAGTTAATAACCACTAAACAGAGCAGTTATTTATTCCCATGCTATGGACACTGACGAACAACAAGAAAATAAAGTGGGTTATTTTGCATCTTTTGCTTTCTTGCATTAATTTTTGACTAAATATTGCCAGTATTAATAGAATATTATATTGGCATTTCATGCTAAGCAAATATTAAAGCTCTCAATAACTATAAAAAAATCCTGACTAAACATCACAAAACTTAGCAGCTGCAGCATCCTACCTGTTATGCTGACAAACTGTATAAACAAAATGAGCTAGAATATTATGTACATCTTCATGTGCAAGGGAAAATATAAGGAAAAACTAACGTTTGATAAACAATCCCCCCCTGAACATTCAGTCATCATTCAATCTTGCCCTTCATTTTCTCATTTTTTTCTACTCAATTACTATTCTCTCCATGAAATAGATGAAAAAAATTCTCAACCAGTTCCACTTTTCAATGATGCATATTCAAAATTCAGATGAAATTAAATAGCTGTGACTGTCAAATGTATCCTAGGTTTCTGTGCTCCTGTCTTCCTCAGTTTAAAACAAATACACAGATGATAAACACTTGTGCAAAAACACTAGTCAGCTATCACATTACATTATAGAGGTCTCCAAAACCCAATCTATCCTTTTTGAAGGTTGCTCCTTTATTTGGTACTCAGTCATCCATAAGGCCTGCAGATCACAAAATTTGACCCAAAGCCTGGGACAGACCAACATTTTTTTTCCACCAAGGTTTTGGCCCCTCTTCCTATATCCCTGCTTCTGCTGCCTTTTGCAATTTTATAGGGGAATGGGAACAGGTCAGTAAGAGGATGAGGAGCCACTCCTCACTTAAAGCCACCAACTCACTTTACGCACCCCTCCCCTAGGGCAAATGAGCAGGGCACAGCTTCCCTGTGAACTCTTCCCTGTGTAACCTGTAGTCACAGTGGTTTTCTTCATGCTTGCCCTTGAAAATGTACCCAAGAGCCCAAGCTCTACAATTTAGATCCTCCAATTTTATGAAATAAGGGAGTAGTGTGATATTAGCATGGCAAATCGCATAGACTTTCTCAGCATCTTTCATCTCATAAGGTTACTAAAGAACTAAAATGAGCTGATTTTTGTAAACTGCCCTAATGTAATACCTGGCACAAAGTAAATGCTACATTACTGCTATTAATATTATTCTTCCTAAGGCTAGAAAGTTTGATTCATGCTAACAGTAGTGGGCTTTATATGTACACAGACATACCAAAAATATGTTTCTATATATTAAAACTATAATTCCTGAACTGTAAAATGACATAATTTATATTTTATTGTAATTAAAATTAAACTGTACTGACTTCATGTTCAATATAATTATAACTGATACATAATAATGCATATAATTCATGCTTAATATGTTAATTTACTTTTATTTTAGTTTATTATTTATAATTTACAATATATAAAATTAATTTTACAAGTATTCCCTGAAAGTCTCAGAATACCATAAAAACTGACTGCAAGCATCCTGGCTATTTGCAAAGTCAGGGTTAGAAATCACTGTCTCAGGGTAGTCTTTGAAATTCTGTTGTGAATTGTGAAGAATAGTGTGACATCATAGGGAGAACCAAGCCTCTTACTTTCCTTCTCATTTTGAGCAAGACCTGTCATCTGTAAAATGCTCTACTGTTCCTATTTCACTGAGTTTCGAGGTCTCAGCCACCTCAAAATAATATTTTCAGGTCTTCACCAAGAACAATGGGGAAGAGACGACAAGAAGAGATGCTTAAGTAAATACAATATATCCATAAACAGGGATACTATGAACTGCGAGAAAAGAATGAAAAAATTACCTGTATAATGATCTCTATGATTCTGTTCAGTGAAAAATGGCAAGCTACCAAACAGAATGTACAATACACTACCTGTTAAGAAAGTCCACTGAAGTTAAAGGACCTGCAGTTGAACTATTAGCAGGCGCTAGAAAAGAAGAGTACTAGTTGACCCTGAAGTCCTCTTCTGTCAATTAAGCAATGTGTGTAAAGAAATAAAGTAGAAGGAAAAAGCCAGAAAAACTTCAGGATTATTTTAATTTTTTCTTCAAGAAAAAATTAGTGTATCTAGCAATAGCGATCTGACCACCCTCACATGCTCTCTAAGTACACTGAGCAGGCTGCCTGCACTGGAGGCAGACAGTTTCCATTTTTCTGGACAGCATTCTTCCCCTCGGGACATTGTACCTGAAGTGTTAAATCCCAACATAGACACTTTATTAAGCTGCTTTGTAAGGCGCACTGGACGTTTTGTGGTGTTTTTTTTTTTCTTCTAGTATTCACTCCATCTTCATTTCATATTTGAATTTGATTTAGGTTTTCAACAAATTATGAAGTGGTCTACAGAAATAAGGAGATAACTATCTGTTTTAGGATCTATGTAGAATAGTTAGGGCTTGAAATCCTGGTACTGTAGTAGAAAAGTGTCATAATTTCTTTTAAAATGAGCATATACTGCTACTTGTAATCTTAAGAGCAACACCTTTCCTTGTCACTGAAAGTGAAATGTGCTTTGTATAATAGTACTTCTATTCTTTCCACTGGATTTTTTTTCAATAAATGAAACATGTATTAGAATCTCAAACTGCGGCATTTCAAAAATCAAATTAATAGATAACTCTGTTATCAATCATTCAAACTTTATCTTACATAAAATTTTCACATGAATTATCAAACTGTGTTTGATGACAGACACCATGCACTATGCCAGGTGCTGGGGATACAGAAGCAATTAAAAAAAGCTAGATCTTTGCTTTCACTGGGCTTATATCTAGTGGAGGGGAGAATGTCATTCCAAAAATAATTTCATAAACTATTTGATATAGTCATGTATACCCTATAAAAACTCCTGATTTAAGAAAAGCTAGCAATAACAACTCTATTGAATGTACTTCAGGTTTTTTTTATAGATGCACAGTAGCATTATAGCATGCCTTGGAGCTATCTGTGTAAAACCAGTTATTTTATTATTTCAGTCTTACCCCAACTCTGTAATCCAGTATTAGCTATTAAAATACAAACATACCATGCATTTTAAAATGTGACACAGTTTACTGGTCACTACTGGGTCCAAACCACTTAACACTAGCATACAAACAAATATCCTCCGTAATCCACCAGTGTAAGAAATGCCACTGTCCCTGAGAAGTCTTCGTGATTCCTCAAGTAAGTTCTCTTAACTCCCATATCCCCACAGTAAGTCATCTGTATTTCTATGACTGTGTTTATCACATTGTACTAGAGTTATCTAAGAGCCCCCCTATCCTGTGAGCACCTCATGTACAAGAACGATGTCTCATTCATAGGTATCTGCACCACCCTCCCTGATGCCTGGCACACCACAGCCACTCAATACTGGTCTGCTGAATGTACCTGTCACAGAGGGTAAATGAAACACTATGAGCCAGCTGTCACTCATAGTTCCACCAAGTGTATTCACTGCTTAAATTGGAAATGGCTGAAAATTCTTGTCCATCTCAGCTGTCTACCATATTTCAAAATCCTTCCTTCCTCCTCTTATTTTTGATTTACTGAGGTGCACACTATTTCAGTTACTATGGTGGCAACCCTGCCTCAAATACAGACAGAGAGCACAGGCTAGAGGAAAGACTCACACACCTGTCCACTGAAGACAAAATACAGTACTCAAAGACAACCAGGACGATGATCAAGCCTTAGGCAGCTGATGAGCCTTTTGTATGAACCATTAGGTTCTCTGAAGATGACAAGTACTCTCATACATAACTTACATAGTTATATGTAACTTTATATATACATATGTATATGTGCATATATATATGTATGTATATGTATAAATATAAACTGATTTAGAATATTCTTATATATAACTGATAGAGTTAAGTTTTTGCTTCTCAGGCTGTAAATTTAAAGCAAATTTAGTGAAATCACCCTAAAAATCATACAGCAGAGAAATGGTTAAATAACTCTATATTAATCATGTGATGGACTTTAATATGTAATCATTACAATTACATTTGGGGGTGAGTATTTAACTACATAAGAAAATTCTCATCTACCATATTTATGTAAAAAAGCAGACTACAAATGTATACAAACATGATGCCAATTTTGTGGAATAAGGTTATATGAAAATAGTTAATATACATATAAACACAGAGAAAAATAAAGGAGATGAACTAAATTTCTCTGGGGACAATTTAAATAGAGGAGTCTTACTTACCTCTTTATAATTCTTTCTGGTTTTAACTTTTTCTACTAGTACCACATATTACTTACAGAAATTATGAAAATAATCTATGTTTATATATAAAAGTAAAAAGCATATTTTAAGACTATATAGTAGATTATACAAAGCAATTCCTCCACTGTCTTCCACTAATATACTTTTCCTGTTTTCTAATTGAATTGTATCATTAAAAACACAAATATCAGAAGTAAAGATGAGCCATTATGTTTCTCTCAATAGAGAATAAAATGAACTCCTAAGAAATTTAAGAATAATTATCCAGGATTTTAAAGACTAATGGTTACCTTTGTAATTATGGATTTCTTCTGTTCTATGGTTTTATGTTTTTGCTTGTCTGGGAATTGTTTAATTCCTCCTTCATATTTAAATGATAATCATGCTGGATACAGTATTCTTGGTTCAAGGCCCTTCTGTTTCATTGCATTAAATATATTATGCCATTCTCTTCTGGCCTGTAAGGTTTCTGTTGAGAAGTCTGATGATAGCCTGATGGGTTTTCCTTTGTAGGTGACCTTTGTTTTCTCTCTGGCTGCCATTAATACTCTGTCCTTGTCTTTGATCTTTGCCATTTTAATTATTATGTGTCTTGGTGTTGCCCTCCTTGGGTCCCTTGTCATGGGAGTTCTGTGTGTTTCTGTGGTCTGAGAGGACATTTCCTCCCCTAGTTTGGGGAAGTTTTCAGCAATTATTTCTTCAAAGACACTTTCTATCCCTTTTTCTCTCTCTTCTTCTTCTGGTACTCCTATGATGCAAATATTGTTCCTTTTGGGTTGGTCACACAGTTCTCTTAATATTCTTTCATTCCTGTAGATCCTTTTATCTCTCTCTGCATCACCTTCTCTGCGTTCCTGTTCTCTGTTTTCTAGTCCATTAATGGTCTCTTGCATCTCATCCATTCTGCTTTGAAGTCCTTCCAGAGATTGTTTTATTTCTGTATTCTCCCTCCTTAGTTCTTGCATATTTCTCTGCAAGTCCATCAACATGGTTATGACTTTTGTTTTAAATTATTTTTCAGGAAGATTGGTTAGATCTACCTCCCCAGATTCCTTCTCAGGAGAGGATGTCAAAGGTGTCTGGGTTAGCCTGGTCTGGATCAAATTTTTTTGCCTTTTCATGTTGATAGATGCAGTGGTATGTTAGTGACTCATCTGTCAGCTGGGAGAGCCAAGACCTTTTCCACTTGTTCCTGGCCTTTCTTTACTGGGACAACTGCGACCCCTAGTGGCTTGTGTTGGGCAATTGCGCATAAACTGAGTCTGTTTCTTGCCCGGCCACGATAGGAAGCTCCCTTGCTGTGGGCGTGGCCAGCCTCAGGCTGCTGCTCTGCTATGGCAGGATGCCTGAGTGGGAACAGATGGGGGGGCTGTTCATCGCCATGAGGTGTCTCACAGCTGCTGCCCTGGGGGTTAGGGTGCCCAGAGTTCCCCAGGATTTCCAGCTGCTGGGCTAAGCATCCTGGGATGCTACCATCCAGCTGTGGGGTCCCTGTCCCTTTAAGACTTTCAAAAAGCACTTGCTTTTCTTTGTCCCAGGGGCACGGACTGCGGGGACCTGCTCACAGGTCTTACTGTCCTGTTTCCCCTACTATCCAGCACCCCACACCTGGGTGCGGATGGCTAGGGCTGGCTATTTAGCACTCCTGGGCTCCCTCTCCCGCCCCATTCTGACTCTCCTCCCGCTGGGAGCTGGGGTGAGGGGCGCTCGGGTCCCACTGGGCCAGGGCTTGTATCTTACTCCCTTCACGAGGCGCTGGGTTCTCGCGGGTGTGGAGGTGGTCTGGCTGTTGTCCTGTACCTTCTGGTGTCTCTTTTAGGGATAGTTGTATTTGTTGTATTTTCAAAAATATATGTTTTTGGGAGGAGATTCCCACTGTCGTACTCATGCCGCCATCTTGGCTCTGCCCCTTCTACGGTTTTATGTTTTTAATGCCTCATAACTACAGTATGTTTAACCTCCTTTGGAAGGGAGGAAACAATTATCAATGGAAAATTAACAAAACACTTTCAAATGTAAGGTAATGCATTTTAGTATGACACAACTATACTTCTTCAGCAGAGTTTCAAGGTTAAAAGAATATACTATAGGCGTATCTTGGAGATATTTTGAATTCATTTCCAGACAACCACAATAAAGTAAGTATTACAATAATGAAGTCAGGCAAATGAATCTTTTGGTTTTCCAGTACTTATAGAAGTTATGTTTACACTCTTCTGTAATCTTTAAAGTGTGCAATGCAGCAGCACTATGCCTTAATACAATGTATATATCTTAATTTAAAATATTACAAAAAATACTAACCATGATCTGAGCTTTCAATGACTCTTTTTGCTGGGTGGAGGGTCTAGCATCGATATTGGTTGGCGCTGACTGATCGGAGTGGTAAGCAAGGTGGGGTGGGGTAGGGTTGGCTGAAGGTGGGGATAGCTGTGGCAATTTCTTAAAATAAGGCAACAGTGAAGTTTGCCACATAGATGGATTTTTCCTTTCATGAATTATTTCTTTGTAGCATGTGATGCTGTTTGATAGCATTTTACCCAAAGCAAAACTTCTTTATAAACTGGAATCAATTCTCTCAAACTATGCTATTGCTTTATCAACTAAGTTTACATAATAATTTGAAATCCTTTGTTGCCTATTCAACAATCTTTACAGCACCTTCCCCAGGAGCAAATTTCATTTTAAGAATCCACTTTCTCTACTCATCCACAAGAAATCAGCTCCTCATCCATTAAAGTTTTATCATGAGTGTGCAGAAATTCAGTCATGTCTTCAGGCTCTACTTCTAATTCTAGTTCTCTTGCTATTTCTACTATATCTGCAGTGACTTTCCTCCATTGACGTCTTAAATCTTTCAAAGTCATCCATGAGGGTTGAAATCAAATTTTCCAAACTTCTATTAATATTGCTATTTTGACCTCCCATAAATTACAAATGTTCTTAATGGTATCTGGAATGATGGATCCTTTCCAAAGATTTTCAGTGTGCTTTTCCCAGATCCATTAGAGGAACATATGGTAACTATAGGCTTACAAAATGTGCTTCTTCACAATAAGACTTGAAAACTGAAATAACTCCTTGACCCCTGGGCTGCAGAATGGATGCTGTTACTAGGCATAAAAACAACATTCCTCTTGTTGTACATCTCCATCAGAGCTCTTATGTCAATGACCAGTAATACTCTGAAAGGCATCTTTTTTTTTTTTTTGCTTCAGTAAGTCTCAGTAGTGGGTTAAAGTGACTCAGTAAACCATGTTATGAATGTCATAAACAGATGTTCTATAATCCAGGTTTTGTTGTTCCATTTATACAGCACAGGCAGAATAGATATAGCACAATTCTTAAGGGCCCTAGGATTAGTAAATAAGCACTGGCTTCAACTTAAAGTCACCAGCTGCATTAGTCCCTAACAAAAGAGTCAGCCTGTTCTTTGAAGGTTTGAAGCCAGGCACTGACTTCTCCTCTCTAGCTATGAAAACCCTAGATGACATCTTCTTTTAATAGAAGTCTGTTACATCTACACTGAGAACCTATTGTTTAGTGTAGGCACCTTTATGAATTATCTTAGCTACATTTCCTGAGTAACTTGCCACAGCTTCTACATCAACGCTGCTGCTTCACCTCACACTTTCATGTTATGAAAATAGTTTCTTTCCTTAAACCTTGTGACCCAACTTCTGCTAGATTCATACTTTTCTTCTGTAGCTACCTCACCTCTCTCTACCTTTACACAACTGAAGAGAGCTAGGTCCTTGCTCTGGATTAGGCTTTGGCTTAAGGGAATATTGTGGCTGACCTATTCTTCTATCCACACCACTAAACTTTCTCCATATGAGCAATAAGGCTGGTTTGCTTTCTTATTATCTATGTGTTCTTCAGAGTAGCACTTTTAATTTAAGAACTTTTCCTTTGCATTCACAACTTGGCTAACTAGTTGGCTTAAGAGGCACAGCTCAGTGTTCAGCATGTCTTCCTCATTTAAGTTTAATCGTTTCTAATTTTTGATTGAAAGTGAAAGATAAGCAACTCTTCCTTTCACGTGAGCATATAAAGGCCATTGTAGGGTTTATTAACTGGCCTAATATCAATATGGTTGTATCTGAGAATAGGGAGGCCTGAGGAGAGGAAGAAAGATGGCAATAGTCAGTCAGTGGAGCAGTGAGAACACAAATAGCATTTATCGATTAAGTTGAGTGTCTTATATGGCCATGGTTTCTGGTACCCCAAAATAATTACAATAGTAACATCAAAGATCACTGATCACAGATCACCTTAACAAATATAATAATAGTGAAAAAGTCTGGAATATTTCAAAAATTACCAAAATGTGATACAGAGACCCATAATAAGCAAATGCTGCTGGGAAAAAGGCACCAATATACTTGCTTGATGTAGGGTTGCCCTAAACCAATTTTTAAAGAACACAGTATCTGCAGAGCACAGTAAAACAAAGTGTGCCTGTAATCTGAAAACATTTTGGCAACCTTTTTATTCAAGCTGCTCTTTATTCCCACTCCCAGAGAAGAAAACTGTAGTCTCTCTTTAATTGATTCTATTTGGAAAGAGGCTGCTTAAAGTCCATCAGAGCAACAGAGCCCAAGTCAAGAATCCCACCTTGTCTTATATTAAGACTATCAGCTTTTCCTTTTGATCTCTTTTTTGCACTTGAAATATCTAAAATTGATTTTTTTCCCAGTTGAACCAAGGTAGAGGAGGGGCAATGTCTTATTAAGAGAATCTTCATTCCCCCAGCATAAACCATCTTCTTTATTTATATACAAAGAAAATCTGTCCTTTGTTCTTGAGAAAATGTTTTCAGAAACTAACACTCTGGAAAGTTAATTAAATTGTAAGTAACACAGAAGAGAGAAAGAGAAAAGAAAAGATGATGATGACGAAACTTTCAGTGACTTCAGCAAAGAGTAAAGATGTTTGGTGATTAGCTCGCTCAAGATTAGCTGGCACAAATGGAACTCCATAAAAATGTAAGACAGGGACACCCTGGAGACTGGTCTTGCATGACTTTTGTTGTGCCTGAGAGGGAGACCATCACAGTACAAGAATTGTGGTAATAGAGTCACTGAACATTTTTCAGTTTAAGAAAAGTCACTGCTGGGATTAAATGTGCTGAAGAAAAAGGGTATTCATGTTCCACAAAAGGCAACAGAATATGGAGAATTCAAAATGATCCCTCCTCAAATGAGAAAAAAGTGAGAGGTGTGATTTTCAATCAGATAGTGAGACCCAGCCAGCTGCAATTCTGAAGGAAAAGCATCAATTTTAAAGTAGCCAAGTAAGGTAAAGATGAAAAATAAACAAAAGACTAAAAAGGAACATGATTATTTGATTCTATGTAATCCTGAGATTCCACAGCAACAGAGTTAAAAGACAAATGAGAGAAAATATGTGAGAAAATGAGTACTTTCCATTCCGATCTTAAAGAAAACTTTAGTGATTTCTTTTTTTAAATCTTATTATATTTTATTTTTGACCAGTTTTAGGTTCACAGCAGAAGTGAGGAAAAGGTACAGAAATTTTCCATATACCCTTGCCCTGACACATGTACAACTTCCCCCATTATCACCATCCCCCCCACACACAGGGTATCTCTGTTATAACCTATGAACCCACACTGATCCATCATAATCATCCAAAGTCCATAATTTACATTAAGATTCACTCTTGGTGTTATACATTCTATTGGTTCGAGCAAGTGCATAATGGCATGTATCCATCATTACAGTATCCTACATAGTGGTTTCACTGTCCTAAAAATTCTCTGTGCTCCAGCTATTCAGCCATCCTACCCACTAACTCCTGGTAACCACTGACCATTTTATTGTCTCCATTGTTTTACCTTTTCCATAATGTCATATAGTTGGAATCATACAGTATGCATGTAGCCTTTTCAGATTGACTTCTTTCAATTAACATGCATTTGAGTTTCCTCCTCCATTTAAGTTTAAGTTGTAATGACACACATCAATGCTGGGAAGCTAATGTCCTGACTCCATAGGAAAAGGACAAAAGAACTTCATGTATGAAGCCCTCCCAAAGTCTGCCCTACACATCGCTTTCTTTCACCAATTTTAATCTGTATCTTTTCCTTATAATAAACCATAACCATGAGTATGACAGCTTTCAATGAGTTTTGAGTCCTTTTAACAGACTAGGGTATCTGAAAGTGATTTTTAGAAACCCCCACATCTCAGTTATCACCATCTCAGTAATATTTCTTCTATTTAAAACATATAACTGCAAGTTCCTTCTTAGTGCACCATGGCACATAATCCTAATTTGCCTGATAATTACAGTAGTTCTAAACTCAGCGTGATTTTGTTCCTCGTGAGACACCTGGCAAGGTATGGGTACATGTTTGCTGGTCTCAAATGAGGACTGTTCCTTGGCATCTAACAAGCACTAGCCAAGGATGCTACTAAACATCCTAGAATGCACAGGGCAGCTGCCCACGACTACAACTTACCCAAACCAAAGTGTCAATAGTGTCAAATTTAAGAAACTTTGTATTAGACCCCTGAGAGTTGCTGGATGAACACCCAGATCTGAGAAAGCAACTGTAGAAATAGTGAGGAGACAGCACCCTGAATTCCAAAGGCCAGTGTTCAAAAGCCATATGCACAAAAGTCACTGTTGTCTGACAGTGAGCACACCTCTAAGCCTTTGGCCCTCAATTTCCTCACTTCTAAAACAAAACTAATAATAGGATTTACTCCACAAGATTATTTATGGAATAAATAAACCATCTATTAAAATGAATTAGCCAAGGATTTGGACCAAAGCAAGCAATGGCTGAATGTTCACTCTGTGCCGCTTACTCTTCCTTGTGTAATGAAAACCGTTTTTTAAAAAACAAGTTTTGCACTGACTGCAATACTGGTAAAAGCCAGGTTCACAAATCAGTTTTTCTTGATTTGCTGCAAACAGATAATTCCTTGATGTCTTAAATCTGAACTGCCAACAAATTAAATTTCTTTCTAGGCAAAATGTTTTTTCTACCTATCCCCTTTTTTTCCCCTCTTTGCTTTTGTCATCACCACAAATGGTGGCCTTTCTGTGTTTTCATTTTCTACAAAGACACAAAGTTTATATCACACATGAGAGTTACTATAGAGGCAATGACAAAAGAATATAAACCAAACAACCCAGAGATGACATTGCTGGGCAGTCAGCTGAACATAACCACCTGTTAAACTTAACCAATGGGCAAGCAAATTCCTCATATAGCACCATCACCCAAAAAATTACAAATTGGCCCACATTTGAAATCACTCAGGTCATACACCTATGCATGTTATACCTGAGAATTGAAAAGGTTTAATTTGTACCTTCTGTGTCTGTGTCTTCCATGACCTTCCATGTTAAAGTGAATTCCTCAAGCAAGAGATGTAACTTTTCCCTATGTCCCAAAACTTATCATGCCACCGGGCATGCTGCATGTGGTCATACATACCTCTTGAATGGATGGGAGAACAGAGAGGCAGATGGCCACATGGATAAAGAAGTACAGGAGCAAATGGAGGAACAAGTGAAAGGATGAACAAATGAATAATTTAAATAGTTCTTTCTTTAGCTTATAAGCAGCAGTACTACCAATGTGTGCTTGAACTTGCATAAAATATCAGGAACACAGCAAATATCCTACTTTATGGAAACCCTACTTAATCAGTCTCACTGGGCTATAATCAAGGTGCTAGGGCTGTGCTCCTTTTTGGAGGCTCTAGGGGAGGATTAGTGTCCTTCTTCATTTAGGCTATTAACAGAACTCAGTTCCTGGGGTTGAACTAATGACATCCCTGTTTACTTGTTGACTGTCCGCTGAGAGATGTTCCTGGGTTCTAGAGACACGCCTTGGCTGGCAGCTGCCTTTCTCCATCTTCAAAGCTAGTAACAGTGGGTCAAGTCCTATTACACTCAAGTATTTCATCCTGCTTTCATCTCATATCTCTGACCTGGCATGGAAAGGTTCTTCCCTTTCAAGTACATGTAAGAAGACTAGACAGAGCCCACCCTGTGTTCCAGTATACTCTCCATTTCAACATTAATACAGCAATCACATCTGCAAAGTTCCTCGTGTCATAGGTTCTGGGAATTAGGGTATGGATATCTTTGGGGGATTATTTTATGCCTACCACATGGTATAAGGAGAGAGATATAAATAAATGCAACACAACTGAGAGTTCAGAAACAAATCTTTATACTTAACATTCAACTGATTTTTGGCAATGGTGTCAAGCCAACTCATTGGGGAAAATACAGTTTATTCAAAAATTAATGCTGAGACAATTGCAAAAAGATGAGCTTAGACACTCACCTTACAACATATATAAAAGTGGACTCAAAATGGATCACAAATTTAAGTGGAAGAGCTAAAAATTATAAAACCTTTAGAAGAAAATGGAGGAGAAAATCTTTGAGACCTAGTTATGGTCTTAGATATGACCCAAAACACAGTCCAAAAAAGAAAAAGCTGATAAGTTAGACCTCATTACAATTCTAAGCCTTGGCACTTACAACAGGACCATTAGAAAAAAGAAATAACCATCAACAGTCTGGGAGAAAATAATTTGCAAAAAACTATCCAACAAATAATTTGTCTCCAGAATTTATGAATAACAGTTATGACTCAATAAGAAGATAAAATCCAATAAAAAATGGGCAAGATATGACCAATTTACCAAAGAATTTAGATCAATGGCTAATATATGAAAATATGCTCAATATCATGTCAGTAGGAATATGCAAATTAAAATCAGAAAACTAACATTCCATACTTACTAGAATAATTATGATGTAAGAAACAGAAAGTAACAAGTATCAGATAGATATTTAAAAACAGAAAACTTCCTACATCGCTTATAGGATGTAAAATAGTGCACTTATTTGAAAAAGAGTTTGATAGTTTATCAGAAAGCTAAACATAGAATTACCATATGACTCATGAATTCAATACCAGTTATCTACCAAGAGAAATGAAAATATATGTCCACCCAAGGACTTACACGAGCATTATCAATAATAACCTCAAATTGGGAATGATCTAAATGTCTATCAATTAGTGAATGGACAAACAAATGTACCATTATCCATACAATGAAACACTATTGAGCAATACATAGGAAACAACTACTGAGAACTGCTGTCAAGGACAAACCTCAAAAACATTATGCTAAGAAAAAGAAACCAGACACAAAAGGCCAGATGGCACATGATCACATTTATAATGACATGTCCAAAAAGAGAAAACTTAAGAGAAAGAAAGTAGATTGGGGTTGCCTAAGGCTGGGAGTGGGAATGAGGGAGGATTAACCATAAGGGGGCATGAGGAGTCCTACTGGGGGGCATAATGTTCTAAAATTAATTGATCATGAGGGTTGCACAACTGAACAAAGTTACTAAAAGGCATCACACTGTATACTTGAAATGGGTAAACTGTGATAGGTAAGATGTTTTTCCAAAGAGTTGCTTAAAAAGTAATTTATAAAAAAGAGCAGCCAAAATATCCACAAGGAGCATCTGATCTGGGAAAACTATCTAAATTATGCCACTAACACTGACCTTAAGAATAAAAGAACTTAATTTCACCCCGAACAGATCTGAAGAAAATGAATGACATAAAGTGAGCTGCCAAGTGGAATCTGGGCATCTGTTCTCCAGGTCTATGATGAACGGAGCTAGAGTAACGGGCATTTCCCATCAGAGCACACTCTCTTCACACAGAACACAGGAACCTCCACAGAGAGGGCTTAAAGGGTCTCCACCTCCACAGATATCCAAGTCCTTTTTGTCCTGGCTTTCTGGATAATTACACAGACTGGATATACTGGAAGAAATATGTTCCCTTGCTATTTTGATACCAAAATTTGTGTGGATGTGACTCTATGTAAACATAATTATCCACCAATCAACAGAGTGGTGACAGAGAACAGACCTTCTCACCATAGGGCTCCTCAAGAAGTCACAGATCAAATTCTATCTGCCTGACAGTTTCACTGAGTTTGCAGAATGTTGTTTGTACATACCCAGAGACTCTCTCTGAAGGAAGAGACGAATTATGCTGTCATATTGTTTAGAAAAAGCAAAACACAAAACATTTCACGTGGGCTAGTAATCTGTAATTATTGGCAGAAAAAAAGGTGGACTTAATGGAATTTTCCTGGTTCAGAATTGAACAGTTTTAATAAGTATTTCCTATTCACAAATGTGTTGAAACATTCTCTGCTTTAAATAGCAAATAGATGAATTTAGATAAATATATTTAAATTCCCAGAGCAATCTTGAGAAGTTGCAACAGTTTAGGAAAATGTCAAGAAACACCCTCTGCTTGAGAAAACTGCTCTGGTATGTAGGATGGAGATCATCTCAAGGAAAAAATAGAAACTTCCTCAAAGAAACTTACTGAGCACCACATTTTTCCCAACTGTTGATTTTAGAGAATTTCACTTCAGTGTTACTTCCACTCTGCCAACTAAACATAAATATCTCAGATCAAATAGGTTGGAGGGAAAAGCAAGTACACTGAAAAGAGAAAACACTACAGGCTTATTTCATTCACAGTTTGAACACTTCCAATTCTCACTAAGGATGGATAACCGAATTGTTGAAATGAACTTTTACTGTCAATACCAAAACAGTGATTTAAAGACAAAGTTCAAAATGGATCAGCCACCTGAGTGTAAACAACTCTACAGGTTAACCTGACCAACCTTAATGACCTAAGTAAAGAATTAAGTTAAACTAGGGCAGTTAAGAGTAAAGTTCACTTTGCAATAAAAATAAGCTAACGCAAGGGGAATTACATATTCATACAGGAGAACTTTACAGAAGAATCATAAAAGACCCCATGCTGAGCATAAAATAAGCCAAAGAAGTAGTACTTCCCTGAGATGTCCAAAGTCATGGTGAAGTCATAAATAAAGTGATCTTTAAGAATATAATGTATTGGTTAATAAGTTTAAGTAGAATCATGAGATAGAAAAAAAGAACTGGACTTACTGAAAGAATTAGACTAAGTGAAAAAAATAATAAATGACAAGTGAGAAGAACATTTAGTTTAAACACTAAGTTTTCATAGCAACTAAAAGCTAAGTAAAAGCCCTGTCATTGTTATGAAGCAGAGACTTAAAACTGGTAGCATATCAACTAGTGGAGACCTAACAATGTTTTTTTTAAATGCTCAGGGCAAAAATCTGACAGCCAAAGAAACTATATCAGAGCCTCTGTCTTGACTGGATCTTACTCTTCAAGTAATGGCAGGAATTGGAAGCGAGGGGACAGAAGCCCTTGAAAGTTTCATAAAGTGTATTACAACTAGGGCAGCTAAGTGCATCTCTATTCCAGAGGGGCAACCACATTATAGTTTAGCCAGCCATTATGCTAGATACTGTACCTGCACTTTCTCTTTTAGTTTTATCTTACTGAGTAACAGAATCAAGTCTCCATTTGCCCAAAGAACTAAATGCCAAGAAGAATGAAGGGTAGTCTCTTTAGTTCTTAATCTTAACAATAGGAGGAAGGAAGGGAAAGGCTTATTATACATCAGGAGCAAAATGAAGAAAGCTTGGTGAGGACAGGATGGGGGAAGGTGAGGAGGTTATTAGGTGTCTTCCTTTCTCTGTGGGCTTTTCTCTCAATTTGGTCATAAAATACCATATTAAAATCCTATTACTTCAAAAATCATAAGTCCACTTTTCATTAACTACACATTGCATAAAGAATAGTATAAATTCAATAATATAATCAATATATACTAATATATATTTCATATATTAATAGATGAAATATTTCTATTTATGCTTATATATTATACTTACATATTGAATATATACTTTGTATAAAAGTTTAACATATATATATACAGTAAAATAAAGGAAAATTTATATACATATGTATGTAGTAATTTAAAAAGCTATTTTTATATCCAAGAGGTAAAGAAATTATGGAACCCAATTAATAACAAAGGGCTGTGCCTGCTGAAATTACCTAGTAAATATTTTGACAAAATACTGATAAAAATGTATGTTTTCAAAGTGTTTTAGATTGGCTTATCTGTAAAAAACAAGAGCATATTTCTCAAAAGCATATGCCAAGTGTACTCTGTATTTGAGGATGGAGTCTCAGAGAAGCCAGGATCGGGGAGCAGGACAGCAAGGCAGGCAGGAAGGAAAGGCATACAAAGTGGCACGTCGCTAGGGCGGCCAGAGCTTCAGCTGGTTGGTTGGTTATGGAGGACAGAATGTCTTCACGGGAGACATAGAAGAGGGGAAAATACAGGGAGGAAAGACAAGGTACAGAATTTACCTGCAGACTTTTTGTCTTGTTTCCTCTTCCTCCCAGATCAGAGTTTGCCACAAATTGATGGGAGGATCCTGAGCCTCATAGGACATGAAGGGTGACCACCCAGAGCCACAATGTGGGGGACACAAAGGGGAGACTACAGCACTGTGTGGGGGTTCTGGAGCACCTGGCTAAACTGGGGTTCATCCCAAGTAATTTCTAGGATTTTATATTTTCCAAAGACCAACATTTATATCATGAAATCCTAATTTCCCCCTCAGAATTAGAAATTTCAGTATATTATATGCCATATCAGAATTTATTTTAAAATAAAGCTTAAAATAAAGTTGTTTCATTTCCTCATTAATAAATCTTTTTACAATTGAGTTTCTAGTAGGACAAAGGGTTCAAGTTCACAATTTATAAATCATGGCAAAATGAGGCAATTACGAGATTAAGAGTAGGAGAATTTAGAATGTCAAGTGGCATTAATTTAAGTGAAGAATAAGTTCTCTACACCTAATTTAATTAATGCCAACTTCTTGTAGATCTTTGTTTTTCTGCAAATAAACCTGAAATTGGATGAGACTCGTATAGTAATAATAGTCTAATAACCTGCCCTTCAGAACTACAGGTTTTATTTCTCATCACTTATCACTCACACTGTGTGCAGTATAAAATCAAGGTGGAGGGGGGGAGGTAAATCCAAACAGATTTTAATGAGCTTATGGCACCTAAATCACAAACCAAGATACCTCCAAATAGGGCTCTTTGGCCTGGCTTCTCTTCCTACCTGATAGGAAAATGTTCTGGGAGTACAATGCTATTCTAAGCTGGATATTAATTCCCCTAGATACAGCACTTAAAGGTTTCAAACACATGCAGTACTGGGAAATGGAATCCATGTGAATTGTTCACCAGATAAAAATATCATCCTTGAAAAATTCTTAGTACTTAAAAAAAAATTAAGTTAGTACTTAAAAAAAAACTTGTTCATAAGAGAAGACATGACAGTGAGTAGCAAGTAAAGCAGTACTTATTACTCTGAGATAAACAGACATATTACAAATATTTAAGTAACAGGTGTCAGTCAATATAACACCATAAGACTTTAAAAATTCAGGTTCATGAAAGAGTCAGCATAAAGAAAAAAAAGAAAGAGAGAAATGACAAATCATCTAACAAGAATATACAAACTGCAATATATTGGATGTTTTATAATTTTGCACAACCTATTTTATTTAATCCTTATTTAATTTCAATGCTACTATACTAGTATCTTCTAAGAGTTTTTAAAAAATCAAACTTCACAGAATAAAGCCCACCAAGTAAACACTCCTTATTATGTTGATTTGTTTCAGCATACTCAGGATGAGAGCACAGAGAAAGCATGCATCAGGATCTGTTGCCATTTCTACTTTATTCATTTTCGTATCACAGACAGAAACAGTAAACCTACACCTGAACCAGGTGCCTGACTTTTCTAGCAGGATCACCATGTCTTTGTTCTGGATAGTACACTAGTTAAGAGCACAAGCTTGATAGTCATCAGAACTTTAATTTCAATTATTAGGTGCTGGTCTTGGCTAAGCTCTTAATTTCCTCATTGCAAAATGGGTGTTGTAGAAATCTGTTTAGAAATCTCACTTCACAGGGCTGGGACAAGGGTTAAATGAAACAATGAAAGTAAGAACAGCACAGTATCTGGCAAGTGGGAAGTACTGTAGCTACTTTCACCAGGAGGTGACTCCGTCTGGAACAGAAGCTTCCCCCCTAGGCTAACCAGGAAAGAGCACTATTTTTACAATTTAAAGACCAAGATTTGAATGTCAAATCCGTAAAATTTATTTGCAGTCACTGTCTGGTTGACTCATTCGGTGGCTCCCCAAAAGATACACCCAGTTAACCTGTGAATTTGACCTTACTTTGGAAAAGGGTCTTTGTACTAAGGTAAGGATCTCCAAATGAGTCCATCCTGGATTATGCAAGTGGGCCCTAAATCCAATGACATGTGTTCTTACAAGAGAAAGGCAGAGAGAGATTTAAGGCACAAAGGAACAGAAGTGAAAGCAAGACAGAGGCACAGATTGCCTCAGAAGTGACGTATCTATAATCCAAGGAACACCAAGGACTGCTGGCAGCCACAAGAAGCTAGGAGAGCAGCACAGAACAGAATTTCCCTCAGTCCCTTCAGAAAGAACCAACCCTGTCAACACCTTGACTCTGAACTCCTGGCCTCCAGAATTGAGAAAAAAATCAATTGTGGTTGTTTTAAGCTGCCCACATTTTGGGATAATTTGTTATGAAAGCCTTAGGAAACCAATAAAGGCCCCGGTGCATTTTTTTCCAAAATGTGTCCTCATCAGATTGCATGGACGCAAATGATATTCAAGAAGGTATCTAGTATGATCATGATAGATGCACATGGAAGACCCTCAATAAAAGTTAGCTGTCCTTCTTCCACGCGCTCTCAGTCCGGGCCACACTTTAAGTCAGGGCTCCCAAAACATCTGTTGCATAGAAGACCAACTATTTTCAAAGAGGGAAATAAGTAAATTATCCATGGCCACCGCAATATAGATTAAGCCCTTTCCCTAACCATAAGACCACTATGCCATCTTTTCCTACTCATTCTTAGTCCTTTATTTCCCTACAGTGCTTCTTCATTAACCACTGTCTAAACCTGCGGCCTCCCCACTTGACTCACCATCTACATTTTCAGCCTTCTGGTTGTCTGCATTCCTGTATTTGGCCCACAGCTTGGTTGGACCCTGTTTTTTCCCTGGAAGATAATAAAATATTTAATTTTTCCATTACTTTATAGATTTTTTTTAGAGTTTTATATTCATTAAATTTCCCTTCATTTTCACTACACCATGCAAAGGAGACAGATTCTTTAACTAATAACAGGACTTTGTCAAGTCAGAAGCACCAAAAGAAGCAGAAATGCAACAAAAATTGAGATTATCACTCCTAAATCCATGTTTTATTTTGTATTCAACTGTTATACAGACACAGCATTTGCTAAAATAAAATCCAATAAATGTCTAATGCAAAAAAATTATGTGGCCCCTTAAAGATGAAAAAAATTAGAAAAAACTAGTTCTCCAGAACATTATAAAATATGCTGGACAAAGAGGAGAAATGGCACATAGACAAAGCAGACATCAATACACAAAAGAGATTTGGGTTAAAAAAAAGTCCAGCAGAACAGCACAAGGAAGCAAGCAGACTCATACAGGGAAACAGCAACTCCTTATTTTTGAGAACAGACTTTGGAAAAATGTCTATAGATTGGGTAAATGGGGGGACCGGATCATGGTCATTAACAAGACCAAATTGTGAAATTCCTTTCACTAAAGAAGAAGCCATTAAAGATATGCACACCTTTACATATGCTGTTTTGTGTGCTGGCTACAATATACAACAGGCTATCAACATCCTCAAAGAGCTTACAACCTAGAGTCATAGGTACAAAGAATTACAATATGCAGTATATGGCTAAGTCTCATATATAATAATAACATAATACACTCTATAACATGAAACTGCTTGCTATATTGGGTTTCTATCAGAATCAGTGCTGGTCTCCAAAAGATAGTGGGCATCCTCGTAAAACTCAATAATGAATGGCAATATACAACTTTGGAGAAGACTTGGGGAAACAAGCACACAAATTCACACTGAGGAAGAGTGACTCAATCGTCACTTGACTAAGAGTATACATTGGTGATACAACCTTTCAAGGGCAATTAAGCCTCCAAAGACTTAAAGTCATATACTCAGCAACCAGCAATTCTACTTGTATAACACTAATCACTTGAGTGAACAAGGATATATGGACTAAGGATGTTCATGGTAGGTTACTTATAATACAGGAGAAATGCAGTCATCCTAATGTCTAAGAAAACATATTTGGTTAAATAAGATAAAGTGGAGCAAATAATGGCTTTGTATATATTTATGGTATAGAGCTCTGTTCCTTGACAAATAAAGATGCCTTACACAAAATAGGTAGGTACAACATAAGCCACATTTTGTGGCTCTGTGTATGCACTTACACGTTTGCACATAAGTCTGGAAGGCCATGAATCACACTGACAACAGTGGAAATATCTGGGTGGGATGATTCCAAGTGATTTTTTGTGTGTGTGTGAGGACGAGTGCTAAATAAGTCAATTAAAAGATAATGAAAGGCACATCATCAAAGTGGCTATATTTATTCACTTACCCAGTAGTTGCTGAGTGCCTCCTCAGAGCACTATGGGGGAGATATATATATAATAGGCTAGCCAAAGCTCTGAGTCTGGAAATAGGGCCTGAGACCCAGGACCATCAGCAGAGACATTCCCTTGATTAACTATTAATATTATCTCACCTTCCTGGGTGACAATGTTATCCAGGGGTCACAAAACTTGGAACTGGCTCCTCTTCTAAAACTGACCATTGGTCAATTTTGAACACAACTGAGTTGAGCATTATAGACTGTCAATCATAATTTCACAACTGAGATGTCAGGAAGAAAAAAATATCTACTGCACTTGGAAATGTCAAGTGCAACCCAATAGATGTCAAATAAAATTGAATTGTTTGTGGGAATTTATGGGGAAACCTGGGCAAGACCCTCTGAAAATGAGATCCCATGTATTTGGTTAAGTATGTGTTCCTGAAATCAAGGGATTTTTTCCCCTCCATGGTACACTGCACAGTAAACCATGCTAACTTTCTCTGAAGAGTACCATATCCTTTAAGTACTTAGCTGTCCTGTCACTTTTCTGAAAAACACATTTCTCACACATATATCCCTGTGCAGCGATTCAGAGGGAGATACGTCATGCAACCAATGCTGCTTAACACATTTTTGAGAATTCCCCAAGACAGTCTTTTCTCAGGAGCAAACTCCAAAGATGGAGCCAAACTAATTAAGCCCAAGCAAAAAGTACTTAGTATAAGGCTGTTTTCTTTAAGCTGAAAAGATCTTGGCAACCACATGTAGTACGCACATGTCTGTGGTCAACATACTGTATTCTCTTCTGCTACATTTGTTTGTCAGGATTGAAAAATTTGTCAATCACAACTGACTTTTCCTCGATACTTGTTCTTTCTCTAAGAGATTAAATGTTTTGTTTTGTTTTGTTTTTTGTTTAAAGATGAGGGCATGCAATAAAGTGACAATTGTGATTCTTTTGTTTTATTTCAACCAGTATTTACTGAGTGCTTCCCTGTGTAAAGTTCTTTGCAATAGGGATTTAAGGGTGAACACTGAGTCCTGAACTTTTAGAGCCCAACATCAAGTTAGGGAGACAGATGAGAAGCAGACAAAACAAAATAGCACAGTGATGAGTAAGTACTGAGATGACAGCATCTCAGAGGGACACCTAACTTGAACATGAGGGTCAGAGAAGTTTCTTGGAGTATTAGCCTAAGAAGTAAAGGTGAACACTAAGGTACCAAAAAAGAGAGAATAGTGTGTGTGCACAAAGACCCAAAGGCATTCAAGAAGCTTATGAGATTCAGTCAAATAAGGATGACTTCTCCCAATATGAATAATTGTCAGACATGCATTTAAGATGTTGAAATGGTGAATGGGTGTCATCAATTCTCTTCAAAAAGCTTGGAAAACTAAACATTAACTTACAACAGCCAAATTAGGAACTCTGCTTATCACTCAGATCAAATCACATGAAATATGTCCTTGGAAAGTTTTGTACTCAACACTTGATAGTGAGTGTAAGAGATATTTTGCAATGTTCAAGACATATCAACACAGCACACACGTATTTATATGGAATGACATTCCTCACCTTCAAAACCACCCTTTGTTACATGCCACATTATGTTTTTCCCACAAGACAATTCTCTTAGTCCATTCATTTGATGTTCATTTTCCTCTGTCAAACTTCCATCACCTCTACCAGCAGAGTGGTGAGTGGGGGATGTTTATTTACATGCAATGATAAAAAGAAAAATGCCTTACAGAGTCTTTTTATTTCCACTCAGCCAACTGAGGACTCAGACTTCACTGGAGACTGACAAGTGAGCGTTCTGGGGTTGTTCAATCACTGAGGACCCTTGGATGCTACCGTCATCTTCTGCCAGGGCAACTGCAGAAGAATGCCAACCAGCTCCTGATGCTCCTGTCATCCACAGCTCTGTCCTGATTCCAACTAGGGCAGAATGACTTGTCCGAGATACCACCATCACTTGTCCTGCCTCCCCTCTCCAGGCTAGTTTCAGCATAGCCAGAGGATCCTTTCAAAATGCCACATCACTCCTCTGCTCAAAACTACTGCAGAATTTCTTTAAATGGAAACTTACCATATAACCTAGGAAGTCCATCCTACATATTTATTCTATTTATTTTCTTTTGCTGTTGTAACAGATTACAACAAATGTAATGGTTTAAAACAACACTCACTTATTATCTCAAAGCATTTGTAAGTATGAGCTCTGGCACAATGTGCCTGGGTTCTCTGCTTAGGATCTCACCAGGCTAAAATCAAGGTATTGGCCTGGGCTATGATACTCATTTGGGGGTCAGATTCATCTTCCAAGCTCACTGTTCACTGGCGGAATCCAGTTCCTGACATTGCTGGTTTGAGGTTCCCACCTCCTTTGACACACAGCTCTTCTCAAGCCAATACGAGTATATCAAATCCTTCTCATGCTTCAAATCTCTCTGAATTCCTCTTCTACCTTCCTCTTCTGCTTTTAAGGGCTCATGCGATCACACTGGGTCCATCAAGTCAATCCACGGTACTATGTGTCCTGGATGTCACCATCTTGGATCCAGCCCTCTTAAAAAGGTCTTGACCGTGGAAGAAACATAAAGAGGACATTTCATGCTTTTGTTCTCTTGCAGTGTAAAGGAATGTATAGTGAAAATGATCACACTGGGAAAATCAGTACAAGTTGAGTATTCTGATACTTGAGAGCATGCAAAGGACATTCTTTGGAATGGAGCTACACCATCATCTGTCTCCAGCCACCACTGGATGCCAATAAGCTGCTGCAACACAATGGCTGACTACTCCAGGGATGCCCAAATCAGCACCATGCTGAAATGCTTCCTCCCTGCTGCCACTCTCACTCCCCTAATTATTTCAATTATTTCCATGATAGATGTTCCTCAATATTAATGAAACATCAACTAACTTAGATCCCAAACAACAACAAAAATAAACCTCACTTTATCAGATCCACTTGTGCAGTGAAATAAATTGCAATGTAATTCTAAAAGAAACCATTATTTCCACTTTTAAACAGGCATTGCCTTTTTTTTTATTTTTGCAACAAGAATAGAGCATCCTACTTGTAACTCTCAGTGATTTCCTTCAGGAGAGGCCCTTTCCTTACCACAGCCAAGTCTCCTATCCCCACCCAGATGAACAAGATGGAAACTTCAGAGTTCAGTACAGTAACAGTACCAGCGAATCTCAGAGAAAGCCGTTGTACAGTTTCTCATCAGGCCCCTAAACAACCTACACTGCATGTGGCAAAATTTTTTGTGAACAAAGTACTTTATGGGAAAAAAAAAGTTAGCTATTAGTAATATTGAGATTAACTGATCTTGAGAGATTAGAATCAAAGCTTAGTCCTCAGTCAATTAATTGACCTTCCTCAATTGGTTTGATATCCATGACCCAATGAGGTATTTTTTATTGAAGTATCATTGACATACAATCTGATGAAGGTTTCACATGAGCAACATTGTAGTTACAACATTCACCCATATTATCAAGATGCCCACCTCACCCCATTAAAGTCACTGTCCATCAGCAACGTAAGATGCTAGAGAGTCACTACTTGTCTTCTCTGCTCTATACTGCCTTCCCCGTGCCCCCCTGCCCCAATGAGGTATATTAAAAAAGTTTTAAGAGCATTTTAAAGACAGAAATGACACTGGCTTCTCCTATTTTTATATGTTCTGATAGATAACCTTTTCAAATGCTCTAGAACATGTTCTAGGTTTTTCTTGTTTTTGTTTTGAAGGCAACACAGTACAGTGATTAGGAACACAAGCCAAGACAGGCACAGGTTCAAATCCCAAATCTGACATTTACTAGGTTCAGATTTAAGTAACTTGCCCAAAGTCACACAACTAGCAAATGACAGAAGAGAGATTTGAGTCCAGACAATCTGGCTCCAGGGTCTATAGGCTTAGTGACTATTCCAAGCTGCCTCCCATTTATTATTGTAGCTACTGTTCTTCCCCAGCACCAATAACCTCATCCTCCTCATCACTACAGAGGGCCATACTGCAGACCATAATTAATACTGTTTCTTTAATTAATCAAATCTCAAAACTCTGAAAAGCCACACTCAGTACATGGCATCCAATGAACAGTCACCACATTCATCCATTTTTCTGATGCTATTCCAGTGAACTAAGGAAGAACATGTCATAAACTTCATTTTGCAGATTGGGGAACTGAGCAAAAAATGATTAAGTCTTTTAGCATCACTTGGTGCCTGAGAGGCAGAGAGAGAACCAACGAAGCTCGACTGTATTCACCCAGCATTATCAGTCATCTTAAAAATATTTAAGCTTCCCAAATGAAAACAGCTAAGACTGTTTCCAGCCGTCTGACCTACCTGGAGAAAAAATAAGGCCAGGCTGCCTTCCTAAGCATATTGGAATAAATAAAGTATTAAGACATGAGTAAAAAGTCTCTCATAAAGAATTCCCACATTATGTCTACAGTCAGCGTAATAACTCACATTTCTTATCGTTTTGTATTCAGCCTGGGTAATTCAATGACACCTTAAAAGTGACAGATGTACATGAAAAAGAGCTGACATGTCTTGCAAGATTTGAGAAGATGCCAAGAGGACCCTAACAAAGCATGGTGACGGTTGGAATGGAGGATGACAGAGTTCTAAAAAGCAATTTGCTGCTAATTTTCAAGGTTTGATTTTTATATTAAAAAGAGAACATAAACAGCATGAAATGACACTGGAAGAAAAAACATTAAATAAACCTTTTCTTAACTGAACAGTTACTATTCCTAAAGTTAGCCAAAACCAAAATGAATGACTGTCAAATGTGCTGCTGGTGACTGCAGCCCCTATTCTATCATTCACTGGCAAATATTTTTATCTAACTATTCAAAACGTACAAGGAAAAAAGAAGCTCCAAGATTCCACCAGGCCTTTAGGAAGGCTCTAAAATTTTCCAGAGCTTTTTAGTATTTACCTAAAAGTCTGCTGCAAGCATATTTGCCAACATTTCACTAAAACAAACCTCTTAAAATTAATAAATTACCTGTCAAATCCCATAAAAACAGATGGTCACTTGGAAACAGGAGATGTTATCATTCTGTTTTACACAGCTGTTCAGACTAGGAAAAGATAATTTCATTTTCCATAACATACAATAAACTTTGTCTAAGATTTCCGATATTATGAATAAAAATGAAAATCTCATGCAGCTGCTTCTATGTTACACATCTGCTTATCATTGAGGAAACATCCTTAACAGTAAAAAAGAAATCATAATAAGCAAAAACTAACATTGGTCTTTGTTTTCTCTTAACAAGTATCAAGCTACTTCATAGTGATTTGCTATCAAAAGATTTTATATTGCTGAGTGTTCCTCAACTGAAGTAGTCTAACATGCTATGTACCACAATTAAGAATTTATTATCAATCTTTTATCAATGAGAAAGTGCACACAGCTGAACATCTGATTGTTTCTCCTCATCACTCCATTCAAGAAGGTGTTTTAGGAATTTTATCAGAAATGTAACATGTGAAACAATAAGTCAACACAACATTAATGTCACACATCTGAAATGAGATTTTGATTTGTTAGTCTCCAACACATTACTTACATTACTATAAATCGTGTGAAGATGAAGACATTTGGCACCTAAGAATAGTTATGAAATAACCAACACCAAGACCATGCCTGTATTTATGCTCAGAGCTCTCTTGGTTCTGTATTTTTAGCAAAGGACATGAAACTTGATAGCTAAATATATGGCCACTTTCTTCACATTACTGGCCAGGAGCACGAATGTTTAAGTCTTCAAAATGTCCACAAAATGTATCTGTGTCATTCAACTATTGAAGAGAAGGGGAATTTGTATGGCAGGGGGATTCATATAATATTGGCAAAATAATTAAAATTCTGAGTTAACTGTAAGGTGGTGAATTGCATCAGGGAGCTTTACTAGTACTTCCCTGTTTATTATCTCCCAAAGGCTCCTAGTGGAGCAAAATCCAAACCCCTCACAGGACCAGCAATGTCCAGGGAGCTCCCAGCCCCTCCACTCACAACTAAGCCCACCCAAGCCTCCATGATCACCATAGATATTACCTCTGTGTTCCACTGGCTTGGAACTCTCCTCCCTTAGATCATCTTTGCAGTTGTTCAGCATCCATACCACAAAAATTGCTTCCCCAGAGAAGTCTTCCTTGACTACTGGCCCCTCCCCTTCGATCACAAGCCCACTACCCTCTTTTATTATCTTCATAATATTGGTAACTATCAGACATTATTTTGTTCATTGTTTACATCTTGGTTTCTGTCTCCTCCCACTAGAATTTAAAGCCCCCCCCCAAGAGATGTGTAATTCACAGCGACATCTCCAGCACAAGTACCTGCACATAACAAAAATATACTAAATGAAGTTACAAACTTGGTTTTTCATTAAACTGACTAGTAATTGAAGTGACCAAACAATCCATTTGAATCCAACTTGTATCCTGGATACTCCACTACTGGCCTCATAAACAGATTAATCAGAAGACAGTATGAGGAATCCTTGAGACTAAGGGGAGAAATGTGCCAAGAGCCTATCCCTTTGAAGTTTCTGCCCAAATGGCCCACTAGTGTGAGCCTCTTAGCAGGACCTGCCCTCCCCAGAGAAGAACATGGTGCCCACTGTGTGCATAGGCTGAAGGGCTCGCCAAGGGGTGGCTATTAGTAGGAGAGGCAGATGAATCGGAACGTGAATGCACACAGGCACCTCACAATACTGGATGGAGCTGGGGTGAAAAGAGGAACTGCAGGCCAGGAGTTGGTAATCCCCGTTACATGCTCCTACAGAGAACTGCAGAGTTCATAAGTGTGAAATCCAAACCAGGTCTTCCAGGTCATTATGAAGGTATGGTTGTCAAGGAGACATTTCATTCTATTTTTTATATATTTTAGTAAACTTGATATACTGTTAGCTTGATTTATAACTTTGTATTTTGAACATATGGGATGTTTGCACTCTATTTGTACTCTTGCCCTCAGTCCTAACAAATGTTGGGGGTGGGCCTATCTGCCACTGTGAGTCCGTGATTGAGTCCCTTGAGTAATCTGAGCCTGTTTCTTCACTGGAGAAAGAGAAATAACTTCTTTCCTGCCACTATCCCATAGTATATGAAGAACAAATGAGATCATACATAAAAATCAATAAAAGCTTACCTCAAAAATATTTGTATCATATTCTTTCCCACATGCTTCCTGTATTCCACCAAGGGAGGACCCCACTGCCAATCTCAAAGCTACTGTGGCTTTGGAGAAACTTTTGAGCTACGTGGAGTTTTGCTTTTTGTTTCATTTTTTTCGATGTTAAATATTCATAAAATTATTTCTCTATCCTACAAAATTTCAGATCCTTCCAGAAGGAAAAAAGATACCACAGTACCCAAGAGCTTAGACATTGAAAGAAAGACTTAAAAAAAAAAAACTCCCCTAATTATTTATAGTTATTATAGTTAGAGAAGATTGCCAACTGAAAAATTCCTCTTCTACTATTTAGCCTATTGAATACAGACCTGTTTGCCAGAAAACACACATAAAATACACTAGAGCTGTGTATTTATTGATCTCTAATCAGATGCTGGAATGAAGCAAACATGAAGTATACCCCTGGGGATGTTTTAGATTTCCCAGGCTATCTGTCCTTAAGCCTTTTCTCCCATCCCAGAGAAAGATGATCTCAGAGATTTAATAAATCAACAGCACAAACAGAACATATAAAGAAGATAGTACAAATAAAGAGTAAGTCAAAAACTTAAACATAGCAGAGAGGTAAACTGGTCAGAGCCCAGTAAAAGTTAAAATGGACTCTTGCTAACACAAGACACAGTAAAATGAAATAAGATTTCAGTACAGTGTGATTCAAAAAATGCTGCATTTTAGATGACCAAAACTCTTTTAAACAATGCATTGGCTCATCAAATGGGGTACACTAACCATTACAGAAAAATTACAAAATTCAAAAAAATGAATAATGTAAATATGTATCAAAGTATCCTTTAACTTGCCCAAGCTCTCATGTCAGAAAATTAGAAGAAAAGCCCAGGATGTCTGGCTTTATAGAGACAGCCAAGAGTCCCAAAGTGGTAAGTGGTGAATTATTTAGAAACCTGACACTTTATTTGCCTGATTTCCACAAATATGCATTTATCACCAGCACATACAAAGGTACAAAGCACAGTAGATGAAAAAGAAGATACCAATATGAATCCAGGCCTGGAAACTCATTGTCCTGGCAGAGAAGGAAGATCTTTTTGATAATGTCTCACAGAGCACCTTTATATAGAATCTCTCCTGTGATCCTCACAACATTCCTAAATTGTTAGAAATTCCCAGTTCCTATAGGAAGAAACTGAGCCCATAATATAACAAGTTATTCAGGGTCACAAAAGTATTCCGTGGCACTGCCCCCATGTAACCTGGCATTAATTCAGTGTTAATTCAACCAGCTTCCCCAAATGGTCTGGGCAACAGGTCCTCCTTGTCATTCGATATAGTAAGCTACACAGGTTGGGAAAAGGAATGGGCAATATCCAATCACAATCATATGAAGTTCTCCCCAAGAAAGCAAAAGGAAAAAAATGGTTGAATATGAAATCCACAGCTCAAATTCAGACTTTCTGAATCTTACTTAAATATTATTTTTCACCACGCCAGGTATGGTCACCCAAAATACTATTTAGGAAACTCATGATATATGTGTGAGACATACATCATGACGGGCTCAGCCCTTGGCAAGTCAAAATGAAGAGAACTGGACCCATTTCCCAATTTCCATGGCTTTCTTGCTCCCTATAAAAATTATGTGTTATGGTGAGCTGGGGTAGCCAATGCAGGCTATTAGAAAGATTCATTTTGTTAGCAGCAATCATTTTTCTGATATAATCTGTTTACAATACTATAGGACTAAGTTACAGATGAAAGAGGAAAAAATTAGTAAGAATGTACGAGAGCTTGATCTGGGCAATGGGTGCATGAATGTACACATACGTCAAAATTCATCAAGCTGAACACTAAAATTTATTCATTTTATGTACCTTAATATTTTAAAAAATTACAGGACTAGTTATGTACAGTAACCTCCACATTTATTCCACTGAGTTATCTGATACGGTTTCAAAGAGAAGTACCATATTATGACGCTACAAGAGAAAGTATTTGCAAGTACTGATTTATTATAATGTTCTGACAGTAATTATTTAAATGTGCTATTCCACTCCATAGGTTATTCAGGTCTATCATACTTCAGCGAATAGCATATCAGTTGGTCTAATATGGTCAACTCTTTCTTCATCTGCCAAATCACATACATCAGCAAGTCCCATGAGTCTACTTCCAAAATACATCCCAAAGACATCTACTTCTCTGCCATCCAATCTAAACCACCATCTTCTCCCACTTGGATGATCACAACAGCAGCCTACTTCTTCCTGAAGACCTGTTAATCCGTGCACCACAGGACAATCCCTAATAGCCAACAACTTGTCCCAGTTTGCCTAGGACGTCCTTGGTTGTAGCACTAAAAGTCTAATATCCCAGAAACCCCCTCATTCCTGGGCAATCCAGGAAGGTTGGTCATCCTAATCTATGGCGAACTTTCTATATAATAGGTAAGATCAAGTCATATTGTGTGGTGGAATAACTCATGGCCCCCTTTATTCACACCTCCCTGAACCCACACCCTTCGCCATATGCCCTGTAGTTCCTTCCACTAGAGGCCCTGGTCCTTTGACTTTTGGGTTCAATCAGTGCGATGTTAGCAGAAGCCTGAAACATGCTTGTGGTTAGGTTTCCTCTCTTGCATCTAGGCCATTTCCCTGTGAAGATAAGCCCCACCTAGCCCACTGGTCCAAGGAGGATGAGAGACACATGCAATAGACTGGGACACAACAAGCAGTTTGCAGTCACACCCAGTAAACCCCTGGATGAGCCAATATGCAGGCATTTGAGCAAAAACAAATGACTGACTCTGGGAATGGTTTGGCCTCTAACATTGTTGAGATGCCTAAGTGATATGGACTTTATCAAAATCTTTCAGTAGCTCACCATTTCACTTGGAGTACAATCCAAAATACTTACCTGGGCCTACAAAGCCCTGCTTTCAGATCTCACACCACTGCCCTTCTCTAAACTTCAGTCTCACTGGTCTCTTCCTGTTTTTCAGATTGACAAAGTTGTTTCCAATTTTGGATCTTAGTCTCACCTGTCGCCTGTACCTAGAACACCTTACTCCTGGGTCTTCTCAGGACTGACTCCTTACATGTCAGCTTAAAACACCATCTCAGAGACTTCCTTGAGCATCTTAAGTCCTCTATGATTTTATCACTTGCATATTTTTTTTATCACCACACTTCTCATAATCTGTAAATTATTTGTTAATTTGTTTATCTGTTAATTTGATATGATTCTCTGTATCTCTATCATGCTTAAATATTCAAAGTATTTTCTTAGTATTTTACAAGGTATCAGTTGAATGGTGCCCAATGGTCCAGAAAATCTGTTAATCTGATACTATCCTGGTTTGAAGTGTAAAGTATTTTTATTTTGAAAACAGAAAGTGAAAATTGGTTAAGATAGAAGAGCTATAGATATTTATCAATCATTGATAGAGTTTTAAATTAAAAGATCAAAAGGGATTTAATGGGGGAAGAAAAAGATGGCTGGAGGTAAGCTTAGAAAAACCCGAGAGAATGACACCAGACTTTTAGTTGAATAATTCTTTCAAAATGAAACAGTACCTCAATATCAACATCTTGTAAGAGCCCTCCCTACCCCAAACTACAACCACTTTATTTAAATCAAAGGAAGCTTAACAAATAAAGAATTATTTGGCCTGGTATGAAACTGCAAGCCTTTTGGCTACAGAAGTTAAAACAGAAATAACGAAAGTATCATTCTCTATCATTAGTTATAGTTCCATGCTATTGGTCAAGTGGAAAATTTTAGCTATCCGCCTTCTTCAGGGACTTCAATATTCAAAAAAGACCCCTTTAATCTCCCAACCACTGTGAAGTTAAAAGGTACTGAATCATGACAGTGGATGTGTTTCTATATTGAGAATATCTTTGTAACATCAAACACACAACAGACCCAGTTCCTTGTTCAGCTATGGGTGCTGCTTGTAGTATTCACAGCAGGGAACAGGGAAAGAACAGGACTCTTGAGAATTTTGACTAATAAAATCAATCCAAGAAAAGAAGAGCTAGGATATGAGGCAGGCCTGAAGCCGAAAGGGAGGGCTTTGGTGGGAGCCTGCCAAGTCTAAGGTATTTGGGACTAAGCTTTGGAAAGCAAGGTGTGCTGAGATGGATCAGAGCCCCTGGGTGGAGGCAAGTTGCCTTGTGAGTGTGCTCTGCATGCTAGAGGCCCTGGGCCCTTCACTTTGTGCTCAGAAGTAAAGGACTTCGACTTTGCTTTTCTGTCATTCAGAAGAGCTCCATCTTGTCTGGAATTTGCAAAGCCCACTAGCAAAGCCATGGAAGCTGTAACCTCAGAATCCAGCTTGCCTGGGCCTCTTAGAGGATTCTTCTATAAACTAGGAATGAGATATGATGACTTATCTCAGAAGAATCTTAGAAGGTTTCTATTAGAAAAAGAAGGCAAAGCATTTAAGAGCACTTATTAGACACACACAGAGTTTTCAAGACAAAATAAGCCATGGTATTTTCCACTACATAGCACACACACACACACACACACACAGAGTAAATATTTGCTGAGTACATGAGTAAATGAAAGACTCCATTTCTGTTGAAGTATGCTCTTTTGCCTGAAAAGGCAAAAAGAAAAAAAACTGTATAAAGGTCAAACAAATGTATCTTTCATGACATCAATCAGGATAGGCACATCCCAGTCATAAGAAAAACATTTCATTTTGTGCCAGCAGAATTGTGGTTCATACATTATTCTCCTGGTTTGGTTAGTGAGTATCTAACCTTCTTACTCTGATGAATTCTGATCGCGTACCCAAAGTTTCCTAACTTACAAAGGCAAGGACTGGCCTGAGGTTTACTCAAAGTAGTAAAACCCTTTGAGGTGTTGTCCACAGAACCCTATCTAGGAAGGTGACCAGCTACACTTCTCTCAGGCAGCATAATTCTATTCCCTACCATTAACTACCTTGACACACAACTAGCAAAATGATCTAAGTTAGGACTTCTCTCTTCAAAGCTTTCTATGGAAAATTGCCAATATTCCACCAATCATGTTGAGAGATCATTTCCATGAGACTCAAAGGGAGAGAGGGAGAGATGGAGAAAGGGAGAGAGGGAGATAGAACGAGAGAGAGAGAGAGAGAGAGAGAGGAAGGAGGGAAGGAGGGAAGGAAAGGGAGGGAGGGAGGGAGGGAGGAAGGAAGGAAGGAAGGCAGGCAGGCAGGCCACAGTTTGTATCCTAGAGTCAGGATGAAGACTAGTTATTAAATGTATTGGATTTAATGAGTAATAACGCTGATATAATTTTCACCTCTTCCAGGAAGCCCTCTCTGACCACCCACCATCCACAATTAGATGCTCCTTTCCCCTCTGTGTGCCCATGCATCTGTCATCAGAATAACAACTCTGTATTCCTATGGTCTTACACATCAGTCTCTCAGCTAGGCAGTGAACATCCTGGAAGCACCAATCATCTGTCATCCTATGACCAACCAAACTCAATGTCTGATTCATTTCACGTATCCAATAACTGTTAAGGGAAATAACGCCACCCTTACAGAAAGGATTACTTATATCACCAGTGTTGCTGAGCCCTACACTGGTTTCCTTTAGTCTTCTTTCCTACTTTATCAAACCATAGCAAACACAACACTCTGGCAAGGCTGGAAAGCTACTGTTGGATACTGTAGAGCACAATTTTTTCTAGGAGTAGGGGAGATACTGATAAAAGTGGTACTGAAATGAGCACACTTTGGTACCTTTCAAAGGAAATGAGTACACACCCAAACTCCTGTAACTGAAAGTACAGTTGGTTAATATAAATAGAATAAAAAGCTACTACTTTGGGGACCATCATTAACAATACTGCTAGAACTGAAAGAAAACCTGGCAGAAGGTGAAGCTGTCTTTGTCAAGATGAATCATTCCTGTCAATACCAGAACACGTGACCATCCTGTATTTTGACCAAGGCTGGTTTGTGACATTGGACAGGAGAACCAACCTGAAGAGAACCCTGGACCAATTGCTACCACAAAGCCAGCAGCCGGCGAACTGCCAAGCTGATGTCTCCCTTTACGACTTCCCACCTTATTGCCATGGCCCACGGGGCTGCTGCTCCCTTAGTCTGGCCTTCTCCCTAAACCAAGCTTCTGGACATGGCCTAGGATATTAAATGGAAACCCACTGCAGGTGTATATCAGAGAAGTACTTCTTGGCAAATGTTAACCAAGATAGAAGTTCCCTTGGGGTGATTATTCTATTACTTATTTTTCCATTCTGTAACCACTTACAGAACCATACCATGTTTGAGGTAAAAAGAATGCAAAGATGAATGGGAAACAGCCATGGGCCTGGAAAGGATAATTCAACTGTTTTTATACCCCACTCACTGCATTCATCCTTAATTGTATCAGGAAAGCCCTATAGTCTCCTTTTCATTCTTCATTTAAAAGCTGCATGAATTAATGGGTTAATACTTAATGATATTAATATTATGTCCTACTAAACAGTCTTCATGTTATAAGGTCAACTGCTATCAAGGAGTCATCCTTAAAATTACTCTTCAAATAAGGTGACCACATACTTTATTGTTTAAATGAAGGCAGTTTCGGGAGTGAACAGTTTACTATTGATAATAGTTCTGGAATGACAGATATATCTAAGTCTGTCCCAGGCAAACCAATAGGGATGGTCACCTACATTTAGAGATAGTTAGTAAAACTCTAAGTGCCCCACGAAACTTAAAATCTCCTGTCCCAGTATATGAGAATACATAAAATCTATTTCTTATATGAAAAGTATTATGTGAGAAGCCAGCCAAAACTACCACATAAGTAATATCCTGCTTCTTTCCTGAATAAAGATCCCACAGGTTAAATTATAGCCTCCACCCCACACAACATGCACACTGACATGTGAAGCACATCACTTACCAGAATAGCAAACCCCACCATAATATAATGGCAAAATCTGCACTGTTGGTGCGAAGGCAAATTGGTAGAGTCACTATGAGGTTCCTCAAAAAATTAAAATTAGAACGACCATGGGAGTCAGAAAAAGATGGCGGTGTGAGAGGTGAAGCAGAAACCTCCTTCCAAAATCACATAAATCACAAAAATACAGTAAATACAACTAATCTTGAAAAACCGACCTGAGGACTGCAGAACAGACTACCTACATCTGGGGAAAAGAGAAGACGACACAGAAAAGGGTAAAGTAGCAAAGCCACAATCCAGCAGGACCAAGAACTGCCCCCACCCCAATCCACAGGTGGGAGGAATAGGAGCAGAGTGGGAAGGGAGTAGAAGCCAAGGACTGCTGAACACCCAGACCTGGAGATCTGCTCCAGCATCACGAACCGACATTACATGGTGCTCTGGTGATTAGTAGGTCTGGAAAGTAAAGACAGGTGGAATACTCAGAGAGACTGAGATTCCAGCCGCTTGTGGAGAACAGGTATGCACAACCAGACCCCTGGAACAAAAGAAAGGTGGGCAGTTTGAAAGACTTCCTAACAGTTAGAGGGGCCTAAAGAGGCAAAAATTACAAAGAGTTTGCTGCTCAGGAGAAAGGGAAGATGGACAAAATCATCCCAGCACACTCAGCCCAGCAGGCTGGGTATTCTCAGTAGCTTCAGACACTCCATCCCCCTGGATGGTAATACAGCCCCAAGGCCCCCCTGCAGCATGCAGCCTGCTGCTACTTCCTCCAAGCAGCACCAATCCTACCCACCAGCTGCCCCCAACACTGCACCAGGCCAGCCTGAGGGTGGACCCGCCTACAACAGCTATAGGGGCACAGCACAGAGACTCCTCCCTGCATGCTCAGCCCACTGGATCTGGCAGTGTAGGCAGGCCTTGCAGCCAGGAAGGCAGGAAAGGGCTATTTCCTCCCAGCAGGTACCAGTTCTACTCACCTGTGAACCCCACCATTGCTGCAGGTTATGGGCAGCTCCAGAAAGTAGAGCATCTGGGCACTAGAGGGTGCTGCCTAAACAGATCTACTATCCCAAAAGAGACATTAAAAAAAATGAAGAGGCAGAAGACATTCATCAAAAAAAAAAAAAATTCAAGAAAAAATGCCAGAAAGAGGGCTTAATGAAACTGAAATTACCAATCTTCTTGATAAAGATCTTAAAATAAAAGTCATAAAAATGCTCACAGAGCTACAGAAAAATATTCAAGATCTCAGAGAGGACTTCAACAAAGATAGAAACTTTGAAAAATACAGTATCTGAAATGAAAAATACAATGATGAGATTAAAGTAGATGAAGCAAAGGAGACAGTAAGTGAAATAGAAACTGGACAAAAAGAATACAAAAAAATTGAGGCAGAGAGAGAAAAATGATCTCTAATAATGAAAGAATAATAAAAGAGCTTTGCAACCAACCAAAACAGAACAATATTTGTGTTATAGGGGTATAAGAAGAAGAGGGAGAAAAATGGATAGAATCTGGGGAAGGAAATAGTCTCTCAAGTCATGAAAGTGTAGAGATATCCCAACATAAGAGAACCTAGGAAGACAACACCAAAACATACAATAATTAAAATGGCAAAGACCAAGCACAAAGAGAGAGTAATGAAAGTAGCCAGAGAGAGAAAAAAAAAGATCACTTATAAAGGAAACCCCATCAGGGTATCAGCACACTTCTCAGCAAAAACATTATAGCCCAGAAGGGAGTGGCATGATATAGTTAATGCAGTAAAACAGAAGGGCCTCAAACAGAATACTCTACCCAGTAAGATTATCATTTGAATTAGAAGCCGGGATTAAACAATTTCCAGATAAGCAAAAGTTGAGGGACTTTACCTCCCACAAACCATCTCTACAGGGTATTTTAAAGGGACTACTATAGATGGAAGTGCTCCTAAGGCTAAATAGCTGCCACAAGAGAAAATGAAACCACAGTAAAGGAAATAGACCAATTATTTACTAAGCAAATGCAAAATTAAATCAACTACCCACAAAGTCAAGAGATTTACAAAGAGTACAAAATATGACGCCTAATATATAAAGAGTGGAGGAGGAAGAAAAAGAAGGGAGGAAAAAAAACTCAGTTGTGTTTGAAATAGAGTAATAAGCAAGTTAAGTTAGACTGCTAGATTGTAAGAAAGCCTTCCCTTGAACTTTTGGTAACCACAAGTCAGAAGACAGCAATGACAGTCAAGTACATATCTATTAATAATCACCCTTTGTGTAAATGGACTGAATGCACCAATCAAAAGACACAGAGTTACACAATGGATAAAAAAACAAGACCAATCTATATGCTGCCAACAAGAGACTCACTTCAAACACAAAGACATACACAGACTAAGAGTGAAGGAATGGAAAAAGATATCTGGAGAAAAGCGCAGGAGTTGCAGTACTTGTATCAGACAAAACAGATTTCAAAATAAAGAAAGTAACAAGAGACAAAGAAGGACATCACATAATGATAAAGAGGTCAGTCCAACAAGAGGATATATAACCATTATAAATATCTATGTATGCAAAATAGGAGCACCCAAATATGTACAAAAAAATATGAACAGAATTAAAGAGGGAAACAGAATGCAATGCACTCATTTTTGGAGACTTAAACACACCGTTCACACCAAAAGACAGATCAACCAGGCAGAAAGTAAGAAAGGAGACAGAGGCATTGAACAATGCATTAGAACAGACGGACCTAACAGACATCTACAGAACACTCCATCCAAAGCATAAGGATACACATTCTTCTTCAGTGTACCTGGAATGTTTTCCAGAACAAATCACATACTAGGCCACAAAAACAGCCTCAGCAATTCAAAAAGATTGAAATTGTGCCAACCAGCATCTCAGACCACAAAGGTACAAAAATAGGAATAAATTATGCAAAGAAAACAAAAAAGCCCACAAACACATGGAGGTTTAACACATAATCCTAAATAATCAGTGGATCAATAACCAAATTAAACACAAATCAAGCAATACATGAAGACAAATGAAAACAACAACTCAACAGCCCAAAATCTGTGGAATACAGCAAAGGCAGTTCTCATAAGAAAGTCTATAGCAATATAGGCTTACTTCAAGAAAGAAGAACAATCCCAAATGAACAGTCTAAACTGATGATTAATGAAACTAGGAAGATAAGAAAAAATGAGGCCCAAAGTAAATAGAAGGAGGGACATAATAAAGATAATAAAGATCACAGCACAAATAAATAAAATTGAGAAGAATAAAGCAATACAATCAATGAAACCAGGAGCTCGTTTTTCGAGAAAATAAACAAAATAGATTTATCCCTCGACAGACATACAAAGAATTTTTAGAGAACACTATGAAAAAAAAAATATGCTAACAAATTGGATAACCTAGAAGAAATGGACAACTTTCTAGAAAAATACAACCTTCCAAGACTGACCCAGGAAGAAACAAAAAATCTGAACAGACCTACTACCAGCAATGAAATTCAACTCGTGATCAAAAAACTACCTACTACAAAATCCCTTCCCAGATGACTTCATGAATGAATTTTATCAAACATTTAAAGAATACCCAATATCCACATTCCTTATAGTTTTCCAAAAAGTAGAAGAGGAGGGAATACTTACAAACTCATTCTATGAGGCCAGCATCCCTCTAATACCAAAACCAGACAGACACCACAAAAACAGATAATTACACAACACTGCTGATGAACATAAATGTAAAAATCTTCAACAAAATATTAGCAAACCAAATTCAAAAATACATCAAAAAGATCATCCATCATGATTAAGTGTGATTTATTCAAGGGATGCAAGAAAGGTACAATATTTGAAAAGGTGTCAACATCACACACCGCATCAACAAAAAGGACAAAAATCACATGATCATTTCTATAGATGTTGAGAGAGCATTTGACAAACTTCCACACCCATTCATGATAAAAACTGTCAACAAAATGGGTACAGAGGGTAAGTACCTCAACATAATACATTCCAAATGCAACAAACCCTCAGCCAACATCATATTTAACATCAAGAAACTGAAAGCTATTCCTCTAGGATCAGGAACAAGACAAGGATGCTCACACTAACCACTTTTATTCAACATAGTACTGGAGGTCCTAGCCACAACAATCAGACACCAGAAAGAAATAAAAGGCATCCATATTGGTAGGGAAGAAGTTAAACTGTCACTGTTCAAAGATGACTTGATATTGTACATAAAAAACCATAAAGAATCCATCAAAAAACTACTAGAACTAATCATTGAATTCAGTAAAGTTTCAGGATACAAAATTAATACACAGAAATTTGTTGCAAGCCTACATACTAACAATAAATGAGCAGAAAGAGAACTCATGAAAACAATTCCATTTGCAAGTACATCCAAAAGAATAAAATACCTAGGAATAAACCTAACCAAGGAGGTGAAAGACCTGTACCCTGAAAACTACAAAACACTCATCAGAGAAATTAAAGAAGACACCAATAAATGGAAATACATCCTGTACTCATGAATAGGAAGAATTGGTATTGGCAAAATGGCCACCCTGCAAAAAGCAATCTACAGATTCAATGCAATCCCTATCAAAATACAAACAGCATTTTCAATGAATTAGAGCAAATAGTTCTAAAATTCATATGGAACCACAAAAGACCCCAAATAGCCAAAACAATCCTGAAAAGGAAGAATAAAGCTCTGGGGATTATGCTCCCTGACTCAAGCTCTACTACAAAGCCATAGTAATCAAGACAATTTGGTACTGGCATAAGAACAGACCCATAGATCAATGGAACAGAATAGAGAGCCCAGATATAAAGCCAAGCATATATGGTCAGTTAATATACAATAAAGGAGCCATGCATATACAATGGATAAATGACAATCTCTTCAACAACTGGTGTTGGCAAAACAGGACAGCTACATGTAAGAGAATGAAACTGGATTACTTTCTAACACCATACGCAAAAGTAAACTTGAAATGGATCAAAGACCTGATTGTAAGTCATGAAACCATAAAACTCTAAGAAGAAAACATAGGCAAAAATCTCTTGAGTATAAACATCAACAACTTTTTCCTGAACACTTCTCCTTGGGCAGGGGAAACAAAATAAAAAATGAACAAATGGGACTATACCAAACTAAAAAGCTTCTGTACAGCAAAGGACACCATCAGCAGAACAAAAAGGCATCCTACGGTAGAATATATTTGTAAATGACTCATCTGTTAAGGGGTTAACATATAAAATACATAAAGAACTCACATGTAGCAACACCCAAAAAACAAACAACCCAATTAAAAAATGGGCAGAGTATGTGAACAGACACTTCTCCAAAGAAGAAATTCAGACGGCCAACAGGCATGTGAAAAGATGCTCCACATCACTAATCATTAGGGAAATGCAAATTAAAACCACATAAGATACCACCTCACACCAGTTAGGACAGTCAATATCCAAGAGACAAGGAACAACAAATGCTGGTGAGGATGCGGAAAAAGGGAAACCCTCCTACCAACTCCTACAATGTTAGTAGGGAAGTAAATGAGTTCAACCATTGTGGAAAGCAATATGGAGGTTCTCAAAAAACTAAAAAAGAAATACCATTTGACCCAGGAATTCCACTCCTAGGAATTTACCCAAAGAAAACAAGATCCCTGATTCAAAAAGACATATACACCCCTATGTTTATTACAGCACTATTTACAATAGCCAAGATATGGAAGCAATCTAAGTGTCCATCAGTAGATCAATGGATAAAAGATGTGGTACATATACACAATGGAATATCATTCAGCCATAAAAAGAAAACAAATCTACCATTTGCAACAACATGGATGGAGCTAGAGTGTATTATGCTCAGTGATACAAGCCCGGCAGAGAAAGACAAGTACCAAATGATTCCACTCAGTGTAACAAAAAAGCAAAACTGAAGAAACAAAAGAGCAACAGACTCAGAGCTGGAGAAGGGTCTAATGGTTACTAAAAGGAAGGGATTAGAGAGGATGGGAGGGAGATGGGGATTAAGGGGCACTATAATTAGCACTCACAATACATGTAGGGCACAGGGAAGGCAGTACAGCATGGAGAAGACAAGTAATGACTCTATAGCATTTTACTATGCTGAAAGACAGTGACTGCAATGGGGGCAGTGAGGACCTGATAATAGGTGTTCATGTTGATACCACAATGTTGTTAATCTGAAACTTTCATGAGATTGTGTATCAATGATACTTCAATTAAAAAATAAATAGAATGACCATATGATCCAGTATTTCAATTTCTGGGTATTTATCTAAAGGAATCAAAAACACTAACTCAAAAAGGTATCTGCACCCTCATGTTCACTGCAGCACTATTCACAATAGTCAAGACATGGAAATAACCTAAACGTCCACTGATGAAAGAATGTATAAAGAAGATGTGGTACATATATACAATGAAATATTTCACTTAATATTTCATATTAGTTAAGTGAAATAAGTCAAAGATAAATACTGTATGATCTCACTTCTTTATGGAATCTAAAAAATTAACTTACTGAAACATAACAGACTGGTGGTTGCCAGAGGTAGGGATGAAGGCAAATGGGTGAAGGAGGTCAAAAGATACAAACTTCCAGTTATGATAGTTAAGTTATGGTGATGTTAATATACAGCATGATGACTATCATTAATCATGCTGTATTTTATATTTGAAAATTGGGAAGAGAGTAAAACTTAAAAGTTATCCTCACCAAAAAAAAAAAATTGTGGCTATATGTGATGATGTATGTTAATTAGACTTACTATGGCGATCATTTTGCAGCATGTGCACATATGGAATCATTAGGATATATATCTGAAATTAATGTTATATGTTAATTATACTTCAATTAAATATATATGCATATATAATTACAGTATTTACCCATGTCTCCTATGAGCCAAACACTGTATGAAAACCTAGGGCACTCCTCCTACCAAACCCATGTACTTGACATCCCATATTTTACAGATCTTAAAATGGAGTCCTAGAGAAGTTAAAACAGAATAAGGTGGTGAAGCTAGACTTGAAATCAAGTCAGTCTCCTCCAGGGTCTACCTTCTTAAACAGCACCAGTGCCTCCCAAAAGGTATCACTGACTAGTGACAATTAAGCTGGACCAAGATGTATAGGTGATAATAACAATGATAATGATCCCAGTTACCCATTATGGAGACACTGATATACAAATCTGCAACCCCTAATACATACATGACTTCATTTCACACTTACGGCTCCCTGAGGAAGTATTATTAGTAAAGCTATTTTACAGATAGGGAAACTGAGGATTCTAGAAGTTAAGTCACTTGCCTGGGGTCACACAGCTAACATGTGGCAGATGCAGGATTCAAATTTAAGGCCAACTCCAGAGTGACATCCACTGAGTGAAAAGGCACTCTACAGAGGAAAGAATATGCACAAAGGCAGGAAGGAATCTGCTATGGCCATACACTGGGAAATAAGCTCAAAGTGTGAAGGACAGACCGTGAATACATCACACACAACTGGTCATGTGAGATTAAACTGAATCTGCTAAACAAGGAAGAGCAGTAAGAATTTTGAGCAAGAGGAAAGTCATGAAGGAATCTAGATTTTCTCATGTTTATGATGCTCATGAGAAGGTTATTTATAAAGAAAATTATATTTATATGAAGTTTTTCAGTGCTACATCTAGCACCTGAAGACTGGGAACAGTTTGAGTTTTGCACATCAAATACTTTTAGCACTGATATTTTTCCCCTGTTATACACATTCCATCTGCTTCTTTCCCCATACTGAAATGATTGGTATATTCATTCAAATAAAAGCCTGAAGACAAAAAGTATTCTAATACTTGGCCCACATTTAATTTGAGAGAAATAAGAGATACACAAATCCCTTAGCTTATTCTGTGTCAAATGAAAGAAAGGGAAAAAAAAACATAACTTAGGTAGTTTGTTTACTCATCTGGTTTTCATCTTAAAAGTAGATCAAGTAATTTCTTTTTAACTTTTTCAATTCATTTCCTGATTTTGCAGAAAACCTAAAAAACTCAGATGGAACCTTAGTACTATTTATGAACATCTGTTAAATGTTGCCAATTCCTGTAATAACCACCTTAGGGAATAGTGCAGCATCTTAAAAGCATAATTCCTCAGGTTATATTTATTCTGTTGCAATGTAAAGAAAGAACGATTTTCATTTTCTTTCAAAATGATGCAATTTTTGACTTCACATACTGGCATCTCCCTGGAAAATATCAACCAAAAGCATACGCGTAATATATTCATTATTAAAGCATCTGATGCGTTGTGCACTAAATACAGTTTAACACTCGGGTGTTATTGCAAAAGCATTAAGCATTTTTAATTTTTATCTGCTGCTGCTATTTTTAATAGCTATTATTGTATTCCTTCTGGATTGGTTTGAAATACTTGCTCAGTTCAGACCAAAAAAGAAAGAAGAAAAGAAGGTAAATTGGTGAGTGCCTAATTTGTATGAGGCATGTGCTGTATTTGTCTTTTTTTAATCTGAGTCATTCCTTGAAGTATGTATCATTATCCTCAATTTTATAGTCAAGTAAATTGTGGCTTAAGTAATCGAAGTAAAGCTGGGATGAGAGCTCTGTTCTGACTGTATAGTCCATATTCACTCTATACCAAGAAGCAAGGAGACAAATTTCCCCCAGTTTCTAAACACTACAGAGATTGCTACATGATCACCAAACCCATTTTCTCTTCTTCCTATGTGTGCATTGAGACTATATTTCCCAGTCTCCCTTGCAGTTCACTGTGATCACCAAGTGAATTTTAACTAATAAAATGGGAGCTAAAGTGATGTAGTCCCTGCAAAATCTCCACATGCAATCCTCTGCGCTCTTTTCCCCTTTAAGCTAGCTGGAATGAACACAATCCCTAGGTCATCTTTGGGAGCCACATGTTAAAGAGGGCAGAATGAAATAATGAAAGCCTGGATTTGTGAGTCTCCACTTTAAGGCAGACCAGGAATACCACAGTGGTCTTTGATATGACTAAGAAATTCCTCTTTATTGTATTAAGCTGTTGAGAATTAGGCAGTTTATGGGTCACAAAAGCTATCATTACCTAATGAAACAAAATAGAAAAAATATTATCTAAGTAAGTCATAATAGAAAATAACATAGTCAATCTAGGAACTACCATACAAATACTAAAGCAGCATTTTTGAAAAAAAAAATTTAGTATTTGGGAATTTTAAAAGTAAGATATCAAACTGTATGCACAGTATTTTCTCAAATTTAAAAAAAGTTCTCTCTCGATTATATTTATGCAAATATATACTCAGAAATTAATGTTGCTGAATGAGTAAATAAATGGCTAAGAAAAATGAAGGGAACTATGTTAACACTAAGGCAAGTTCCCTCTGGATAATGGGATTAGAGGAGGTTTTTACTTTTTTATATCTTCTGTATTTTCCAAAATCAAAATAGTGAGCGATTCCTTTCTGAATCAAAAAGATTTGCTTATATTTAAGCCTTATTTTAAAAGGCCAATATATCCAGACAGACAGAAAATATGCAGCTAGCTATATGCCCACTTACCCCAGACAGCTTCTCTACATTTGTGACCCCATAAGGTACCCTCTGATATTCAGAACTACTGAACTGTACACTGCGTAAGTCAAAGGCCCTGGGAAGAAACAATTCACAGGGAAGTCTTGGAAAACGAGACTATGTTCCAACAGAACTTCTTGTTCATTCACAATGAAGTAGCTTTAAAAAAAATAAGTTAAGAAATAATTTCATTAATGGCACACTGAAAATACAGAAAATGAAATGATGTCAGCTACCGCAGGTACATAGTCATGAGCACCCAGAGATCTGGTGATATTCAGACCCAGTCCCTAAAGGAAAGCCTTTCCCTTTGGTTTAAATGAGAATTACAGGAGAGCACACTTTCAAATGCTCAGTATGATACCAGGTGCAGGGCAAGAGGTCAAAGGGTAAATGCAGGCACTATTATGTTTATTGGTTAAAATGCAAGTAGAAGAATCAATCCTTGCTTTATTATACTGCCAAAATTCAAGTTGAGGCACTGACTTTCAAAGCGTTCTTCTCATTGGTTTCTAAGGAAACTGAGAGCGAGCTACATGGGTACTTATATAGCCTGCCTGCCCACAATGGCCTTGATCTTGCCCTTCCTTCTGCAGGTCTCCTGCTATTTCTATTCAGTGAACACCATAAAACAATTATGGAAAAGATACTCTAGCACAGAGAAATTCTAAGGAGACAGGCAGGAAAGCCCATTTGTATTTGCAGACTCAGGAAGAAGAGAAAAGAATATCTTATAAAATGGGGGATCTCTGTAAAAACATATACAATGGGAAATGTTATTAAAGCCTACAAATTGTTGGACAGGATCCTCTTTATAAACACAGTTAGGAAAAGTCTATAGTGTCAATCCAGGTGTTCTTTGTAAGGAGCATTTGTAAGTATACATGAGCAAGTGAAAATTTTCTGAGTTACAATAATTACCACGCATTTACTATGTCCCAGGACCAATGATAAGCACCTCTGTCTAGATGAGTCAGGGTTCTTAGCAGCAAGCAACAGAAAAATAACTATAGCGGAAATAAGCATGAAGTGAATTACAGAAAAGATATGGGAAGGCTCACCAAGGAGGTTGGATGAATCAGGATTAATAAATGGGAAGAACCCAAGAGGGTGAGCAGCCAACACAGTCAAAACACCCCATATGAACCATCTATCTCATGAGGACACCACCATTACACCTGGAAATCAGATGCTGCTTCACCCCTGATAGGCCACATTTGCCATTACTTTTGCTTCTTTGTATTCCTGACTCCAGATTCAAAATAATGGGCAGCTGATACAGTGGTAAAATGAAAATTTTCTCCAAAGAACTCAATGTGATCCTCACCTGCCATTGTAAGACAATAATGCCCATCATCTAAGGACACAGGATCTCTTTGGAAAATCTTAACCACATAATATGGTATGACAAAGCCACAAGCGTTAAGGAGGCTTGCGAAATGTTTAATTGCTTAAAGGATTAAAAGTACATGTCAATCAATAGTCAATTGGCAGCAGTTCCATTTTTATATAAAATACAATTTCTTAATGCTTTAAGTAATTCACTAGGCTTTAGAATGTGATTTTATAAAATGAAAAGAATAAGTTATCATATTGATGAAAGCAAACATGTTGTAGCTGAAAGCAATCCAAAGCCAGCCAAATTCAATAAAAGCTCCTTATCTCCATTTTAGGAAGCATGTCATTACCTCAGAAAAGATTAATTCTTTCATTCATATTTCAATTTCTTTCCTGGCAAAATATAAAACTATGAGTTTTTTAAATACAATCTTCTTGCTTAACCATATGCTGAGTCCCACAGCAACATGAATGGAATAATTAATAAGGTGTGTATATTCCCAAAACTAAAAGGTAGTGAGTGGCCCGAGATAAGTTTAACTTATGCTTATATGCAATTACTCCTTTAACATAGGCTTTTGAATTATGTGAGAGACATTTTACTTCATTCATCTTTAAAGAAAAGCAACAAAGACCAGTCATGCACATAGTAGGCATTCTGTTATTACCTGTTGTTTGTGTGCATTAAATTCAAACCACAGAGGAGAAAAGTATGTAACTGATAAACCTCCTGAAAAAATGATAGGCAAGGGAAACCCTTTCTTAAAGCATGATTGCAAAAGGTAGCTCATATAAACTGCTGCAGAAATGAGTATTATCTACATACTAAAAATTTAATTCACCAAATCAAATTTACTGTCTCAGTCAGACATAAGTCCATTTCTGGGCAATAAAATGAGGCCCTTACTCAATATAGTATCACTATGAACTGTTTCAGAAACCAAAGGTTTGCATTATCTAGTTCAAACAAATGTTTAAATTAAACTTTCCACAGCTATACAGCAAAACTTCCCATTGCCCAAAGAGATACAACAAAATGAATCATTAGGAAAAAATCATCTGCAGATTAGAATTTCTATAAATTGTGCCTTAGAACCTGCCACATCTCATTTTAATTCAATCTTCTAATTTTATTAATATGCATTTTCCATCTTAAAAATGCTGACTCACACATAAAAACTTCCTAAAATATCATCATTAAGTTAGCAAAGAGGAAAAATGCTCACAGGAGATTAAATCTAATCTGGCTGGGTAGAAATCCCATCTTTGTCAGTTATTAGCTGTACACCCTTAGCAAGCTTTTAACCTTATCATGCCTGTTTCCTTGCTTAGCAACGTAACAGTGTTGCATTGAAATGGCAGGATTTAGTGACTGACTGAATATAACAGACATGAGAGGCATCAGAGAGGATGTGGCAGTATCTCAGCTGGGTAAGTAGGAGATAAGAGGAAGAGAAGGTGGGGAGCAACCAAAAGATGACAAGTTCTATCTGGGCCAGAAGACAGAGACGAGCATAAATGGATGGCCAAAGAAACAACTAGGAATGTGGGTTCAGACTCAAAAAAAAGAGATTTGTGAGGTAATCTACACAGAGATTACTGGAAATCATAGGCATGACTAATACAAACATTTATTTTCAAAATGTTTTATGAATATCATTTTATTTCAAAACACATCCAAATATGAATAAAGTTGGAAGGTAGGTACATATATTTCAATCATTTATAAACTTTTCAAATTAAAATATGAAGTCTCCTAACATATGGTGGACAGAATACTGATCATCACATCTCAGATTTGTCCATAGATTTGAATCGTGACAGCAGTGAGCCCGCCCCTGGGAATTTATGATGATGGCCACACCAAAACCTTTTATTGCATGTACTGCATGTTAGGCAATTCACCTTTCCAAGTATCATAATTATAAGGTGGAGGTCCCATTTTTAGGACAATTAGAAACATGTTAGTGTGATACAGCTTTAACCTTAACCTCAAATCTGTTTGGTAGAACTACAGTTGAGCTCCTGGTTCTTGTCCATCTTGTAGTGACAAGTATGTGAACACTGTGAAATTTTGCCAGATTTTTCTTGTTTTTACTTCTCCAGAATCTCAGTGACTTGCATACTTCCTTTCATATTTACTATCAATTAATTTCATTTTTAATCACCTAGATCTGGTACCATCTCTTCTTCTAATTCAATAAATTTCCCCTCTGATCAAACTGTCTATTCAACAACGAAGTCCAAAGAAGTCCCTTCTTCCACAACTTCTCACTGAGTGAAATAGGATTAGTCATTCAGCCAGTGAGGTGCATGGGTTAGATCTCAGAATTCCCTTTTAGCTCTAAGCAGGATCAGAGAGAGGCCCTCCATGGTCATACCATCTGCAGGATTATCTATTATGGCTCTGCACAGGCCAAGGTACATACTCAGTCACATCATTCTCAATCCTTTTATTTTTTAAGTTGGTCAAGAACCAAAATGTTTTCTTAAAGGTTTACTTTCATTTTATAATTTTAATTTCTTTCACTTACACCTGCTTTTTTTGCTTGTCTTTTCTCCTCCCTTCACCCTATCCCAGCATGTAAATGCCACCTTGCAATTCCTCAAGAGCAAATATTCTTTCTGTCTTACAAGCTCAGTATACAATCTCCAACCACAAAGTAATGGTTAAATAATGCTTATAAAATAAACCCATTTCTAAGAGGTCAATTAGTTTAGCAAGTTCAATCTCCATGAAAACCTGAAAGAGAAGTCCTCTCTGCTGGGCTTTGCCTAAGCAGTGCATGGCAGTAATCAGGTGACTTTCAGAATTCCCTTAAGAAGGACCCTTAGACCAGGAATACTAGTATTTCAGGACATTTAAGGAAACAAGGGGAAAATGAAGACCAAAGACCAATCTGAACTTCACATTTTTGCTTTCATTACCCAAGTTTAGGCTAGTTTATTGTTGTTTTTCCTACCAAATAAACCAATTTTGATAGTTTTTTTAAATGAAACCAATTTCCATTTCTTAAACTGTAAGTCATTCTCAATTTCCACATTTTTCATCTGAAAATTACAAATTAATTTCCTTGTAGGATATCAGTTCTTATAAGAAAGAGGGTTCACTGATTCTTCCGCAGTTGTATCCATGCAGTGCCTAACACATATGGCTGATAATAAGTACTTGTTGAGGGAAAGACTAATCATGCATTTAAACTAACAAAACATAGACAGGATCTGGCATGTAAGTATGTGGGAGAACTCTGAAAAGGACTTAAAAGAAGAACAACTACTAGCTGAAAGAGCTTGCTTACTCTTAAAAGATCACACAAAACTAGAAAACTGAAATATAGAATCTGCCTCTATCTTGACCTTCAAACTTTGCTACAGTTGCCTGGGCAAGGTCAGTTAGCAGGTGCGCTATTCTTTATTTCTAGTAGGAAACAATTGCTCTCCCAGGTTTCAGGCAAAGAATGCACATGCACCTTTCTAGCATCTATATCTGCGCTATCCAGTGTGATAGCCACCTGCCACATGTGTCTATCAGGCACTTGAAATGTGGCTAGTATGTAATGAGAAGTGCTGGAGGTATGAAATACAAACCAGATTTGTAAAGATTAGGACAAAAAAAGAATATAAACCATCCCACTGATGATTGTTTATATTAGTTACCTATTGAAGTATTTTATATGTATTGGGGTAAAGAAAATATATTATTAAAATTAATTTCACCCTTTTCCTTTTTCTTCTCTAAAATATTAAAATACTTCTGTGGCTCACATTATACTTCTATTGGGTAGTGCTAATCCAGACTGACAATAAGTCTCTTTGCCACCAGAAGGAATGCTCACTGAAAAACAGACAGCAGAATGTGATTCCTAATATTGCAATGTTTAACTAGGAAAATCAGATTTTCTACCTGGCATCAATGTACAGTCTCCCTCAAAGGCTTACAACTGCCTCGGGAGATAAACCCACTGGCTTTAGATGAAGGCACTAGTGCAAAGCAACAAAGCTGGTACTCGGAGGGCAAAACAAACCAAAGTCAGCTTGCCTTCAAAATGCACATTCTTCCCCTTGCTCTCCTCCAGTCACTCAGAGGGAACTTCCCCCATGTTTAAGAGGCTTGAGAAGGGGTGCCAACTATCTTTCCTGACTTACCCGGCTATGGATGGACTTCTCGTTTGACACTCTACACCCTTCAACCATATTTCTTCTAGCCACTAAATCACAGGCAAGAGAACTAGGTGAAAGGGTGACTGAAAAACTCAGAAAAATGCCATAAAGTAGCATCCCCTTTGCTGCTATCTCATGTAAAAGAAAATAAGTTTTCCTAATGGGGCTTTTTTGCCTTAGCAATTCAAGTTCTCCACTCTGTCACTGTTAGTATAACTTAACCTGCAAGAAAGACTAGTGGGAAACTGATACCTGTGAATTCACTGATTTGGACAAGATTACTTCACTTGTTAGGAATTAGCTCACTTAGTCTCTCAGCCGCTTCCAGAGCTTCATTTGCTGTGTCTGCCACAAAGAATCTTTGAACCTTCACTCCGTTGTCAGACATGAGTTTCTTGCTCTGGTATTCCTGCAGATTCAGCCATCTCCTGGGGGTTACCTGAACTGTCTGGGGGAATTGGGGGAGAGAGATAAGAACACTAATAAATAAGGAGAAAAATAAGTCAATCTATGTGTACCTTCTTATATGTACTCTTAAGTAGCAAACGGCAGCACAGATTTTTAAAAGGCACAAGAAAAAAATCTGTATAAATTCTTTATGCTTAATTGTTTTGGTAATCAAAAATGTTAGGGACAACTACACACACACACACACACACACACACACACACACACACACACACACACACAAATGAATGCAGGTTTAAAAATCTGGTAAGGATTGAATAAGGTCTATAGTCCAGTTAAGAATGTACCAAATGTCAATGTTCTAGTTTTAATATTGTACTAAAACTAATATGGCAACATTAGGGGAAGTTGGGTGAAGGGTGCATGAGATGCTGTACCATTTTTGCAGCTCCCTGTGAGTCTATAACTATTTAAAATGTAAAGGACTCTATTATATAATATATGTCTCCCCCATGGCCACCCGAAATCAAGCTCATAACATTATTTAAGTAACTGAATACACATAGCTAACCATTACAAGGTATTTATAGAAAAATTTTTTAACAATTTGAGATCAATGGGCCACAAGCTAGCCCATTTCTTTAACATAGTTTTAACTTAGTCTAGATACAACCATTATTCATTTAATGAGATTATCTCTTTCACACTCCAAATTTGACTGCAGTAACATGAAAAAGTCACTATTAATTAAACTAACTTCCTAAAAACTGCAACTGGTATATTAAAGTAATCTTGCTTAAGTATCATGTAGAAGTGGTTTTCCAATATACACCATCAATTACTTTTTATCTGTGCTGAAAGAAAATAATCAGAGGGCAGAAAGACATGAACAGTACATCTTCAAATTCTTTCTACCTTTATGAAGAGTGACAGTGCTTGGCATATGGAAGATACTCAAAAAATACCAGTTATGCCAAAGGAAAAAACCCTTCCTTTGTCCTTTTCTTCCCTCATATAGATGATTTTTCATTCCCAGAAATTGACTTTCCCTAAAAATAGAAAAGTAGAAGTCCTTCAGATCTAAAATAAACACAATGCAATTTACACACACTAGTAAAAAATTCAAATTTCAGTATGACGAAGCCTAAAGATATTTCTCTGTTCCACTTTTACCATTATTGGTAATGATGTTTTTAATGTTGAAGTCTCCTGTACTTCATCTTTAGAAAGAAATAATACCAGGATAAAAATAAATTGCCAGGCAATGCTCACATCACTTACTATATATGATTTATTAATCTTACTTCTGGATTTTTAAGTCTTGATGAAACATTAGTAATTTGAAAAACACAGTTCCAAAAATAAAAATACTCATCGACTGAATAGTTTTAACAGCATGTCACACAATGTACAAAGAAAAATTCAAGTTTAGGCATTGAGTAAAAGCCCCCTAATGAAAGAAAAGATTAAATGTTAGATATGTGCCATATTCTAGGACCACCTTTAAAAGATAAATGGGGAAGGATCAATAGATTAAGTCTATGTTAACATACCAACATAAAGCCATTAACAGAAGAAGGAAAAAAAATGTTTTAAAAGGTGCATCTCAGACAGACTAAAAATACCCACAGTGCGGTGGTGGTCAATTCCTTTTCATCAGAACACTCATTGTATTAATTTTAGATATGTTAATGCAATCTGCTGCAAACTAATTACAATTGATCCAGAGACCAGCTTCATAGACATATAATACATATTGACTGTTTCTGCATTGACTCAAATGAAAGCTTACTTAAAATTCGTTGCTCTTAAATTGAAAACCAACACAGTGAACATAGTTTCTAAGCCACTGCTGACACCCATGCTATCACCCACAAAGCAGTCACCTTACAGAATAATCACCTATCTTTCTCAAACCTAAATTTGGAAGACTAGGGTCCCTGAGAGGGTCTAAAACTTCATTAACTCAATTTCACGTATTAAGAATGTGTGAAGGCGGAGCCAACATGGCGGCGTGAGTAGGACAGTGGGAATCTCCTCCCAAAAACATATATATTTTTGAAAATACAACAAATACAACTAATCCTAAAACAGAGACCAGAAGACACAGGACAACAGCCAGACTACATCCACACGTGCGAGAGCCCAGCGCCTGGTGAAAGGGGTAAGATACAAGCCCCAGCCTGGCGGGACCCGAGCACCCCTCACCCCAGCTCCCAGCGGGAGGGAGAGGAAGCCCAGGACTGCTAAACACCCAGCCCCAGGCACCTGCACCAGAGCGCAGACACAGTGCATGCGTGGAGGGCTGGAAACTGGGAAACAGGGCAGCAAGACCTCTGAGCGGGTTCAGAAGCTGATGCCCCTGTGACAAAGAAAAGCGAGTACTTTTTGAAAGCCTTAAAGGGACAGGGAACTAACAGCTGGACAGAAACAACACAGCTCACAGCCCAGTGGCTGGAAATTACAGGGAAAACCGGGCACACTAACCCCCTAGGCAACAGCTCTGAGACCCCTCACGGAGGTAAACAACCAAACAGTCCACCTGTCCACTACCCCTCCAAGCGCTGCAAAAGCAGAGAAACAGCCTAAGGAAGACCACAGCCACAGAAAGGGAGCTTCCTGCATATCAGCCGGGCAAGACACAAAGACCCAGTCTACACGCAATTACCCAAGACAAGCCACTAGGGGTCGCAGTTGTCCCAGTAAAGAAAGGCCAGTAGCAAGTGAAAAGTTTGGCCCTCCCAGCCATCAATAGCACCTGTCAACATGAAAAGGGAAAAAAATATGATCCAGACAACACTAACCCAGACAGCTTCGGCATCTGCTACATCTTCCCCTGAGAAGGAACCTGGGGAAATAGATTCAACCAGTCTTCCTGAAAAAGAATTCAAAACAAAAGTCATAACCATGCTGATGGACTTGCAGAGAAATATGCAAGAACTAAGGAAGGAGAATACAGAAATAAAACTCTGGAAGGACTTCAAAACAGAATGGACGAGATGCAAGAGACCATTAATGGACTAGACAACAGAACAGGAACGCAGAGAGGCTGATGCAGAGAGAGATAAAAGGATCTCCAGGAATGAAAGAATTCTAAGAAAGCTGAGTGACCAATAGAAATGGAACAATATCCACATTATAGGGGTACCAGAAGAAGAAGAGAGAGAACAAGGGATAGAAAGTGTCTTTGAAGAAATAATTGCCAAAAACTTCCCCAAACTAGGGGAGGAAATGACCTCTCAGACAAGAGAGGTACACAGAACTCCCATGACAAGGAATCCAAGGAGGGTAACACCAAGACACATAATAATTAAAATGGCAAAGATCAAAGACAAGGACAAAGTATTGAAGGCAGCCAGAGAGAAAACAAAGGTTAACTACAAAGGAAAACCCATCAGGCTATCATCAGACTTCTCAACAGAAACCCTACAGGCCAGAAGAGAATGGCATGATATACTTAATGCAATGAAACAGAAGGGCCTCGAACCAAGACTGCTGTATCCAGCACGAATATCATTTAAATATGAAGGAGGGATTAAACAATTCCAAGACAAGCAAAAGTTGAGGGAATTTGCCTCCCACAAACCACCTCTTCAGGGCATCTTACAGGGACTGCTCTACATGGGAGCACTCCTAAAAAGAGCACAGAACAAAACACCCAACATATGAAGAAGGGAGGAGGGGGAATAAGAAAGGAGAGAAATAAAGAATCATCAGATCGCATGTATAATAGCTCAACAAGCGAGTTAAGTTAGACAGTAAGATAGTAAAGAAGCTAACCCTGAACTTTTGATAACCACAAACTTAAAGCCTGCAATGGCAATAAGTACATACCTTTCAATAATCACCCTAAATGTAAATGGACTGAATGCACCAATCAAAAGACACTGAGTAATAGAATGGATAAAAAAGCAAGATCCATCCATATGATGCTTACAAGAGACTCACCTCAAACCCAAAGACATACACAGACTAAAAGTCAAGGGATGGAAAAAGATATTTCATACAAACAACAGAGAGAAGAAAGCAGGTGTTGCAATTCTGGTATCAGACAAAACAGACTTCAAAATAAAGAAAGTAACAACAGATAAAGAAGGACATTACATAATGATAAAGGGCTCAGACCAACAAGAGGATATAACCATTCTAAATATATATGCACCCAATACAGGAGAACCAGCATATGTGAAACAAATACTAACAGAACTAAAGGAGGAAATAGAATGCAATGCATTCATTCTAGGAGACTTCAACACACCATTCACTCCAAAGGACAGATCCACCAGACAGAAAATAAGTAAGGACACAGAGGCACTGAACAACACACTAGAACAGATGGACCTAATAGACATCTACAGAACTCTACATCCAAAAGCAACATGATACACATTCTTCTCAAGTGCACATGGAACATTCTGCAGAACAGACCACATACTAGGCCACAAAAAGAGCCTCAGTAAATTCCAAAAGAGGGAAATCCTACCAACCAACATTTCAGACAACAAAGGCATAAAACTAGAAATGAGCTGTACAAAGAAAGCAAAAAGGCTCACAAACACATGGAGGCTTAAAACACACTCCTAAATAATCAATGGATCAATGACCAAATCAAAATGGAGATCCAGCAATATATGGAAACAAACGACAACAACAACACAAAGCCCCAACTACTGTGGGACACAGAAAAAGCAGTCTTAAGAGGAAAGTATATAGCAATCCAGGCATATTTAAAAAAGGAAGAACAATCCCAAATGAATGGTCAAATGTCACAATTATCGAAATTGGAAAAAGAAGAACAAATGAGGCCTAAGGTCAGCATAAGGAGGGACATAATAAAGATCAGAGAAGAAATAAATAAAATTGACAAGAATAAAACAATAGCAAAAATCAACAAAACCAAGAGCTGGTTCTTCAAGAAAATAAACAAAATAGATAAGCCAATAGCCAGACTTATTAAGAGGAAAAGAGAGTCAACACAAATCAACAGTATCAGAAACGAGAAAGGAAAAATCATGACGGACCCCACAGAAATACAAAGAATTATTAGAGAGTACTAATGAAAACCTATATGCTAACAAGCTGGGAAACCTAGGAGAAATGGACAACTTCCTAGAAAAATACAACCTTCCAAGACTGACCCAGAAAGAAATAGAAAATCTAAACAGACCAATTACCAGCAACAAAATTGAAGCGGTAATCAAAAAACTACCAAAGAACAAAACCCCCGGGCCAGATGGATTCACCTCGGAATTTTATCAGACATACAGGGAAGACATAATACCCATTCTCCTTAAAGTTTTCCAAAAAATAGAAGAGGAGGGGATACTCCCAAACTCATTCTATGAAGCTAACATCACCCTAATACCAAAACCAGGCAAAGACTCCACCAAAAAAGAAAACTACAGACCAATATCCCTGATGAACATAGATGCAAAAATACTCAACAAAATATTAGCAAATTGAGTTCAAAAATACATCAAAAGGATCATACACAATGACCAAGTGGGATTCATCCCAGGGATGCAAGGATGGTACAACATTTGAAAGTCCATCAACATCATCCACCACATCAACAAAAAGAAAGACAAAAACCACATGATCATCTCCATAGATGCTGAAAAAGCATTTGACAAAGTTCAACATCCATTCATGATTAAAAACTCTCAACAAAATGGGAATAGAGGGCAAGTACATCAACATAATAAAAGGCCATTTATGATAAACCCACAGCCAACATTATACTGAACAGCGAGAAGCTGAAAGCTTTTCCTCTGAGATCGGGAACTAGACAGGGATGCCCACTCTGCCCACTGTTATTTAACATAGTACTGGAGGTTCTAGCCACGGCAATCAGAAAAAACAAAGAAATACAAAGAATCCAGATTGGTAAAGAAGAAGTTAAACTGTCACTGTTTGCAGATGACATGATACTGTACATAAAAAACCCTAAAGACTCCACCCCAAAACTACTAGAACTGACATCGCAATACAGCAAAGTTGCAGGATACAAAATTAACACACAGAAATCTGTGGCTTTCCTATACACTAACAATGAACCAACAGAAAGAGAAATCAGGAAAACAACTCCATTCACAATTGCATCAAAAAAAATAAAGTACCTAGGAATAAACCTAACCAAAGAAGTGAAAGACTTATACTCTGAAAACTACAAATCACTCTTAAGAGAAATTAAAGGGGACACTATCAGATGGAAACTCATTACGTGCTCGTGGCTAGGAACAATTAATATTGTCAAAATGACCATCCTGCCCAAAGCAATATACAGATTTGATGTAATCCCGATGAAACTACCAGCAACATTCTTCAATGAACTGGAACAAATAATTCAAAAATTCATATGGAAACACCAAAGACCCTGAAGAGCCAAAGCAATCCTGAGAAAGAAGAATAAAGTACGGGGGATCTCACTGCCCAACTTTAAGCTCTACTATAAAGCCATAGTAATCAAGACAATTTGGTACTGGCACAAGAACAGAGCCACAGACCAATGGAACAGACTAGAGAATCCAGACATTAACCCAGACATATATAGTCAATTAATATTGACCATGGACATACAATGGTAAAATGACAGTCTCTTCAAGAGATGGTGCTGAAAAAAACTAGACAGCTACATGTAGGAGAATGAAACTGGACCATTGTCTAACCCCATATACAAAGGTAAACTCAAAATGGATCAAAGACCTGAATGTAAGTCATGAAAACATTAAACTCTTGGAAAAAAACAGGCAAAAACCTCTTAGACATAAACATGAGTGACCTCTTCTTGAACATATCTCCCCGGGCAAGGAAAACAACAGCAAAAATGAACAAGTGGGACTATATTAAGCTGAAAAGTTTCTGTACAGCAAAAGACACCATCAATAGAACAAAAAGGAACCCTACAGTATGTGTAAATATATTTGAAAATGACAATCCCGATTGAGGCTTGACGTCCAGAATATATAAAGAGCTCACACACCTCAACAAACAAAAAACAAATAACCCAATTAAAAAATGGGCAGAGGAACTGAACAGATAGTTCTCCAAAAAAGAAATACAGATGGCCAAGAGACACATAAAAAGATGCTCCACATCGCTAATTATCAGAGAAATGCAAATTAAAACTACAATGAGGTATCACCTCACACCAGTAAGGATGGCTGCCATCCAAAAGACAAACAACAACAAATGTTGGCAATGCTGTGGAGAAAGGGGAACCCTCCTACACTGCTGGTGGGAATGTAAATTAGTTCAACCATTGTGGAAAGCAGTATGGAGGTTCCTCAAAATGCTCAAAACAGACTCACCATTTGACCCAGGAATTCCACTCCTAGGAATTTACCCTAAGAATGCAGCAATCAAGTATGAGAAAGACAGATGCACCCCTGTTTATCGCAGCACTATTTACAATAGCCAAGAATTGGAAGCAACCTAAATGTCCATCAATAGATGAATGGATAAAGAAGATGTGGTACATTTACACAATGGAATACTAGTCAGCCATAAGAAAAGGGCAAATCCTACCATTTGCAGTAACATGGATGGAGCTGGAGGGTATTATGCTCAGTGAAATAAACCAAGTGGAGGAAGAGAAATACAAAATGATTTCACTCATCTGAAGAGTATAAGAACAAAGGAAAAACTGAAGGAACAAAACAGCAGCAGAATCACAGAACCCAAGAATGGACTAACAGGTACCAAAGGGAAAGGGACTTGGGAGGATGGGTGGGTAGGGAGGGATAAGGGGGGGGAAGAAGTAGGGGTGTTATTAAGATTAGCATGCATGGAGGGGTAGGAGAAAGGGGAGGGCTGTACAACACAGAGAAGACAAGTAGTGATTCTACAACATTTTGCTATGCTGATGGACAGTGACTGTAAAGGGGTTTATAGGGGGGACCTGGTATAGGGGAGAGCCTAGTAAACATAATATCTGTCATGTAAGTGTAGATTAATGACAAAAAAAAAAAAAAGAAAGAAAAGGGGGATTACTCCCTGATAGGATAAAACAAACTGTAAATCAATAATTAATGCATGCTTTAAATATCCTTAATTTTGACCACTTAAAGGGTGTCAGATGATCAGCTATGGAGGTATATTTTTCGGATAATATTCCTTTCTCTTAAAAAAAAAAAAAAAAGCAGTTCCTGTGTGGTGACCTCCAATGAGTTCTACACAGTGGTATAAAGGACATATAAAAGTGTACGCAAAGGGTCTGTTTGTGTTTATACAGAGGATCAAAGCCTAATTTGGCTACTCAGGAAATGAACTAAGATACGATATGAAAAAGATCTTCCAACATCAGCACTCTCTGGAAGACTCATACCAGAAGATGATCATCAAAAAACCCCAACAAAGATCCACGCGCTGCTACAGCTGTAGATGCACTCATCCCACTGGTTCCTGGACTTGCCATGGGAATGAAGAAGGAGATATCTAAGCTGGCTTGTGCATACAGTAAAACAACAAATTTGACTGGATCTATACTGTTGGATCTCAACCAAGAATTAGGAGAAGTGCAAATTGTAGCGCTCCAAAATCTTACAACTACAGACTATCTACTGTTAAAAGAACATATGGGATGTGAACAGTCCCCAGGAATGGGTTGTTTTAATTTGTCTGACTTCTCTCAGACTGTTCAAGTTCAGTTGAACAATATCCACCATATCATAGATAAGTTTTCACAAATGCCTAAGGTGCCTAACTGGTTTTCCTGGTTTCACTGGAGATGGCTGGTAATTATAAGTCTGCTTTGATTATGTAACTGTACTCCTATTATGTTAATGTGTGTGCACAATTTAATTAGTAGTTTAAAACCTATACATGCTGAAGTTACTCTACAAGAAGATATGTCAAAGAAATAATCAATCTTCCCATGTTTTCTTCCACCTGCTACTTCTATAGCTTTTCTTCTTCCTTCCTAATTACAACCCCTAAATAGAATTCATGCCTCATATCGAATTTACCGAGTATCACAATTCTTTCGTAAAGATACCTCAAGACAAATGCTGGGCACAGAAGCCACAGGGCATAAATATGCAAAGAAGTAAAAAGCTAACCTTTTCAAACAATAAGGCTTCTATCTCACTTACCAACTTTACATTTCCCTGTATGGCCCCGGAAGATGACTGGTTAGCCAGAGACGGGTAAGGTTCCTCAAGGGAGGAACAACCTAAGACAGACACAGTCGCAAGGGGGCCATCAGGTCAGAAATTGGGGATCAACAGAGGTGAGGCTTAAAACCTCACCCCCCATGTTTTGAGAGAAATCTTCTGCATCCGTGGATGTTTTATTGCCCTTGTCTAGCTTGGATTAACACTTAGTCTACAGGCACACACCTGATCATCTACATTTGCTCTCTTACAACACTAAACTATGTTTTCTACCTTTATCTTGCATCTACCTACCTCTTCAGCATTTTATTAAAAATAATAATAATAAAGAGAGAAATGTGGTATCCACATATAAATCAAGTATAAAAATCAAATGAATATTCATATTTTAACTGATTGTTTATAGTTCATAATGCATGAGCAAAACCGAAAGTTTCTGTGATGAATGCCCTTGTACTGTTCACCATGTAACTTATTCCCTATGTAAGAATTTGTTCTCCATGTAAGAACTTGTTCGTTATGCTTCAGAAGATTGGAGACTGACGAAAATTAGGCTTTGGGTGGATTAATGATCGTGCATTGAGCACTGACTCCCCTATACAGAATTTTATTGTTGTTAACAACCATTTGATCAATGAATATGAGAGATGCCCTCTCAAAAAACAAACAAAAAAAAGTACAGACTTCCAATTGGAAAATAAATAAGTAACCAGGATGTAATGTATAGCATAAGGAATATAGTCAAAATATTGTAACAACTTGTACACCTGCAACTAATGTAATACTGTGTGTCAACTATCCTTCAAAAAAAAAAAATTAAAAAAAAGAATGTGTGATACATCTAGAGAGGAACAACTTCGGTCTATTTTTGAAGGAGAAGAGAAACTTGCTAAGCAAAGAGATGATATAAAGTATGCTGGAAATGTAATCAACTGCTGAATAATCATAACAATAATAATTATAGTTTCATCTACTATTACTGAGCATTCACCACATACTTGGCATTATACTAAGTACTAATGTCATCTAGAGGTGTCTAAACAATCATGAACAGTCACTTATTATTATCTCTTTCTGTAGTTATCACTAATGCAAATCAACACGTACTCCTGACCTTCCTCTTCCAATCTCTTCCTTGCCTGAACTGAGGTTAGGTGAGGCCATGCAACTAGTTCTGGCCAATAAACTGTGAATACATATGGTATGTGATATATCTGGGCCAACATTTGATTGCCAATCCTGCTACTCATCCAGGTTCTCTCTCTGACGTGGAGAATGGGCATATTCAATACTGCAGATAATCTATCAGCTCGGGGACACAGTGAAGACAGACACATTCCCAGGTCACTCTCAATGAACTTGTAATAACAAATAAACCTTCGTGGATTTTTAGACCCTGAGATTCTGGGGATTATTTGTTACTGCTGCAGAACCTAGCCTAACTATAGCACCCAGATTAACAAAACCATTTTACAAATTAGAAACCCAGGCTGAAGGCTAAGTCACTGACCTAAGATGACAGGCAGTTGTCAAACAGAAAAGCTTCTCTGATCAACAGTATTGACTGACTGCATAATCCTACTGCTTTCGTGTGTTTGTACTCTGACTCCACATTCCCAGAGACCCCTTGGATAAAGATTGAGAATGGGATAAGTAAGATCATGTTCCTGTATTCTGTCTTCAGAAGACCAGATGTCTACCAGGAATGACTCTCATGAAATGTTGGCTCAGCACACATAAGGAAAAATAAAACTACTATTCAGATTTTGGGAGAGAGGGAGATGGAGATGTGAGCAAGTGCTATCCTAAGATGCTAGAATGGTGGAGGTAGTTTATTTCAATTCCTAGGAAGAAATACCCTGAACTAGTTATCTCATTGCAAGAGAAATCAGATATCTCCCAGGGAATCCATGTGGGTACAGGAAGTGAGTTTAAAGATCATGTAGCCCAGTGTTTTTCAAATGCTTCTTCCAGTTACTTGCCTGCTTGCCTTCAGATCACACCCCAAGTCTTTTCCAGCCAGCTTCTGCCTGTATTTCAGACTGTTCAGAGACTGGACTGTGAGAGAAAGGCACCAGGTTTTAGTCTTACTCTTTCTGATTCAGGCAACAAAGGCGGCAGTGATCACATCAACTCTGAAGCTCCGAACAGCCCTTCCTACCATAATTCCAGCTCCTACTATCCCCCCACCATGATTCCTGCACCCAGTGGCTAGATCTGGACTCTGATAACACCATCTCCTTCCACTCCCTGGGCTGGAAGAAGATTCCTGCTATCGCCAATCCATGGGTTACCTTCCCAGCCCCTGTTGCCTTCCAGTGGTTTCAAAACCTTTGTAACTAACTGCCCTCCCTTGTTAAATTCTATTAAATGACCTGGTGCTCATTAAATGACAGAGCCTGAAGGTACCCTTCTAAGGCATAGGAGAAGAAGCAGAAAGGCATTGGCCAGTTCTAAAGGCAACTTTGGACCCTATTCTGCAGCAGCTTCACAGGCAGTCACATGTTTCATAAATTGGGGTTCTAAGGTAGGAAAGGACTACCAGGGTCCAACCTCGTCTTTGTACAGTCAGGATCCTTTAGACCCAAAGAGAGAAAGTAACATGCCTAGAGATTCTACAGTGAGCCATGGGCAGGATGGAAACTGGACTCATCTCACTCTTCCCTCCTCCTTTCACGTGGATTTTGGCAAAGCGACCATATAAGGAACAGCATCACTTTCTCAAAACAGCTGCAGTGGGTGGGAGCCTGGGTTTAGTTCCTTCCGGACTTGTGAGCTGACCTTTCCATTGCTCCCCTCCCTTCGATGCTTCTTTGACAGAGCAAGCATTTCCAAGCTTGGAGGGGAAAGGAAAAATAAAACTTAAAAGAAAAGCAGCACATAAAGATTTTAGGGCCTATGGGAACAACAGAGCAAAGGCAGAAGAAAAAGAATGAAAAATGAGGGAAAGGACAGAGAGAACCAGGAGATGAAAAGACAATGACTAAGTGAGCAAAATTTCACAAGAAAACTCAAAGCTCAAAATTAGACAGCTATAGAAAAAAATGACACAGCCAAGAAATCATCCTTTGCCCAAGGTTTTAAAATTTGAGGCATACAAACGACTGGAACAGCAGCACTGGAGGAAAAGAAAAAAAAATCAGTGAAAGGAGAACAGAAAGCAATGTCACTGAGCTGGGCTCCTCCCAAAGGGAGAATGTGTGAGCCCCATCTGTCCACTGGCTCCTTGTACTCCCTTGTCTTTCTTCAGTCTGACTTTCCACAGCTCTGCTTCACTCAGGAACGCAGCACAGTGAGTATGAGAAAGAAAAAAATAAAGGCTTGATAATACAATTGGGAAGGTATGCTGAAGTGAGCATTCTCATCACCAACCACGTCAATAAAATACTACCTTCAAAAACAATTTGACAGCATCTATAAAAACTAAAACACCCACACCCTCTGAACTGGAAAGCCCACTTCTTGGGTGTCTGCCCTAGCAAAACCCTCATGTACTAGGGATACATGCAGAGATCATCTGTGTAGGACTGTACATAATCAAAGGTCAAGTTAGAGGAGATCTACATGTCCATCAAATAGGAGCCTGGCTAAATAAATCACAATATATTTAAAAAGTAAGAAGCAATTAAAATATCTGTGATGACACAAAAGCACCCCGCATCCATGTGTTCCCTACATTCTCAGTTCTCATGTAGCTAGTAGAGCAGAACTTTCAAGCAAACACATGCAGTGCTCCAGCACCCTTTACACTAGCTACAAGGTCCTGGAAGCCACATGTGGAGAAGATGGAGTCGCAGGGAGGAAGCAGCCTGGATTATTGTGTTACTGCATATAAGACTGTTGCCTTGGAGTCACCTGACCCCCATTTATATGAATGAGAAATAAACCTTTAACGTGTTCACCAGTGACCTTGGGAATAATTCTAATAGACTCACTGACTAGTCTAGCGGGTAAGTATTAATGTACTAACATTGTTCTCCAAGGCACATAACCTGAAAGAAAACAGCACATTTCTTTCAATATATAACATAGAATAACATGTATGTTTCAGACACACATATCCACACAAAGCAGCATTCTTTATCTTTTAAGGATAGACACTTGTATTAGCAAGCATATAGGAAAAGGTCCAGATGAAGTTCACCAAGCTTAATGCCAGGAAATTTGAGGGGCACAGACCAGAAAGATGGTGATCAAAGGAAGATTTAACCTAATCTATGTATTTTTTTAATTTTTATATTAAAAAATTATTATTTGTGTAATGTTAATCAATCTACTTAAAAACAATATTGAAAGGAAGTAATAAAACTTATGCCTTAACCCAACTGCATAGCCTCAAATCTCTATTAACTTTTCTGGAAAACGAAGAGCTTGTACCCTTATTTAAATGTAGCAGGTCCTTCAAACGCAGTATGAAATAGAGGAGGGGGAGCAAAAGCTTACATTCTCTATTACAAAGAACCACCACCTCTAATATAAACTCCTCCTATTAGAAGAGGCTCTTAAACCTCATTTCAAGCTCTCAACAGCAATGATGACAGCAGAATACAAACAAGGAATTAGCTGTAAACTCAGAGAAAAATGTACTTCACTCTCATTACAGGCATGGCACAGAAGGCAGATGCTCAGTGGGCTGTGGCAGGCCAAAAGTTGGTATGTATTTGTTATATTTTCATTTTTGCCACTGTTATTCTGTATGTACGTTAGCCTCCAGAAATCTACCTTAATCATGTTACCTAGGAAATACTAGGCTTCAAATAAACCTGTTGGTGCAAATGAAAAAAACAGATATAGATATGACTCAATATTTCTCAATATGAGTATCATAAAATCAAAGGACTGCTTGCTTAAAACAGGCTCTGATGAAGAAGCCGTTTCATTCTTGCCCTGTAAAAGAGATTAAGTGGAATCCTGTTTGTAAGAGAAAAATAATAATAAAATTACTTTTTTGTTTAGTCCCTAATATGATGCCAGGATATCAATTCATCCATCAGAAAGAAAACATGCTAAAGAAACAGATAAAGAAAAGCAACATCAGGATTAGAAGAAGACTAAGCCTATGGAAAAGAAAAAATATGTCAGACATGGAAGAAAAAAACAGGACTGTGGGTATTTGACACTTTGCTACATTTCATTTGGAGTCGGAATATATCATACCCTTTGTCTAAAACTAGAATGTTCCTGACCCCTTTCCATTTAGGTTATCCCCAGTTTGTACAGTGTAAGAAAATTAATGAACAATTTAATGAGTCCCGTGTGGCTGGGTTCTGACACTCTAGCAAGGGTACAGAGGGACCATACTTACCTATGGAGAAGAGAAATGACAGCGGAAATGAGTTTCCTCATTTATAAAATGGAAGAAACCACCAGACCCATCCTCCTAGGTTGTTTTGAGGATTAAATGAGTTAATATATGAAAATCAATTGGAATAGTGCCCAGCAAATGATAAGTACTCAAAAAAATGTTTGCTATGATTATTTAATGCAGAAATACAAAAGGGAGAAAAAGTATAACAAGGAGACACTTACCAATCATTAGTGATAAGTGCCCAGGGTGTCCTGCTGTTTATTCCAAATGCATTTGGGGAGGTATTATTAAACTCTAATACTAGAATCTCTATACTTAAATCACCTAACAATCACAGAAAAAGAGAGAACAGTAACGTATAAAAGAAAGGACCAGACAAATCTCTGGATTTGTCTTAGAAAAGGCCATTCAGCTGGTTAAGTGACAGTCAAAATTTGAATCCAAGTCACTGCCTAAAAATCCCATGAGCTTTGGTATTCCAACCGACTTTTTTTTTTGGTTAGTCTGTGAATCCTGTGTCAATAAAAAGGATTTGGAACCACCATAGACAAAACTATACTGCCATTTGTGACCTCAAAATACAGTTTTCCATTTAAAAGAAGGGAAAATAAAGCAGCTGACAAATTGAGAACACCAATAAAGACGGTATGGTACCTAAAAACAGTGTTGAGTGTATGTGGAATTTAATTAGAGGAGATGGCTAGAAGAGAAAGTAATTTAAAGTTTACTGATCAAGAGAAGAAATATTTGGGCTCTTTACAAGAAATCAGAGTAGGAGCCCAAGGCCATTTTTGCTCCACTTACAATGCATACCTAATAGTAATGCCTCTCTGTCTAAGGCCTCCACAGTAAGGGGGAAGCATCTGTTTAAAAAACATAGAAAAATAATCTGTCTTACCAAGAAAGAATTGAAAGTTGAACTTTCAGATTATCCAGAAATTGGGTCATATCAGGTTCCTATTTTAGGATTAATTCTTCGTGGGGTTCCTTTGAGAAACTCCTATTTTTAAAACAAACTGAATACTAGCTAACATGTAGGATTGATATGAAGTTACAGAATCTATACTATATACTTGACATTACCTCATTTAATTCTCATAACAACCCTATGAGGAAGAAAGAGGCAGAAGCCCATTTTACAGATGAGCAAGTTAAGGCATAGAGAAGCTACATGCTTGCTGAGAACAACAGAGCTGGTGAGAGGCAGAGCCATATTTCAAATCCAGCTGTTCCTGACACCAGGGTCTGTGCTCCTCAAGGAGACAGTAGTGATGAATCATGTTCCAGCTCATAAAAGTGAGTCCTGAGCAGAGAAATTACCTGAGGCACGAGGAGAAGCAGGAGGTGGTTCATAGGTTTCACTAGGGAAGGTATAGAGCTGTCCTGAATGTGAGGTTCAGGGAAAAAATGGGAAGCTCTGAGTAAGAGACAGGTTCTTGGATGGGTTTCACTAAGTCAAAAAATTAAGATTCTCAAAGATACTGCCTCATCCTTTTTATCCTAGGTGCAGCAGAAAAGCAGCATATTTTTTAAGGAGCAGAAATGTAAAACTCTTTGTAGTAAGGACAAATGCCCGAAGGAGAGTTCACTGTGTAACTCAACACTGCTGCTCTGCCAGCAGTGAGAGAGAAAGGGAGGGAAGAAAATGCAACCTTGATAGACATTAGCATATTAACACAAGCAGAAACAAATATATAAAAGGCACTGAAAGTACTGAGCAACATCCTTTCAAAATGCCTGTCCTTCCCCTAGTAGTGTGCCAGCTCAATTACGCTGCAGAGGAAAATAACCCTAATTTTATATTGTGAACAGAAGTGAACAAAATTTATTTATATAAAAAAAGAAAACATTAAGGTAGCACAAACACTTTATTTGCATTCAGCAACTACCAAAGTAATTGGCAGAACCTGTACTTTATTCATTTGTCTAATAATTGTCCACTGGGCATTTGTAATGTGGAAGGTACTGTGCTTGGCATCCAAGATTACCGGTCCACAGCACAGAAAAGGTTTTTTGCTGTCGCAGAACTTCCATCCTAGAAGAGGAGGCAAGGAAGAAGGATATGAACACATAAATGAAGAATGTAATTAGAGAGTGAGGAGTGCTATGAAGGAAATAAAATAAGACATGATCAATTACAGAAGCCAAGTGTAGACTGAGTAGTGACCTCTGAGAAAATGACATCTGCACAGACACCTGAAGATCAAAAGGAACTGTGATCATAACGATCATAAAGAAACTGTGAGGAGAAATCTACCAAAAATGGTCCAAGGGTCTGAGGCAGGAACTAGGAGTAATGCAGTGAGAGATGGTGAAACAGACCATGCGGTGCTTGGAAGCCACAAGCTTAGATTTTATTCACTCAAGAGTTTTAAGCAGGAGTAAGATCAAATTCACATTTTAGAAAAATCACTGTCTTCTGTTTAGTGAATGAAACCAGTTACGAGGGGTACATACACTCAGCCAGACCAGAACCAGCCACCTTTCTGTAAACAGCCAAATGGTAAATCTTTCAGGCTTTGAGGCCAGAGAGTCTGTCACAACTGTTAACTCTGCCTTTGTATCATAGAACAGATCATAAATAAGAGAATGGGCATGGCTATGTTCCAGTCAAACTTTATTTACAAAAATAGGATTTGGCTGGAGGTAGAAACAGAAATGAAGGGATTCTGGATGTTGTTTGGTGACAGAACAAAGCTTACTCATGGATAAGATGTAGGGTTCAAGGTGAAATCTAGTATGAAATAGACACATACATATACACGTGCATGCCACACACACACACATACTTTACACAGTTCATATAAACCTGGTGAATCTCATGTACCTGCTAGTCTTAAAAATACATTTCTTTTACAAACAAGCTTAACCTTGGATTGTTTTCCCAAACTGGCCTTTGCATCACACTTAATTATTGAAACTCCCATACGCCATTCCACCACATGAGAGCCTCTGGGTCTTTGATCTTATAAACTTCTTCCATTATTTAATATTAATCCCAGGAGGTGCCAGGCCAACTGCCCTGCCATGGCCCCTCCCTGCTACAGGGACCCATCTGCAGCTTCTCTCCAAGAAGAAACCATGAGGTCTCCTTTGATTAAAGAGACATCATTTAGGAATAATAACAAAGAAGTAGAAACTAAGGTGTAATATGCTGTAGCATATCTAATGGAATACTGTAAAATAGTTCAAAGGAATGAGCCAGCTCTTAAAATACATCAATGCAGATATTTCCAAATCAAAACACAGGGAAAAACAAGCAAGTGATAGAAGGGCAGAAACAGTACACATCAACAGGAGAAAAATATTAAACAATTTTATAGTAAGAGATGAACAAAGGGTTCAGAGCATATTACCCCCAAAATATACCATTCTGGAATACGGATTATTTTGAGCTGAAAATACCCAAAGGTGAGCAGACATAAGACAAACTCTGCTCCCCTCCTCCCTCCACGAGGAAAAGCAGGATGATTCTTAATCATGGGAAACAAATCTACACTCTTAGCCCAAAGCTAGCACTACCGGAAACAACAGAATAAACCTTACTAACTAGTCCTTATCTCCAGTTAGTGTCTCCTGAATTACCTTTTTTTGCTGCCCCTAGAAGAGCAAAGTCCTTTTCCTTTGTCCTGTTACTTCTCTGTACTACATACTGTTCCTTTTCTTAAGATGCTACATAAGCCCAAGTTCCAACCACCCCTTTGAGTCCCTCATCACTGAGTTCTCCCACGTGCATGTGCGCTGCACTTCTTAATGAACTTCTTTGTTTTTCTCTTGTTAATCTGTTTCTTTTCAGTCTAATCTGCAGGTTGCAACACAATGAACCTAAGATGAGTAGAGGAAAAAAAGTTCCCCTCCCCACTCATACTTTCTTCTAAGCTTAAGTTGACATGTCAAAATAGTTTGGAAGATAGCATGTCAATTTTAGAATGTGACTGTTTTAGAAAATCAGAGGGCGCATGGGCTTTGGGAAAGGGCACCAAAACACTTCACCTTTACCAGTTATGCCCAGTATTTTACTTAAAAATGAGCCGAACAAATATGAGAAAATAGCAACAACGGAAACTTCTTCATACTGGACACAAACATGACTGTGATATTAACCTCAATATTCTGCATTTTTTCTAAATAAAGTTGCATACTTAATGTAATTAATTTAACAACTACTTAATTCCATGAAGATGGACTTATAAATAAAATGAAAGACAACAAGCTAGAAAATATAATCACAATCAGAAAAAAAAAAATAAGATCCAGAAGAAACCTGAGATCATGCTGAATCAACAACTCATCTTATACAAGAGTAACTGAGGTCTGAGGTGTCACTATACCTGCTGCTGAGCTGACACTTAGCAGTGAGTGGCCATTGTGAGTTTAGGTGCTGCCCTTCCAGCATGCCAATGCCAAAACTACTTCTCTGTAGAACAGGTGAGCTCAGAGAAGGAGGGGAGGATACTGGTTTTCACCCATGGACTGCCTAACTCTTGAACCAGGTGGCTTGGTCTTATCATATTCATAAAAATAGGATTTCAGCTCACTCACTTCTGGCATGAGTGAATAACTCTGGAAGTTATATCCTAAAAATTTGGTCACTGTGTGGGCTCATAAAAGTGTGTGTGTGTGTGTGTGTGTGTGTGTGTGTGTGTGTGTGTGTGTGTGTGTGTGTGTGTGTGTGTGTTTTCCTCTACTCAAGTGAGTCTCTGTGGCAGCACAAGGGATGGGCAGTTTCAAGAATAGTCTTCATGTGAAGTGCTCACTTGAAAAATTCAAAAAGATGCAAAAATGCAACAGCAAGGAGGTCAATCTTGTTCTGGGGCCATTAATTGCTCAGCTAATCCCAGCCACCTATTCGACATTTACACATGCTATGAGAGCACATTATTTATGATAGAGAAGGGAAAATACTATATATTTTTCATCTACTGTATTACACGAACACATCACCAGTATGAGAGACCTACAGGGGTGTTTTCAAGATCTCCACCTTGAATGAGCTATGTCAGTGAGCAAGTAAAGCAAAGATGTTAGTAAAACAGAACACTCAACCTTCCAGGGTTGCTGGAAGGATGCAAACAGGTAAGGTCTGAAGGTGCTTTGTTCCATGTGTACTAAGCAAAGCTATTACAATGGGTCAAATGTGTCAACTCCATACATAAGATACAGCACCTCCAAAGCCCTGTCACATTTCTCCCTCCATCCCTGTCAGTTCCTGATTTCTTAGCCCTCCTTAAATTACCCCACAAGTACCTTCAAATAAACTGAGTGAAAGCATGCAAGGGACAGACTTTATTTCAATCAACTCACTCATACTTTCTTCTAAGCTTAATAGTTTAAGATACATTTGAATTTAATGGGATTTTCCTGATAGACCTCTCACGGCTTCTTTATATAGAGGCAGTTTTGAGAGAACTAGCTAACTCAATATCACAGGATTGCCTGTCACCCTGGAATGCCAAATAAATGACTCGGAGGGTAGTAAATGAGTGACCTTTGCTGGGGAAATCCCTGAAATCGTCTCTTTGACATTTTAAAGATATGCTGTACAGAATGATAATTGGTGTCTACAAGATTCCAAGTCTATTATTTATGTTTAGGAAGAGACCTTATTCCTGTTGATGAATAAAATATTACTACTATGGAAAACTAGATATTAGAATTTTCTATTAAGAAAGATGTCAACAGTATAGAGGGCTGCATTTTTCACATTTCCATTGTCAGATCCCTATTTATAGAAGAAATTAAAATCTCAGGTATTAAATTCCATTGTCCTCCCAATATTCCTCATACAGTGTCCTAGTTGTGAAGGAAAAGCACATGTCAAGTCTTTCAATTCATATTAGTCATTTCTCTTCTGACAATGGTTTGAGTTTCTTTAGCTGGTGGGAGGGGGAGATGGTTAAATCTTCAATCTACCTATACCTGTATGAACAACCTATAAAAGTTAAATTCAAGACAAAGTTTCAGAAAACTACATAACATAAAAATAACACTTCAAAATAATACCTAAAAAGAGACTTTGTACCACAGTGCAGGATATGTGATATTATTCACTTTCCTCCAAAAACATTTGAAAGAACTACTGTCATTCATTTGAAAACTCCTCTGTAATGGCAGAAAAAAACAAAAAGCACATATAAACAAAAGGACCCTTGCAAAATACACAATCTGACACTTAGTATCTAAGCAGCAAAGAAAATATTCTAGTCATAGTATACCCTCTTAAAATTGAGAGATTGAATAAAACCAAAGAAATCCAAGGAAAGTTTAGTGGTTTCTCTTTCAGGAACTGATAGTGAAATGTTATATGGTATTCCTACAATTTACCATCTGGTCCAAACTAAAAGTTAAAATAAAAAAATGAGACAAAAATGAAACCAAAAGCTGGTTCTTAGAGAAAAAAAAAATAGATAAACCCCTAACCAGACTCACCAAGAAAAAAAGAGAGTCTACACACATAATCAGAATCAGAAAGGAAAAATCACTATGGACACCATAGACACACAAAGAGTTATGAGAAAACACTATGACAAATTATATGCTAACAAATTAGATAACCTAGAAGAAATGGAAAACTTTCTAGAAAAATACAACCTTCTACAACTGACCCAGGAAGAAACAAAAAAACTGAACAGATCACAATGAAACTGAATTTATAATCAAAACACTACCCAAGAACAAAACTCCTGGACCAGATGGCTTCACTGCTGAATTTTATCAGACATTAAGAGAAGACCTGATTCTCATCCTCCTTAAAGTTTTCCAAAAAGTAGAAGAGGAGGGAATACTTCCAAACTCATTCTATCAGGCCAGCATCACTCTAATACCAAACCAGGCAAAGACACCACAAAAAAAGAAAATGACAGACCAATATCCCTGATGAACAGAGAAGCAAAAATACTCAACAAAATCCTAGCAAACTGAATTCAAAAATACATTAAAAAGACCATCCATCATGATAAAATGGGATTTATTCCAGGGATGCAAGAATGATACAATATTCAAAAATCCATCAACATCATCCACCACATTAACAAAAAGAAGGACAAAAATCACATGATAATTTCTATAGATGATGAAAAGGCATTTGACAAAATTCAACATCCATTCATGATAAAAACTCTCAACAAAATGGGTATAGAGGGCAAGTACTTCAACATAATAAAGGCCATAAACAACAAACCCACAGCCAACATCATACTTAACAGCAAAAAGCTGAAGGCTTTTCCTCTAGGATCAAGAACAAGACAAGGATGCTCACTCTAACCACTTTTATTTAGTACTGGAGGTCGTAGCCATGACAGACACCAGAAAGAGATATAAAAGGCATCCATATTGGTAAGGAAAAAGTTATACTGTCACTGTTCACAGATGACATGATATTGTACGTAAAAAACCCTAAAGAATCCACTCCAAAACTACTAGAACTAAAAACTGAATCCAGCAAAGTTGCAGGATACAAAATTAATATGCAGAAATATGTTGCAGTCCTATATACTAATGATGAACTAGCAGAAAGACAAATCAGGAAAACAATTCCATTTACAATTGCATTTAAAAGAATAAAATACCTAGGAATAAACCTTACCAAAGAGGTGAAAGACCTATACCCTGAAAACTACAAGACACTCATCAGAGAAATTAAAGAAGGCACCAATAAATGGAAATACATCCCATGCTCATGGATAGGAAGATACTTTTGTCAAAATGGGCACCCTGCATAAAGCAATCTACAGATTCAATGCAATCCCTATTTATATACCAATGGCATTCTTCAACAAACTAAAACAAATAGTTTTAAAGACCCTGAATAGCCAAAGCAATCCCGAGAAGGAAGAATAAAGTTGGGGAATTATGCTCCCTGACTTCAAGCTCTACTACAAAGCCACAGTAATCAAGACAATTTGGTACTGGCACAAGAACAGACCTATACATAAATCAATGGAATAGAATAGAGAGTCAAGATATAAACCCAAACATATATGGCCAATTAATATACAATAAAGGAGCCATGGATATACAATAGGGAAATGACAGCCTCTTCAACAACTGGTGTTGGCAAAGCTGGAAAGCTACACATAAGAGAATGAAACTGGATTTTTGTCTAACTCCATACATAAAAGTAAACTTGAAATAGATCAAAGACCTGAATGCAAGTCATGAAACCATAAAACTCTTAGAAGAAAACATAGGCAAAAATCTCTTGAATATAAACATGAGCAACTTCTTTATGAACACGTCTCCTTGGGCAAGGGAAACAAAAGCAAAAATGAGCAAATGGGACTACATCAAACTAAAAAGCTTCCATACAGCAACAGACACCATCAGTAGAAAAAAAGGCATCCTACAGTATGGGAGAATATGTTCATAAATGACACATCCAATAAGGGGTTAACATCCAAAATATATAAAGAACTCACATGCTTCAACATCCGAAAAGCAAATAACATGATTCAAAAATGGGAAGAGGACCTGAACAGACACTACTCCAAAGAAGAAATGCAGATGGCCAACAGGCACATAAAAAGATTCTCTGCATCACTAATCATCAGGGAAATGCAAATTAAAATGACAATGAGGTATCACCTTCATACCAGTTAGGATGGGCAACATCCAAAAGACAGGGAACAACAAATGCTAGCAAGGATGCAGAGAGAGGGAACTCTCCTACACGGCTGGTGAGAATGTAAATTAGTTCAACCATTGTGGAAAGCAATATGGAGGTTCCTTAAAAAACTAAGAATAGAAATACCATTTGACCCAGGAATTCCACTTGTAAGAATTTACCCGAAGAAAACAAGATCACATATTCAAAAAGACATATGCAACCCTATGCTTATCGCAGTACTATTTACAATAGCCAAGACATGGAAGCAACATGTCTATCAGTAAATGAATCAGCAGATACAGATGTGGTACATATACACAATGGAATATTTTTCATCCATATGAAGAAAACAAATCCTACCATTTGCAACAACATGGATAGAGCTAGAGGGTATTATGCTCAGTGAAATAAGCCAGGTGGAAAAAGACAAGTACCAGTGATTTCACTCATTTGTGGAGTGTAAGAACAAAGCAAAACTGAAGGAACAAAACAGCAGCAGACTCACAAACTCCAAGAAGGGACTAGCAGTTACCAGAGAGAAAGGGGGTGGGGAGGGCAGGCCAAAAGGGAGACAGAAGGGGATTAAGGGGTATTATGATTAGCACATATAAATAATATGGGGGGGGGGGGAATAGGGAAGACAATATTGCACAGAGAAGACAAGTAGTGACTCTATAACACCTTACTACACTGATGGACAGTGACTGGAATGGGGTATGTTGGGGGCACTTGATAATATGGGTGAATGTAGTAACCACAATGTTGCTCATGTGAAACCTTCATAAAATTGTATATCAGTGAAACCCTAATAAAAAGAAAAAGAAGACACAAAAGAGCAAAACTTGATGTATTACTTATTAATGTCATTATGACAGGTTCAGGAGATGATAGAGAAAAATAAGCTGAAGAGAGTGATAACTTGGTAGGCCATCTTTGCCCTGCCACTCATTGGCAGGTGACCTTTTAACCTTGTTTTCTTATGTTAAATGAGAGTATCAACCACCACCACCTTACAAAGTTGTTAGAAAGTGAAAGATTTCTGTGAATTCCCTTTTCAGTCTGGTATGGGATCAAGAAACGATCCTAGAGAGGCAGTAAGTTCTCCAGTGTAAATATGGTGTTTGATTATTTTCCATCTAAGCCAGATCCAGCTAGCATCCAAATGACTATATGAGGCTAAAGAGTCTAATAACTGCTCCCACGGGCCTTTGCTGTCTTCTCTTGAGGACTTCCTCATTTGTTTCTAGAAGGCAACAGTCATCTCAAAATTGATTTCTACAGATCCTGCAATGTTCAATGCCCCAGACTTTCCCAGGACAGAGGAAGCATCCAAAGGAAGTACTGCCACACTGATGGCTAGAGACGTCCTGTGGCCTTGAGAACACGCTCCCTCCCAGAAGCAATCCCTTGAACAGTAAGAATCACCATTCTACAGGGTTAGGCATAGTGCTAAGCAGAGGAGGGATACAGAAAGAAAGAACACAAAATCAGACCAAGAAGTCTAAACAAAATATTCATAGCAGCACTGGGAGAAATAATACAGAAGAAAGGAATGTACCTGGTAGACCAGAAATTGAAAGGAATCCCTGAAGAATGGCAGCCAAATAAGAACTAGATTGACGTAGAATAGAGTCTCATAGCTACAAGAGCCCAGGCCAGGACTGTACCAAAAGTGGGAGCAGCTCTGATTATATTTTAAACTTAAAGGCTGGATACACAGGGAGCAGAGAAGGGGCCAGAGCAACCATTAAGATGACTGATCTCAGGTGGCAGAGGTATGCTCCTGGACAAAAACAGTAACTGTGGGGCTCACGGGCCTGAGAGATGACACAGTTTCCAAGGAGAACCCTGGTACCTAGAGAAAAGACCAGTTCCTAGCAAATACCATCTGCCAACCACACACCTGCACCTCTGCCATGGTCACCGACGGTAAGATGCTGTAAGCACAATACCAAGAATGATTAAACCATGGAGCCCCCACCAACATCATGAAAGAGGGAACGAAAACCTGAAGAAAAAAGTTCATGGAGTACACAGCACAAAACTGTACTTTAAAAAGTATAACATAACAAAATGAGATAGGACATTATATTCATCAAAAAAATTAACTCAAAGCATGAAAATTTTAAATTGATCATTGAAAAAAAGGCAAGAACACATAGTTTGAAAGTAAAGTGAACACAATCCGGAAAGAAGTTAGTGAGCTAACAGTTGGAGGAGGGAGGTTCATGTTCAAACACTTGGGAAATATATAATTTTTTTCTCTACTTAGAGTTTCTTACTATGCATCTTAATTAAAGGTTCTGGAAATACAATCATTAAAAAAAATCTATTTATGACTATATTTTACACAACTTTCATTGATATGTGCTTTAGATTCCATTGGACTAGTTACTCTCTTGGGAAATGCCAGATTGCAAAAAAGGCAAGTTCATAACTAATCCTAACACCAGACAGAAGGAAATTAGAGCTGTTTCACCATTATATGCAATATTTTTGTTTATTTGGTTATTTCCACTTATCTTCTCATTGTTTTGTACTGTGCAACCTCTCTGGGACTCAGAGCAGCAGAACTTAAAGAGAATGAGGGCTCACACTTGGGCCACATCAGCAATGTGCCCGCTACCTAGCTCCTTTCAATCAGCTCCAAAACTTCTTTTCTAGGTGCTCACCGCTCCATGGGCTAAAACTCAGCAAATTACTTTCACCTTTGCCAGCTGGCTTCCCATTAGCTTCCACAAATACAGGGCACCACTGGGAGATAAAAGGCTGGAGGATAAAGTATCTCCTCATTTTGGTGCATTTGATGTTCTACCATCAGAGCCCCCCAGCCGTGGCTCTGTACCATGGCAGCAGGAATTGTTTCCAAGACCAGTTGGTTTCAGTTTACAGGTTCTGCCAGCATTCCCACACCTGCCTCAGAGCCATGAGAAACAGCCAGGGGGTACCTCTACCTTAGTGCTCGGGGTCCCAGCTCTGCAGGAACTCTCTACATTTTCAAGTTCTTGGAGAGCCGCAATGGCTGCCTTTCATTCGACATGGTAGCTGCTTCCGGCTATTACAATTTCTGCTTGGGTCAGAGTTTTCTTTTGTTCATCCAGTACTTCTTTAATCCTCCAATATTTCTGTAATCAAGTCTCTATTTTAAGTTATCCATGTTAAAATAGCTAGGATAGCTTCTATATTTTTGACTGGACCACAAATGATAAAAGAATGGAAAGGAAAGTATGAATACAGAGAAATTTAGTCAATGCTTCTCCCTATTTCATACTTTCTTACCTGTAACTAATAGTACATACTTAATAGAACTAGAAAGTTACCTCTGTCAGGCAAACACCTGTTTCATCCATGAATGAATTCCCAGTGCCTAGAACACTGCAAGATACATAGCAGGTACAATTCAGTTTTTTTACTGAATGAATACATAGGTTAATATATAAGATAGATAAAGGTAGATCTCCTCCCTACATTCCTTCTCAAGAAGACTCCCATATGCAGCTGGAAGGAATATTTTGATGTTATTTGGGGTGAGAGGATGCAATGCCCAGGAGGACATGTTTAAGCAGTCATAGATGGTCACCAAACTCCCATCCAAGAGAAGGGACTCTAGTTAACTATAGAGCTTTTTGATGAGTGGATATGCAAGTTTGGGGATAAAATTAAACTGTGTCACATAACAAAAGATTCTCCATGCAAGGGGAGGAGACTGAGAGAGACAGAGAGGACAAAGGAGAAGAGACACACCTTGGGAGAGTGCTCAAGGTGGGCTGTTGTGGGTAAGCCATGCCTTCACATTCCCCTCTGAAACCTTCAGCATACTCTGGCTCACTGAGGCTTTGGTGTAATAACATCCTTTCTGCCATATATGAACAGAGGCTGAGCTCCATATCAAATTAAGCATTCGCAAGAATAGACATTATGCATGTTTTCTAACACCAAATACATGCTGTTTTTCCACTCCAATTCTCCAGTTCTGTTACACTAACTAGATGTCCAACAATTCAATTCAACTCTGTCACTAACTCCTTGAGTTAGTGCAGACCCCACACAATTAAAAGCTCAGTCCCACAAGACCACCCCCACTTCAGACACCAGCTGCAAATGGGTTTCCCAGGCTACCTGCAATTCTACCTGGCCAACTACAAATTCAGGAACTCCTATAAATCTCTCTCCTCAGGATTTGCTAGAACAACTCACAGAACTAAGAAAAGCTCTTAACTTTCTCAGTTAACAATTTACTAATAGGATACAACTCAGCAACAGCCAAATCGAAGATGCACAGGGCCAAGTATGGGGTGTGGTGCAGAGCTCGAGGGACACACCATCCTCCCGAGCAGCATTAGGTGTGTTCACCAACCTGGAAGCGCCCCGAATTTCCTTGTTCCAGAGCTTTAATAGAGGTTTCATTACATAGGAATGATTCATTAAGTGACTGGCCCTAGTGGAGGGAACTCAGTCTCCAGGCCCACACCTCTACCCAGAGGTGGGGATGGAAATCAAAGTTCCAACCTTCTAAGCTTGGCCAGCCTCTCCCTTGAAATTATCCGAGAGCCCACCAGGAGCTATCTCTTTAGCATAAATGCAGGTGTGGTTGAAAGGGACTTTTATGATAACAAAATACACTCCTGCCAGTCAGGAAATTCCAAAGGTTTTAGGAGTTCTGTGCCTGAAACAAAAATCAAATACGTATTTTTTTTCATTATTATGTCACACACCACGTGGTAGAAAAATTAACTTTATGGGGATTACAGCAGTCTCTTTTCCTGTTTTTGCTTCCTCCTCAACCTGCAATCCTAACACAAAAGATAAATTTTGTGATCAGCCATGAGATGTATATTGTGCTTGTAAAAAAAAAGGACTCAGAATACTATAAGAATGTAGGTACTACACTCTATTTGATATAAAAGAATGAGACCAATTTCATTAAGCACACATGAAAAATCATTCCTAATTATCCATTCTACATATTTCAAAAGTAATGTTAACACAAATTCTAGTTTAACTACACTGTACACTGTTTACATTATTCGTAAGAAATGTAAAGGCCTCAGTCACAAATGTATTAAGACTAGAACTAAAGAAAAGCAGTTATACTGTAGATTTTGGTGGTTCTGTTATATAGAAAGATATAATACTGATGGCCAAGGACATTAAACATAGACTACAATGCATTTCCTTACTTCAGAAAACCATTAGAATAAAAATATATTTACATTCATGCTACAAGCATTCAGTAAGCACTTACTGTGCCATATAAATGTTTTGAATGGGATTTTGCAGGAGGGTATCAAGCTAAATATCCATTCATTTGATAAGCCTTCCTTGACCTTTTACATGTTGTATTCTAAGTATGTGATACATAAATATAAATGGAAAAATCTTTGTTCTCAAGGCATTCCTAATGGCAAGGATGAAAGATGCTCAGCACTTGTGTCAGTCCTCTCCCAATCTCAATTTACAACAGATTATCACTAATAGCCTCTTTTCCATCAAAAAACGTCCTAAGCCTCAGTGTCTTCATCAGACAGTGCTTCACATGGATGCCATCAACAAAAGTTGGAAGTACAAGGTAAAATCTACATGCCTATGTCCTAGTCAATTTATGCTGCTATAACAAACACCACAGATGGGGCAGCTGAAACAACTTATTCCCACAGTTCTGGAGGCTGGGAAGTCCCAGATCAGGCTGCCAGCATGGTGAGGACTCTTCCTGGCTTACAGACAGCTGTCTTCTCTGTATCCGCATGTGGTTGAGAGAAGGATCATATCTCCTCTTATAAGGGCACCAATCCCATTCATGACTGCTGTACTTTCATGGATTAATTGGCTGTGAAAGGCTCTACTTCTAAATACCATCACATTGGGGATGAGCAATTCAACCTAAGAATTTTAGGGGTACATACACACTCAGTCCTTAGCACCCAGAATGCTAAGTCTAAAACAACTCTTCTAAGCTCACATATAACACACAGGCTTTTTAACAGCAAGTTTTATCATGGCACAGCAAGGCTAACCCACTTATGTGTTGTCTGTAGCTGCCTTAGCACTACCTGCGGAGGTGAGTAGTCACAACAGAGATTGCACGGCTGCAAAGCCTTATGTACTATCTGGTCTTTTAAGAAAAAGTTTGTTGAAATCTTCCCTATGTTTAAGAGAGACGGGTATATACTCCTTGGAGTTAAGAGGAGAAAACTGCAACCTGGTGCCCTCCCACATCAGCACTGAGAGTCCCACAAGAGAGCTTTCTACCTCACTAGCTACGTGAAAACACCCACGTAGCCTCCCAGGGCAGATATGCTAAGTCACTGCTTTATTAAATGAAAACAACCCACGGATTTTGCTGAGTTTCTTTGACTGTCATCAGAAGTACTCTGCTAGATTGAATGCCTGTTTTCACCAGTCCAGATCATGGGAGAAGAAGATGAAGAGCTGGTCTACTTCTAGAGGTACAGGGCAAGAGGGAAGGGAGGGGAAGATTTTCACAATGCTATTTTATTTCCCAACTGAGAAAATAAATGCAAAACAGCCCATGTATTAAATCAGCATGTGATTCCATGATAGGCAATAAAGATAGAAAATTTCACCCAGGGGCTATCAAATCCAGGTTTTAAGCACATTTTCAGCAGACAGCCACACACACTTGGTTTACTTAAGAACAGTTCCTTCTCTAAAATTACAAAACTGAACATAGCATAAGAAGCTCCAGACTGTAAATTTCATTCTTCTCAGCCACTCTATGACAATTCCAGAGATGCTGCTTCTCCTCAGACTGGTATCATTTTCATTATCAGAATGTCTCAGGAACACATACTAATTTTTCACAAATCCTCATATATATTAAACACCAAAAACCTGTGCTCTATTTATTGAGGAAGACTATAAGAGTTGACGTCCCCAGCCTCATCTCACCACTGAGTGGCAACAGATCAGAAGCAGCAGCTTCAATCACCAGCTTCTTTCCCATAAAAAACTTGCCTAACTCAATTTACTGATTAAATGGCATTTTAAAAGTTGATACAAACTTAGTAGGAGTGGCCTATAAACTAAATAAATACAACTCTACACCCAAAATTGGCAGGAGTGTTTTCCTTTGAGGAAGGACACAAGGCTGTGAAAGATTTCATTTTTACTAAAGTATACTATGTATCTTTTGAATTCTGTAGCAAGGGCATAAATCACCTTTTCAAATAAATAATTTTCTCCAGAAAACCTCTCTTGATTCCCTAAATTAGGGGTCAGCAAACTATAGTCAACTGGACCTATCTGCCCACATGCTTATTTTTATAAATAAAGTTGTTTTCTTTTTCCATTGGGACACTTACCATACCTATCCATTTACATACTGTCCAGGGCTGCTTTTCACACTGAAGTGACAGATTTGAGTGGTTGCAACAAAGAATATAAGGCCTAGAAGCCTAAAATAATTACTACACTGTGCTTTACAGAAAAAGTTTGCTGACTCCCACCAAAATCCACATCAGCACTCCACTTCCAAGTTAAACTTTCTCACTACAGTCCATCATTTAACCTCATAGCATTTGTCAAAGTTTAATTACTTGTCTGTGTAATTTGTCAATGTCTGGTGCATCCTAGTGACTACCATGGTCTCAAAGGCACACCCACACCTGTTGCATTCAGCAGCACATTCCCCATGCCTGGACAGTCCTGACGTGTACAAGATGCTTTGTAAGTATTTGCTGAATGATAATTAACAGACATAAAGACCACTGATAAAACAGCCCTCAATCTAAAACTGAGGCCAGTGACCTGCTTTCATGACAAACAAATCGTAATAGTTCTTGTTACAATAACTTATATTAGACAAGGCCAGGCACTTCCCTAGACTAGCAGTTCAGTAGTTATGCTTCCAGAATGATACAGATTTTAGCCCATCTACCCATTACTTAACTGAGAAGTTTCTCTCTCCATTCTGCCATATATTATCTACAAATAACCAAACAAGCCAGTTCAAACACAACCTCTACAAAGAAGACGCACCTCAGAGCACAAGTATTGAGCATCTATTTTGCATCAGGCAGCACGGTTAGACATACACTAATGTGGTTGTAATGAAGGGTTCTGGAGATGGGAGACCTGCTTTTGAGCCCTGGCACCACCATGATAATGGCCATGGTGATTAATGAGAAGTGGCCACGGAGGCAGCTCCATCTCAGTGCATTACTTTGGAAATAGCAAGGTAGGAAAAAAATTATACCGAATTACAGATGGAAAACTGAAAGACAAGGAAACTAAGAAATTTTTCCAATGCCTCAAGAATTCACATCAAACTGGTGGAGCCCATGACCTTCGTTAATCACTACTGTCAGGTTATCATTTATCACCAAAGAGATCCTCCCTTTGAAGCAAGTATCACAGTACCTAACACAAAACAGACCCTCAATAAATGCTTTCATTATTATAACTATTACACCACCACAATCATCAAGACATTCAAGCAAAAAACCCATTTGGTTTTTCACAGATTTCACATGTGTGTACAAAAACATTTCATAATCCTTCATATTGAAATACAAATCTGAACTTGCACAATTTTGCTTTCCCACCATCCTCATCACTAGAACCCACAAGTGTAGGACAACTGTACAGTTACTGCCTTTTTTCATTAATATGCTTAAGCCAGAAACCAAAAGCAAGAGCAAATTAATAATGAAAAGAAAATGTTTTTAAATTACTCAAAAGGACATGATTATGTTTTTCTGGCTGTTCACAGGCTGATTCAGGTAAAACTTCTCTAATTCCATGCTACATGAAGTACTTACTAGCAAAATGTGTCCATTAAATATTTATTATATCAATATTCAAAAACATTGTAATACACTGCAATCAGTTTCTATAGTAAAGTCATTTACACAAAGGTCAAACCTTTAAAAAACAAAAAGCAAAAATGAATTTTGCACATTTCAAAAACCAAGTTCTACATCAAAATCCATGTGGTTAATATACCCTGACTCTTCATTCTATATTTGATTCCCTCATGTCCTACAACCTATAAAATAATTTAAGTCCCCAAGTCTACATGAAATTAAACAAATGTCCCATAATAAAATTCCAGGAAAATATCTAGCTGTAGTAAATGTCAATTAAAGAACAGTATTTCCTATTAGTAAAAGTTTTCCTGGCAATGATAAAGCCTAAACTTCATTAGGCAAATTAGGGAAAAAAAAATTTTTTTCAGTGGACAGTTGTTTAATGCATTGTGCAGGCTGGGAAGGGCCCTCAGAAGTAAAGATGTGTAAATGTGGATCTCATTCAGTAAATCTCCTTTCCTTAGAGGACAAACTCCTCTCCAGTTTCTGCCTAATTTTGGTTAATCTCTAGCACCTTCCAATATTTCAGTATTTTTGGACTTCTCTCATATGTTGCATATTTTGCCCAAGGGTTATCACTGCATTTAGTGTTGTATGTCCGAACAAGGAATAAAATATCAATTTTATTACCATGATGTTAAGAAGAGGACAAATTTATAGATGTGGTCTGAACTATATGAAACATCACATCCCCATCCTGGATACCCTTTATCTCTTAGCTAAACCTAATCCTGTAAGAGCTTCATTTTGTATCCACATGGATCCCATGTCAGGATTTCTCTTTCCTTTGCCAATTCTGACTAAGACCACTACCATAATCAAGGTTCCAGTCAAGAGCCTATAGAACTTTCAGGAGATTTCAAGAATTCCAATCCAACAATGGAAACTACTAATTCTCTTATGAGGAAAGTGTATTTCCATCTTTTTCATTCTACTAAAAAATTTGCTCCTCAGCATAAACAAACATTCCAGTGATTATTTTAGCCACATTTGCCTAGACAGAATCTAACTCATCTGAGATAACCTAACTGCTCACTTAGGATTCAATTTCTGGGCCTGCACTAGTATTTCTTAACCTTTTCCCTCCCAAGTTCATGACAGTAAACTTTATAGGACACAGTAGCAGCAAATTGTATTTTTCACGCCTACTTCACTCAGAAATCTACTGGAATTCAGACGAGATCTATTTCCCAGTTCAAATCACGCTTCCGAGAGTACACATGAGTATACACCATACTAGCCTATCTTGCTCTTCCTCTTGGCTTCTAGATTTACCATTTTATAGCTGCGTATTCAACCTCTCTGGGCCTTTATCTCCTCAACCATAAAACAGGAATAATAAAACAGGGTTACTATGAGAATAAAAAGAGTTACCACAAGTAAAGTGCTTAGATCAGTGCCTGTGATGTAATGAGAGCTCAGAAAATATTAACTACTGTCATTTATTATTACTGTGATATTTACAATATTCACCACTGCTTCAAACACCATGCTGTGAGCAAGCAAGAAGGAAATGCAGTACCCACAACATTGGAATGCATGAGGGGAATCTTCGTAACACACCAGTAATTGCGCAAAAAAACACTAGATATTGTGGCAGAACCATCACCTTAAAGTATCTTATCAAACTTTTGCCTTGGATGAAGCTTTGCACTAGTTTGTTTGTAAATATTTTAGCCCTCTTGCCTGCCTTCTAAGCCCAACAACAGTGAAAGCCTGTGAAACTCAGGAAACTGAAGACTGGGGAAGAGTATATTTACATTTGTGTATCAGACATAAGTGAAAATAGCTGAATTCACAGGACAAGGGTGATTCACAGGTGACACATATTCAGACTTACACTGCAAACTGTCTCTTGGGCAGCAGCTCAAATCTTATTTCAGTTTCTTTTCACTTCAGCTGGGCAGCTTGCAGTCAGCCTCCTCCTACGTGTCTCTTTCAAGAAATACTTTCTGATTTGGGCAGTTTACACACCAAACCTGGGACTCACCCTCTGTGTCTCTCTCCTTCCTGAGATAACCACACATTATCCTGTTGTTATGGTTAATCCCAAGCTCTGTCCTCTGCTTCTTCAGGGCAAAAGGACTAAGGTTTTCAACTGGAATCTTAAAACACCACTGTGGCCTGCTCTCAAGAAAAAAAAAAAAGTAAAAACAGGAAATTCAGTATGCCTGTCCCTTCCCATTTTGAGTCCCCTCCAGGATCTCCCCACTTTTTTTCACTCTCCAGAGCCCTCAAGTAGCTGGTGTTTGTATTTTGTGCAGAGTATATAGTCACTAGCTATGGCAAGGTCAGTCTGTTAAGAGCTTGCATGGCCACATACTGAAAATGCAACTTGTCTGACACATATTCAGGAGGGATTCAAGCAGAGGTGTTCTTTTCTATTCCAAGCAGCCAGGGAACATGAACTCATTGGCAGAGATACTACTTTGAGAGTTCATATTATTAAATGAAGAGAGAATTCTCACCTTAAGACAGGAAGTCAGTTCCAAGCACAAACTCCAAAGGAATGGGCAGACTGGTCATGGACTAAGTCAAGTGTTCTGGGGTGCCAGCATTATGTATGTAGGCAGCTTTAAAGAACTGAGTACCCATGGGAAGTAAAGTAATACAAAGAGGCCAATAAAGGGAAAGACCTTCATCCAAACAGGTAAAATGGGAGTCCAAGACAGAAATTCAGAAAAAGCAACCAGCTGACAATATAACTTCCTCAAGAGGTTGTGAAGAGGTATATACAATTCTAGACCTAAGAGAACCAAATCAGGATCAGGGATGGTAAAGAGTCCACTAGCGCTGATCAGCTAGGACTGGCTGACTGGCATGCTACATGAAGCAAGTCCCAGATGCTTTGGGCTCACCAGAATGGTGTCATGATTGATTACTGACATCTGCTACTGGAAAAGAGTGGAGGGCGCAGTCCCACATATTCACAAGCCAGAATCAAGAATATGGTTATGGAATTTGAAAAGAATAAGATGGGACAAATTCGTCAACATCATCATTACTAACAACACTGAGTACCTTCAATATGCCAGGATGATGTTTAGAGTAATTCAAAGTTAAGTGAAATTAAAAAGGGATATCAGACAGGCTAAAATAAAAAAGTGCCTTGAATTTTAATAAGCCCACAGCACATAAGCTACCTCTAATTAGATTCAGGAATATGGCTCCTTTTGAAACCAACCAAGAGAAAAAACTTATTCAGAAGATCTCAATGAAAAATTAATAACCACTTGGTTCCACTTTATCATGCACAGACCTCAACAGATTTTTAAAAATGAAAGTACAGTCTGAAATTGTACTTGTGAGTCCTTCAAGAGCTAGGACATTTTAATCAATAAGGTGTAAGGTCAATTTACTGACTTACATAAATGAACAAAATACTTGCTATTTTAAATGAGTGAAGTCTGTCACTGAAATCGTTGCGGGTTTCTATAACCATAGTATTAAGTTAAAAAAGAAAAAAGCAAGCAAAAGCTGCCATCTCCCCTGATCTTTATACTACAGTTAACCAACTCCTCATCTGGATAATGGTAGTTAAGGTTTTTAGAATTTATTTGGCCTTATGCCAGTCTTTTTCAGCGAGATGTTAACTTCCCCAAAGTGAAACAATTATAGAAAGGAAGTCTCTATGCATCTAACTTCTGGCTCGTATAGTTTTCCCCTACCCCATATTAGGGCTTGCTGAGAAGGATAATTAGGCAGAGTAATTAAGAGTGTGAGTTTCACAACTGAATGACTACCACAAAAATTAGCAGTATGGTAACCATCAGTAAAAAGAGTGAGCATGGGATTTTTTTCTGGGGTACTGGGAACTTTCTATTTTGGTCCTGGAGAGTGATTTCACTTTACAATTACGTATTAAACTACATCATATATGTAGTATGGATTTTTTTCAGTATTTTATGCTATATTTCAGTTTTAAAAAGCTTGAAATAGAAGTGTAAGCTTTGAAGTCCCATGGCCCTGAATTGAAATCCAGACTTTATCATTTACAAGTTGGGTGAATTCAGAAGGCAAACTACTGAACATCCTTAAGATTCAGTTTCCTCTTTTGTAAAATAAGGATAATGATAGATAATGACAATGAGGGTATATACTTCATGGGGAGAAAGAAAATGCAGTCACAGTGCTTAAGCTGGTGCTTAGAAGGTCCCGTCTGGGCACAGCTGCCCCTGCAAAGGCTCAGAAACTGCCCCCTGGCACCATTTCCAAGCTGACATACACCAACACATTCCAGTTCATAGTTACACTTGATGTTTCACCTCTTTGTTGACAGCACGCTGCTGTTCAAATCGCCGTGCAGCAGCACTCGGCAGAATGGTGAAGGCAGATGGAATTCTTTTACCTTGGAGCTCCACAGATCGGGGGAGTGCCCTTACTGCCAAGGTTAGCCAGGTTTGGTCCATAAAGAAAGCCAGCATGAGGACATTTGAACATTCTCCACCCCCCAGAGAATAACAAAAAGAGATCATCTCTCCTCTTCCTCTGGACTTGGTCTCTCTCCCAGAAATGCTAAAGTCGTCCAGCTCCAAAAAGGCAAAAAGGGATTATTGGCCATCAATCTAATCCCAACAAGAAATCAGCAAGGGAATGTACAACTGGAAACCTTGAGAGCAAGCATACAGGTATTCAGGGAAGCATATGGCACAGGAAAAATCATGTAGACTTAGAGTCTGACATACAGAGGGTTCAAGTCCTAGTTCTGCCACTCACCAGCAATATAGCTGTAGGAGACGCTAAGTGACTCCCAGTATCTTTCATGAACCATTCAGCAGTCTCAGCCAGTGATGGAATTCCGCTCTTTGACAAGGACTGTTTCAGCAGTAGGTAGGTACATGACCTGATCTTCCACAGTGTCAAGTGAGCAGAGACCTGATTGGGAGGGTTATGGGAAGAACTTCCTCCCCCTGGAGAATAACATAAAGAGATCATCTCTCCTCTTCCTCTGGACTTGGTCTCTCTCCCAGAAATGCTAAAGTCGTCCAGCTCCAAAAAGGCAAAACCAATGTCAAAGCCTTTAACAGAGAAAAGCAAAGATTCTAGAATTTGAGTAACATACATGAGGCACTGAGTTTCCTAACCTAGGACATACTCTACTTCTGGAGTTTCTGATATATGGGGCAATGAATGCTTTATTACTTAGGCCAGTTTGAGTCAGTATTTTATTTGTAGCCAAAACCATTGTAACTAAAAATGACTTCAGATTCTATGGGATTCCATTTCCTTATGGGTTATTAATGCTGAGCTTGCCCAGTGATAGAAGATTAAAGCAAAAAAAAAAATTCTCAAATGCAATTAGGACAATGCCTAGTACCTATTAAGTATCTAATACATGGTGCCTATATTTTCAAAACACACTCTCAAAATGAGCTCCCATGAAAAGATATTAAAATATTTATTTTCCTTTATTCAAAAATTCATAAAACAGACCCAAATGTTTTTTTTTCCCCCCTATGTGAGAGCTAAAATGAACCCTAGGGAACACTAGATCAGAGGTTCTCAAACATTAATGTGGAAGATTTTGGTTAGAATGCAGATTCCAGGGTTTAACCACAGATTATACCCAAGGGGACCAAGGAATCTGCATTTTTAACAAGTACCCCCAAGTGATCCTGATGCAGGTGGTCTAGGAATCAGCTTGGATCTTTCCACCTGAGTCTCCAAATACCCTCCTAACTCTGGTTTCACTACCTCCACTTTTGTGGCTACAGCCTATTCTTTGTCCAATAGTCAAAGAGGTCTTTTAAAAATTGAAATTTAATCACATGGCCTCTTTGTTGCAAACCCTCCATTGGTGAAACTTAATTAACATGCATGAGTAATTTTTTTCTGGACATGTCTCCCTGGGCAAAGGAAGCAAAAGCAAAGATAAGTGGGACTACATCAAACTAAAATCTCACATAGAGCAAAGGACACTCTCAGCAGAACAAAAAGGCGTCCTACAGTATGGGAGAATATATTCCCAAATGATTTAACAGTTTAACATCCAAAATACATAAAAGAACTCATATGACTTAACACCAAAAAAACAAACAACCTGATTAAAAAATGGGCAGAGGACCTGAATAGACATTTTTCCAAAGAAGACATACAAGTAGCCAACAGGCACATGAAAAGATGCTCCACATCACTAATCATCAGGGAAATGCAAATCAAAATCACAATGAGGTATCACCTCATACCTGTCAGAATGGCCACTATCCAAAGGACAAGAAATAACAAGTGTTGGAGAGTATGTGGAGAAAAGGGAACAATTCTACACTGTTGGTAGAAATGTAAATTGGTGCAGCCACTGTGGAAAACGGTATGGAGGTTCCTCAAAAAACTAAAATAGAAATACCATACAACTCAGTTAATTCCACTTCTGGGAATTTACCCAAAGAAAACAAAATTCTGATTTGAAAAAATATGTGCACCCCTATGTTTACTGCTCCATTATTTACAATAGCCAAGCTATGGAAGCAACCTAAGATGAAGAAATAGATGAATGGATAAAGATATGTTACATTTATACAACAGAATACTATTCAGCCATAAAAAGAAATTGTGCCATTAGCGACAACCTGGATGGACTTAGAGTATATTGTGCTAAATGAAATAAGCCATGTGGAGAAAGACAAATACCACATGACTTCACTTAACATGTGGAATCTGAAAACAAAACAAAGCAAAATGAACAAAACAGGAACAGACTCACAGATGCTCAGAAGTGATTGGTGGTTAACATGGGGTCTCGGCTGAGTTGGGAATGGGTGGGTAAAATAGGTGAAGGGGATAAAGAGATACAACATCTCAATCATAATATAAATTAGTCATGGGGATGAAAGTACAGCGTAGAGAATATAGTCAATAGTTCTGTAGCATCTCTGTTGACAGAGAGTAACTACAGATATTTAGGGTGAATACTTAATATAGTATAAAACTATGGAATCACTACATTATATACTTGAAACCAATATGATCATGTATATCAACTATACTTTAATAAAAAAATTGTAATAAATAAAATGCTTAACTGAGCAACACGGCATGAAATAACCTTCATCCCCCTCCCCAATCCCAATTATTTATAATAGAGCAAGAGCCTGAGATACATTCATCAGGTTACAAGAATTCAAGTTAACGAGTTTCATTTAATAAACTTGTTTGACTTACAAGGCTTTTATTGACATTTACAAGGATTATTTTTGATGACCTATGCCTTGCGAGCAGCTTAAACTGGGAAACAAGAAATGTGAGGCAAGCAGCCTTATATTTGTACATTTGAAGTATCTGGGCTCATGGTTTGCTAATTCACAATACTGATTATTCTATGTATCATTTGCTTTATTTTTCTTTATATTTTTCTGTACACTTTATAGTTTTCTTGAAAGGGGTCTGCATTACACTTTCAACTACACAACCATTGAATATCAATGAAAACTTGGTAAGTAGAATAACAAGTGCACTGCATGTAAGGCTAAAAAGAATTGAATGAACATGGATAACAGATATAATAGAAAATAATGAAAGGAAACTGTCCTGTTATGTCACATGATGATGACTGACTATAACTGAACAAACTGGGTCCATTTTAGCAGGATTTAGTATTATTTAGCATATACTGGTGGTAATTTTGGAGTTCAGGCAGGCATTCATAAATTTCCTGTTGAAACTAATTTTTGACTCATCAAAATTTAGATTTTGTCTTAGGAGAATTTCAGGAACAAATTTCTTCTAAACCAGAGGGAGATAAATGCTTGCTTTTTGCCAGATTAAAAATAAATGTATAATCTTTGTAGTATCAAGGCAATGCAATCTAAACTATGAGAAGCTATTCCCCCACAAATATACAGGAAAACCTTTTTTAGTTATTGTAAATGATGTTGGTTGGGGTATTACAAAACACACATTCTCATACATTTTATGTTGATCTCCTCATCTCTTAAAGGAGACGATCATTTTGTGAGGAAAAAGGAGTTAATCCACACAAAATGCTTAAATAAGATGTGGCATATGATATATAATAAACTGTCAATAAAGAAGAGCCACAGTTAATGTTGTGGTTATTCATCACCATGGATAGGAGTATAAATTTGTACAGCCTTTCTGGAGGGCAATCTGACAAAACAGCTCAAGAATTTATGTGATTAGTAAATAGCAATTTAAATTCAAGAATATTCATCACAACTTTAAAACAGTGGAACATAAGTAATTACACAAACACCCACTAATAAGCAAATGACAAAATAAATAAGGACATCTATGTGAGTGCAGCCTCCTTTTCCTCCAAATTTTTTGGCATCAGAAATAACTACAGAACTTCTTAATGCATAGGTTAGTACTCCTAATTTGATGTCAAGTGAGGGAATAACAAACAAAATTATCTAATTAGTGTAATCCTATTTTTTTAAAGAAGATGCATACATACACATAATGCAAATGCTTGCAAAAAACTGAAAAAGTCTGTGCTATTATTCACAATGGCTTTCTCTAGGACGCAGGACATTGCAGAGGATCTTTGTGGCCTTTTAATATTTCTCTGTAGTTTCAAAGTTTTTTACAAAAAGTACAAGGTAAATTTTCTTATTCAGAAATATAATTTGAAATGACATATTATTACCCGTTTAGACTCTACATCTAAAATATCTGAAACCCACACGTTTTCTTCAAGATTGTGCTTTTATCAATCATTTTATGTCAGTAACTTCGTATCTTTGAAAAGTTGATCATTCAAGTTTTTAAAAATTTTTCTCAAATTCCTAGCATAACCGAAGTCTCGGTTTAAAGCCTACTTCTAACTATCAAGCCAGAGGACATCATATTTTGAGATGGTTAATAAAAATCTGAATAGACTAGAAATAGAAAAAGCCAGAATTGTAGGGCAAAGAGACATAAAATACCTAGACAATGACAAAATTAGAATTTTTTTTTAATCAAAAGAGTTTCCCTGAGATAGTTTCCATACCCAAACAAATGAAGTGTTTTAGAAAAGACCAGATTTTGGCTCTGCTATCCCCCTCAAATAGTTCCTTATCTTATGGAGTCATTCACTACTTCATTTCAAATCACAAAATAAATGAAAACATCACTAGCCACGAGGTAAACTCTGAAAACTGTATACAAAGCTAGGATTTAGGACAAAAAAAAGGGTTCAAGTATTCTATCCTCTATGTAGCTGACCTCACATTTAAACCAAAAGCTTTTCCTACTACGCCCATGTTTATTTGAAAAATAGCTTTTTAGTACAATAAATTCCAATGAACTAAAAAGCATGTTAATAATTTTAAATAAAAGAAAAGAAGCACCAACTAGAGGTACAGCACAAAACTCTCCAGCCCTGAAAATTAAGAACAGATATTATTACCATCAACTCCTAACCTCTCCCAATCTATTCCAAATCACACTGAATAACAAACTCCTCTGGTAAAAGGGTAAAATACTTGGTTTTCACATGTGCAGAGGGATGGCTGGAAGCAATATCCAATTATTCTCTCAGTTAATCTTCATGAGTCATTTATGGGCCCTTTACTTACTAAATGAAAAACAAAATTATTATCTCAACTTTTCAGGTTCTGATGATGCTACCCAGATACCAAAACTTTCTCCTGGGTAATTTAAAGTTACTAATTATTCATCAAAAGCAGAAAATTCCTTGCCTTCATTTAACCATAAGCCTCTGTTAACCAGCAATTGGATATGTTCATTCTGTAAAGCCTCTATGTACTATCTGCTGGAGATACAAAGATGAAAAAGAGTCAGCCTCTGGAGGGGGAGACAGATAATAGCGGGACACACAGCAAACACTGTGAGAAGTAGCATTTGGGCTAAATCTCAGACAACAGAGAGAGATGCTAAGAAAAGGCATTTCCAGCAGATGAAACAGAAATGTGCAAAAGCATTAGGACAACAAGTCCAATGTTGGAAAGGACCTCACAGTTCAGTGTGGTGCAAACATGGGAGTTTGTGTTTGCATGTGACTCTACATGCAGTAAGTCCAAAGAGAATGAGGACTATAGTGGGTTGGAAAAGGGAATGTGAATTGAAGGTTGTCCATGTACATTTCGGTACCAAGACTATTCTCTAAGACACGCTTCTGATGATACAGAGAGAATAACAGCAGAATAGATTCTTACTTTTCAAACTGCTAAGTTGTGTGGTATTTATCACAAGTTATTTAGGGTTGCTATTTTAAGAATATATACCATATAATCCAACCTTACAGCACACCCATATGTAAAATGATAGATTAAGGAAATGTTCAACTTACTACAAAGACAGAATGTATTATTATCATTACTAACAAAAGCACTAGTACTACTGATACCATCACCACCATTTATTAAGCACTTACATGTTCAGCAGAGTTTACCTCTGTAAGTCCACACAATGCCCTTTAAGACACCAATTTGATTTTGTATAATAACTATACCCCAGGATGAAAGAAAAAAAACACAGATGTCTATTACTGGTGACCATAAACAAGTTTTCATTGCCCATATAAAATGACCCTGGCTTCTATGTTAGGACTGAATAATTTCCAAAGTGTCCTACAGTCCTAAGATTCTGTAAACCATCAGTGAAGTAGAAGTACAATCTTTAAAGAGTTAAGGAAAACTTAAGCTTTTACCAGTTTTTTTTCCTAAGAGAACCACATGATGGAAACTGAAAGAAATAAATCTGTTATCATCAACCAGCCGAGCTCATTTCAGCAATTTTTATTTCATAAACATGCTACTGATGTTACCAAGACTGTCACTGATAGGTACATTCTCTAGGTTCCTGTAGGGCATTACACTTCAAAACTATAGGAAGGATCCTTCTAAAAAGAAAATATATAAGCTGATTTCACCAAAATACCAAGTTTTTTTTTTGTTTTTTTTTTGAGAGGGCATCTCTCATATTTATTTGTCAAATGGTTGTTAACAACAATAAAATTCAGTATAGGGGGGTCAATGCTCAATGTACAATCATTAATCCATCTCAAGCCTAACTCTCATCAGTCTCCAATCTTCTGAAGCATAACGAACAAGTTCTTACATGGTGAACGAATTCTTACATAGTGAATAAATTCTTACATGGTGAACAGTACAAGGGCAGTCATCACAGAAACTTTCGGTTTTGATCACACATTATGAACTATAAACAATCAGGTCAAATATGAATATTCATTTGATTTTTATACTTGATTTATATGTTGATCCCACATTTCTCCCTTTATTATTATTATTATTTTTATTTTTAATAAAATGCTGAAGTGGTAGGTAGATGCAAGATAAAGGTAGATAACATAGTTTAGTGTTGTAGGAGAGCAATTGTAGATGATCAGGTGTGTGCCTGTAGACTATGTGTTAATCCAAGCTAGACAAGGGCAATAAACCATCCACGGATGCAGAAGATTTCTCTCAAAGCAGGGGGGATGAGGTTCTGAGCCTCACCTCTGTTGATCCCCAATTTCTCACCTGATGGGCCCCCTGCGACTGTGCCTGTCTTAGGTTGTTCCTCCCTTGAGGAATCTTACCCGTCTCTGGCTAACCAGTCATCTTCCGGGGCCATACAAGGTAATGTAAAGTTGGTAAGTGAGAGAGAAGCCATCAAAATACTAAGTTTTAAGAGTACTATTCTTTCAATGCAGATGGATAGAAGATGGCTAGGGTTTATTAGCCAGGGTCCACGGGAATATTCAGTCAAATTTTCAATATCTCTTTTCAGAATCTCAAATGGTCATTAATTCAGAAAAGCTTAAAAACTAACTGATGCCACCTAAGGACAGAAACTACTGAGTTTACATCAAAAACAAATTATATCTGAAGTCCCAAATGCATTTCCCTCACTGGAATTAGAAGCTGTAAGCACCCTGGAATGGGAGTAAGAATACAAGGGTTCAAGTGCCCACGTTGACCAAGGCAGCACAACTGGCCTCCTATGGTTAACTTCTCAGAAATTCAGTTACTTTATCTTGTAAGAGATGATGTCAGAGACACCTAACAGTTCTAAAATTGCTAAATTTCATCATAAGAATTAAAAGTTTTCCAAGCAAAATCAATTCAATGGAGGAAGGATAGCCCTTTCAACAAGTGGAGCTGGAGTACCTAAATATCCAGTCAAAAAAAAAACAAACTTCAACCTAATACTCACACCTTACGTAAAATTACTCAAAATAGATCATACATTTAAAGGTAAAACTGTAACAACTTTTAAAAGATCACATAGGAAAAATCTTATGGATCCAGGGCTTGGTGAAGACTTTTTAGACATGACACCAATAGCACAATCTACCAGAGGAAAAGATGGATAAATTGGATTTTACCAAAATGTAAAACTTTTGCTCTGTGAAAAATTCTGTTTAAGGATAAAAAAGACAAGCTATCCATGGATGTTTTGTTGCCCTTGTCTAGCTTGGATTAACACTTAGTCTACAGGCACACACCTGATCATCTACATTTGCTTTCTTACAGCACTAAACTATGTTTTCTACCTTTATCTTGTATCTACCTACCACTTCAGCATTTTATTAAAAATAATAATAATAATAATAATAATAAGGGAGAAATGTGGGATTCACATATAAATCAAGTATAAAAATCAAACGAATATTCATATTTGACCTGATTGTTTATAGTTCATAATGCGTGATCAAAACCGAAAGTTTATGTGATGACTGCCCTGTACTGTTCACCATGTAAGAACTTATTCACTATGTAAGAATTTGTTCACCATGTAAGAACTTGTTTGTTATGCTTCAGAAGATCGGAGACTGATGAGAATTAGGCTTGGGGTGGATTAATGATTGTGCATTGAGTCCCCTATACAGAATTTTATTGTTGTTAACAACCATTTGATCAATAAATATGAGAGATGCCCTCTCAAAAAAAAAAGAATAAAAAGCCATATAAATAAGCATTTAAAACAACAACAAAAAAAGACAAGCTATACACCAGGAGAAAACATCTGCAAACCACATTACTTACAAAAGACTAGTACGTAGAATATACAAAGAACATCCAAAAACAACATTAAAAGTAAAGCAATCCAATTAGAAAATGGGCAAGAGATAAAGAGATATTTCAGTAAAGAGGATATGCAGATGGTAAATAAGCAGATAGAAAGAAACTCAGCATCACTAGTCACTAAGGAAATGCAAATTAAGACCACAACGAGATATCACTACATATCAATTTGAACAGCTAAAATTTTTAAATAGTGAGATTATCTAATGCTGACAAAGATGCAGAGGAACTGTATCCATCACACATTGCTGGTGGGAATAAAAATGAAACAGCCACTTTGAAACAGTTCAGCAATTTCTTTAAAAACTGACCACACACTCAAAATACAACCTAGCAATTGTACTCCTGGGCATTTAAGCCAGAAAAATGAAAAGTTTTATCCACACAAAACCTATATATGACTGTTCACAGCAGTTTTATCTATAACAGACAAACACTGGAAACAACCAAAATACCTCTCAATGAGTGACTAAACAAACCATGGTCCATTCATAACATGGAATACTATTCAGTAATAAAAAGGAATAAACAATACATTCAACTTGGAGGGATGGCAAGGGCTTTCTGAGTGAAATAAGCCATCTCAGAAGGTCAGATAATGTCCAATTTCATTTATATAATATGAATGATAAATGAGTCAATTTTATTTAACACCAAAAAACTTCCTAGAAGGCTTTTTTAAAAAGAAACATTTTATTTAAAAATACATATAGATTCACAGGAAGGTGCAAAGAAAGTACAGAGAGATGAGGATTAGACTAGTGCACTAGTGGGTGCCAGGGGACTAATGGATTAGGGATGGTAGGACCAGGGAGTGGTACGACTGTAAACGGTTAGCACCGTGGAGATCTTCGTGGTGAGAGAGCAACCGTGTATGTTCACTATGGTAGTTAGAAAAATTCTACACGTGATAAAATGGCACAGACTATACATATACTTTGCATCAGTATCAAATTCCTGACTTGGTAGCATGCTTTAAATTATATAACTACTAGGGGATCTCTCTGTACTTTCTTTGCATCTTCCTATGAATCTATACTTATTTTTAAATAAAACATTTTTTGTTTGTTTTTGTTTTTATAAAGCCTGCTAGGAAGCATGTGGTGTTGAGTAAAATTCATAAGTAAATTACATCTTCCCAAATACACAGGATTTAGTCATCCTTGAATCTTCTCTCTCCTCATTCCTGACAAAAGGAAATTCTCTAAGTCTCTTTTCAAAATGTTTCAGAATCCAACTACTTCTTATCATCATTACCCAACACTCTGGTCCCAGCCATCTTCATCTCTCTGGATTATAGTGTGGTCCCCCTGCTCTCCACACAGGCTATTCTTCTCACAGAAAAGGACCTATTCTTTAGATCTCTTTAAAAGCTAGGTTAAATCTTTCAATGACTTCACTTATCAGAGTAAAAACTAAAATCCTTCAATGCCCCAAAGCTCCTACAAGTTGTACAACACTCTCAAGTTTGCCTGTAATCAGTGGTCCCCATCTGTGACATCAACCTCCAAGAGCCTCTGACTGTGACCTTAATTGGAAAAAGGATCTTGGCAGATGTAATTAAAATAAGTACCTGCAGGTGAGATAATCCTGGATCATCCAGGTGGGCCCTAATTCCAATGACAAGTGTCCTTATAAGAGAAAAAAAGACAAGACACATAGAAGAGGAAAAAGCCCTATGAAGATGGAGGCAGAGACTGGAACGATTCAGCTACAAGCCAAGGAACCTGGAGTCCCCAGGAGCTGGAAGAAATGAGGAAGGATTCCCTAGTGCCTTCTGAGGGAGCAGCACGGCCAGGACCTTGATTCCGGACTTCTGAACTCCAGAACTCTTGAGAACAAAAGCACTGCTTTCATAAACCCCCTAGGTGGTGGGAATTTATGGCATCTCTAGGAAAATAATGCACTGCCCATCTCGCCAAGCTCCTCTCTCCCCTCAACTCATTCCCTCCCAGATACATGGCTGCTTGTTACTTAAACATGTCAGGCACATGTCCCCATCTCAGGGCCCCTGCATTTGTCACTGCTCATGCCTAAAACACTTCCCCCCAAAACTTCTCCATGGCTCCCTCTCTCACCTTCTTCATATATTTACTCAAATGTCAGCTATCAATGACTACTCCCCCAACAGCCCTAATTAAAGATGCAACTCCATTACCCACACTCCCTTTCTCTCCTCCCTGCTTCTCTCGATATTGTCATTTGTGACACCATGCATGTTCATTGTTCATTGTCTCTCTTTCCTCCCCACCCAAGAAAGGTGGCAGAGATATTTGTCTGTTTTGTTTCTTTAAACCCATGGTGCCTAAAGATGTTCCCAAAGGATAGTATGTATAGAATATAACTTGCTAAAATGAAGACAAATGAACTAAAGATGATATATGTGGGGCCCTGCCTATTATAGCACTCCCCAAACTTCAGGCCATGCACATAACTACTTCCTTAATTTTTGCTAGGGTTCCATACTAAAAGTACAATTACTTAAGGTTTTTAAGTATTATGTTTTACTTACTCACTTGAGCCTCACCCTAAGCAACATTTATGAAATTACAGGTTTAAAATGCTAGTTACATTTTTTTCTATTACATAATGCTTAACTATTAGCATTTAAAATGTTCACCTGGGCATCCCTAAAATCAGTCTTGGTGCCACGCCCGTCTATACTGAGGAAAATGCTGGCCGCCCTCTGCCCTCCAATTCACCACACACAGTGTAATGGGGGATCACAAGAAAGCAGGAGACCTGTTAACATAATTAAGTTTGAGAGGGCTCTGAGGTGAGAATGGCAGCCAAGTAACACTGCCCTCCAATGCCAGCTGGAAAGACACAGAATCCCCAGATCCTTTCTCTTTGAAGCCACAAAGTGAACACCTTAATAACCCCTGGTCTGTGTGGAGCTCTCACTGTCCATCAAATACTACTCATCTCTATTTGACTCTCACATCTACCCTTCCAGTCATGCTAATTATCCCTATTTCACAAATGAGGTAAACTGCCTAAGGTCATATGTGTGAATTAACCAACATTTTTTGAGTTCTGTGTCAATGGCTCAAACAACAAGAGTGTCCTTCTCGCTAAAGTCGTAATCCTGAGAGGGCAAACAGATTAAGTATGTTAGGTAGTTCTTCTCCACAGGGGTTGCCCAGTGACCCAGGTGACAGAACTTTCGCCATTTTGACTACAAGTCTTCCAATTTACCTTGGTCATTACCATCTCAGACAACAGGAAGGCAAAAGAGCAAAAAGGATATATTTGGTAGCTCTTCATAAACTAGACTGGCCCACAGCATTTCTTGTCATATTTCACTGTTCTAGAGCTCAGTCACATGACCATGTGCAGCTACAAGGCAGGCTGGGAAATGTAGTATGGCCTTGCCTCCAGAGAAAAGGCAAGAATGCTTCAGTTAGGTAACAGCTCTAACATGAGTGTTTTCTCTGTGTTAGGAGTATCTTCTATGTCTTTTTATTAAGGTCTGTAAGGGGAAAAATATATGCCAATTACCTGCTAAGCCCATAATTTCATGGATGTCATCAAGGTGAGGCTTAAACATGGATTTAATTTTTTTTTAATAGTGAGATTTAAAAGAAAAATATTACGTGCATAATACTAATACATCACAAAACCCCAGAGACAAATCTTGGGTGATAAGGAAATCAAGACCCAAGAATTAAATTAAACATCCAAGATGCAAAACTAGTTAAGTGGCTTGCATGTCTCTGAAATATGGAAGAGACTTGCAAGAGTTGTTGTCACAGCCTCACCCACATGGCCTCAGATCCCTCCACTACTTTTGCACACAGGCCCCCCCATGGACTCCCACTCTCAACAGCCAGCCCCGTGGCCCTCTGTCATGGGCTGCAGGTGCCAACCTGCCCTTGAGCATGAAGAACCAGAGTTACCCAGAAATTCATAGCCCAAAGAGAAGGGTGAGAGAATATAACTTCCCTGCCAACTCCCTTGCCCTAATGGGGAAAACTTGAGTTGTAACATTTGATTCTGTCTCCAAAACTTCCCTGTGCAATTAAAGCAAAGTTATTCTCCTTAAGACTCAGCTTACTAACACACCCTTCTCAGCCTCCTTCTCCTACTGGTTGAATTTCCCCAATCTCTTTCCAGTCTTTCCTGGGAATATCACACAAATAAATGACTTTCACATGAATCCTTTCTCAGGATCTGCTACCAAGGAGCACAAACTAAGAAATCTCAGAGTTACTCTGGTTCAAAAGTTCCCCAAATGACAATCACTCACACACAGTTTTTGCAATATCCACAGAACACTAATACTATTACGAATTTCTTCATGTGGCTGGTTTTAACTTAAAAAAACTTTATTTTACAAGATACTTTATATCACTACCTATGCTGTTTGTGTAAGTAGAAGGTAATATCAATATAATTTTAAAATAAAAGGGATTCAATCCTGGCTAGTCCAGGTAAAAAGTCCTGAGCTGAAGATCATAAAAGCATACTGGCACTAAACTGAACGATTTTCCTTGACAAAAATTTTAAGATTCAAAGATATTTTAAAAGGAGTAACTTTCTCACTATGTGCTTTTAATGCTGCACCCCTGTATTATCTAGAGTCCTGTATAGTGCCAATGGAATACACCCTACATTCTGGGAAGCATTGCTTCAGTAGCCATTTTGCAAAGCTAGCCCACAATTTGTGATACATACTGAATGTACGATAAATTTAAAACAGTTTAATGAGGAAACTGAGTTTCAGAGAAGTCAAATGTCTTAACTAAAGCTACACAGTTATCAGTGGCAAAACAGACACACTGAACCTTTTCTCTCAGTACCATCTGCCACCATCTAGAACCAAGATGTGATTAATTCCTAAAAACCCACAGTAACTTTACCTCGATAACTTCACCTATGGCAGTAAATCAATGCAAGTATCTACGTTTTACTCTTAGAATGTTTGTTTCCCTCATTCTCCCTAAACTCTCAGAATCTCATGGAACATCACTGCTGACTGAGTTGCATCCACTGCTTGAATATTAGCATAACTATACCCTCTTGTTATTACTCTCTTTTTTCAACTACTGCTATTACACCTTTTTTCTTTCATTATAACCCTCAGAATTGATTTCACTTTTATATTCATTATTGTTCAGCTTTTGATTGCATGCTGATTATTCTTAAACTTCAACATTATACTACTGAAGAAAAACAGTGTTTGGTGTTATGCATCTGATTACCAAATCAGCTAGATTAAGTTATGTAACTGTTTTTTAAAAGACCTGTATTACAAGTTTTAAAATGTAGTTTTTTTTGTTTAACCTTGGATGAGCTGTCTGAATAAAGAGAACAGTTAAGAATTGGGTGAAATCAAAAAATAATGAGGCTTCCTGTTTTTTTTTTTTTCATTTAAGCAAAATAAAAATGCCAGAATTGACACATCTCAATAAGTAAGTCTCTGTATTTATTCCAGTTTCTTTCTACTTCTCAAAATATTTCTAGAATTCCTATTTGGAAAGTGGTATCAAATACTGTGCTCTATTCCTTGGAATATTCTTCTCAACTCTTCTTGCTTTAAATTGATTTCACTTCCAGAAATGGCCAAAGCTTCTCAAATCCAGCACTGATGAATAAGGTAATGGAAAACAATGGTTGAATACAAAACAAGTATCTGAAGCATAAAGTAAGACAACTCATGATCACAGTTTATGAGCTAGCTTTCCAAGCAGCTATGCAAGAAGATACATCTCTAGGAAACTCTTAGGGACTCCCAACAGTGTCGAGGTGGAAAAGGTCAAGATGAGCCAAGCAGCTTGCAATCCACACAATGGCAAAAGGCAGAGCATTCACTTCCTAGGGCTGCCAGAACAAAGTACCACAGACTGGTCAGCTTAAACAACAGAAATGTATCGTCTCACAGTTCTGCAAGCTGTAAGCCTAAAGCAAGGTGTCCACAGGGTTGGTTCTTTCTGAGCTGTGAGGGAGAATGTCCCATGCCTCTCTCTTGGCTTCTGGTCATTTGCTGGCAACCTTTGGCACTCCACAGCTTGTGGAACCATCATTGTGATCTCTTCATGTTCCGATGAACATGTTCTTTACCTGCATCTCTGAGTCTAAATTTCCCCTTTTTATAAGGACAACAGTCATACTGGATTACAGCCCACACTAATCACCTCATTTTAATTTGATTACCTCTGTGAAGACACAATCTCCAAATAAGGTCATATCCTGAGGTACTGCGGGGTTAGGCCCTCAAGGTACGTACTTTGGAGGGGACATTCTTCAACCCCTAACAGGCACAAGTAAAGAGGCCAACGTGAGAGGCATCCATGCCAAGGAGTTGTACAGGACAATGGCTGTGAGAGGAGGGAAGTTGTTTAAAGTCTCTGAACCACAGTTTGGTCCTCTTTAAAATGGGCTTGGTGCTGGCAGTAAGAAAGCCTACCTCCTAGGGTTGCCATGAGGACTCAACAAGATCATCCATTTCACGGGAACAGCATCAGGCTTGGGCACAGAATGTGCTTGATGAAGGTCAGGTGTCTACTTCTGCATGTGTCCAACTTCAAGTCATCCAAACAGACACTGCTAACAGCCACTGGGTAGGCGGGCCCAAGAGAAACAGTACAGCTCTATTCCAGAGGGCACTGGGAAGCCCTCTGGAACACCAAACCCCTCTCACTATAATTGCCCGCTTCATACTGGTCTCCACTAGACTAGACTGTACATTCCCTAAAGGCAGGAACTGTCTCACAGATCCAAGCTTCCTACCAAACCACCATCTTCTGGGCTGAATGGTGCACCTACTGTGCATTTGACAAAAACCACTGGAAGAATAAAAGAATATTAATATTTAATAGAAATATTAACAGTAAAGGTATTTCTTTAACAAGCATTTTAGCCATACAGGAAAAACAGAAAATGTACCCAAATTATACACCAGACAACATTTCTACTCAAGTGAACATTAACATAAAATAAAGTTCATTGTACCCCATGTTCATAGCAGCATTATTCACAACAGCCAGAAGATGGAAGAAACCCATCTTCTGGCTATGAGAGGACCAAAGAGAGGATAAACAAAATGTTATATACACATACAAAGGAGTATTATCCAGTCTTAAAAGAGAGAGAAATTATGACACATGCTACAACATGGATGAAACTTAAGGGCATTATGCTAAGTGAAATAAACCATTCACAAAGGACAAATATTTAATGAGTCCTCTTATGTGAGGTACCTAGAGTAGTCAAATTCAGAGACAAAAAGCAGAATGGTAGTTTCCAGAGAATAAAGAGAGGGAAAAATGTGAAGTTAGTGTTTAATGGGTACAAGGTTTCAGTTAGGGAACATAAGAAAGCTCTGGAAATGCATGGCGCTGATGGTTGCACAATGTGAATGCACTTAATGCCACAAAAAGGTTCACTTAAAAATGATTAAAATGGTAAACTGTATGTTCTGTATATTCTTCTACAGTAAAAAAGTAAACAATTAAAAATTTTTAAATACAAAGTATACACATTCATATCTGTAGTACCTTTAGAAACTTGGGAAGTAAAAACAAGGTTTCAGAGAGACATAAAAGAAATTTGGTGGTCCAAACTTTGAATCAAAAAAGTTCTTTTGCTACTTCCCTGAACACCCCAAAATGTAATTACAAAGACACTGCTTTGCATTCATAATTAATTTTTCCTTAAATTATGATAATGTTGCTTATTTAAAACTTAAAAGTTCCAGGAAAAGGATTCTCTCTGACCTATTAAAAAAGACTTTGAAGTATGTTGGAGTAAAACAGATTCATCCTGGAGCACAGAACAAAATAACTTCAAGAAATAAATATTGTAATTCATGGATTACAGCAAATATACCATTATTGATATACTGCCAATTTTAAGAGAAATGAAAGGCCATACTCACTTGGGGCCCTTTAATGGAAAAGAAAATTTAATAATTTGCTCTCATCTTTATCTAAAGGTTAACTCTGTAAGTTTCCCCCCCACATTAAAATTATATTTTATGTAAAATATAGTTATAAAATCAATTTTATACCACTCATAAAGCCTCACCATAAATCTACACCAAACAAAAAAGAAAGCATCTATTAACTCACAACATGTCCTGCTAGGAGTTTTAGAGTTGTCTTGCAAAAGGTTTTGAATCCTAAAAGCACTCTGTGATATAGCAATTTATAATAAGACATATATATTTGATTGTCATCCCAGGTCCTAGTACAGAACTCCTAAAATCCTTGGAATGTCCTAAAATATAGTGATAATGCTGTCTTTATTACGTTAATGATGCAACTTTTGGAAAATCCCTAGGAAACCCAAAGATGGGGGCTGGTTGCCAGGGGGAATTACCCAAGTTTAGAGAGTTGGAATTTTCAAGTCCCACCCATCCACCTCCAGGGAGGGGAGAGTGACTGGAAATTCATATCAAAAGTTCAATCACAGGGCCATTGATTTAATCAACCATGGCTATGCAGTGAGTCCTCCATAAAAATCCCGGAGCTACGAATGTGGGAAAGCGGCAAGCTCGATGAGCATGGACAATCTACGGCCCTTCCACGTACCCTGCCCTAGTCCTCTCTTACATCTGGCTATTCCTGAGTTATATTCTTCTATAATGAACTAGTAATCTAGTTAGTAAAATGTCTCTCTAAATTCTGTGAACAGCTCTTGCAAATTAACTGAACCCAAGGAGGGGAGTCATGTGAATCTCCAAGCTATAGTCAGTTGGCCAGAAGCACAGGTGACAACCTGGCCTTGAGACTGGCATCCAAAAAAGGCACAGTCTTGTAGGGCTGAGCCCCTAACCTAAAGAATCTGACAGTATCTCCCAGGTAAACAGTGTCAGAATTCAGGATTGAGTTGAATAATAGAACACCCAGCAGTGAGAACTGCTTGATGATGCTGGAAGACTCAGACATATGAATGGATGTCAGAATCTACAGCCTTAGGCTCCGACTCTGGAAGGAGCAGTCACAGGACTTCAGCCTCCATTTCAAACCTACCTACTCAACAGCCAGCCTTTCAATCCTTCTTTATCATTTTAAATTAGTGAGGATACTCTGTTTACAACTTCACCATCTCAAAATTTATCTAGTTTTCCTAATTAGTCAAATAGTACATTGATTTCTTCATACTAATTATGAGAAAGTTAAAAACTGAAAAATTCATTTTTCTTTTCCCTGTGTTACTGGTTTTCAATTTTAATGATATATCACTTGTAAAAAGTTCTGAATCTTAACAAAGAATCATTCACCATTAGTAGCTCATTCCCTTAATCGAAAATAATTAATAACTCTCAGCTTTCTTTACATTATTTATTAAAGACTTACAAAGCCCTAAGGATGGAATGAGAGTGTATATTAAATATGGCTTACCTTTCCTTGTTTTCTAAGGTAAGTTAACCCAAGTAAGTCCAGCTGTTGTAACACAGCATCTCAACAGCAACTATGAGAGCACAAGCAGAAGACTGTGACATCAAGCAAAAGATACAGTTTCCTTATAAAAATATGGAGATGTTTATCATAAGGGGAAACCTGTAATATTTTCTGGTAAAGCTAAAATGCTGGTCTCTTCTTCCAGTTAGTACTGAATACAAGAAAGTCCTTTTCCTAGGAGACTTCATTTTATTCTTCCACTCCTGAGCATATACAAGGTGCCGTACGAGGCCTCTCTCTCTCCTTCTCTGTCCTGCCCACCTTGACTCCTGTGATTTCCCACTTTGCACTTACATGGCTTGTCACCCTTGCAGCAAGTCATGGTGTTGAGAGGACTCAGGAGGAAGGCAGAGAAAACACTGAAGGCTCTTTATGGAAATAAAGCCTTTCTGATTATAGTTAATGAAAATAACACCAAAACCAATGAACTAATATGTATTATTCATTTAGGACACAGTGCTAAGATGGTAGGCATGAATAAGTTCAGTTGATCCTCAGTATAAGTCTGGGAGGTAAATACTGAAACTTCCCATTTTGCAGATGAGGAAATTGAGGCACAGGTAATTTCATCAAATTTAAGAATTAGCAACTTTTGCACTTCTATGAACTATTGGGAAAAACCAGCCAATCAACCTATAACACAAGTGTATAATATACCAGGCTTTCAAAGATGCTGAAATATGAAAAAGAAAACATGTGACTCTTATCATAACATGTTATTTTCACAAGATCACAAAATTACTATGTTGAAATCAAGACTTGAACTCACACAGTCTGGTTCCAGTCCTGGTTGATGCCTATTATCCTGATATAATTATTAAGAGTCCCCTTTGGCCCTCAAACATGCTGCAGTTTTAAGGATAAAATATACGGTCTTCCTGCTCATGGTCGGAGTGAAATGAACCCAGCCTTGCGGTCCCAGCTGACTGCACCAGGGGTTGATGGAGTAAGCAGCCTCTGCAGGCAGCCTGGAGGAAGCCCTGCCCAAGAGCGGTGGCAAAAAGACCTACACAAATCCTCTACGGGAAGCATAGAGTGGAAGTGAACCTAGAGAAACTGGGTTATTTCAACTCAGAATATTGTTGCAAAGCTGAGGAAGTGTTCCAGACCTGAATGAAGCCTATTGCCTACATTTGTCTCAGAAGCACTTACTTGGCTATTTGCATTGATGAACTGATTTCCCATGACATCCTCTTTCCCCACTTCATAATTCTTGCCTGATAATTACTTTTCATTGTGAACACAAGAAAATGATTAAAACAAGGCCCACTACCATCACCTTAAACTCTGGTAAATTAGTCCAGCTCAGACAAGAAAAGTGTATAATAACAGAATCTTCAGAAATCTGGAAATGTGAGAAAGGAAACAAAGCAACCATAGACAGGAGAACTTGGAGAAAAGAAGATAGATAGCTTGGCAGCAGTTCCTGAAGCATAGAAAATGTAACCATATTTTAAATGGGTCAGGTCACCCCGGCAAACCATACCCAGAGCCCTGCTACTCGAAGGGACCACGATGCTGCTCCTCTCTCCAAGGCCTCCCCACACAGGCCACAGGTGGCAGAACAGAGGGAGACACCCTATCCAGACCCATGCATCTTTCAGCTGCCCAGTGACCTAAACCTGAATGCCAAAGGATGAGCTAGACCACTGAGATGTCCTTGTGACTATTAGAACTAAAATAACATCCTGGGAGACAGAAGCTGGACGATGGATAGGTGTCAGGGGTCTGCATCAGACGTAGGAACAAAGTTATGTATAGATAAAAGTTATAAAGAAGTGTTACCATGAGTACAGTTACAGAAAAGGCATAGAGAAGCCAGCAACAAGGAAGATTAGTCTTGAGTTTTAGTACACATTCCCTTCAATAAACCCTTTTTGCCTTGAAAAAGTCCGAGTAGGTCTTTCTTTCAACCAAAGAAGCCTTAGGAAGCAACTGCATGATCCACGTAAGACTGGGAACACAGAAGAAAATAACTAATCCAGACTGCATCATTCCAATAGGGCCCAGAAGGCCATCAATGTCAGACAAGGTAGGCATGGGACTTAGGAAAACTCTTCACTGCATTCAAGACAAAGATATGCCAGACCTCCATCCCATCCCAACTCAAAGGACCCAAATTTACACAGACCTATTCCTTCTACTTTGCCATTTCTCCAATATCAATTCACATATTACATCAATTCCCTTCAATTTTAAAATAAAAGTAAACTTTAGAAGGAAATGTTAGAAATCTAATCCTTCATGACTACTGCCTAAGTGCTATTCTTTTGGAATGATTTCTAGAAAGGGGCAAAAGCTGGCCACATTATCAGCACACTGATCAAAGTCTGAAATCAGACTACGAGGAAGCTCCATCCTCCACTGCCACCCCTCAAAGTCCACCCTGCAAAGACAATGCAACTTCACAGTTTCTCCAGCATTCCTAAAACGCTAAGGGTATGCTCTACACTGAGTAGTCAGTGAAGGGCATGTGCTGGTTGCCTTTTGGTACATGCTGTGACTATAGTCTATTCTTTAAGTGTCCCCACACCTCAAATCTTTGACACAAATGAGGTTCAGAAACTATTGCTATTAAGTCAATGCCAAGATGTGCAAAAGTTTCTGGAATGAGCAACATGAAGCATGGTGCAACTGAGCTCCCCATGAGACCCTCCCCACTGCCACCCTGGACATCACCAGACCTTTTCCCCATCTGTGGAACAATGAAGATAACCAGGGCCTGGGAGGCAGACTATCTGAGCCTCAAGTTCTCAGATGTAAACTTAGAATAAGCACCTATGTCTTGCATAGTTGTTGCAAAAATTAAGTGAAATAAAACATCGAAACACCAAGCCAATGCCTAATCCTGAGACAGCAGCAAACAATAAATATGTATGAAATCTGGGAAAGGAAAACTATTGTAGTTCTGTTAAGCCTTCAAAAATGAGAGTAAATTGATCTTTGAATTCACTGCGAGAGAAATAATCATTGTGAGGCCACCATCTAATCATACAGCCAAGGATCATACACAGCATCTTATTTAATCCTGGTAACCATCTGTGAGAATTACCCCCTTTCAGTGAACACTAAATTGAGGTTTAGTCAAGTTCAATAATCTGCAGAGCAAGAACCTGGCAGACCAAGAGCTTGAACTTAGTTTTATTTGAACACAGAACTCATACCCTTTTCTCTTATTACCATTTCCCAGACTCAGAAGACAAGAAAGGAGGGCACTGGATAAGAGCCTCAAGTGCAGTGCTGACTGGTGCACACAAGTCAGCTCAAGCCCAAATGACCAAAGGTGCCTGTCATTCCGAAGCAAAGAGGCGGGGAAAGGTAAACAATTGGCATAACTCAATGGTTCAGCCCAAACAGGACCCTTCACAATATAGTTTGATGTTTAAACAGCAGAAGTGGCTTGTTAGCAGGAGGCGGGTGACCCTGGTACTGTGACTTTAAGCAAGTTACTATGCAGACCCTCCATGCCTGTGTTCACTCATAAGCAACACAAAGAGAGAACAATCTCCCTTGGAGTAATGTTGTAAGGGTTAAAGAAATAATGTGCAGCAATCACTTTGCACAGGGCCTGTCACATACAAAACAAACAGTCCTACTATTATGAAAGCCCTTTCACAACTAGATTTGCTACAAACCCTTCCTTCCTTGCTTGCCTAAATTATCTGCATCATACCTCAACTTCTCCTGTTACTTACCTGCCTCTCCCAAGTCTGCATACCCAACTCACTTATTTAGACCACAGAAACTTAATGAATACATAGTCAGGCCAGCTGGGGAAACAGTATATAAGAAAAATCTTTGCCCTCAGAGTTTATAGTCTTACATTTGTAAGAGAAAGAGGAAGACGGGCAATGAATAAACAAAAAATGCACACTAAACCACCAGGTAAAGTGTTACAAAGTACAATTAAGTAGGTAAGGGGTAGAGAATAATCCCTGGGGAGAGGTGCCAGATAAAATAATCTGGGAAAGCCCTGTCTGGACTTAATATTGAAGCACACAGCTGAATGAAGGAGAAAACAAGGCATGAGATCAGAGGGAACAGTGTTTTAGACATGGGGAACAGCAAGCACTCTGATGGGTAAAGAAGCACAGTATCTTACAAGGTGAAGAACATAGTTCTACTGTAGCCCTTACAATGCTGTAGTAGAACTACTGGTTTACTTACCAATTTTGCACCTAAACTATAAGTCCTCTGAGCATAGGAGTATATACCTTCTTTCAGAATACCATCATTCATACAATACATATTTATTAAGTGCAACTACATGCCTAGCACTCTCTTAAATACTAGGTTTACAATGAAGAACTAAATCAGGACAGCCTTTGCCTTCAGGGAGCTTAAAACAAATAACATTGGGCAAAAATTAAGTGCTCAGAAAAGATCTACTAAATGAACAATATTTGCTTGATTTGTAGTTGTACAGTTCTATGTCATGCCAAGTTCTGGGCTTTCTACACCCCATCCTTTCTTTCTCATTTTTCTAAAAGATCACCATCAGCCCTCAACTTCTGTTATGTACCTGCCTCTCTCTTCTCCACACCAAATTAAGAAGGTCACCAACAATCTCCCCATGATCTCTCTCCCCTCGGCCTTTGTACGGAGCCCACTCCACCTGGAATGCCCTCACCACCTCCAGCTTCTTCACCAGACTAACTCTGGTGTTATTTTCCAAAATTTCATTAGTGTATTGATTTTACCATTTGCTCAAATGTGTACAAATCTCTCAACTTCTTCAGGCAAAATGTTTCCATCAAGTAACAGAACATGATGTATCAGGTGCTATTCCAAACTGAGGTAGAGAGAGCTGAAGGACAAATGATCTGCTATTTATGTAATTTTTTTCCCTCCCAAAAATGTGCAATATTTCAATGACTTTCTGGGCAGAATGGGGCTGGGATACAAATTCTCACTCCTATGGGTCCATGCATTCTATTACTCAGCTATAAGAGAAATGTTTTATTTACAGAAAACAAAACCAATTTGGGACACGAGCTATCACTGAAAGGTCTTTCCCACACAGAGGGTCAATAGTTTAGCACCTAATTTATTTTAGATGGATTTCCTTTTCTAACAGCAGAAATTGCAGTTGTACTTCATTTAAAAAAAAATTATTATTCTAGGCAAGAAGGCAGATATAGGTTACGTCACAACTTCCAAAGCAGCCTCCACAGCTTCATTTAGCTGATAAGAACTTGCACATGACCTTTGGTCCTTTGCTTCTGAAAGCCAGGTATCCATCTTTCTCCACCCACTTCCAGAAAAGCAGAAAATGAAGGTGGAGCCATCCATTTTGAACTGCAGGGGCACGGGTTTAAGCAGTTTTCTTCAACAATATACATTCCTCACTGAGCTCCTGGATAGAAGCTCTGGGCTTTGTAGAGAACCACAGAATAATGCTAAAGCCAGGAGCCTGGGAAGCAGCGTTTCCAACAATGTCTGTGCTTCTCTTACAACAGAAGAGCTCAGGGAACTTCACCCACAGCCATTATGAGAAGGGAAATGTACTAAAAGACAATAATACCAAGCTTAGAATTACTATCAAAGTTTTAAACTCAGTGCCCTCAGCCAAGATTTCCCGTAAGACCGACAGAATGGACTCATTTCTGTCCCCACCCTGCTCATGCTGTGTCTTGCTGTAACATGCTGCCGTGCACCACAGCTAACTGTTCTCCCAGCTATTTGGACATGGCAACAGGGCCCATGGGTCTGTGAAAAAGGCACCTAACAATGGTTGTCTTTCCTGGAGTGCTGAGTTCATTGAAAAACATTCCCTCTAAAGTTTCAAGGCCAGCCTCTATCGATAATAGGGAGTATACAGTGCAGTAATTAAATACCTGGTTTTCAGCAGCCAGAACTGGGATTCAGACCGTTGTTTTGTACTAGCTGAGTAACTTGGGGCAAGTCACCTAACCACCTTTAAGCTCTTTAAAACTCCTATCAGACCTCTTATCAGATTACTACTTGTACTACCTCCTTCCCCCACTTTAACGGAGCTCATTCCCACCTCAGGGCCTTTGCACCAGCTGTCCTCTCTGCCTAATACACTCTTCCCCAAAGTTTCACCTGGCTGGCTACTTTTCATTACTCAGATATGAGTTCAAATGTCAAAAAGTCACCTCCAGGATCCCATAAACATAATATTGAGTATGTAAGTGCATATTGTGTAATTCCATTTACATAAAGAACAAAAAGGAACAAAACCAACATATGGTGGTGTAAGTAAGGGGACTAGTTACCCTTTTTAGGGGTGGAGGTAGTGACAGGAAGGAGCACCAGGGGTCCCTCTAGGTTGCTGCTAAATGATTAGTTTCTTGATCTGGATCTGGTTACCTGGGCATGTTCAGTCTGCAAGCTCATCAAGGTGTTCACTTACATTAACTACACTGTTAGTACATGTGTTATATTGTAATAGGAAAACTAAGCCAAAACGAAACAACCAACTTGTCAAATTGGTTTTCCTTGATCATCCAATCTATACCCAGCCTCTTGACAACTGTTTCATTTCCTCACAGCATTTGTCACTAGCTGAGATCATCTTCATTATTGTTTATGTATATACAATCTAGGCCTTCCCCACCCCCATTAAGATATTGTGACCAAGGACTCTACCTGCCTTAATCACTACTCTGAAATAACAGTGCCCAGAACAATACTGAATTTTAAATTTATGTAAAATAAAAAAGGGATAAAGGGGGCCCTTTAAGAATATACCATCAATTCAAAGTCAAAACAGCGAAGCCAAAAGTAGAGCAAGTAAAATATTTCAATGACATTAAGGGTTAGGAATATGTGCCAATGTTAAATTTAACAATGGATAGGGAGTAGATAAGGTGTCATCCTATGAGTACCTTGGTGAGAATGGTTCAAGTTACTTCTCAAAGCAGAAACTGGGTCTTTTATATCTGTACACCCAACAGTTTTGCAAAAGGCCTGGTATAAAATAGGTCTGAGCCAAAAGCGGCAACAGATTTCTGAGATACTCGGTGAGGATCTTAAGTTTTGTTGAAAAAGTGGGTCATGTACAACTACTGTGTGCAATGGGCAAGGGAGTAGGAAGGCACAGCAAAGTGAATTAGATGGACCACAGGCTAAGAAGCATCCCAGAACTTCAGAAGAATTCTTTACAATTCCCAAGCAATACTCACCTATTTGTATTGCCAATTGTAAGATGTTTATAAAGAAAAAAATCACAATGGGTCAGTGGTGCTAGCTGGATGTTATATAGTTACGACTGGTATGCAGGCTTACATTCTGAGGTATTTTCACGAAGAGCTCTACACTCATCAAGCAACAGCCTAGTGTAATGCAGATTTAAACATAAACCTTTATTCTATAATCAGCTCTGTCACAAACTCTCTTTACAACCTTGAACAAGTCTTTAAACTTCTTTAGGGCTCACTTTTTCTACATGAAAAGAGTTGGACCTGGACACTATGCACTATTTCCAAATTTAAAAAAACTATTTTCATCATTTAAGCCTGGCATTTATAGGAAACCACATCATCTACAAGTATGTAAACCAAGCTACCAAATGGAGTGAGGATCCTTCTACCCAGCCAAACCAAGGGTATCTATCCTGAACCAGATTTTCTAGAGTGTCATATTCAGGCTTTCAATTCTTGGTTAGGTAAGAAGCCCTGTCCTACTTTAGTTAAACACTTGGATTTCCCTGCACAACAATTATTTCCTCTGCTTGAGTTTTCACTGCCCTGGGCCCCGTGTTTCTCATCAATTCAAGTCTACACACAGCACCACAATTCTTGTTTTTTCTAACACTTAAATAATGAATAGGACTTCATCACCTGGAGGTATTCTCTTTACTCTATTACAAGAGTTATTAGTGATTTTAACTAGGCAAATCCACCATTCCTTTTGCTATCCCACCATGCTGTCAAGTGCCTATTGAGGATATTACAGTAATAAGTATTAACACCTTTTAAATTTACATTTACAAAAACAGAGAAATGAGAAGTCAGGAAATGAAAGCAGGGGAGAATTTTTTAAAAACTTGCAGATGTCATAATTAACCAAAACTTAGAGTAACTCAAAAAATTAGTAGCTATCTTTTAAATTTCCTTTTAAACTATACTATGCATATCCTGATTAAAATTGCATTAGTGATAATTTGCCTCTCATCAATTAAAAATGGGAAAATGGACATGGGCAATGCTCTGCTGTGACTGTGCCCCCACACCATCCTTTCTTTAAAAGGGAGAGAGATTATCTTTGGAGAGCAAGTCGAGGGGCTGAGTAAGTTCTCCAAGGGTCATCACCAATTCACAACTCCCCAAAAGCCTTCTGCCTACTGCACTCTTGCCAACTGCATAAGGTAAAATCCCAATAGCTATTCAGCATTCACCACTGGCCCACAGGATTTTATTCTCTCTAAACAAGGAAAAAAGTGGACAGAGCCAATGCTCTGATGATGTGTTTTAGTGACTAATTTCTCACTGAAAGAAGGGAGAGAGGGTTTTGCACTTTTCTCCATGGCCCAAGCATTTCACCAACTCAGGCGTCCCTGGAGTGTTCAAAATCAGGCAACCTGCACAAAGTTCACTCCGGGAGGCGGGTCACTAACACCAGCGAGGCTGGGATGGCTTCCTAGGCTTGCTCACCATACGGCCTAACAAATGCGCTCAGGGACAGCGACGTTTCAGAAGCACAACTTAAAAACCTCAGGCTTCCAAAACCCGGTCGGAGGAACTTTTCCCAAACTTGCAGGCAGCGCCGAGCACGGTGCCAGGCGCCTTCTGCGAGAGGGAACCGGCGGCAGCGACTCCTGAGAGCCGGGGGGCTCACACGCCGGGGCGGCCCGGGCTGCCGTCCGCCCTTGGTCCGGCCCCACACCCAAGAGGGGGCGCGGGGCTCCCTCGGGCGCCGCGGGCGCAGCTCCGCGCGTCGCCTCCACAGGTGTGGCTCCGGAGCGGCCGCGCACCCGGGCCGGGAGGGGGCCCGGAGGACGAGGGGGCCAGGAGGGCGGGGACAGGCGGCCCCCGCCAGCGCCCTTCCTGCCCCGGGGCCCGCTCACCTGGGACCTGGAGGCCAGGAGCGGGGGCCGGAGCGCCAGCTCTCTCAGAAGTTGCCCGGCCCGCGCCGCCACAGGGGACGCCATCTTAAACAGGAAACCGGGCGCCGGGGAGCGGCCTGAGCGCCGGCGGGGGCGGAGGGAGGCGGGGGCGGGGCGGGGCCCGGCCGAGGGGGACGCTGGCCGCGCCCCCGGGTCCGCGACCCGCGGCCGCCGCGCGCGCGCGCGCGCGCGCACCTGGCCGCCCGGTCCCAGCGGTGCCGGGCGGCGAAGCACTCTGTTCTCCCTCTCCGGCCTCAAGTCGCTGTTAGCATTCAGAGGCCCGGTGGCCTGTCACTATGTCGCCCCGGGCTACAACAGTGAGAGAAAAGCGGTCGTGGGGTTGAAACTGTACCTGGGGACAGACAGACAAGCGCACGCTAGCCGTTACCTGAGGGCTCAAGGGACCGGCCCACGGAGCCGGCGCCGTCGAACGGAGACCGCAGGGCTGGTCCGGGGGTCGCAGACGCCTTGCCTAGGGACGCAGTGTTTGAGCAGAGGGTTGGAGGAATAACGGGAGGCCCTCCAAAACTTAGGAAGATTTTTTTTTCTTATCCTTAACTGAAGATCATTGCAAAGCTATTGAAGGATTTTAAGCCCAGTAATCACCGTTAGAAGAACAGACATAGGAGTTTACTGACTCTAAGCATAGTACATGTGATAAAAATGACTATAGCACATATGCCTAATATTTGCCAAGCACTTTACAAATACGAACTCAGTCTTCATAGCAACCTTTCCAGTAGGTACAAGTGTAAAATCACAATTTGGCAGAAGAGGAAACTGAGGCACAGCGAGGTTAAGTAATTTGTTCGAGGTCAGAGATCTGATAAGGAGTGGAAATGAGATCCAGTACAATGGATTCATGCTTTCTCTTCACCCTATTCAACACCATTTTAGAGTTGTTCTTTTTTTCCACTTATTCTTCAGCCTGTGATCATGAGGAAAGATTCAATGTAATAGAACTATAGCTGCTAGTTTCCTTCCTTCCCTCCTTCCCTCCTTTTTTTTCTTATTTTGACAAATCAATGACAGAAAAGTTGCAAGAATATTACCCCAAAATGCCAAAATATCTTTTACCCAGATTAATCACTTACATTTCACCCCGTTTCCCATCCTTAGTAGATATATAGATGCACAGATTGATAACCCACTTCTCATCACAATTTTACCTGTTAGATTTAACATCCATTGATTATTGCTTCAATCAGGTATTATAATGACCATCACAAATGGTTAATTGTCTAAGTCCATCTTTTTCTACATTTTTTTGTTTACATTCTTCTCTGAGAAGAGTTTTATTTTTTCCCACATTTCTTTCTTTACTCTTGTTTGCACTTGGAGCCATATGGACTCATGGGTTCCATTTTATTCAGAGGCAAATCTATGCTCTTCCCTATTACATATGCTCTGCTGCCTCTGAATGTGCATCATTGACTCTGAATGGTCACGGACCACAGGAATCCTTCAAGGAGGTCCTACTGCTCTTCTCATTTTGCCAGAGAGAGACCCAGGCTGCAGAGAGGTTATGTAACTTCCCAGAGTAACACAGCTTGGGATCAGACCCCAGAGCTGGAGGCTAACCACTCTGCTCCACATTGTTCCCTTGACATGAGTGCATCTGAAAGCCTACTTCAGCCATCATTACTCTTACTGGGTCTCCTACGTAGCCATGATGAAACAAAGACTCTTTTCAATGTTTGTAGGCTGAATGTTTAGATTTGGTGGGAGCTTTGATGGTCTCAGGAGAAAGCCAACCACCTGTAGAATTCAATCAAAGGCTGTTTGTTCAGATATTTCTATGTATGGTAAGGGAGTCAGCTACTATCACTTTTCTTTCAACAGATGCTGGAAGGGGTTTGAAAGGAGAATACATTCTATAAAAGGCTTCTTAAGACTGTCTTTGATGAGATGTTCTATTAGGGAAGATTTTTGGAAGTGGAGTTGGGAGAGACTTTCTGATTGCCATTCAAGTACATATGACAGTCTTTGACTCACTATCTGCTATTACATAACTGGAGACATTCCAGGTTAGGTAGCATTGTATGAGTTTTCCTGTTTCACTTGGAAGACTGGCTGGTATTCAACTTTGGGGCCCAAGTCTGTGTCAGCAATTCCTCAATGTCTTTACCCACAGTCTCATTCTGCCTTCTTTGTGGACATGGGGTTAGGAGAGATGGAGCAGAGGGGCACTGATACAGGATCTCCATCCAGTGCCTCATGCTGGGCCAGGATTAGAGGAGGTATATATACAATAAAAACACATAGGATGAGTCACACTTACTGAGTTGCTCCTAAGACTTCTCCCTATTTTCTTTCTCTTTCTTTTTTGCAAATAGAAAGCTCTTTGAGATCGGGCATTCTGCCAGAGTTCTGCACTGTGGTTTACTGAGACAAGCACTGGATTTTCAGTCAACTGGGATTAGATTCACAGCCCACCTCTACCCCTTACAAACCTGTGACCTGGGTAAGTACATACCTACTTCATAGGGTGGTAGTAAGTACTCTATGAGATGTTTGTAAAAACCTTGCACAGAGTAGGGCCCTAATAAGTCTTATTTTTCTTCTTTTAATAGGTTCTTAATAAATATTTATTTAATATCTAATGTGAAACACCAGAACCAGTCTGAGATGGGGCTTAGAAGGCCACAACACTTTGTAACTTATCTCAGTAGCACTCCAAAACTATGAAGATATATAAATGCTACATGAAAGTACCAAAAGTGTCTAAAGCAGTTTCCCCTAGGAAGAGAGTAAAGGTCAGTGACCAGGGAAACATTATATTTTTAAAGCTTCAAAAATACAGATTCCTAGACTCCTGTAGACCTAGTGAATCAAATCACATAGGCTGGGGTCTGGGATCTACATTTTAAATTATCTTCTCCAGAGCTTCCTTCACTTGAGAACTAAAAAAGCAAACCAAACCATAGTGTCAAACTCTCAAGAAGTTTCCTGGTAAATCAAGACACTCCACTTTCCTCCACGAGGTTCCTAAATGTAGAATGAAAATCTGATAAATTGTAGATGTAGGTAAGAACTGAACACTGCTTTCAGAAAGCCTTCCTTGACACACTGATACAAAAACCTATCTTCTACCAGGGATCTAGGTCAGCTGCAACAGGTAGAAGTGTTGACTAAGGGTGAATAAACATCTGTTCTATGCTTTTTCTTTATCAAAACTGCAATTATGGATTGCTTGAACAGTAACTATGTGGCCAAAGACAATAGCACTATAGAAAGTATTTTGTACTGGTAGTATCAGATTGAAGCACAGAGATAGACATCAGACAGAGGGAGTTTAAGCCTTGACTCTGATTTAAAAGTTCCATGACCTTGGGCAAGTTATGCAGCATCAATTATTTTATGTGTCTAAAGGGCATTATAATAGTGCCTCCTTTGCCAATGAGATGCAGTGCGAAGTGCTTGAGATTCCAGTGGCTGTTATCCTCCAAGCTGTCTTAATTTAACTAAGAAATCCTTTTTCATGTTTGTTTCTTTAATATTTACATCTGTGAACCTCAGTTTCCCCATCAGTAAAATGAAGGCCAAGTATGACAACATCTTATTTGAACTGGGAGTTGGCAATGTAGCCTTTTCTTATGAAGTTCACATACATTGGAAGAAGTCCTAAAATTCCATGATGAAACTTTGGATTTAGAACACCCTGCCTACACTGTTTCTTACTCAGTTAATCATTCCAGGAAGAAAAATAAAAACAACAGTAGGCCCCACACCTTCTCTTTCATCTGGCAGTACATGTTAGCAGTGAAATAATGTGCTCATTTTCATATCCACATTGATTACTCCAGGGGCCCTGGTTTGCAAAGCAGCATGTCATATAAAGCCTAGCACAGAATTAGTACATCTAGCAGTTCCAATGGTTGTTTATCATTACCTTTTCATTTAAGCATAAAAACCACTTGACAAATACAAACTCATTATAACCAGCTGAACTGAATAGAATTTTTAAAGAAACAACCCTAATTTTCATGAATAATGTATTTGAGTTCATGCTGCTTCATGTCAGAAATAAAAGATCAGTATTACAATGATGAAACAAAGGGCATTTGTGGATTTAGTTTGGTTATTATTTTTTTTAATGGACAATGAATTTCTTGAATTTACAGATGAAGAAAACTTTGGTCTTTCATTGTGTACATAGGTAATAGTCTGTTTCTGTTTGTGACAGCCATTTGAACCAATGCTTCAGTTGTATTATTTTCCAATGGCACAGAAATAACTTCCACTGTGCTAAAGTTATTTTTCCCCTCTTTGATAATGCATTAAAATTATTGATTGTGATGGCATTTCTCAGTAGCTTATTTGAATTATAAGGTGTCCAGAAGAAAAAAAATGTAAAATTCAAATATCTCCTCTGACAAAACTGCAGTGGCTCTAGAGAAATTCTATCTATATCCTGAAGAGAATTCAGGGGAGGCAAGTTTAGAGCAATGGTAACAGTCAAAGTCAAGACGAAAAAGAAAGAAGAGTAAGGAACACCATAAACCTAGAGAATGAGCAGTCAGGGGCAACGTCAGCTGAAAAGATTAAATGTGGAGAACAAGATGTAAGGATAGAAACAAGGGCAATGACATTCTGTTGGCAGGGAGTTTGCAGATGGATGAAGAAGATGGTAAAACAGATGAGGAATATTTACACAAAGGACAGTGGAAGGACATGGACTGAAAGAGAAAAATGACACCAGACTTTGGGAAAGAAGTACCCTTCAGAAATAAAACCAGCATTCCCATTGCAATCAGAAGTCATGGAATTTAGCACTTTCAATATTAAGACATCCTTCTTTTAAATACTAAACTAAAAATTAAAGGAGCATTCCATTTCGAACATCCTACATCATTAAGAAGGAAGCCGTGACATCAGTGGTCTTAACAGAATCCTTTTAGGAGGTTTTTAAAAAATGCCTCTTGGAGCCGTATCCTCCAGAAGTTCTGATTCAATAAGTATGTCTTGGGGCTCAGGGATCTGCATTTTTATAAGAAACTCTCCTACACACTTGTCTTTTTTGTAGGTGGTCTGTAGCTCATGGTTGGGTAAGCACTGACCCAGAGGTGGGACTCTGACAAGGCTAGAGGGAAAGGACAGAAATCGCCCAGTTCTCCTCATGTCTCTCATTTCCTTTTATATTTCTTATGCAACTTCTACTGTTCTATCCCTCCAAAATTAATTTCCTACACGAGGGCAAGGGGTATGGAATTAGGCTCCCAATGAAGTCTCCATGCTCTTCCCTCTGCCTGAACACCCTTCCCTGTTACTCACCAGGCTCAGGCTCTCTCATCCCTCCTGTTGCAGTCACCCCCTCCAGGGGGCTTCCCTGAAGGAAAGACTGGGGGTCAGCTCAGGGGTTACCACCAGACAGTTACTGCACTCTTGTCTGCCTCTTTCTTGAGGATTTTACAATCTGCAATGACAGGCACTGTCTTCTTCAATGTTCTTATCTTGCTCACAGTATAACACCTAGAACTGAATGACAGATAAATGGAAATGAAACTGGTACAAAAATCACCCTAATAAGAAAATTCAAAGATTCACTAATGTCTATAAATCTGTGAGTAACCCCGAACAAGAAAGGAAGTTGAGGCCCCTAAAGGGAAATAACCTGCCAATTGTCAACCTGACACTAGTGGTTTTTATACAATGTTCCTGGGTTCTTAGATGCCTTAGAGATTCCCCTGTCCTCTCTCCTCTCTCTCTCCCCCACACTCCCACACGCATTGAACAATTATGTGCTTCCTCAAAGATTTCTTACTATCTTGTGTTATCCTCACCACTGCCCTATTTTACAGACATGCAAACTGAGTTTTCCAGTGGACGGTGTTGCTTGAGGTAATGAATAAGAGGAGGCCAATCTAAATCAATCTGGGTTAGATTCTAGACCCATAATATCCAACACAATGTTTTGCAGTGATGGAATGGGCATATCTGTGCTGTCCAGTACCACAGTCATCATCCATTTATGACTATTGAGCACTTGAAGCTGGCTAGTGAAACTAAGAAAATCAAGTTTTAATTTTATTTAATATTAATCTGTGTTTAATTTTTGAATAGCCACACATGGCTAGTGGCTACCATATTAGCCAGCATGAGTCTAGGTTGTCTAGATGATGTACAAACTTTGCACCATCACACTATTTCTTTAAGGGTACCCTCCCATGAGTTCCAAACACAAGAATTTGGGTACCAATAGCTTATTAAAGGGATGATCCTAGGCAGCAGGTGAAGGAGTGGGAAAGTGAGTCAGAAAAGGTGGGAAACTAATAAAGGCTGTGTTAATTGGTTGTAGGCAATTAAGGTTCATTTTCTTAGGGAACACTCAGAAAGACTATGAGACAACACACCCCTCATAATCCCATTGAGGGCTGAAGAAGTGATCCTGTTTGTCCATACTCCCTCACCTGGTTTCTTGAGGGCTGTTCCTGGGGGCACGTGCATACCTCCCTGCACCCCCCATACTTCCAGCCTGCCTCTCCTGTGGGACAGTCACACCCCTTGGCTAGATAAAAACCTCAGGGCAGAGACACAAGTGCCAGAGGCAGGCACTGCACTGCAAAGCTGCAGGGGGCTCAAGGGAAATCAAGGGCAAAGTGGGGTCAGGTAAAACTATATTGCCTCTCCCTCTAAACTGGGAAGATTAGCTTATGTTAGTACTTTGTGGGAGAAAAGGGCACTTGAGATTATGTTGGTAAGAAAGGTTCTGCCATTTAAAAAAAAAGAAAAGACAAAGAGAAAAGCTTCCAAACTACATATCTATACTGCGCTCCTGCCCATTTTCCTGAGCACCCCAATTACTGAATTTTACCCTGTTCTGTATCATTTCTAGCTCAGCATGGATGCTCTAACCACCACTGCAGCCTGGACCCTGCAATGTAGCCATAAAAAAGCCTACCCTGGACTTTCTCAGCAGAGACGTGAAGACACTCAAGTATTCCCACAAGAGAAGAGAATCAGAGGGAACCTACACGTGTTTTGTGGGGTTTTTTTTTAAGAAGTAAAAAATACATTTTACAGCAGAAGTAGATAGAAGTGGTATAAGTAATGATTTCTTCTTCCCTAATAACAGGCTTTGTTGAGCTCCCAAAAAAGCAAACATGTGATTATGATGGAAAAAAATTAACTGAAAGCCAAGTCAAAAAAGGCAGATCAGCTTCTGAAGAGGGCACAGTACTCTGCAGAGAAAGCTGGGCAAAGAGTCCTAGTCTCTCCACCTAGATTGTCTGCTGGTCCCTATGGCCTTGGGCTGAAAGAATGCAGAGAACACCACATACTGTTTGTAAAAACCATGGCCAGCCTTGGAGGCTAAGGAGAGCTTAGCTACTTCAAAGAACCTGCCTAGAGAGATTTCTTCATACCACAAACCTCTGTAAATTTATTTTCATTAATTCTGTTTTTTTTAAAAATAAAGGAATAACCTTACTTGAGAGTTAGGGCAGGAGTTTCAACAAGAATGAAGCCCATAATACCACAGGGGAAAAGAATAGTGGTAGAGCAAAGTAAAAATTTTACATTCAAGTATTTCAAGTATCTAGAAGCTATTATGAAAATAAAACCACAATGATTAGCAAATGATGTGAATAAAAAGTTCAGAAAAGAAGAGGCAGGAGTGGCCAATAAACCATGGAAAGAAGGGGTACCTTTATTGGTTGCACTGAAAAAAATGCAAAGTAGAAGATAATAAATATTACCTATAAAAGTTGTTTATGATAGAATGCATATCTGAGGACCGCCGTTTGAATAAGCCCATCTCAGAGAGACCTGGGTGTCATCTTAGCTAGACTACAAGCACCCTCCAGAGGACACGTCAGCAAGCCACAAGCCCACCTGTCCCCCTGACCCCTCGTTCCCTCAAAGAACGGGCCAAAAACCTGCCCATAAAAAGCCTCTTGACCTGCTAGAGACCCTTTTCCTTTGTTCTGCTGGCCAGAACAGAGGGGTCCCTCTCAGGTTCAGCAATAAACCTGCTTGGACTGTTGAGTTCGCATCCCCTCTTTTTCTTTCATCTATCCCCTCTGTGTTTTTTTTTTTTTTTTTAATAAAAATGACGATGTGTGTACAGTGTGGAAAAATGAGTATTCTTCTATCTTGTTAGTGGAAGTGTGAACTGGGACATCCTTCTAGAGGCAAATTTGCCAGTGTGTATATACTATAGGCCACATGCAGATACCTCCCCTGACTTTCAGGGCCCGACCTCCCTCGTCCCCCCGACGCCGCAGCCCTCACGGGCCGAGGAGGCGGTCTGCGGGCGCCGCTCCCCTCCTCCATTCGCGGCCACCGCCTGTCGCCCCCACCGCTCCGAACTCCTGGGTTCGCGTCTTGGCCCCGGGAGGGACCTGGTCTCTCGGGGGCCGGTTTCCCCAGGAGCAGAAGCGGCGCCCGTGAGGGGCGCTCGGGGGGGACCCGGGCCGCGAGGGGACCCGGGCGCCAGGTCGCGGCTCCGTCCCGGGTGGAGGCTCCCTGCGGGGTCCTTGGGGAGGCGAGGGGGCAGCGGCAGGGCGACGGTCCGGGGCCGCGGGGCCGGGACACCTGCGGGGAGCCTGCGGCGCGCGGCCTCCCCCGAGTCCGTCTCCCTCCTCGGGCCCGTCGAGGCGCCTCCTGCACCGGAGGAGGCTGTTTTCCCTTCTCGGAAGCGCCGCCTTTGCACCCGGCGTGGCGGCAGCCCCGCGAGCAAGCGGCCTCGGTCGCCCCCCGCCCCACCCCGGAGAGGAGGCTGCCCCCGGGGCCGGGCCGGGCCCTCCCCCGCGACGGCTTATCAGCCGGCGGAGAGCAGCTCGGTCGGCGCCCTCGGCCCAGCCCCGGGGAGGTGTTCCGGCCGCTGGGAGGCGGGAGCAGCCCCTGTTGCGTCCTTCCCTGGAATTCCTGCTCCCCTCTGTCCCCTCGAAAGGCATCAGTGTCTTCCTAGTGGAAGAGGACCGCCCCAGGTTTTTGTCCATGTCCCTCATCTGGGTTCTTGCTTCGCGCTCCAGAGCTGCCGGGTTTCCTGGCACACGGGGCGCCCGGGCAGATGGAGCAGGTGAGGTGGCTGTTGGTCCTGGGACAGGGGCCGCCCGGGAGGGTTCTGGCTGTTCATCTTTTGTGCTTCTGTATTAAATTATTTAGGCATTAAACAAACAAAAAAAACCACATTGTGCCCTATGTGTTCCTTTCTCCCCGTGAGAGAACACACAGGGCACTACACGCTGAGGACCACTTGCGGCATATCCTCCGGAATGACGCCATCTCTGATCTGCCTTTATCTGGGTGGCTCAGGTTCCATGAACACTGACTTTTCTGGACACATTCCTGCAGAATCTGTGTCCCCAAGAACCTTTGGAGGAGGTTTTAGATTTAAAAAAAGAAAAAATTCTAGAGTGTGGAGAATCAAACGTTGGTTCTGGAGGGCAACTGTTGAGATGGTCCAAATAAGTTTGAGGTTCACATGACCTGGGGTATATGTTGAGTCCGTATCTTATGTGCTTGGTGTTGATGATTTGAAAGACATGTCAGTATTGATTAAATCACAGTATGTCTTTGGGGTTATCAATATTAAGTATAATACTTTGGTTACACTTGGGTTTACTGAGAGTGAAATAAGCTCATGTTGTTTCTGCTGTAAAATTTGTTAGAAAAATTAACTTGGTATGATGAAATTGTCATAAAAAATAAAAGAGATAAATGGGATAAAAGGTTTCAGTTAGACTCTTTAGAAACAATTGCATATGATTCTTTCAGATACTTAGTAGCTTAAAATTTTGGGTGTTTGGGTGGACTTCAGTTATTTTACTCGGTTTAGAAATTTCCTGGGTTGTATGATGGGGGGTCTACTAACTACCTAAAACATTTCTAAATAAAATAAGATACTAAAGCATTAATTATTGAGCAGTGGCTTCCTCTTACAGAGAAAACAAAATATTGAGGCCTATTAATAAATACATTTGATGTCACACCAAGACATTTTCTGTAAGAAAACATCTCTGTATGAAAAGTAGGATGTGTACTTTTGATAGAAGAAAGTTTTAAGAATGGATTTTATTGAGGGAAAAGAAAGTAACTTTGTCTTAAAGGAAAGCTGGCTATTTAAAGAGGGAAAACTTAAGACAATCTGAATTTAAAAAGAAATTGTTAATGTGTAATCGAGGTGACTAAAATTAAGATGAACTGGTTGTAAGGGTGTCAAAGGTAAACTTTAATATCAATAATGATCTTACATGAAACTGGAACTTAATTCTCTTTTATCTGCTAAAAGGACAAAGTTTTCCTAAACTATTAGTCTGCTTTTGATATTAAGAAATTGTGAAGAGTTCAAACATTTAATACTTTTGACAAACTTCCCCAAATCAAATCCTAAATAAACTCCTTTTCACTTCTAGTTAACTCTTAGGTTTTCCAGATGGCCCCTGGAATATGTCAGAGGATTTTTTCCTCAGATAGGAGAAATATTTAATTAATTAGGCCTAATTACTTGATATGTTAATTACCTAGAAAGCATTGTCAAATAAGTGATGCGGAACCTTCTTCAATTGTATTTGTGTAGAAATACATTATCAATGTAAATCTTCTAGAAATTATACAAAATTCCTAAAATTTGAATATGTCCTAGTATGATTTTATTAGTCATAATTCTGGTTATTATCTTAAAATATTATATGTCACAGCAACTTGGTTAAGTTTCTTTGTCAGTCACCTTGTAACCAGATCTTTAACTATGTCTTTTAAACCTATTATTCATAAACAGTTACTGTTTCACTTTAATGGTTTTACAAAAACAGTTGATCGGTGAGAAGATTCACAGAAAAGATTTTTTAACACGTATAGGTTTCTGGTAACTTGGCTTCATAAAAACTATTGACAGTACAAGGGAATGAGGAGTCGTGGGGAACACGGCAACAAGTTTGTGTTCCATCTGAAGGCAGTCTAAAGAAAAAATAAATTCATTTTTAAAGCCAGGCAAAACAAAGGCATGAAATAGCATATTTCAATTTGAAAATTCTCTAAGCCTTTAACAGTCCTGCAATTCATCTGATTTAGTAAGGGTTCAGAGAATTTGTGAGCAGAACTTTCTCAGAAAGTGATTTTTACATTATGAATGTTGGTCTGTGCCATTAAGATCAATTTTTTCCCTGATAAATGAGTTTTTATGTTATTGTTCTGTGTCTCAGGGAAAAGTACAGTTTTGTTTTTTTGGAAAAGTATAATTTTTAATGGAAGAAACCTAAGATTGGCCTCCAACTTACCCCTGTGTGATTTTATATTATCAGTCTATGCAAAGGAAGAGTTTGCTATGCTAAAGAAAGTCAGTTCAAATTATTAAAAACAATGAGTAATGAAATATTGTTATTAAAGTATTTGATTATAACTCAAAATACAAGTTGTATTTCTAAACCAGGAAACAAAAAGTAAAATCTATGAGTTCTAATTCTGAAAGACAAAATTTTGGAAGTTCAACATTGGCTATTCTGTGGCCTAACTGGAAAAGAGAAATTCATTTTGTTTGATCCAATTTGTTCTAACCTGTCCATGTACCTAGTTTCACTTGCTAATTGCAAGGGCAGAAAGTCCTGGTTCCACTTCTTACCAGGGATTTTAGCCATGACTCCTGTTACAAGTGACAGAAACTGAAATCAAACCAGGGTATTTATTGGCTGACAAGGAAGACCCCAGAAGGAGAAGAGCGCCTGTTCCTAAAGATAACTGGCAGCATGGATCCAAACATCATGAGGAATCTCTCTCTTCATCTCTGGTCTGAGTTTCTCTCAGTTTGACTTTCTTCTTTCAAAATAGGTTTTTTTGTTTTTGTTTTTGTTTTTGTTTTTTTACAGGGGCTTCGGTGTCACATCCTTACATCTTCTTGATTAGAGATGAAAGAGAGCCCTTATCCCCTAGCTCCAGATCTAAAAACATGTAAAAGATTCATGAGGCCAGTTGGGTTCCCAGTTCCATCCCTGGCTAAAGACACCTGTCATGCTGTTTTAGGTTGGGTTCAAGTGCAAGTGGTTTTATTAAGGAAGTCTTCTTGGTGGAAAATGGTAAGAGAATATGGGAGACAAAATAAAAAGGGAAAAGGCTCCATAGACGCTGGGATTTCAGATGAAGTGCCCACCTCTGCCTGATCGCATGGGGAGCTCTGGAGCATATTGGCACATCAGAGTTTGTCCCCCTCTCAAAACAAGAGAGCTGGGCTTTTCCACCTGTGCCCCAGTCACTGCCTACAGGTTGCCCTGAGGGGTTACAGTCTCCTAGGTACTTTCAGCTCTGGCTCTCTAGAGGCAGGCGAGGCAGCTCTAATAGCCCCGGGGCAAACCTCTGCAGAAGGCTGCAGGTACTAGCCCATGGCAGCAGAGCCCAGGCAGCTGGGGGGCTGGGCACACAGCACTGGTGTCCGCTGCACACGTCCATTCCCAAGTGGCCAGTGTTGGTTTTCTACAATTGGCAACCCAAATCAAAACCACATTTTTGAGCCTAGGAAGAACAATTTATTAAAGGAGCAAAGATCCTGTTACATGAAAGAGAGAGGTGATGGGTAGACCGAATAATGAATGTCAATTCTATGTGACTTCAACAGATTTGGACTGACCCCAGGCAAACTGAGCCAAGGTCAGATAAACACATCTAGAGAAAGAAAATTACATTTTTTGAGACTCTACAGTGTCATTAACACTGTTTTTGTTTACAGCTTTATTGAGGTATCATTGGCATATAGTAAATGGTACATATTTAAAGCATAGATTTGATAAAATTTAACATATGTATACCCTCCTGATATGTTAACATCATAGCCATCAAAATAATAAGCATCTCCATCACCCCAGGAGTTTCCATTTCTAGTCTATCACTCCCACCCTTCCCCAATCTTCCATCCTCAAGCCATCATTCACGGGCTTTCTGTCACTATAGATTAATTTGTATTCTCTAGAATTTTATATAAACTATATAAAAGCAATCCTATAGAATGTACTCTTTGTTTTTGGTCTGGCATAATTATTTTGAGATTAGTCAATGTTTTGTGCATCAGTTGTTCATTCCTTTTAATTACTGAAGAGCATCTCATGGTAAAGATGCACCAGAATTTGTTAATCCATTCATCTGTTGATAAACTCTAGCACTTTCATATATATTACATTTATATGCCATAGTCTTTCCACAGTGCTGTAACATAGGTCCTATTCCTGTTTTACAAAAGAGGCATTTAGGCTCACAGAAAGGAGCTAAGTTACCTGATTACTCAGCTCATAAGTAGTGGAGCTTAATTTATATCTTAGGTTTTTACTTCAGCAAAGCCTTTTCTTTTAGATATTCTTCCCACCTTTCTAAGAACACATATAGACACTCACTAATTGATTGCTATCCATTCTAATTAGAAAAATTTACATATTCAGAAGAAGTATTCAAATTTTATACTCTTACTTAAAAGCCTCAGCTTTGATGCTTTCTTCATGCCACAACTGGGAAATAACACATTTCTTCCTCACTTTCTCTTAAAAATAATAAAACAGAATAATTCAGTGTAGGATGTTTCCTAGCATGTGTCCAATTTTTGGTCATTTTTACTCTACCATATCAAATAATTTGTCCATTTCACTATTGGACTAAGCAGCTAAGGGTTTAAGAAGTCAGGACTGAGGGATGCCCTATTCAGATGCCTTGAAGTTTCAGAGTATAATGGGAAATGATACCACATACAAGCACTGGGAATTTAAACATATTTCTCAATGGCAAAACCTCATCTTAATGATCAGAAAACACAACTGCACCTACTTTGGTACATTAAATCTCTAAATTAATATTTTTTTCTTATGCATGTCCAATCTTCCCACTTCAATTATAAACTCTTTGAGAGCATTTACCAAATAACCCTGTATGAAATCTGCGCATCCAAGCTCAAAGTTCTAAATTTCACTCAACCCAGAGGGTTGCCAATCTAAAGAAATAAGATGACTAAGAATACAGTTTGAAAGATCTCACCTATATTATAGTATAGTACAGTAATTATAATATAATTCACTTTGAAAAGTAGTGAGAGCTGAGGAGCTGGGGAGCCAAAGAACCAGGTGTGAAATGGGTAAAGTCTGTATTCTTTATAACCCAAGATCCTGTTGGAACTCTGCCCATTTCCTCTAAGTTCTCACCTCCATGTTTAGAAGGGCACCTCCTGAAATCTCTTCAAATCTCTCTGCCTGAGGTCACCTCTTTGCCTTTGGCATCAGGCTCTGCCAGCATGTAAGATGGGCCAGAAGTGCAGGAAAGTTAATGCCCCCAGAAGGACTCCTCAACTGGTAACAGAGTTGGTGAATAAATACTCCAGCTCCCTTGCCCCTTAGGTGGGATAATTCTAAAGCGGTTCTACTTTGTCTCCTGGAATTCCACAGTGGGATTGAGCCCCAGTAACCTGCAACATCACCTGCTTGATACTTTACCAGTTATTGTCTTCTTTGCCTTCTCTACCTCTCTTCCCAACTCCTCTGCCTGTGCTTTCTGAATCACTTTCCTAACAAACTTTTTGAAACAAAATCCTTGTCTAAGACACTGCTGTTGGTTAAAGCCAAAACAAAGTCAGACATTAACTAGAAAAGTAGTAACAGTAACCACTGTAGCACATGTACAGCCTATTGGGTGAAGTGCATCATATGCATTAACCCATTCAATCCCCATAATGAAGGTAAATAGTAGGTGTTATTCCCATTTGACTGATGAACAGATGAGTCTTTGAAAAGTTAAGAAGCTTAGCCAAGTCCGTGCAAAAAGTGTCAGAGTCAGGCTCCCCACCCCCACCAGCTCTGAGTGACTCCCAACTCTGTTTCATACACCGTCAAAACTTTCAGGTCAGCCCCCTTGGAGTTGTGTGGTGCACAATTAATACAAGATCACTTAATGGCCCAGGGAAATGTCAACATCTGGGTACATTGTAGCTCCATGCAAAAAATAGTTAAACTGCAAGGGTTTTTTTCTTTATATGTTCTGACTCTTTTGAAACCATGACATACATTTAAATAAGCATTAATGCTCCTAGCTATGTTTGCAGAAGTAATATCAAAATGATACCCTATTTATGTTTCTGTCTACTGTTCATTCTGGCCTCACTGATGGGGAGCTGATGCAATTACTATAGGTCAACATTGTCATTCTTTGCCTCTCATTATTAAGGAAGGAGACTCAAGGAGTTCCCACGAGATTTTTTTAATGTGATAACACACACACTCTCTTTTACTTGTCCTTGAATATATGCAATTTATCTATCAGAGCAGGTTACATTTCTCATTTACTTTCTTTTATTTATTTTCCATGCATATGCCAGAGAGAAGGAATTTTAATCACTGAAAGAGCATTTGTATAATAAAAGTGATCTCTGCAATTCCTTCAGTGAAGAGCATGGATAAATGTTCTATAGATTCTTAATGCATTACTCCAAATATGAGTTTCAGTTTGCACAGAAGTTTCAATAAATGGTTTTGTGTCCCTGAAGACCTACAGATGCCTCTTGGGATACATTGCAAAGGATTCCATTTAGAAAGAATTTTATGAGTAATATATTCTCTGCATTTTTCTTCCCTCTGTTAATGGCTAATGACATCAAATCATACAAACATACTGTTTTTCTTTTCCTTTTAGTAAGAGGTCCAATGTGAACTTCAGTCTAAAGTTTTCTGAGTTTTTTAGAGTTCAGCACCAGCCTTTCTCTAAGGACTTAACATAACAGTTAAGATCAAATGAAAGCTTAAACTTGTACAATAATTAACTTCACACTTAATAAGTAACACAGCACACTTAGTTTTTATCTACTTTATCTTTACAAAATGCCTGTGATACAGAAAAATCCTGGATTGTGAAATTAGACTGATTTTTTAGATATGCAAACTGAGGCTTAGAAAGGGTAAATACTGAAGGTCACACAATTATACTCTTTAAGTGTTACCCACAAGTTTTATCATTTTTTACTTTTATGATCAGTTCTATTTAGATTTGACCTATAGACACTGCCCTGCATGTTAGCATAAATGTCAGATACTTTGTCTCTAATACTTGGTACTTGTTCCAGAGGCATTAAGTAGTTTATGCTTTACATTATGTGGTTGAAGACTTTCCATATTACTTCACTTGATGAAAAGAGTTGTGGTTAACATTTTTGTGACATCTTAATCAATTTTAACCTATTCAATTTAAAAAATAATGTCAATTTTTTAATATTTTTGTTGTTTTGGTCATTAAGAAAAGCACAGAAACTGCATACATATAAACTGCATCCATATATAGTAATGACTCATTCCGAGATTTATTGTGGTCTGATAGTATTGGTGAAAGACTGTTTAAAACATTAGTTATCATGGACAGACTAAGTAAATATTCTTCCTTTTAAATTTAAATTTTAGGTTTTTTAGCTTAAGGATGTTACAAAGTTTTGAGTCTAATATCTGAAAGCTTTATATGATTATAATATCAAGAGTATCACTTTTGTATTTGCTTATAAAATTTCATATGAAAAAGGAGGAGAAAGCCAATGTGAATATGTACTTTGTTGGATCTCTGACCTGTACCAGGCATCTTCCAAGGTGTTATATACTCTCTGTTGCCATAACAGCCATGAAAAGCAGGTACTGATATCCCATAGCCATTTTACCAAGGCTCAGCAAGGTCAGGGAACTTGCCCCAGCCAAAGCCACTCAGAAGAGGCAGGGAGTGGATTTGAATCCTGAACTGCCTAACTTCACAATCCAGGATTTTTCTGTTCCAGTGTATCTGAAAACTTGGATGACATTAATTTCAATGATGATGAATATAAGGCTTCCATGTAGGCAAAATTAATTTGGAGAGCTATAGGCAGAACAAAGTTAACAAAATCTCTTTACTCTAAAATTTTTCAGGTCTTATAATATGCTAATTCACAAACAGAATCTGACTGTGGCAGGCAGAATTTTAAGATAGCCCCTAAGATTCCCACCTCTGGTTCCTATATAATCTCTCCCTCTTGAATCCCGTTGGGATTTGCAACACCAATGAGATATCACTCCTGTTATTAGGCTACATTATATGGCTATTATGAAGTGTTCCAGATCACTTGACTTTGAGTTACTAAAAAGGGGATTATCCTGGGTGGGCCTGACATAATCAGGTGAGAGCCCAGAACAAGGAGACATGTGTGATTGCCTACGGAGGTTGCCTATGTATTGCTGTGCCTAGTTGCTGAAGGCCTCAGTCCAATCTCCACAAGGAACCAAATCCTGGCAACAATCACGTGAGCTTGGAAGAGTTCCAGAAAAGAGCATGGTTCAGCTAACACCATGGTTTCACCCCTGTGAGAATCTGAGCAGAGAATCCAGCTAGGCCAGGCTTGGACTCCTGACCCACAGAAACTATGAGATAATAAATGGGTGTTTGAATGTGTTAAGTTTGTGGTGATATGTCATATAGCATGGAAAGCTAATAACAGGGATATCACACTTGATTGTCAAGAAATCTTTTCCTTTTTCCCCCAGTATATGTAATGGGAGTGGTGTTTCATAAAATTAACTTCTGGAAATACTGCATTAAAAAAAAAACACATTATTTTCTCCTTTGGAGAAAGGGTAATGGTCACAACACAACATTTGCCTCTAGGAATAGACAGACCTTATTCTGATTAGGGGAAGAAGGGATGAACGCTCCTTTAGGGGACCTGGACTTAGTATAGGATGAGGGTTAAAGATAATAAATTAGCAAGGCCAGGATAGGTAGGAAGGAATATGGCAAAGTTTAGCTTGTGTGATGATTAATTTTATGTGTCGACTGGGACATGAGGTACACAGAATTTGGGTAGGTGTTATTTCTCGGTGTGTCTGTAAGGGTGTTTCTGGGTGAAATTAGCATTTGGATGTAGACTGAGTAAAGCATATTGCCCTCCCCAGTGGGAATGGGTCTCTTCCTATACACTGAAGGCCTTAATCTAACGAAAGTTGAGTAAAAATGAATTGTCTCTCTCTGCCTGTCTTCAAACTGAAAGATCAGTCTTCTCCTGTCTTTGGACTTGGACTCAGACTCTAACTGGAACTTACACCGTCAACTCTCATGATTCCCAGGGCCTTGGATTTGGAATGGAACTATACCATCACCTCTCCTGGGTCTCCAACAGGCCCACTGTAGATCTTGGATTTCTCAGCCTCCATAATCATGTAACCCAATTCCTTAAAATACATTCATACAACATATATAAATTTTGATAAATTAACCATAAAAATATATATACCCTGTTGGCTCTGTTTCTCTGAAGAACCTAGACTGATACAGCCGGGTTCATACTAACAGAGATTGCTGGGCGCCTAAAATAACGGATGGGCTGTTTAGACAGTTCTTGGCATGACGATGTTTACTTTGGGAAATCATTATCGTCTGAAACACTTCCCTTCTCAGCCTGACTGATTCTGATATTTATACTATCGATGTCCTAGAGTTGATGAGTAATGCTTTCCAAGAACACCAAAGAAGGAAATCAAAATGCCAATAATTTACAATGCCAAATGCAGGAGTCAGAAAGACCATTTTTAATGAGTCTGAGCAAGACATCCACCTCTTACAAAAAAAGTCACATTGGTGATGGTATACATATGGAGTGTAAGAGAGAAGGGCACATACTAGATGACTCCTAGGTTCCTGGTTGCAAACAGCATGGCTGGTCGGCAGTGGCCATTGCTGAAGAAGGAACTCTGGTTTAGTAGAAAAAAATCATTAGCTAAGTCATGTCAATCTTGAGATGCCTTTGAGATATCTAAAAAGGAAATGGAAAAAGAAAATAAAATATGTGGTCTCTGCTGGATTAGAAATTTACAAACGTGGACCATCTGCATAAAAGCCATAGATGAAACTGTGATCATGGATGAGATTAGCCATGGAAGGGGATTCAAGGAGAGGGTCTGAGACTCTTGAGGAATTCCTACGGCCAAAGGGCTGGAGGACAAAGCTGCAAAGGTGACAAGAACCTTTTGCAAAAGCATGAGACAACAGAGTTTGAGCTCCTACTTGAAGGATAATTAAGCTTCTGACTAGAAATCAGTAGGAAGGACATTCAGGGATGGAGGAAACATAACGAGCTAAATCATTCAGGACGAAGTGAGCAGGGCACATGTACGGAAGAGCAAATTACACAGTTGGTTGAGCCTGAGAGGGATGCACAAGCACAGAAGGAGATGGTTGTCATCTGGTGAGCAGGCTAGAATGTCATTGTCAAGATCTGAGGTCAGTCAGCCAATACGTGGGTTTTAAACTTGGGAGGCTGAGTGTGAGGGCTCTGGACATCCTGTCTACACTTCCACTATAACATCTCTGCTTTTTCTTTTCAAATGTGGAACTAAGACAGTATTTTGAGATAAAAATCTGTGTTACTTTTTCCTCTCCATATTTCCCTCCATTCAAACAGAGGCTCCCTTGTGCTCATTGCCTGTTTTGTTTTCCATCTTGGGGGCCAGCCAGAGGTTGCAAATTTAAATTTCCTAGAAGGGTCAGGCAGGTAATGTCAACAGTGTAAGTGAACTAACTGGGTGCAACAGAACCAAGAAATGAAGAATCTGGTAAACTGGAGAGCACTTCTCTGTTTCAAAATACTCAGATTTAAATTTAAACACATAAAGCTTGTGTGTAGGCTATAGTCAGCCCAAACATTACCTGTTTATGATCTCTGGTCTAAACTTTGGATGAATCAAGTGCAGAAGGTGGCAAAAATTAAAAGGTACAAAATTTACAGGTATACTAAAATGTGCTAAAGAAGCAAGGGGGGTATTATAACTTCCCCTTCCATAAACCCTAATATGATGGGGGATTCCTCCAGATTTGGGAGTCAAGGGACCAAAGGGAAGATTTAGAAGGCCCTGAATTCCTCCCCTCCAGGCTGCCCGGGCCGCAGCAAGTCCTCAGAGCAACGGCTGTCGATGGGCAAGCATGACCTGGCAGCAGCAGCAAGACTTTGTACTGGGAGGGGCCAGGTGGACAGGGACAGTGGGAACTTCCTGGGACCCAGGCATGACCAAAGACTAGGGAACCTACTCCTCAAGGTGTGGGCTCTGCTTAGCATCCCAGCACTGTGGCTCAACTCCAGAAATGTGGGGAAGGTCACAGGTTAGACTGAAGTTTAATGTTCTCTGAGAACAAGGAGGGATAGTCAGAAATTAAGCTAAATTATAAAAACAATAAAAATAGTTAACAAATTGTGCCACCTGAGTCTGAGCCCAAGGTTCAAGTTCATATCTGTTATGTATATCCATAATAACTGTCTGGAAATAAACTGGGTGCATTGCTGTGGGTGACCCATCACCCTAGCTTTCCAGGGAAACAGGTTTTCCTCAGTTTTTCAGTGCTAAAATACTAAAACTGGGGAAAGCCTAAGCCAAAGGGAACAAATTGGTCACTTTGTTGCTGCAGATGAAACTGTTACAAATTACTGCCTATAGCAAGGGTAGGTTTTTGAAGAGGAGAGTATACAATTAGAGCTGTGTTTTCAGATCAGTTTTCTTACTGTGTGTTGGATGAGCAGTTAGAGAGAAGTTTACCCTGAGACCAGCTCAATGGTACAATTCCTCTCCTATAAGTGATGGAGGGGGCTTGAATTAGGAAACTGACCATTGGAGTACAGAGCAGACAAAATACTCAGATGCCACTGTGGTGGTAAATTGGCCAGACCACCAAATGGGGAGATATAGAGTCAAGTTTTGATGATTAAATAAAACCTTAACTGTGCTGGCTAATTTAGGCTCTTTAACAAATATAAATTAAAAACCCTAACTTAGGTGATGAAATAATTTCTATTTGCAGTTCTGTCAATTTACATCTACCAATTTATGAACATGTGGGAACACATTTGCCATCAGGTTTTGTCATTGGTTTTCAACCAGGAATGATTTTGCCTCCCGGGGACATTTGGCAGTGTCTGGGGACATTGTCGGTAATCATAACAGGGGAATGCTGCTGGCATCTTCAACACAGAGGCCAAAGACGTGGGTAAATATCTTGCAGTGAACAAGATAGCAGCCCAACACAAAGAATTATCCAGCCTAAATGTCAACCATGCCAAGGCTGAAAAACCCTGGGCCCTGTGAAACAGCATGAGAAAAACATTAGCATCACTATATAGGGCATATATTCTACATAATGATGCACACTTTTATAGAAAATATTTGTTAGGTTAGACAGTGAACTTTTCAAGGCAGGTATTTTTTACCTCCGAATTTCTAGAACTTAGCACACAACAGATGTTCAATAATTGCTCAATGAATGAAAGATAAAACTCTGGCTATCATTTTTTGAGCTCTTACTCTGTGTCAAGTACTTTTTTAATATCTCACTTAATATTCATAACAACCCACAGTTAGGTACTATTTTTATCCTTTCATTTTACATATGAAAATATTGGAACCAGAGAGGTAAGTCACTTTCTGGCAAGGAAAGAAGTCAGTACTGGAACCCTTGCTTATCTGCCTCTGATGTTCATTTTATTAATGATTACACAACTCCATCTCAATTTTAACATGGACCAAAATTGTGTTGGCTATAATCAAATTTCCTATTACCCAAATGCTGGAATAAATGCCTTTATAAGCTCCATAAACCATCCTCCTCCCCTTCTTTTTTTTGTTTTATTGCCATTCTCTAAACCTGCTATTGCTATATGCACATTGAATTTATAAAGTACCATATTAGTCCGGAACATTCTACTCTTTCATAGCACAAACATTTCCAGATGTGTTCCTGAGATTTATGCATTAGTATCATCAGTTGGGTGATGTATTTGATATTATTTCAGTAGATAAGGAATCCTTGAAGGGAGGCTTGATGATAACATAAGCAAAGATTGCCACTCCTTTCCCCATTTAATAAAACCTCATCCCATTATTTTGGGGTGAAATGTAACCCAGCACATTTTCATTTTATTCCCTGCTTATATTGTTCTGTCAGTAACTTTTTTCAGAAGGGAAAAAAATGTTAACTGAGATGGGGAAAATTCAATAGCAATGTACAGTAGCTTCTAAAGAATGTATACTGTCACTCACTACCATTTAGCTGTCTGATGGTTGATTGCTTTTTGAAAGCTCTAAAAACAGGAGATCAATATGCTGCAAAAGTCTGTTTTAGCATTGCAGGAATTTTTACCACTCTGTAGTGCTGTCAGCAGGTGGCTAGAATAGACTAATTCTACAAATAATTCCTTAAAAGCCTTCCACACTTTCACCATCTGGCCCTAATCTACCTTTATCATTTCATCTTCTGTCCCCACCTACACTCCTGCCTCATAAGATCAAATATCATTGACTGAATATGCCTAAAATGTTCACCTCCCAGGATGTGAAGATCTTTGGACGAGAGTATTCCATGCTACTACATGAAGATCAGTTGTTCTCTAAAAACAAATTCAACCACCATGTCAGCTCTGCATGGGCTTCCCAGTTTCCTCTTGGAAATATCTGGTTTTACATCATATCTATCTCCTTCCCTGAGCTTCTTGATCTGATCTTAATGGCAAAAGGGCCACAGATGGGAAAACAACTTCTTCCCAAGAGGCAAAATATTTGAAACTATTGTTCCCTCCATACTTGTTTATTGATTGTATGAAAAATTCAAAACATTGAGCCATACTTGGAATTCACCTCTTGGGAGATGAAATTTAACTTTATTCTCTTTTTTGTGGCCCAAAAGCATGGATGGAAACCACTTTTTTTATTGTCTCTTTCATTTGAAAAGCTAAAGAATTTTTTAGAGAATGTTGCCATAAGCCTCATAAGGACATTGGCTTTCTTGAAAACCACTCAGTGGGTAAATACCAGTTTTGTGGATCCAGAGTGACCCACCCAGTAAGCCCAGTTATTTATAATTTTCTCAAGTTTAAAATCTCAACCTGTGAGAATTCTGAGTTTTCTCCTGTGAAAGGATAGAATGGAGGGATTTCTTTCAGAATTACTGGTTCCATATATTTCATGTCACTCAAGGTTCCAGCTCACATTCTTTTTTTTTAAATTAAGGTATCATTAATATACAATCTTATGATGGTTTCACATAAACAACACAGTGTTATCAATGGTCACCCATGTTATCAAGTCCTCACCCCCTTCATTGCAGTCACTGTCTATCAACTTAGTAAGATGTTATGGAGCCATTAATTGTCTTCTCCATCTAACTGACATTCTTAGTTTAACAATTGAATGTGGTAAGGCTATCACTTGATATGTCAGCAGAAACTCTACAGGCCAGAAGGGAGTTGCATGGTATATGCAAAGTACTGAAAGAAAAACTTCAACCAAGTGCATGTTCATTACAGCATTATTTATAATAGTTAAGATATGGAAATAACCTGTGTCTCCCGATAGATAAATGGATAAAGAATATGTGGTACATATACACAGTGGAATATTACTGAGCCATAAAAAGAATGAAATTCTGCCATTTGCAGCAACATGGCTTATTCTAAGACAAAAATCATATGATCTCTCTTCTATGTGGATCTAAAAAAAAAACAAACAAAACTAAGCCCAGCTCATAGATACAGAGAACAGACTGATAACTCAAAGGCAAGTGGTGGGTGATGGGAGAAATGGGTGAAGGAGCTACAAATTTATGAAATTTTTTTAAAACAAGCAAGCAAGCAAATAATAGCAAAATCAATTCATTGTGAAGTAGTTCTTTCTTTTAAAAATCCACCTATCATTTGGTTGTAGCTGCACACAGGCTATCGTTATCAAAGCTACTTGTTTGAATCCCTTTGAAAATATTACTAAGCAAAGTCTCTATTCTGTTTCATAAAATGTCAAATGATTGTCTGTGGATGTTTTTCCCTGACCTTTAAATTCCTAATCTATAGTAATATCAAGGAGCCAGTCCCTGACCCCTCACACCTGCTTGTTGTTCATCTTGTTCTCCCCCTGGGCAAATGTGACTGCTATTATTTTCCTAAAATGAGTTTAAGTTGTGAATTATATCAGTTCATCACAGCCAAACCACTTTTTAATTGTACATCTCAAATGTCCCCCTTCCATATTAAAATGAAATGCACAGAGTGCTGCTAACTGTTTCTCCAACCCTTCCAAAATGGAATATACCCAAAATGCCATGGAGCTTTCTGATAGATTTAGCCACATTAAGAGGCATAGGCACTTAAAATCACTTACATCTTCTTTGCTGTTTGGGGAAAATGTTAACATTGGAGTCATGGAGTTTGTCGGTGAGGATGATTGTATATATGTTGATTGCTGTTTGTGTTCCTTTAAAGGTAAGGATGAGATTTGTCAATTTTTAGTTGTCTACCACTGAGATTTCTGTCTTTTGTGATCAGCTACCTGATGCTGCATTATCCTGTTTGGATAGCCTTTAAAAAGAAATTAATTGTTTAAGAAAAATTTATTCACAGAAGAATGGAGAGGAGGGTGCAGAGATTTCCCTTATACCCCTATTCCCACACATGCCTAGCCTCCCCCATTATCAAAAGAGTGGTGCATTTTTTATTATAGGTGAAACTACGTTGACATGTTATGATCACCCGAAGTCCATAGTGTACATTAAGGTTCACTTTTGGTGTTGTACACTCTGTGGGTTTGGACAAATGTATAATGATATACATACATCATTATAGTATCATACAGAGAAGTTTCACTGCCCTAAAAATCCTGTGTTTTGCCTATTCGTTCACTTCTTTCCCCAGACCCTGGTAACCACTGATCTTTTTACTGTCTCTATAGTTTTGCCTTTTCAAGAATGTCATATAGTTAGAATCATGCAGTATGTAGCCTTTACAGCCTTGCACTAAGTGAAATAAATTTACATTTCCTCCATTTCTTTTCATGGCTTGGTAGCTAATTTCTTTGTTGTGCTGAATAATAATGCATTATCTGAATGTTCCACAGTTTACTTATCCACTCACCTACTGAAAGGTATCTAGATTTCTTCCAGATTTTACCAGTTATGAAGAAAGCTGCTATAGATAACCATGTGCAGGTTTTTGTATAGACATAGTTTTCCATTCCTTTGGATAAATACCAGGGAGCATAATTGCTGGATCATAGTGTAAGAGTATGTGTACTTTTGTGATAAATCACCAAACTGTCTCCACAATTGGCTGTACCATTTTGCACTCTCACCAACAGTGAATGAGAATTCCTTTGGCTCCACATTCTCAGCAGCATTTAGTATTGTCAGTGTTTTGGATTTTGGCTGTTCTAATAGGTGTGTAGTGGTAACTCGTTTTAATCTGTGTACCTATGATGACAAATGATGTGAGATGTGAGAGAGACATTTTAATAACTGACCTGGGGCTTCTGTGAATTTCAGAATCCTCATTTGTAAACTATGAATGACACACATGCCTTACAGAATTCGGAGGCAGCTCTAAATAATGTAAACTAACTCAAACAGGTCCACAACAATGATGCTATTGTAAGGATCCACAAAGTAACAACATCTAAGTGTTACACAAAATCCCATAGGCTTTTGGATTTCATGAACTAAAATAATTTTAAAAATTTTTATGTAAATTTTATCTTGTTAATTGAAGACAACAAAGAAGAAAGCCAAACCATCATTATTCTTGTCATTTTGTCAAAAAGAAAGGAATTTTTCAACAAATGAAGGAAGAGTGTAACCTAAGAAAATAATATCATCCTTCAAATGAAATAAATGCAACTTTGTGGAAAAAGTTCTTACTTTTTTCATTTCACTACGAATGCTAAAAAAATTCATCAGAAGCAGGCATGGTTTGAACAGATGAATCCTTAGGAAAGCCTGGAACTGTTTCTTTGTTGATATGTTTGTCCTAAACCTTATTTCTCTCTTTTGGCTGGGCTCCTCTTATTTTCAGAACAATCAGTGTGCCAGAGCTATGTCTTATTAGGGAAATAACATGATAGTGAGCCTTTTTGACTTTTTTTTTCCCCACTGAGGTTGAGTTTCAATTAAATGCTCTTTCACATGCAACCCTGCCAGGCTTTGGTGTTTTCTGATCTATTTTCAGTGGCTCTCATTTGATCTGAAAACATGCATAAGGGTAATTGTCACTGATGTTCCCATCTGTACTGATGTTTTGCTGTATTCTCAGATATACCATACTTTATTTTATCAACCTTTATTTTTCCTTTCTATTTTCAGAAGTTCACAGGTGAACTCCCTGAAAATTTTATCACTTTTGGCTTTATTTACATTTCTTTAGAACTCATGGTAACCACAGTTATTCATTCCTCCTCCATATTTTACAATGATTCTTTCCTTATTTATTTAGGTTGTAAATCCAACAAAGTTGGGCAACTGGCTTAACATTTGTAGCAACAGAAGAACTGTTCACGCTGTAACCATGGAAAAACACATGGGATTGTCTCCATAATAGTGTAAAACTTGGAGAAACAATGGCATATTGTTATAGAATTAGAGTTTTGAATTCAGTGGTACCCTTCTTATTAATATATAAACTAAGATCCTTAGTTTCTGATGAGAAAATTAACATCCAAGTGGGGGAAAGATCTGCCTGTAGTCACATACAGAGTTTGACCTGGATAAATGACTGAAAAACCATGTTGCGCAGGATAGTGTGTTAGTTATTGAGCTGTTAAAGAATGTTTACTATTCTAAAATTGCTTAACTAGTGTTATGCTTAGAGTTTTGGGTATGGCCCACACCTATAACATATGAGTGATTGTCCTGAGACTCAAGGATATTAATCGACCTGAAACAGACTTCCCATTCATAGAACAGAGTCAAGAAAGAAATAGCCAATCAAGCATAAATGTTGCCTTTGCAGCCAGAACTCAGTTTCGGTGTAGGTGCTAAGAACATACTGGCTTTTGAGAGCATAGGGTGGAACTACCTGGTATTGGCTAAAGGTCTGAGCTTTGGTGCCAGAAAAACCAATTTGAACCTTGGCTCCAAAATTTATTATTTGTATGAATTTCAACAGTCTGTTTAGCCTCTTTAAGCTTTAGTTTTTAGTCTCTACAATAATAGTATTAACTTCACAGTTTTTTTGTTACAGCAGTTAAACAAATAGGGTGAATTTGCTCATTGGAGTAAGGTGATATCTTGAAGCCTATTGCTCTGAGCAATTTATGCATAATCAGGATATTAACAGTGCTTTGGAAGATCAAAGTTAGGTGACCAGAAGTTGCAAAATTACAGGAAGAATCGCATAAAAAGTATGAACAGGATGGTTTATTGCCTCATACATAATAGTATATATGGCATATGATAGTGTATTATAGGGGTGGCAAGTTATAGCCATGGGCCTGCTGCCTGTTTTTGTAAATAAAGTTTTATTGGATTATAGCTTTGCCCATATGCTGCTTTTGTGCACAAACACAGAATTGAATAGTCATGGCGGAGACTGTATGGCCCATAAAGCCTCAAATACTTATTAGTTGGACTTTTACAGAAAATGTTTGCTGATCCCTGGCATATAATGATGATGCTGAGGTCAAGGGTTCCTTTTCTTTTTTCCCTGGAAAGGCAGCAAGACAACAAGCAGCTTTTATTTTGTTTGTGTTCACTGCACCAGGTTCCCCAGCCCATGAGTAGGAATGTGACCCAAGTTAGGTTAGTTACACTCCTTCCCACTGGAACTTAATCTTGAGTGACACACATGTGGACAACAATAGGGGCCAATTCATTCTGACTAGTGCCTGTGGAGAAACTACTCTTCATTCATCACTACCAGGTCCCTGGAGCCATCCCAGTTCTTATTATCTTAAAAACCTGTGTTTTCAGTCTTTCCTTTGATTCTGTGAACCACACCATCATCTTCCAAAATATTTATTTTTGCCATAGGTAAGTGAGAGTTAGTTTTTGTTGCTTGCACCAGAAATAACCCTCTGATAAAGAGATTCATAAATACACAAGCACCCAGGTCTCACTCCCATCCTACTGAATGAGAATAGGACAAAATTCTAGGAGTCATTTGACAAGGCCCTTTAGGGGCCAAACACTGATGCAGTTTGGTAACCCTCAATAGGGATCCTCCAGTCCTCAGCATTGTTAACTTGTGAAAACTCACATTAGGTGAACAGACAAACCCCTATGTTAAGAAGGATCTATAGACAAGAACCAGGGGGTTGTTTGCAGTAGCCCCCTTGGCAGGTTCTTGCTTTGTGAGTTTTGGTAACTCCCATGTTTCCATAGCCTGTGTACTTGGAGAGAGGGCACATTTTCCAACTGTGCCCCAGAAAGCCCTAAGGTTTCTAATAAAGTTATGAGGGACTATTGTTATATATGGAAATGTATATTGTTATATATTTATTTTTAGTTCATTTTACACATTTCCTCTCTCCAGACATAAGCCTTATGAGGGCAGGGACCTTTTCAGTTTTGTTTACTTTTGTATGCCTAGTTTCTAGAATAGTTTTTGGTTTTTAGTAGGCTCTTTTTTTTTCTTTTTGGTTTAGTGTATCATCTGCTTTTTTTTTTTAACATTTTAAAATTGTTATATAACAATGTTTCAAAGATGTATCCACGTTGATACATATAGATCTAGTTCATAATGATGAGTCAATAAGCCAGGCACAAGAGTAGATGCCCTGATTTCAACATTCCTGAGGCTTTTTTCCTTATTTTATATTAAAAAAATTTTTTAATTGATGTATAGTTGATATACAATATTATATTGGTTTCAAGTATACAACACAATGATTCAACATATACACACATTAAATCCTCACCCCAGCTAGTGCAGTTACTATCTGTCAACATACAAAAGTGTGACAGAACCATTGGCTATATTCTCAGTGCTGTACTTCCATCCCCTTGACCAACGTATATTACGATTGAGATTTTTGTGCCTCTATATTCCCCTCACCCACCCCACCAAACCACCCCAACCCCTCCCCCATGGTAACCACCAGTGACTTCTCAGTGTCTCTGAGTCTACTGCTGTTTTGTTCACTTTATTTCGTTTTGTTTTTAGATTCTACATAGAAGTGAAATCATATTGTATTTGTCTTTGTCTGGCTTATTTCACTTAGCTAGGCTTTTTGTATTTTTAGAATGAATTAATTTCTTAAAACATATTGGACCTCTTAAAGATTTATGAAAGGTTCAGTTTTAAATATCAGCCAAAAATCTTTGCAATGACAGTTGTATTTTCCAAACCCAAGGCCACAGATGGGCTGTCAGAATTACTTGAGGAACCTTTAAGATATATATATATTTTTTAAATTTATTTTTATTTTTTATATTTATTTTTTATTCGGGTATTATTGATATACAGTCTTATGAAGGTTTCACATGAGCAACATTGTGATTACTACATTCACCCATATTATCAAGTCCCCCCCACGTGCCCCATTACAGTCACTGTCCATCAGCATAGTAAGATGGTATAGAATCACTATACATATATATATTTGAAGTATAGTTGATACACAAACTTGAGGAACTTGAAATCCAGATTTCTGAGCTTGATTTTGAAGATCCTTATTCACTTAGCCTAGGAATTCATGTGATGTATTTATTATTACTACAATTAACATTGTTTTTGTTATTATTATAGTGGTGGCTGTTTTCAGTTGCATTGATTAAAAGCACTTGGCTAGATGATTGATAAAGTCCCTCTGCTCCCTGACATCCTAGGAGATGGTTCTGGTGAAAGACATAATGCTGAGATTCCACCTATGGAGTACGGAGATCCATTCCCTTCAAAGTTAGGTTCTCTTCACAAGGAGCTGCTGATATTGCCTGAGAGGATTTTATTTCCTTGCTTTAGGGCTGGGGAAAAAAAATCCCCTAAAGTTATTTCACTGCTTTGTGATCAAGGAAAAAGGAACATAGACGAGGGGGGCCTCCACCTTTCTCTTGGGGCTCTGGGACTTTTCAGGGATAGTAGAAGTTCTTGTTTATTAAAATATCTTAGGTGCGCTCTTTTCCCATGGCTGGTGATAGCGACTAGGCAGTGAAGAGCACTGACAGATTATTTTGCTTCCACAGAGCTTAGAATCTAGTGGGGGAGACGGAGATTAAACAATGACACAAATAAGGATCTGAATCACCATCATGAACAGATGGAGCATAGAGGGACTTTCAGGCAGTGAAACTACTCTGCGTGATACCATAACGATGCATATATGTCATTACACATTTGTCCAAACTCAGAGTGCACAACACCAAGAGTGAAACCTAAACCAATCTATGGACTTGGGGTGATAATGATGTGCTCTGTAAATTCATTGATTGTAACAAATGTACCCTTTGGTTGGAGATGTTGATAGTGGCTGAGGCTGTGCATTTGTTGGGAGGGCAGGGTAAAAGGGAAGTCTCTGTACCTTCTGCTCAATTCTGCAGTGAACCTAAAGGTGCTCTTTAAAAAGAGGTCTTAAAAAAAAATTACTGTCATGACCAATTCCTTACTGGGAATATATCAATTAAAAGGGAATGATAAGTATTCATCCTTAGTGTTTCTGGTATGAACTGTACAAACTTAGAATAAACAAAGAACCCAAGCTGGGAGAGGAAAGTTCTTTATAATGAACTCTTACTAATAAAGGGGAAAGCAGTGATGGAATCCACCAATCACCATTTAATTACCCATAAGTAATCATTCATGCGGGCCACAATCCTCCCAGTCTTGCATTCTTCCTTGGGATCACTTCCCAAAATAATAACTTGCATTCAGGCCCTGGTTGCATTTGTAACATTTCAGGCTCTGGGTTTGGGGAGAAACCCAGGCTGAGACTGTAGTTATGAGAGAAATTGATCACTTTTAAGACATGCATACTGAAATACTTAAAGATGAAATGACATGATGCCTGGGTTTTGCTTTAACTATTTTACCAACATAGAAGAAAGAGAAGGAAGAGGGCAAATGTGTGGTAAAATGATGATTGCTGGATCTGAGTATTGAGTCTCTGGAAGGATATTCTTGAATATTTTCAAATTTGTTAGAGCAAAAATCTCAAAAAGTTAAAAGTTGTTATAAGGGCTGTGCGGTAGAGTGTCCTAAGAGCTTATAGAGAGGACCTAGCCTATGCAGAGGATCAGAAAAGACTTCTGATGAAGTGGCTTTTAAGCTGTGGCTTAAAGAACAAAATGGTTTTTTCAGATTCTTTCAATCAAGGCACTTAAGGTGCCTTGGTGAATCTTCCCCAGTTCCAGGATTACTTCTTTGAATCTTACTTAGAACATTGGATACAAAGCCTCACTCCAAATTGCCTTTCTTTTTAGCACCTAAGTCTTCCAAATGGTTCATTTCCCTGCTGTTGAATCTCTACTGTAAGTGGTAGATTGTTTTGTTTGGAATACATTCATTCACCTGTAGCCACCCACTGTATCTCCAAGTGTCTCTGAGACCAGGTTGTGTCTTTTCTTTGTTGTGAATGATAGAGAGGAAGTAGGAGGGCTTTTTTAGGGTGGTCCCATGTTGAAAGAACTGCTTGGTAAACGTGACTGAATAACTGCCTTCTTTGGCTATTTGTGTGATTAGAATGGTTAGTTCTGTTTGATGCCAACAAATTCAAGGCAGGTCCTCTGTGCTGTCCATTTGGTGCTGTGAATGGAGAAACGTTGTAGGGAGAGACATTTCCCCTGTCAGAGCACGTTCATTCTCTTTGCTCAGCAGAGGCAGATTTCATAGCTCTTTCAGGGACAGAGTTAGGAGAACACATTGTGCCTATAAATTCTGTAAATAACCAGACGTCATTCTTTTTAATTTGCTTGCTTTATAGTGCCTTATTTACAGTAGCTTCCTGTACTGATGACATTTAACTTCTAGGTATTCTGAGATGTACCAGTGTGCTATCACACAACAGTACCTTGCACATTTAACGTGCTTCCTTTATCTCAAAGTGCTTTTATAATCGGTATCTCATTTAGACCTCACTATGACCCTGTGATGTTTTCTCTCTTCCTTTTCTTCTCATGTACTTCCTTTTTTTCTTCTTTTCCTCCCATCCTTCCTCCACATCTGCCACCCTTCCCTTTCCTACCTTACCCTTTTTTTTTCCTTTTATCCCATTAACTCCTTACCTCTTTTCTCCTTCTTTTCTTCATTTCCCCCCTTTCTTAATTGTAACAAATATTTTTTGTAGGTCAGCTTGCAAATGTGGAACTTTGGGTCCAAATCCCAGTTCACTCTCTTCCTACCTGTGTGATCGCAGGTAAGTTACCTGAGCTCTAAGCCTACATCTGTCCATTCATTAAACGGGCATAATAATAGTGCACTTCAGCAATGAGTTAAATGCTTATTTGTTTACTGTGCTAAGTCTCTGGCTGATAGAAGGTAACTAACACTGTTCTGTATTATTGTTTTTACCACTACTTTTATTCTTTTTAAATGAAGCGGTGACTGTGACCAATATGATTGCCACATCACATCCATGGAGTTTATAAGGGAGCCGTTGAGAAAATTGAGTCATGCAGCTAGTAAGTGGCAGAGCCACAGCTTAAATTTAGACGTGATCGTTTTCAAGAGTCAAATGACAAAGCTAAGACAATGAAGTAATGGGTTTCATGTCCTTTATCCAAGGGAAAACAATCCACAGATCAGGGGAATACAGTTCCTCACAGGCGGGAGACTCTTCCCGAGGAATTCGGGACAAGAACGAGTTTCACAGAGCGTTTAGAAGAGGCAATTTGGAAACAGAGCTGATTGGATAAGAGTTTTGGGTCTTCTTATGAGGTCCTGTTTTTTAGGGTAAGGTAAACTAGCTAAAGCTGAGTTGGTGAATTGTGATTGGTATATGTTACATTTCTTTGTTAGGTGTTTTCTTAAGTGAAGGCTGATTTAGGATTAGATTTGTGGTCACTGGGGTGGTGTCCGTTGTGTAGATCCGGATAATATCAATCAACTTTATCACAAGGTTGAAAGCCATCCTCACTACTTTGCTTAATGTTTTAGACCAAATCAGCAATCAGGATTCTTTTTTTTTTTTTGAAAGGAGTTTCATAATTGCATGCTGTAATTATATTTACATCTGTCTGTAATTCCCTGATATGCATCGCTTGCTACTTCGTAGCTCATATTCTTGCCCTCCAGGAATTTAATTCCTAACAAAGAATAATTGTCAGTTTATATTTTGATAGTGTAATATAATTTATCATGAATCTTAGCTGCTTCCCTGTTTTCTGGAAAATCTGACTCAAAATAATATTTTTCCAAGAACTTGATTGTTTAACAAAAAGATAAGCTGGAAAAAATTTATAATTTCATATGATTGCTGCTTCCTGAGTACATCGAATTCCTTACGCTTAACACGGGAAAAGTGAATGAGGCAATTAAGAATTGCAGAATTTCCTTATGATTTAATGAATAATGGCAACTATATAGCATGATTCTGTCTCAAATCTCTTTATACTCAATAACAGGTATTTCCACCTGTAGCATCTAATCATAACCAGTGGGATATGGGTTGTATGGGCCTGTGAAATAATAGAAAATGTATGTATTGGTCTCTGTCCCAGTTACTTGAACAGTGTTCCTAAGACCTTTGGAATTTTCTGGGTGATAGGAGTGTCTTCTGTTCTAATGAGGCAACTCTTGGTGGGCTCCCAGATTGTTTCAGGATGGGGGCCGGCCAGCAGGAAGTCCAGGCCGTAACTAGAAGCTTGGAACTGTCAGCCCATTTTTAATCCTCCAGGAAGGGGAGAAGAGCTGGAAATGGAGTTAATGAATCATCGTGCTTATGAATTGACGTAGCCTCTATAAAAATCCTAATAATATGGGGTTCAGAGAGCATCTGGGTTGGTGAGCACCTCTATATGTTGGGAGGGTGGTTTACCCCAATTCCATGGGGACAGAAACTCCTGCATCAAAACTGTTTTGGACCGCACCCTATGTTTCTCTTCATCTCACTGTTCATATAAACAACTGATAAAGGTAAATATTTCCCTGAATTCTGTGAGCTGTCCTAGCAAATGATCAAATCCAAAAAGGGAGTTTTGGGAACATTCAATTTATAGCTGGTCTGCCAGAAGTATGGGTGACAACCTGGGACTTGCAAATGATGTTTGAACTGGGGCCAGGGGCAGTTCTGTGGGACTGAGCCCTTAACCTATGGGGTCTGCACCCTGGTTAGTTGTCAGAATTGAATTGCATTGAATTGCAGGACACTCAGCTGGTGTCACAGATAATTGCTTGGTGTGGGAAAAAATCCCACCCATCAGGTGTCAGAAGTGTTGTGTCAGTAGAAGAGAAGCACATGGAATGTTTTTCCTAGACAGGATCCCATGGCCATATTGACACTATGGCCACACAGAACAAACAAAGCTCCATGCCTGCCAGTCACTATTTGCTTAAACTTCTCATGCACTCATCTAGTGTGACATACCAATTAAGAACGGGGGGCTTAAAGCTACCAAGACCCATCCCTTATCCTTTACAAGCTGTGTGACCTTTCTAAGCTCCTTTTTATCATCTGTAAAATTAACAGTGATAATGACTTCATGGTGAGATTGTGAAGGATTAATGAATATATTCACATAAAACATTTTGCATAGAGTTTGGTATATAGGAAGAAATTATCATTCTTATTCACTTATTTGTTAAATGTTTTATGAATACCTTGTATGTACTGGCCATAGGCCAAGTGCTGGAGATTCAAAGGTGAGCCTTGTTTAATTTACCCTCAAGGAGTTCACAAAAGATTGTACAAAATAATTTTAGATAGCAAGGCAGAATTATGGCAAACAATGATTAATGTTCAACATCTCCCAATCCATAGAGTTGCAGTGATATATGTGAAATGTATAGTCTGACAAGGCATTTAATTTCACCTTATGTATAACTGTAACTGATTTCAAATTTGACAGTTTGCTTTTGCATTCAGTGTCTGATGCTTCCATTCATTGTGAAAAAATTATCTTTCAAGCAACACTCTACAAAAATTGTATGTTAGAACATCATCAAATAACCTAATGCAATTAGAGCCAAATGTTGCTGATGTGATCAATTTCAAAACCTCTAGCCTTTGAATATAACACAGAATAATTTATAGTTAAACTCCACTGGATTTTTCAAATTAGATTTCATGTTATTTTAGCTGAGTAGGAACTTACAGAGCCTCAAGGCACTAGGAAAATAGAAGCAACTGAAAAAAAGAACATAGACTGGCAGCCTTACCAAAAAGCCATCAAATTTGAAATTTCATGGAAACTGGCCAGTCACAAATTGTTATGATACCATGTTGATATCAAATTGACATGGCCATAAACTGGGTTTGTTAATTATTAGAACCTCTTACTGCTGTGCAGAGGTCAAACAGGGAGGAAAATAAAAGATTATCCTAAACAAAAGACTCAGAGGGGTGTATGCCAACTTTACTGAAAAATATTTGCTGGCTTCAGGGCAAAACAATGCATACCCCAGGATTAAAAGTATCTTTATCTCATCAGCAGTGCTGATAGAAGAAGCCACATGATTTTTTAGTTTCTTTATTTGAAAGAGAGAATATTGGAAAATTACCTTGTAACTTGGACTTAAAAATCAAAATCAAAATGGCTTGAATGGTCTGGGCTGATGCCTCAGTTTCTTTTTAGTGAAAACACAGTTTAAATGAAATACAACATGAGACATTTGAAAATCCATTTATCTGATAAGCCAAGTAATGCACAGAAGTGACCCGTGAAGATGTGGCTTAAAGAACAGAAACCCTATGATACGGTTTCTTGTTTCCAGAGATAAACAATAAGTGCATCTTTCCCCAGTGCTTGTTTGCTTAAGCCTTCTTGCTTCTTAACATTACCTTGGTTGTCCGAATCATTTTCCTTATCTTAAATGTATGTAACCAGCTAATCTGAGTAATTCATGCTGATGTATAATTTCAGGTTAATGTTCTGGCTTTTCCCATTGTACCCATTCTTTCTGTCTCTCAGGACTGTTTGCTTTCCCAGATCATTTCTTACTGTGATCACACTTTGGTGTTCACTATTCACTTTCTGTTCTTGATTTTTGTTTGTTTGTTTATGCTATGTGATAAAATCCTAGTCATCCTCTAAGACCCACTTCTAATATTCCCTTTACTGTGGAGCATTGGCTGTAATACACAGGCCACTCTTCCCTTAACTGTTTACATTATCCAATAGTTACTCATTTGGTTTGGGTCTCCCCAAGTGGACTGTGAAATTCATGAGGACCATATCTCATTCACTTTTGTATCTTCAGAGCCCAGCACAGTCCAGATACACAGTAGGTACCTCATAGATGTTTGTTAGATTCAGGGTTTCTTTATATGGTGATTAGCACCTTGCACACTTAGCTAAGAGGCCATGCACTAAAGTCCAGCTTGCCGTGCTATAGCAGCCCTAAGGAGGGACATCTGTTTTGTGATTTAGTTACTTAGGAGGGCCTCTTTTTGCAGCTTCCATAGGGACATAGTATGTGTTAACAGCAAACCTGGTTGTAGAGATGAATAAAAAAACAAGTGAGTGAAGTTTCCCATAATCCCCTGGAGCTATTAAAAAACAAAAACAAAAAAAAGGAAACTAAAGAAGCTGTTTTAGTGGGCTAAAACCATCTAGTCTAATTATCAAAACTGATCAGATTCCAGGGGTAATTCTCCTCTGACTTACTCCATGAAGGATAATCCTGGTACCTGTATCTTAGATAGTGTTACTCTATTAGCAACAGCATCTGAATGTTATTATTTTGAGTGCAAGGATTTCTTCTGAAGGTTTTGGGTGTTCATATTGTCCATCTCTTTCTCTCTTACAGATTAGTGGTAACTCTTGGACATTCTGAAGGGATGCTGAAAGGTGTCAACAAGAAGTCCATCAACTGTTTTGGAAGCATCTACATGCTTGGTAAAAGGGGATGGCTTTAAGGCCTAGTTATATAAGAGCCATTATAAAAATGATTTTCTTTTCCTAGGCAAAAAGCAGGCTGTTTCATTGATTTAAAATAAATATTTTTAAGTCAGAGTGGATTTGTTTCAGCATACTGAAAACGTTAATTCCTATACCATTAACATCCCATTACATATTATTACTAAACCAGAAGGGACTGTTGCATATGATCTCATTCCTTCATTTACTCAAAAATATTTACATTTCTTCAATGCTTAATGTAATGCTTAACATGTAGTAGACACTCTATGACTTAAATTTATTCATGTATACATTCTTGCATTAATATTTATGGGACGTCCACCTCAGGCCACATACTGCTAAATCCTAGGCATATATCGGTGATCAACGGAAATAGTCTCTGCCTTTGAGGTGCCTAAAATAATTGATCTATTTTGTAGTGCCCACTCTGAATCATAGTAGGCCCTATTCTTAAACATTCTAGTGAGTGAGGGATTTAATGATAGTAGTTTTTAATCCTGGCTGCACTTTGGAACTATCTAAGATCCTTCTTAACAATTCTCATGCCTGAGCCTTAACCCAGACCACTTAAATCCACGTCAGTGAGGATGGGATCCAGGTGTATCTACTTCCTAAAGCTTCCATGAATATTGTGAGGCATAGCCCAGATTAGAGAAAAACTAAATACTTTCCTACCCTTTTGGTATTACCACTGTTATGAGTTGAATTGTGTCCTTCCTTCTACCAAATTCATATGTTGGAGTCCTAAACCTTAGTGCCTCAGCATGTGACCTCATTTGGAGATAGTGTCTTTACAGAGGTAATCAAGTTAAAATGAGATTATTAGGATGGGCTCTAGTTTAGTATGACTAGTGTCCTTATAAACAGGGAATATTTGCAGACAGACACCCACATAGTGGAACACCACCAGAAAACGAATGCAGACATTGCAGTGACATAATTTACAAGCCACAGAATGCTGAAGATTGCCAGCAACACACCAGAAGCTAGGAGAGCAACACCCCAGAACGTGTAACAGATTCTCCCTCATGGCCTCAGAAGGAACCAACCCTGATGGCACCTTGACTTTTACTTGGACCCTCCAGAACTATGAGGTAATACATTTCTGTTGCTTACATTTCTGTTATGGCAGCCCTCGAGGAAAAATATAATTACCATTTTTATAACTGCAATTTTTTTTAAGAAGTAATACAATCTTTCAGTTGCCTTTCATCCCCTTTCCCTCCTGAAAATGGGTGAGCGGCAGCCTCCAAACGCAGGTGGGAAATTGTATTTCCACTCTTTCCAAGGTAGGTTATCTTTATTAAGAGTCAAAGTGTTGAAATGTAAATGACCAGCCCACCTGGAGCCAGAATCATATAACCTGACTCCATGATGAAGAATCAATGCACAATAATTCCACTTGCCGAGCAAAACTCCATTCGGCAGTTGCTGCTTCTGGTTGATCGATAAAGTACTCGAAGACACTTGTTTCTGTGGCTCTTTAAATTCCGCATCATTTGATTTGCTCTGACAACATTCACGTCTTGCCTCTTTAAGTTATTGTTTTAGCAAATTCAGTTTACAATTATTTTCAATAAGAAAAGCTTTAGAAATTCAGTTTAATGCCTTATTAGCTGTAAAATCAACCACTGTTTCAACTGCACGGTGTGAGAAACAGTGAAAAGGCCTCTGTTGCTTTGCTAAATTTCCTCTGAGTTTGTGACCAGTGACAGCCCTTTGAGCTGCAGAGCTGACCGCACAATACCTGCTTGCTAAGCTCTAATCACTGGACACAAACTTGGAATATATTTCCCCCCAGTGTCAAGGGATTCCTGGGGTAAAACCAATCTGTTGTTGAAGACGTTACTCCCAGCAGTGAATTTTTACTTATCAAATGTGGATCCATGCAACAGACAGCCTTTGAAGCTCATAATGATGCAGATTTTATTTGTGACTGAGGGACAAAATGGCCATTACAGCAGGCTGTCCTTACTGAGGGGACAAGGGAGAGTTTATCACTGTATTGCTTCAGTTATTTACAGCAATGTGTTTTTGTGTGTCTGGATAACTAAATGTTGAAAAGTGAAGAAAAACTTCACTACTTAAGATATAACAGACTTTCTTACTAGAGCGTGCAAGGTTCTGGATCTTTCTAGCTCCTGCTCCTTAGACCTCCACTGTAGCCACCCACCCTCCTGCCTCTGACATTGCTGCCCCACAATCTTGGCAGCCTGATTCCCCATCACACCTTCTACATTTATTGATAGAATGCTGTTTCCTCACATTTTTGCCTGGCTCATTTCTTCTCAAATTTCAGGTTTCTGATTAAATGTCACCAGACCAGATAAGCCATCTCTGACCATTTTCTCCCTACCCACCTTAGTCATCCCTTTGGCCTGCTTTGTTCTTATCACAGCATTTTGTATATGAAACTTTTTTTAAAATTTCACTGTGTTTTAAATATCAGTCTTCTCCTTTCCTACCTTCAAACACTAGATTATAAACTTCATGGAGGAAGGGACCACTGTTGATGTTCACTTCTGTGCCTTTGTGACTGGCACAGTGTTCTCACTTAATGAATAGTGGTTGGATGAATAAATAACTGAAGCAGTGCTTTAATTATTACTGCATAGCAAACGACCCCTAAACTAAGTAGCTGAAATGAAAACCCATTTATTCTTTGTCTGGATCCCCCAGGTAGCCAGGCAGTTCTGATTTGTGGTCTGGGTGGGCTTGGCTGGGGCAGCTGGGAGGTGGGTAGTCCTCTCTCCGCCTATCTTTCATTTCTTTAGGCCGGCATCTCAGGGCTTAAGAGGGTGGGAGCCGAAGTTTCAAAGCTTCTGAAGGTCTAGGCTTTGGAACATGCACAAAGTCACTTTTGCCAGATTCTATTGGTTAAAAAAAGTTCAAAGTGTCACCAAAATTCAAATGGTAGAGAAATAGACTTTACCTCTTGATAGGAAGAGTGACAATGGAGCATGGGGACAGGGAATGTGAGTCATTATGGGGTTATTATTATAATGATCTGCCCCAAACCCCAGATGATATATTTTGTGCAAATACTCCATCTGATCTATATGTGAGCATACTCTTGTGGGACACAGAATTCATGTCTTACACATTTATAACTCAGACATTTGCATTTCTACTGCCTGTCATAATGCCTCACAAACCATAGACATTCAATAAATGCCTTACTGTTTTTGCTGCCACGGTTGTATTTACATTGCTGTAATTAGGATAAGCTTTAGTTCTACACTCATTTCAGTGGACATGCAGGAATTCCCCCCAAAATGTAAGTACATCATTTCAAGAAAATGGGAGTGGATTCTGGATTAAATTGTATTGATTTTAATTCAGACATTTAAATTTGTTTTTTTTTTTCATTGCTTTTGCAATTGAAGAATTGATCTCAACACAGCAGACAGAGCAAAAGTAGATTGGTTTATTGAATTTACAGTGACCTGATTAAAAAGCATAGTTGTTATGAGAAAAGTAATTTTGGTTCCTATTTCATTACAGATTCTTTTTTCCTTCAAAAATGTACTGGCTTAATACAGTAAGTAAAGAAGAGAATGACTTTTATTTAGCATTCTTCAAAATGGTTTGGGGGAAGTTAGAAAACATGTTTCTTGGAATATTTGTTTTTTTATTCAGATGATTGCCAAGCCTATTTTGATCAAGAAGGTGCTTTTCAGTAAGTGAAGCTTTTTGTGTTGACTGAGCAGCAGTATGATAGTCAATCAGACAATTCACATCAATACTTAGATCTTTATTTCCTGAATGATAAGCTGAAATGTTTGAGTACCTGCTCAAATTCCTTTCTCAAAACAAAATGAAACACTCAAGTTTGACTTAGAAAATTTCTAGAATACAGAAGGGAATAGAGAAGAAAGTATAAATCACCTAATCTCCTGAAATCTCATTTTGGCAGCTTATGATTCAGATACCAATATTTAATTAAATTTTCAACTTTCCCTGTTTGAACTCAGGAGACAAATATTTTGGGGACATTTTCTGGTAATGCCTTCATTATCCAAACTGCTGCCACAAAATAGATTTTGGATGACATAGAATCTTTTGTTATCTGAATTTGCTGTGCAAACTCCCACTAACCGAGAACAGATTGGGACACGAGGTATACTAGTATGTAGGTTATCTGTGCTTTTTAAATAAATTGGTGTCCTGCTGATCCTATGGTCTGTACTGTTTGTAAGTTACTTTTTTCACTGAGAAATATTTTGTGAAGGGAAGATTCTAGATGGGGAGCATGATTTGTCAATCTTCCTAAATCCCCACACAAAAACAGAACAACTAGACAGCAAAACCAGAGGTTTTGGAAAATATTTAGCACAAAACCGTGCCATGTGGTCTCTTCACAAACTCCACAGACTGTCCACAAGGAGAAATGTATTACACAAGTAATAAACCTGGTGTGATAAATGTGCTGTTCTGAGCATTATTTGAGTAATGCCAAGGTGCAGGGAGTTCCTGTAGACTTCAGAGCATCAGAGAATATTCACAAAGAAAAATGTCCTACCAGCTACTTTGGGTCGACTTTCATATATAGAGTTCTTCCTTCAGTATTGCCATTGTTCTGATGTTCAGCTTACTCATTCAGCTATTTTTTCACTTGCCAACTTTTGTAGATTAGTGGCCAGCATGTACTTGCTGTGAAAAACTGATATTCTGAGGTTCTAAGAGTTGCTTTCTACTTTTGTGAGGTCAGTGGCAGATCTTCAAAGAGAAATGATGATCTTGTTATTTAGCTACATCAAAGTGGATAGTAATGACTAATTATTGCGTCTAATTCTTAATCAGAGTTGGGTTCATTGTTCTTCTACTCCCCAAATGTAGCTTTATTTCACTTTTTTCCACCATTAGTGAGATATAATGACATAAAAATTGTGAATGTTTGAAGTATACAATGTGTTGATTTGATGTACTGTATACTGTAAAATGATTACCACCATAGTGGGAGCTAGTACTTCCATCATGTCCTGTAATTACCATTTCCTTTCCATGGTGTGAATATTTAAGATCTCCTTGTTTAGCAACTTCCATGTATATAATGCAGCATTAATAACTCCCATCATCAATCATCATGCTGTACATTAGATTCTCAGAACTCAGTCATCTTATAACGAGAAGTTTTACCTTTAGTGGCTTTATTTTTAAACAATGTTTTTCAACAGAGGGCACCATACACACAAATAGTTGCAAGTTTTAGATGTTAAAATGCAAATGTAGAAGGTCATTAAATCTATTATTTCTATGCTTTGGCTCTTGATATGCTCCAACCTATGTTAGATAGAGTTTAAGAGGTTAGTACACAATGATTAAACCTTGTATTACTTGTTTTAATATGTGATGCATGCTAATTGCAGAAAAATTATATAAAATACTTAATAGGAAAGGGATACTGGATTACCTGTGCTTCCAATTTTGGGCAGAGATGGCTGTTTATTGTTTTGGTATATATTTTCAGAAGTTTTTCTCTGCAAATATATTGGTTTCCCAAAATGAGAGAATGAATGATATACCCTTTGTCATCTTTTTCTTTTAGCAATTTCAATAAGTAATTCTCTGCAGCTTTGTTTTAAATGGCTTTACAGCATTTTATTGTATCAAAGTACCATAATAAGTTAACTGAATGCCTATTATCAGATTTTTGATTGTCTCCACCTTTTTTAATTTTGTAAAAATGCTGTAATGAAAAGCTGTATATTAATTTTGGCTAATGGGGCCAATTGCTTGATTAAAAATAATTCATGGACAATGGGATTTATGAAAGAAAAATATGTGCACTTTAATGTTTTCATCCAAATTACCAAGTTGCTATTCAAACTGTACCATTTTATGTCTTACTAGAATTGTATGGTGATGCCCCACTAAGCATAATAAGTGAATATTTTTGCAAGTTATGGTTTTTCCCATTGTTATTCAATTTTCATTTATTTGATTATAAGTAAGGTTGAACATATTTGTTATTTTATATTTATCATCTACTAATAGACTAAAGAGAGTTAATAATAAATTAAGAGTAGATAGTTTGATTAAATTAAGCCACGAAACATTTACTGACTGGCCCCAAGTCCAATAAATATATTAATAGAGGAATTTTAAAGTAAAGATTGGTTTATCTATGTCAGAACAATATGCAGTTATGAAAGAGAATTGCATAGCCAATGTATTGAAGAGAAAAAATTTATAAAACACACTGTTAAGTGACAAAAGCATATTACAGAGCAGTCCATATAAAATTCCATTAATGCAAAAAAAATCATAAGAGAACTTATACAATTAAAATTTATTTATTAAAATCTTTAATTTTATTATAAGTTATATTTACTTACTTAAATTAAAAATGTACAAAAGATTATCTCTGCTAAGATTCCCACCATGTCTGTCCCAGCCACTTGATTCCCTTCCCTGGAGGCTATTAGGCTTTTTATGTCTTTTTAATCCTTTAAGAGATATTTTTGTGCATTTTTAAAAATGAAAGTGGATGCATACAGTACACAGTGTTCTTGCTATTTTGTCTTTGCTTTTTTCATGACACTATATTTGAGATTTTGCCATATTTATACAGAAAGATTTCCTGACTTGTCTCTGATGGCCTCAGAGAAATCTATTATATGTATGAATCATTTACTAGTCTCCTAGTAATAGCTGTTATGTTTACTCCAATCTTTTGCTATTATTAAAATGCTACATATGTATTTATGTATATATATATATATACACACACATATATATTATTTCACACACACACACATACATGTACATACACATAATTTCAAAATGGATTAAAGACTATCAGAAAGCTTTACAAACAAACCAGGACCACCAGCATGGAGAGAGGATTTTACTGCTCATTTCATGCCTTTCTTGATGGTCTAAATTTTTTTCAAAATTTTATGACTTTGAATTTTAAAATGAATTAAAAAATTATTTGATCAAAAATGGTGACTTAGATTGAGAATTATTTGGACAGATAACTGTATTTGGGAAGTTGGCTCTGGAAAAGAATTATAATGTAAAATTGTTCATTCCTAAACTAATCCTCCTCCTCCTGGGGGTGGTGGTTAGGCAGATAAACATTAGCTGACAGAGTAAAACAGGAAAAGGTTTTGTCCTTTAAATCCTCAGTTTTGGAAAGAAATAAGAAGGCTTAGAATTTGATTCTGTTCTTTTGACTATCAAGCTCCTCAGCTGGAAGCCAGGATGATTGAGCTTGGTGAGCCAGGACCTCTCTAGTTGAAGGAATTATACATATGCAGACATTTAATATCTATGTAACACACTCTCTGGAGGAATATTTGTAAATCAACAAGTGATTCCTGTGAAAATAAAGGTTAATATTTTTAAAAGATTTATCTCATTAAATGTTGACATCCAGACTTTTCACGGGATCTTAATATTTCATATTGTAATGCTTGATCAAATTGAATATTAAATATTAGAAAGAGTATGAACATTTATGAAAAATGACATAACTTATTTTGTCAAACCAATTCCAAATTCATGAAAACATGGGGCTTGAATTAATTCATCAGGAATATCAATAAGCTGATAAAGCAGGGGCATTTTCATTTCAATTATAATCTTTAAGCTATATTCACAGAAAAAATTACTTATTAAAGCAGCCATATGTGTGATTAATGGGTTGGTATGGTACTAATTACTCATTAGAATGCAAGGACTCAAATACCCTAGACTTGAAAAAAATAGTGATTTTCATTAAACATGTTGGCAAGGTCCCAAAGTCTCAATGCTTTTTTTTTTTTATCTGTACTATAAGGACATGTTTTTGATCTAAAGTGAAAGGGAAATTATCTTAGAAAGGTCTAAATTGCCAGTAATTTAATGAAACCCTTCCTTTGTTTATACTTATTAACTCAGAAGTCCCCATGTTGAGATAAATAACCAAGTTCCCATGTGTCTACGTATATTTTAAAGGTTGAAACTTTGGAATGTGCATTTTTTTTTAACCTGAGTGCTTGATCATTTACAGATAAATGTTCCTTACTTCATTCCCCATGGCTACTGATAGAGTTGCTATTTTATAGTGGAGGCCTATAAGGCTGTTTAAACAATAACCAAACTTTAAAATTCATAAATTTAGCTGAGCATTAGATTAGCAGAATTAATCATCATTAGAAGACAAATAGTGCATATAAGGATGACTTTCTTACATATTAGAAATATTTTCTTCATCATTAGCATTGAACACTGAAGCGTGGAGTGAGGATAGATATTGGGTAGAAGAAAGCCTGCTGCTAAGTAAAGATGAATATTCTGAAAGAAATCTAAAAAGTAAGATACAATCTGAAGGAAGTTAGATTATTTTATATTTGGATATCACAATGTTAAAATCCTAAGTATCACTATGATTTTCACACGAATACCACCACTACCTTTAATGAACTAACAATGAACAAAATACCCCACCCTACAAAACACTTTCATTTAAATTAAGTGCCGTAGAGGTAAGTGCTGTGAATTACTGTGGTGTCTGCTTTTGACACTGGTACAGAAATGAGAGCTTCATGCTTTAGTTTTCATAAACACACACGCACACACAAACCAAAAGTCACAGAGGATTCTAAGTACGTTAAAGAACAGCTTAGAAACTCTGAAACACCAAGTTAACATTTTGAAATAGGAGAGAATTTTATCTTGTAAGTGAGATTTAGTGAAAATTTTGCCTGTGCAGAGTTTAGCAATTTTACAGCTTCCCTGCGTAATGGGATGATAGGCCAGAGCAACAAAACTCCCCTGATAATTAGGAAAGTGCAAAATGATGTTGTTAACCTTAAAAATAAAACTGTCAGATATTTTACCAGCAAAAATGGGTTTACCCAGGAATGGCAGCAATACGCAAAGGGCACAAATAAGCTACGGCACAACCAAAGACACGTCTGGAGAACAAGAGGGAAGACTACTCTTTTATAGAGATAGGGGAGGAGTTGGGAGGGCTGTTCTAAGCAAAAAGACTATTGGAGGAAAGGGGGGAAGGGTTTCCCCACGTATTGTGACTCCTCATTGGCTGAATTGTGACGTCTCTCATTGGCTGGGCTGTGGCGGGAGGCGAAGGTGGGAAGCAGCGGCAGGCGAAGTCTGAGGCAGGAGCCAAAGGCTGCGGCGGTGGGAGGCGGCAACCTTCCTCCGCTGGGTAGTAAAGTAGGTGAATCAGTTTCGGTTTTGGTTTTGGCGGCTTGACGGCGTCTCTTCTCGTGCTGACTGAGATTTACCTGGAGGGGCAGGAATGGCTGCCTGTGCGCTTTCCCCGCAGGCCTCCCGACGCCCTCTTAATGGGGTTTCTCTATTATTTTCACAATATGAAGAGAAGAAAATATGGACATGAATTGGGGTCTTTTGTTATCCGTAAATCTAATTCAAGGTACACTGTTAAGGTGATTTAGCCTAACAGGTGACTGGGTAGCAAGCCACAGTACCTTTTCTTGAATAGGTTAATTATAAGTTTATTTATTTTTTATTTTAGGAGGAGTTCCACTAAAATAATGTCATTCTATAGTGATGGTAGGGCAAGATTTCATTGGTAATAGAAAACTGAAATAATTATTCTTATACATGAGATTGTCAACTCTTGACTTCTCAAAAGACCCACAGAAAAATATGTTGGTCACACAAAGCTATTATTAAACCTAATGCAATGAGAGAGAACACCTCTATTCTCAGACAGTCTCAGTACTGTCTGAAATGTGAAATTAGGGGAAGACATTTATGGATTTTTAGGGTACCGGCTGGGTGATTTTAAGGGGACTCTTGGCAGTTGGGAAATTGGCTGTGATGGGGCAGAGCCTCTGACAAGCGCTCTGGAGTGGTGGGTGCTCTGAGGCGAGGGTCCTGAAGCAGCCTTGATGAGCAAGGTGTTAGTCTTGCTCAGTAAAGTATTTTAGTTTACACCTTTACATTTCAGGACCGTGTACATCCTGGAGCAAAGCTCTAATTAATATTTGTTTGTTTTTAGTATTGTTTAATGTAGGGAAAGTATGCGCATCCCATCCCTGCAAGTGCTTAATGTGATGAGGTCAGGAAAGAAACTAGTGTCTCAGTGTTGTTTAACATGGGGAGAAGGAATTATGTTGTGTGATAAGCAGCTTCTGAAATGGCTTCAATGACACCTACCTGTTAGTATTCATGTCCTTGCTAATCCTCTCCCTTAGACTGTGGGTTGGACTTAAGAGCTTCTAATGACTAAAATAGGAAAAACCCAATGGGCTGCTACCTCTGAGGTCAAGTTGCAAAACACAGGGCATCTGTATTGTTACTCTCTCTTTTTTTCCCTCTTGCAGGCCTTGCTCTGGGTGAAACAAGCTGCCGTGTAGTGGGTAACCCCATAGAAAGGCCCATGGGGCAAGGAACTGATGTCTCCAGCCAATGGACATGAAGGACGTGAGGCCTGCCAACGATGTGCGTGAACTTGGTCACGAACCTTTCCCCGGTTAAGGAGTGGGATCACTGCAGCCCTGGCCACCTTGATTGCAGCCTGGTGAGAGACCCTGAGATGGAAGCACCCAGCTGACCTGTGCCCAGACTCCTGACCTCAAGAAACTGTGAGGTGATTAATACTTGTTATTTTAATTTGCTGTATTTTGGGATAATCGGTTATGTAGCAATAGATTACTAACACTTTTGGTTTCACTTTTCAAGGATGCGTGAATATACTTCCTACTGAAATTTCTACTTATTTCAGAATAAGCGGATTTATTGGCTGAAATATTGCTAACATTTACTAATTCTGTAAAGTGGTATTGTGACTTGAGAAAGATGCATCATATCATATGTTTATTATGAATATTTCATTCTGCCTTATAGAAATTTGCCATAGTTGAAGCAGATAATAACTAACCTTTGGAGGGGCAGATTTGGGACTGATGTGAGGTTAATGCTTCCTTGGTAAGCACAGTGGGTTAGTGCCTTGAGAAGAGTTACTCTTTGCCTAAGGAGCATTTGTCTTCAGCTTTGTCTCTCATTTTGTGGGCCTGAAATCTGCTGGAGAGCAGATATACTCTTGGGACCTGTTTCAGATGCAGAGTTTTCCAGGCTTGGCTTCAAAGGACCACTGCTAGAGACTGTCTAGCAGTGAGTCCTGACCCCTCCTACCATCTGTGATTGCCCTCCACACCATCCATATACCAGCTGCTTGAAGAAAACAGTTTTCCTTTGTATCACTAGTTCAGGGAAATTCAGTTCTTGGGAGGCAGACTTCTTTTCAGGACTTTATCATTGTTTAAATTTAAAAGAAAAACATGTCAAGAGTGCTATTCTGAGAAATTTAAAAAGGGACATATGATCACTAACTGGGGCAAGGAAAACTGGAGTGCAAACCTAGACAAGCTAAGGCTGCTACTATCATATGTAAAGGGACAGTTGCCAATATTGTTATGAAAAATTTCAAGATACCATGTTTCTCCAAGCCACTTTTAACAAGCTAATGAATTCCAGAGCTCCTGGTGGGGGTAAGAGACTGGCAAGAGCAGTCAGAACGCATTGTGTTCTGCATGTTTCCCAGTAGACTTTAGTCTTATATTTGGATTCAGACAGAGTGGTAGCTAAATTCTATTTCTCCCAAATTTTCAACTTATTTTGGGCCATATGCATCTACTTTGTTTGTTTTGGGTCTGTGGAATTTGTAATGTCCTTTCCATCTTTATTCTTTTCTCTACCAACTTTTGTGTCTGACAATTACTGACCTTTCCCCCACAATTTTACAGTGTCTTTGAATGTGTTAAACAAGGAAAAAGAAACTAATGGCCCAACTGACATTTGTCGACGGTCCCTGGGCAAATATTCAGAGGGTGGGTACTATGCAAATAACTTTGCTGTGCATTAGCCCCTCTGTCTTCAGGATAGCTACATCCCGCAGGACAATAAAATCTCAGTTTAACTCTACTAGCTGTGTGACTTTGCTTTTTCTACTTCTGGGACTCATTTTCCCTCTCTTCAGTCTCCTATTCCAACATGAAAAGAGCCATTGCTAGCCATTGCTTCAATCTTTATTTATGAAAACCAGTGGTTCATATGATGAGGACCCCGTTCATCTTTTCTAATTTGTTGTATTTCTTTCTTGAATGGGTTTCACTTCTACTCAGGTGTGCTGTTGCTAAGTTTGTTATGCAGTTGGCTTCAGAAAATCTTTAGGGCCCCAAATGTCTGCATTCCCATATTGTTCTGGGCTGTGGCCTCAAATGCATCAGTCTGAAACACTGTATCAGAGAAGAAAGGTGTTGAGCCTTCATTAGCCTAAACCCAAGAGTATTTGCATCTCCTGGGTAATCCAGAAATGTTAACCTGTTTCTCAGAGGACAAATTCAGTATGAGGAGATTCAAGGTAGGGTGTGGTTAAAACTTTGGATGTGGAATAGGCAGAGGTGAATGACAATTGGAAATGGGAGGTATCTGGGCAGGAAGGGTTTTCATCCAGAGCCAGATAATAGTGCAGTGGTTCCCAAACGGGCTGCACATTGAATCACCTGAGGATCTTTTTAAATAAAATACTGAAGCTCCCTTCCATTCCTGATGTTTTGATTTCATTTTTTGGAAGGTGACCCATGATTAAGATTTTTAAAAAGTCACCATCAATTTTAATGTATAGCAGAGTTTGAGAACTACTGGAGTAATGGTTAAAGGCTTGAGCTTTGAATTCAGACAAATCTTAGTTCAAATTCCAGCTTTGTCAATAGACTGTACGACTTTGGGGATTATTTGACCTCCATGAACTTTGGTGTTCTTCTTTCTTCCTTCTTTCTCCCTTTCTTTCTTTATTCTAACCTCTCTCCCTCTCCTCCTCATTATCTTTTGTAAATTGAACATCATACAGTTATTAGTAACATTGGACATATGCTTGACACAGTGCCTAGCATGTAGTAAGTACTCAGAAGATATTAGCTACTATTGCCAGAGTTTCAGAGAAGAAGGCTGGATGGTAGCTAAAGGGGAGGTGGACTGAGGAACCGAGACAGTGTAGGGTGGAGGAAAATGTGGCTTTCCCGCTAATCTGATCTCTCCCTATTCCTGGCAGTGGGAATATTTGAAAAAGCTTCTGTCTCTATTCCCCAGGAATTCTCTGCCTTGCAGGATCTCCTCAGTCTACCTATTTGACTAATTACCACTATATGTAATTTTGAGGTTTTTGTCAAAGGAACCATTTTGTCATGGTTGTCCTAATCATGAGAAAATCAGATGATATATATTATGCATATGTTTTTGTGGCAGTTCATTTAGGAAACAGGCTGAGAGGGGTGGTCTAAGACTTTATTAAACCATTTTAAGTGCATGTTTGACTGATAATTTATGGATCCAAATATTTAAAACTGTGCTGAAAACAGCTGACAATATTCTCAGAACCATCAGGATTTTAATTTTCAGATAAATATGTGTATTTTAGATTCACACTGTTCTTTATTTCATTTTTAACTAGAGCAAAGCATCCATTTTGTAGATATTGCCATTGTTGTTATTAGATGGTTGCATTTACACTAAAGAACTGTGTTTTTTAAATTAAACTTTATTTTGAAATAATTGTGATCATCCCAAAATGTAGATTCACATGCAGTAAGAAATATCATGTACCCTTTACCCAGTTTCTCCCAATGGTAAAATATCTTGAAGCTGTAGTACAATATCACAACCAGGATAATGATACTGATTCAATCAAAAACAAATATCTCCATGACCACAGATTCTTCATGTTGTCTTTTTATAGATACACCAACCTTCTTCTGGCCTATACTCTCCTCTTTTTATTTATTTATTTATTATTTATTATTTTTATTTTGTTATCATTAATCTACAATTACTCGAAGAACATTGTGTTTACTAGGCTCCCCCCTTCACCAAGTCCCCTCCACAAACTCCATTACAGTCACTGTCCATCAGCATAGTAAGATGCTGTACAATCACTACTTGTCTTCTCTGTGTTGTACAGCCCTCCCCGTGCCCCCCCCCCACATTATACATACTAATTGTAATACCCCCTTTCTTTTTCCCCACCCTTATCCTTCCCTTCCCACTCATCCTCCCCAGTCCCTTTCCCTTTGGTAACTGTTAGTCCATTCTTGGGTTCTGTGATTCTGCTGCTGTTTTGTTCCTTTAGTTTTTCTTTGTTCTTATAGTCCACATATGAGTGAAATCATTTGGTACTTGTCTTTCTCTGCCTGGCTTATTTCACTGAGCATAATACCCTCTAGCTCCATCCATGTTGTTGCAAATGGTAGGATTTGTTTTCTTCTTATGGCTGAATAATATTCCATTGTGTATATGTACCACATCTTCTTTATCTATTCATCTACTGATGGACACTTAGGTTGCTTCCATTTATTGGCTATTGTAAATAGTGCTGCGATAAACATAGGGGTGCATCTGTCTTTTTCAGACTGGGCTGCTATATTTTACTAGGGTAAATTCCTAGAAGTGGAATTCCTGGGTCAAATGGTATTTCTATTTTGAGCTTTTTGAGGAACCTCCATATTGCTTTCCACAATGGTTGAACTAATTTACATTCCCACCAGCAGTGTACATACTCTCTTCTTAATACTTGTTGAACACTGAGAGTTCTCCATTTCTATAATTTCTAATTATGTTGTTTCCAGAATGTTACATAAATAGAATCATATAGCATGTAACCTTTTGGGATTGACTTTTTTTCACTAGCATAGGTTGATATCCCAGTAATATTAGCTTCCTAAAATGAGTTGGGAAATGTTTCCTTCTCTTCTATTTTCAGGAAGAGATAGTATAGAGTCATTATTAATTCTTCTTTAAACATTGGAATAGAATTCTCCAGTGAAGTGATCTGGCTTTGGAAATTTCTTTTTTGGGAGTTTAAGAATTACAAATTCAACTTCCTTAATGGATGTAGGGCTGTTCAAACAATCTGTTTTGGATGGTGTGAGTTATGGTAGCTTACGCTTTTTTGAGGAATTGGTCCACTTCATTCAAATTGTCAAATTTGCATATGTATAGCCATTCATAGCATTTCCTTGCTTTTGAAGTCTATAGATTCTGTTGTGGTATCCTGTTTCATTCCTGATAATGTAATTTGGGCCTTTTATTTATTTTTTTCCTTTGTCAGTCTTCTTAGATACATGATTTGCAGATATTTGTTTCCATTCTGTGGGTGTCTTTATTTTCTTGATAGTGTCCTTTGAAGCACAACAGTGTTCAGTTTTGGTGAATTCCAACTTATCTTTTTTTTTCTTCTTTGATTGCTTGTGCTTTAGGTGTCTTATCTCAGAAACCCCTGTATAATCTAAAGTCATGAAGATTTGCAGCTATAATTCTTTTAGGACTTTTATCCTTTTAGCTCTTACATTTACGTCATGATCCATTTGAGTGAATTTTTGTATGTGATATGAATTACAGTGTCCAATTTCCTTTTTTGCAGGTGAATATCTTTCTTCTGAAGATACATCTTCATGATGTATCTTTCTCCATACTTTTATTTCAGTCTAACTAAATTGTTATATTTAAAGTGAGTTTCTTGTAAAGAGTGTAATTTCTATTGTTGAACTGGTATATTTAAACCAGTAACAATTTTTTCATCCTTTTATTTATTTAAAATTATTTCTTATTGAAGTACAGTTGATATACAATCTTATATTGGTTTCAGGTATACAGCACAATGGTCCACTAGTTACCCATATTATTAAATCCTCAGCCCCTCTAGTGCAGTTACAATCTGTCAACATAAGAAGATATTACAGAATCATTGACTATATTCTCTATGCTGTGCTACTATGCCCATGACCAACTTATATTATGATTGAGAATTATTGTGCCCCTTTATCCCTCTCACCCTCCCCACCCACCCACCTCAATACCCCCCACCATGGTAGCCACAAGTTACTTTTCAGATATACCATTAATTAAGTTACTGATATGTTAGCTTTTAACCTGTGATTTTATTTTTTGGTTTCTGTTTGTTCTCTTTTTTGCTTGTTTGTTTTGTTTTTCTGTTCTTTTTTCTGCCTTCTGTAGGTTTTTTGTACATTTTCTAGAATTCAATTTTCCTTTATCTGTAATGTTTTTGAGCATTTGTATAGATTTTTTAGTGGTTGCTCTATGTAGTAAATTGTATATGCACAATTTATTACAGTTATTGGTATTGTTCATCAGTTGAGTGAAGTGTAGAAAACTTGCTTTCTTTTTACCCCTTTACCTTTCCTCTTGTATAATACAGTTTCAGATATTCTCTGTTCATATATTTAAAGTCACATGAAATATAAATTAGAATATTGATGAAGAGAAAGGAAGTTTATTGTATTTACCCATATTTTTGATTCCACATTCTCTCTTCCTTCCTGATATTCCAGAATTCCTTTGTTTATCATTTCCTTTCTGTTAGAGAACTTCCTTTAGCCATTCTTTTAGCGTAGGGATGTGAAAGACAAATTCTTTTAGTTTTCTTCTAACTGATAAATATCTTGATTTCTTCTTCATTTATGAAGGGTATTTTCTCTTGATGTAAGGTTCTGGCTTGGCATTTATTTTTTTAAACACATGAAATGTGGGAATTCCTTCTGGCGTCTTGTTGAGAAGATTATTACCATTCAAATGTTTTCCATTTAGGTGTCATTTATCTCATTGCATTGAAGATATTTCCTTTGTCTTTAGTTTTCAGAATTTTGACTATGATATTTCTTGGTGTTATGGATTGAACTGTGTTTTCCTCAAATTCATATGTTGAATCCCTAGCCCCCAATGTGACTGTACTTGGATATAGGACTTTTATAGAGGTAAGGCTAAATGAGGTTGTAAGAGTGGGTCTGAGAGGACTGATGTCCTTATAAGAATAGAAAGCAACATCAGATCTCTCTCTTTCTCTCTGTGCATACAAAGAGGAAAGACCATGAGAAGACACAGAGAGAAGATAGTTATCTGCAAGCTAGTAAGAAAGCCCTCACTAGAAATGCACACCGCCACCACTTTGATCTTAGACTTCTAGCATCCAGAACTGTGAGAAAATTTATTTCTGTTGTTGAAGCCACCTAGTGTGTGGCATTCTGTTGTGTAAACTTCATTAGACTATTACCCTTGGTGTGGCTTTTTTTTTTAACCTTTCCTGTTTGGGGTTTGTTCAGGTTTTTGAATCTGTAGGTTTATGTCTTTTGTCAAATCAAGAAATTTTCAGTCATTAGTTTTTAAAATATTTTTTTCAGTCTTAGCTTTCTCCTGTCATTCCAGGACTCCAATGATATGATCCAATGGCTAGATCTTTTGTTGAAGTCCCATGGGTTCCTGAAGCTTTGTGTATACATATTGTGAATCTATTTTCTTTTTGTTAAGATTGGGTAATTTATATTGCTTTATTTTCCAGTTCTATGATTTCTTCATCTATTCTCTCCATTCTGATTTTTATCCAGTCCACTGTGGCTTTTTATTTTGGCTGTTGTACTTTTTAGGCTTAAAATATCCATTTTGTTTTTCTTTACATCTTCTATTTCTTTGAAATGACTTTCTATTTCTTTACAGAGACTGTGTTTTTTCATTTATTTTAAGTGAATTCTTACTTGCTCATTGAAACATTTCTATGTAGTTATTTTAGAATTTTTGCCATGTGATTCTAACATCTCTGTCAGCACGGTGTTGGCATCCATTGTGTTTTTTTATTCAACTCAGGATCTCCCTGATTCTCAGTATGATGAGTGATTTTTTATTGAAATCTGCACATTTTATATTTTATGGTATGAGCCTCTGAATCCTGTTTAAGTCTTTTGTTTTAGCCAACTTCCCCTGAGGCCCCAAGGAGGGAGTTCTAGCCCCCCACCTGTTTTTCAGTGAGGGAGAGGGAAGCTTGTTACTGCCTTTCTGGGGATAAAAGTGTTGACTATATGCTCTGCCTTTTCTTAACGTCCCAGCAAAGTGATTGGGGTACTTTGTCCAACCTGTCAGCGGTGATGTCTAGGCTTCCCCATCAACTTTTATTGCTACAGATTGAGAATGGGGTATAGTTGTGGTTTTGGGTTTTTTTTGTGTGTATGTGACTGGAGTAGAGCATTTATTTTCTAAAAGCTGTCTGTTTTGCTGGGCTGCTCGTTTGCTGTGCTTTGGCTGGAGAGAGAAAAGTTTAGGTGGGACTTTTGGCTGTGCCTGTTAGAATTTCTGTATTGCTGGTTTTTTCTATCTAGAATATATGACACAAAAGAAGAAACAAACTCCAAAATACCGAAACCAAGCAAACCCAGGGAGCTTAACCACTGTGTTGTTCCTTTGGTCCCAAGCCCCCCAGCTCATCTGTTCTCTTCTCTACCTTTCAGAGTCTCCTTATGCTTCTTTCATATGTAATACACAGGGCTCGTAGTTGTACTTAGCAGGAGGAATAGGAAAAAGCATGTCCATTCCATCTTCTCTGACATGGAAAGCCCCCGAATTCTCTCATATTAATAGCTAATGATTTTTAGTTACTTACAGTGTACGTTTTGTTTTTTATAGAGTAAATTCAAATATATTTTCTTTTCATATGTTCATCACATAGTGAAGAGAACACCTTAGAACATATGTCAAACAGCCTTTGGCAATAAAGTTAGCATTACAGTCTCCCAAAAGGACTGTGTTGACAAATATATTTATATATACAATTTAAGGCTGGCCTTATAACACTGCTGCGTTTAAATCTGTGCATATTAATGTGGTTTTATATCTTAAGTAGCTTGTTAACATACTACCAGCAATCTATTCCACTTGGAATTAAAACCTTTCTGTGGACATTAAATAGCTGTAGAAAAAGCAGAAATCAGCACTATAAAATTGGTTTATTTTACAACCGAATGTCAACTAATTACCCCAGTAAGTTGAAAATCCTTGCTCATTTTATCCAGGGTTGTGTTCATTTTCAGAAAAAAAATCTTGTGTCATAAAATGTCTCTATTCCCCTCCCACCTCCTTGATATAAAATGTAAAGTGTTTCCTCATTTGAATTTTACTAAGGGAGTCACATAAATGACCAGATACATTAAGCATAGAATTCTTGGGTGCGTTCAGAAGGGTGCAGATTACAGCTCCCAATCAGTGGCCAGCTCCTTATGATCTGAAATGCCTGATGTATAAGTCCCTGTATGGGGCCACTGCCAGTGGGCTCCCACAGGAAGTTATTTGATTCTATCTATCTCTTACGAACCACTCTGTTTTCTTTGATTGGCTTCGCGTCCAGGGCATACTCAGTTCTCCTGACTGTCACTGTTCTAAGCCCAGTTAATTACACCTCTGGAAATCCCTTTCTTATTGGCACCTATGCATTTGTTTTAACTCTGGGCTACAATTCCTTTCCTTATAACCTCTAGATTTTTCAGAAATTTCAGAATCATAGTTGCTTCTTATACAAACATGGCAGCAAAGATCTTGAGAGATTAAAATGGTTTTGCTGATAGTGGAAAGAGAGGGTAAGAACTCCAGTTCTCTAACGACAACAAAATCTTTCTGTCTTTGTTACATTTCTGTAAGTTCCACTTTTTCTTTGTTGTATTTCTATAATCTCCCTGGGGGCAGGGGAGGAAGGAATAAGATATCACTACCAATAGGTGATCAGTGGTAGAATTGAATTCAAGTCAAGGAAAGGAAAGCCATGAATAGATGAGTGAAAGATAACAAAATACCCAGAATCCTCTAATTCAAATCCCCTCGGAAATTCTTAGAAGGCAAATCATGTGGTGTCAGAATCTGGAGAGAAGTTGGGTGGATCTTCCTTGGTATTCCCATAGAAGCAGTCTTAATCATACACTATTAGCTGACATTTGTTGTAAAGTAAATCAACTCTTTTGGTTGTAAGTGACAGAAAGCCAACTGAAAATGCCTGAAACAAAGTAAAAGTCATAAACGGGTTTGAGGTACAAGTGTTTTAAAGTTCTGGTCAAGAATTTGTCTTTTTGCATCCCTTGGCTCCACCTTCTGGTGTTGGCTTCATTCCTACATAGGTTTGAGTTTTTTTTTTTTTTTTTTTTTTTTTATAAGCAGTACCATACTTGCATCTCCCAAGCTTACAAGCTCTAGTAGCATAGTAGTCCCAATAGTCCCAGGAAAAGTCACATACTTTGTCTCTGACTGGAACTTTTAAGGTCATGTGCTCATTTCTGGATCAGTTAATGAGCCAAGGCTGGAATGTTCTAATTAGCTGACCCAGGACTAAATTCCTGGCACATTTCTTAACCTCTAGAGTCAGTTCTATTTAAACTTCGTGAACTGAGAGTAGGGTAGTAATATTTTCTGTAAAGGAATATTGAGATGCTATCACCAGAAGAAGGGGAAGGGATTCTAGGAAGATAGATCAACACATATCTATTGCCCAAAGCAGAGGTAGTAATATGAGTACAAAATGAGGTCAGGGGAGAATTAATCTCATGAACACCAAGTCTACCCTTGCTATTCTTGGTTTAAATATCTCTTCTGAGTTGGGAATAGGATCCTAAAGGTTCAGTTTGCTCCCCAAATCTGTTTCAGAATCTTTCTAAAAAATCTTCATCTATCTAATCCTGTTTATTAAAAACTGTTTTATCCCCCAAACCATGAACTTCAAGACACATTAAAAAAAAAAAAGAAATTATATGCAATTTTAATTCTTCCAATTTGTTCAGCCATGAACATCAAGGCAATATGAACTCATTCTGAATGTATTTTATTCTAGCAAAGTTAAAGGCTAAATAATTTTGGGGGACTAGGCTGGAAACTTAACCACCATTTTTTAAATTATTATGGTATCATTAATATACAATCACATGAGCAACATTGTTAACCACCTTTTATAACTACTTTTTAATGAAAAAATGAATTTCATGTTCCACTCAACTAGTTTACAAATGAACCATTGGAATACAATCTATTTGCAAGCACATACTGCTAGGAAATCTAGCAGATGCATCAATGAACCTTAATTACATGGAATCATTTCGATTAACTTAGTCTTCCACCTCTTCACCAATAACCAGGTATCTTCCTGGAGCAAAGTCACAACAGATATAATCAGATGTACAGGAGTTGGGTCAATCATGTTTATTTGTATAAATGACCTAGAGATGACCATGACTTAAAAAGAACTCACTTTTCTTCCCAGACAGAATAGGAGGAGGTTAGGAAGGTACTCTCATGTTCAGTTAATTTATCAGGAAGTCTTGTTTTCAGAGATGAAAATATTTAAATAACTCTTAAGGCAGGAAAAAACCTTTGAGCTGATAGCTTTGTGGAAGCCTTTTTAAAGAAAGTAACTCACCAAAAAAAAGCATGTTTGGGTTGGTCACCCTTGCCGGCTACCATTGTTTTTCTGACTTGCAAGAATGATGGCAGTGGGGAGAATTCATTCATTCACCTGTCCATGCATTTATTCACCAAGTATACACAGGTATAGGATTCTGAGGGGTGGACTCAGCCAGGCCATTGGGCCCCAGTCCTAGGGGCCTTTGACGTTTGACATTTGATTGGCTGCATGGGAATAGCATGAGGCTTCCTCATAAATGTTGAATCCACTTGAAATCTGAGGAGTCCAAGAATGGCTAAATAGGAGGCTGATAAGATATCCTTAACCGGAATAAAAAACTGCTGATTTCAAGAGAGGCACTCAGAGAACATTCTAGATGTTTTGATGGCAGACTATAGACAGAAATAAAGAAAGGTATCAGGAATTTCCAGCCTAATGGAGAAGATGGATGTGTAAAAATTCTTTATAATGCAAGACAGACAGAAACAGTTACTATGCTGGAAGTATAAGCTTTGGGCCAAGGAAGGACTCATGGGAGCTGTAGCCCTGCTTTCCTTTTGCTCCTGCTACCTCTGTGCTGAATGTCTCATTCTGTGCAATTACAAACAAGGAAAATCCCCTTAGCCCTGAGGTTCACCAACTTTTTTGGTTCATGGTACCTCTATACCAAATGAAATGCCTAATACTTCTGTTTATTAAGTAGTTAGGTCTGAATAATTTAAAATGTATGATGTATTTATGTCCGGCAGGTATTTAAATAATTTAAAATTTGTGATGTATTTAGTACTATTTAAAAACATACACAGACACTAAACAACAACAAAAACACTTGTTTGATTTTTAAATAATCATAGTCATTTACTGATGGATTTGTGTACCTCTTGGATATTGCACAACTTCTCAAACCTTGGCATCAGATAGGACACTGTTATTTCCTGTTGCATGATGATTTTTACATGGTACTGGCTTTTTACCAGAGCAACCCCTAAACACCCAGCTTTGCAAAGATAGGGTGTCATCAAAAGGAGCTGGAGCTAATGTTGACACTATGAACTACCACGAATTAGTAAGTCATGGAGCATTGACAATCTTAAGTATTTGTTTCCTTTACAAATTTGAATTACCCTGTAGCCTCCTGTATTTGTTCTAGTGCCCTGTGCATAGCCAGAGAACCTGGACTTTTGCCATCTTTTCTCTATGTATCACATTGGTATCTATGGCCTCAATCCCCAGATCTTGTATTCAGGTTTGGATTGGAGCTTTTTGCCCCACATATGGACTCAAGAGAGTTGCCAGTAAACTGAGTCAACATCAGTAATGTTGAACTGAACTATACCCATTGAGATGAACTGTCAAATCTGGAGAGGATAACAGAAATTGTTTATTACTTAAACCTAGTGTTAGTATAGCTTGATATATTTTTATTTTTCATAACCAGAAGCACTTCTGAGTCTTGAGGTCCTCACCTTGATTATTTATTAACATGGTTCTTGTATGGCCTAGTTTATAGATTTATATCATTAGAATGATAGGTATACATTAGTCTTACTGTACATTATATTATTCATTATATTATTTCTGTAATTCAAGTAATGTCGAATTGGCCTAGAGTTGCAGACTACTTTGGAATAACTATTGTTTTCTCTGGCAGCAGTAAAGGAGACTCAGACATAGGTTTGTGGAAACAAGAAATCGTAGTGAAAATGGGGGCCCAGTAGACTTGCCAAAATTTACTTTCAGGACAGGACACACAACGTGGTGAATGTTTCTGAAATGTAATATAGTTCTATTTTTCATTTACGTATATCTTATTTTCCTGTGGTTCTGCAACCATGAAATCCACAGCATTTGTCGGTTTAGAGGAAGGACAGATAGCATCCGGAACAAAGAAATCATGCTGAGCTCTGAACTTCTGAGCATAGAGACTATTCTGGAGTCCACACAGCAATGGTCTCCAACTTTAGTGGGTATCAGAATCACCTGGAGTATTTGCTGAGAGACAGATTACTGGGTCTCATTATCGAAATGTCACCCAGAATTTATGATTCAGTGGATGTGGAGTGGGACCCAAGGATCTCCATTTCTAATAAATTCTCAGGTGATGTTGATGGCTTCAGTCCATACTTTGAGAATAAGTCCCTAGAGTAACAATAGTTCTTGAAATTCAAGTGTACTCAGAAAGAAAGGGGAATTATAAATTCCAGAGCTTCCATTTCTGTATCAGAAGAAAACCCTAGAGTTTTGAAACTGGGGTTTTGCCGCAATGGATGTTAGTAGGTTTCACCAGACAGGATGCGAAGTCCCTTCTACTGCTGGAGAGAGTAGGCAAAGGAATAGAGAAGGAAACAAAAGGACAATAAAGAGACAGAATGTTCTAACTCCTTTACCCCAACACCACCTTAGAGACTCATTTAAATGGCATGAAGCAACAATCCTTACTTAATGTGGGGGAATCAAATATTATCCAAAGCTGGTATTCATTTTCTTGCCTCTATAGGTGTTACACCTCTCATGAAAACTTCTGTTAGGGTGATTTCAGTGTCCCATTCTATTGCTATTGGCCTTTTTCCTATGCATAAATTTTTTTTCATACTTCAGAATCCAAGGTATAGTCTCATGAACAGTTTCACATACATGAGCAGGGAATTCACATACATGAACAGTTTCACATACATGAGCTTAAAATAAGCTATCACTCTAGTGCCAAATGAATCAGTGTTTTCCAAAGCATCGAATATCTCCCTTTCTTTTATGAACAGAAGTTGCGCTCAGGCTGTTTAATTGTTCAGAATCTTCCTTTTGTTTCCCACTGAGAACAAAAGCCCTATCGTTTTCGCAATGGGCCCAACCCTATAATGGCATTCTTTCCTATTTGGGTATGACAGATGCCCTCTCAGGAACTAAACTCATTTCTGCACAGTGTACTTGAGACTTGGAGAAGTAAACCACAATTTATCTCTTCTAAATAGCACTCCCCATTTCAGAACATGAGGTAGATAACCTCAGTGTGAACTTTGCCTATGGATGTTTATCTCCAGCCTCCAAGTAATATGGATTTATTCTAGTAATATACAGACCATTTTGCAGATAATGTTGAGAGCAAACATTTTATTACTGATTTCTTGTAAATTACACATGGCTGTGTTTAAATGGATTTTCCTTCTAAGCCTCAGTCTTATAACATGAGTAGTTATACAGATTTTTATTAGTATCTTGAATATTGACTTTTAATTATGCACCAGTTAACAAAACAAATAAGGCTGTCATTTCCATCAAGGGAGCATTAAGGATGGGAGGGTATCTTTTGACATCCCCTTACCTTCCCATTCCAGTACTGCTTACTTTAACATCACCCATGCTAGGCATAAACATGTAAAAATTTCACATTACTTTAAGAAGACCCTGGAGCAGTTTTTAATTATGTTTATGGCAAAGGATACATGGCTTACAGTAATGATAGCTGAAGGACACCTTAACCATTTTCAAGAGGAAGAAGGGCTGTTCAAAAGGGCATTGTTTTCATCTCAGTAGAAGATATACTGGAAAAAATATATTAATATTGAAGTCAAAGAAGATAAACAATCAAATGAACTTTCTGACCACAAGGATATCAGGGGAAACAAGTGATTTAAAAAATCCAATAGCTGAACTCCACTCTCTCTGATACATTTCTGTTCTTAAGATGGTCTTAGAGAAGACTCAGCATCTAACAGCAATGCCCAAGTCCTGCAAATCTGAAGTCAGCGTCTAGGGATGGTGACCCCTTTAAAACGACTCCTTTTCTAAGACTCAGTGAGCTCATCCTTGCAGACAAGAAGAGATGGTGGGGAACTTCTATCAGATGTGTATATTTTTAGATTCTGTTTCCATGAGGTGGGTTAAAGGCTTTCTAGTTTCTTTCTTGGCCATTCAGGCAAGGAAATAGGTCAAGAGCTCAATAAGACCAGGGAGATCAGTGGTTTATTTCTGTATGGCAGTTAGCATTCTCTTTAACACTTTCTTCTAAGAATATCCCAAAACATATCCTATGAGGGAGTGTTAGTGGTGAAGAGATAGCCAAGATATTGAAGTCTTAGTAGATGTTGGTTGTTTAAAACATCTTGGGAGGTGATGTGAATGAGAGAATGAGCAAATGAAATTTTGACAGTGATAGAGTTGGAATCAAATCAGGTTAATGTGTTTTATTAAGAACTATAGAAAATCAGAGTTAGAAAAGACCTCAGAAATGACATCTAATCCATTTTTTAAAACTCATGGGCAACTGAATAACTTGCTTTTTTGGCCATATGAATAATAGTGTTAGAACTGGTAACTGAAGCGACAATGGCGTTTCTATTATATTATACACATTTGGGATGCCAATTCTCCTTCAACTTGTCCTATGGAAATATATATATTTTTTGCTTGATTTTTTATTCCTATACTCAACAAACGACAATGAAAACCCTATCTAGTTACTTAGTTTAATCTTGGAAAAATAAAAACCACTCTAATGTCTTACACTGTATTAAAATTCTTCCATTATTTCTGGGGCCTCCATGCCAACTTTGCAAACCAAGAAGCAAAATTAAGACAGTGTTAATTACTTTTAATACATATTCAACACAGAAAACAATAGTTTGGCCACTATTACAAAATAATACCTTTATAAACTATAGCCTAATACCAAGAATAGCTGTTGTTGGAAGTATCAACTACCACTTTATGAGTCAATGGGCTCCTTCATATTTTATCAGTTGACTGTTTCCTGACTTGTTGGTTGAAAGAAAATTAAATCTTCATCATGTTGAAGAAAATTGGGAAGTCTATGGTCACTCTGAATGCAGAATGCATATACTTTGGACACAAAGATAAAAAATGGGCCATTTTTCTAACACAGAAGAGCTTTAAGGTTGTCTTGATACTTTTGGAGTAAGAAGCACCTGCCTAGCAGAATTTCAGTCACTCTCTGGCCAATTAGAAATTCTTTCTATCCTGATAATGAAATAAACTCTCCAGGAATAAAAGGAATACAAGCAAACTGCAACTTGAGAAACCTGTGTTTATTTCTGAGTCTCAAGGAGCCATGTGTTGTTAAACAAAATATAAAATGTGCAATAAACTTTAGATATAAAGGACTTTGTTGGCTATAAAATTTTATTTTACTTCTATCCTCCTATGGCTAAACACATTCAGGTTCAGTAAAGTATTAAAATATTCAAGATGACAGAACATGAAGCCTAATTCCAGAAATGCAACTGTAAGAATGAATGACAAGGGGCAGACACTGGGGCATATACTGTCGTTTGTATGAAGTCCCATCATTTCAGTATGTACTTAATTAAAAAGATTTCAGAGGGCACAATGAGCATCCTTAATTGGTCATTTCCATTACTCTCTACACAGACACCAGTTGAAACTGAGAATGACACTTTGAGACAGAATCTCCTTGTAATGGTGAGTTAAATGAAGGCACTTCCATCTTATTTAAACAATCAGGATGTTGGAGAATTTTCCTGAGTCTCAGATTGTTGTTTTCCTAAGTCTGTGGGAACTCAGAAAAATAGACACTGTTTTATATTTCCCTAAATGTTCATGGAGGCAAGGATTTTTATTTTTTAAATAGAAAACCCCCTACATACTGTCTAAAGAAAGCCTTTGTTACTGAAATAAGTCTCCCAGTGGAAAACTATAGTTTTTCAGGGAAACTATCCCTACTAATCAGACTCAAGGTTGATTTGGACATTACAAAACTATTATATATTATATTCCTTCAGGATAGGAATAATTAAGTAAGGAAAGCAAAATCTTAAAAATGAGAGGATGATGGCATTTTCTACTGAAACCACTTGCACAGTAGGAGAATTAGAAAATTCTTCTGGATTTTCTGTCAGACTGAAAAACACGATTAGGATGGTATTACTCAAACTCATCATATTCATTGTTTTTGAAGTATTATTGTTATATCTTGGTTTTCAAGGTCTAGTTTTCTGGTATGCATGCATGGTTTTTTGAGGGTTTTGTTGATTTTCTTGTTCCTGTATGCATATATATACATGTATGTGTATGTGTCTATATTTATATATGCATAAGCATGTGTGTCTATATGTGTATATACACATATATATGTATGCATATTTGTGGGTATGTGTATATATGTATGTATGTGTATAAATATGTGTTTTTGTAGGTATCTGTATAAATATGTGTGTATATGTCTATGTATATATGTGGGGGTAGGCTTTTAATTGTATTCTCAGTTTCTAGCACAGTAGGCTTGCACATTAGGCTCTAATCAGTACATATTAAAGGAAGACATTTTAGAACATTTACTTTTGTTCCCTTTTATAAAAGTTGTTCATTATAGAAAAAAATATAAGGGATAGTAGAAAAATAGAGGAAAACATTAAACTCACCCATAATCTTACCATCCAGCAATAACTGGTATTAATATTTTGGTGTGATTCCAGTGATCTAATTTGAATATGTATACATGTAAACACAGACACAGACACAGACACACACACACATGTATATATACACACCAGGCACTCACAGTTGGTATCAAACCAAGTGTTCAGTCACATATTCTCTTTTCAATTTAACTTAAATGAGTAAGGAAATACTCCATGCAATTGAAAATTGTTTATGGAGTTCAGAGTGCCCACTCACTAAACATTTCTTAAACCATAAACTTTAAAAACTCTGGTTGAAAAAGTTTTCCTATGTTTCCATTATTGGCTATATTTTGTAGTAATATTGTATTAGTAATATATATTAGTAGTGATTTTATTGAGCACTTTTTAAGTGCCAGAAACTCTGCTAAGCATTTGACTCACAGTATCCTGTTTTAATATTCACAACAAATTTTTGAGGTAACTGCTATTAGGAGCATCTTTTTATTGATTGATTGATTGATTTTCATTGTGGTAAAATTGGTATATAACATTATATGTTTCAGGTGTATTACATTATAATTCAATATCTGTATTCATTACAAAGTGATCACCTCCAAATGATGGATTATTACCATCTATCTCCATGTATTTGACTCCCTCCATCCATTTTACCCATCCCCTTAGCCCCCTTCCTTTCTGGTAACCACCTGTCTGTTCTTTGTATCTATGAATTTGCTTTTGTTTTGTTTGTTTGTTTTGTTTGTTTTTAAATTTCATGTCTGAGTTTAATCATACTGTTATTCTTTTTCCACTTCTGACTTATTTATCTTAACATAATACTGTCAAATTTTATCTGTGTTGTCACAATTGGCAAGATTTCACTCTTTTTATGGCTGAGTAATAATGTTTTATATAAACCACATCTTCTTTATCCATTCACCTATCAATTGATGTTTAGGTTGTTTCCATATCTTAGCTATTGTAAATTATTTTTCATGAATATTGGGGTGTTTATCTTTTCAAATAAGTGCTTTCTATTCTGTTGATAAATACCAAGAAGTAGAATAGCTGGATCATATGATAGTTCTATTCTTAACTTTTCAAGGAACCTCTATACTGTTTTACATAGTTGTATACCTATTTACAGTACTATCAACAGTGTATGAGGGTTCCCTTTTCTCCATATCCTTTCCAATACTTGTTATTTTGTGTCCTTTTGTCAGTCACAAATCTAACAGCTATAAGGTGGTATCTCATTGTTGTTTTTATCTGTATTTGCCTAATCATTAGTGATATGAACATCTTCTCATGAATCTTTTGGCCATTTCTATGCCTTCTTTGGAAAAATGTGTGCTCAGATCCTTTGTCCATTTTTAAATCAGGGTGTTTTTTTTTTTACTGTTAATTTGTATGAGTTATTTATCTATTTTGGATACTAACCCCTTGTCAAATGTGTGATTTGCAAATATCTTCTCAGTATCTTCTTTTTAACACCTAGAGAGCATAAATGATTTGCTCATTTTTTGACTCTAGGCTGACCAAATCCAGACCCTGAGTTCTGAACCCCTGGGGACTAGTATTGCCTTACTAGTACCATGATTGTGTTACACATCTGCGTACATCTTTGAGCCCTCTTCCTTTTGATCACTTAGTCCTGTTGATCCTATTTCTGAAATATCCATTTTCCAATCCCTTGTCAATGCTTTAACTTATTGGTTCTCAGAGGTTTGCTTTCCAGGGAGACACTTCACAATGTTCAGAGACATTTTTCTTTGCAGTACTTTAAAAGGGCATACTTCTGGCATCTATGGGGAGAGGCCAGTGATTTTGCTAAACATCCTACAATGCTATGGACAGGCTCTCATAGCAAAGATGCTGTAGACCGAGGTTGAGAAACCCTGCCGTAGCTCATTTCTCCAGCTGCTCTTGTCTAAACATAAATAGCCACCTAATTAGTTTCTCTATCTTAAGTTTCATCCTCATGCACACCACTGCTATAGTTTTCTCTCTGAACACAGATAAAATCATGCCACATTCTTACTTTGTTTAGTGCTGTAGCTCTGGAGGACTGTCTGGGTCCACATACAGACTCAAACAGCTCTAGACTATTTGACTTTAGTGACTTAGCCTCTCTGAACCTCAAATGCATTACCTGTAAAATGAAGCAACAATAGCTACATCTATCTTGGTGGAGTTCTTGTGAGGATTTTAACACCTCATGGTTGACACAAGTTAAGTCCTCAGTAAGTGTTATTCATCATTTGAATAAAAACCTCTTAATGTTTTCTAGTGACTGCATAAGAAGGCCTAAAGTTCTCAACATGACATTGCAGACATTTTACAGTATACTCCCACTCAGCACCTCTTCTCTGGCCTCCTGTCCTGAATGACCCATGACCTAGTTATGCAGGATCACCTGTCATCCTCTAGATTCATGCAGATTTGGATGTCTGTGTCTTTGCTCATGCTCCCCTGACAGCCTGGGAAGTCCTCCATTTCCTATACCCGGAAATATCTTGTATTCTTCAGGAATCAGGTTAAATGTCACCTTTTTTGTTTAGCTTTTTTGTTTTGTCAGATTTACTTGCTCTTTCCCCTAAACTACTATATTTTGCTCATTCCATCTATCAGTCCATCCACCATCCATCCATCCATCCTTCCACCCATTCATGGGCTGTAATACATAGTGATTAAGAGCACAAGTCTGGAACCAGATTTCCTTAGTTCAAAATCAGGTTCCAAAATCAAATTTATATAACCTCGAACAAGTTACTTGGCTTTATGAAGGCTTAATATCCTTGCTTCTAAAAGAAGTATAATAATATTATACAACTGATAAAGTTATTGGGAGGTTTAAATGCATGTAAAGCATTTACCACATTGCTTGCTATGTATAAGCCCTAACAAAATGTTACCTCTCAGCCAACTTGTATATGTTGAAGGCCCTCTTCAACATTGTGCCTTGCCTTATAATGGGTGTTGGATGCACCTAATTTCTTTATTAGATAAAGAGCTTTTTGAGGAAAGGTAATTTAAAAATATCTGCTCTTTGCCTCAACACTTGAAATAAATATAACACAGATATCATTTCTATCAATAATGACCTGTATTTCAAAAACTTCTGCTGTTCTTAAGATACTTTGTGTGCACCTCCTGGTGTGAGAAGTATGGCCAATCAAAAGAATTCTGCTGTTCTCCTTTAGTCGTAGACTTTCCTCCATTTCCAACCCACCTTTTAAGCTGCCTCTGTGGGCATAATACAATCAAAAGAAATATCTTCCTAATTGTGATAATGGCGTTCAGCCTTCTTGATTACCCTGGAGCTGGAGAGATGATGTTAGTGACATATTCCTGTAGAAGGAACTTGGTGACTGCCTAATTTTACACGTGGAATTTGAATGCTTTGTATTTTGTTAAAATCTAGCTGACATTCTTCTCACTAAGCAAGTGGTCCAGTCTGATTAGTATAATACATTCTCCTCTGTTGACCAACACTACCAAAGCAAGGAATTACTTAGGGAGCCCCCCTCCACCAAATGTACATGCTCATAAATGCAAAATAAATAGATCTGTACTATCATTATGAGCTAAAATAACACTTAGAAACATATATTTATTGTGAAAAATGGCCAAATAAGACTTGCTGACTGTTTGTAGCCCTATAATGTAAGTCAGATAAATTGGTGCCCAGAAGTCTGACATTTCAAAAGCCTGAGAATATGTTACATTATTTCCCGATATGCCATTTTTGTAATTCTCACAGCTATTTTCCTTTAGGAAGAAGCAATCCTTCTGCGCCCAGGCAGTTCAATTAGAGTATTGTGAAACTTGTCAGAATGACTCCAACATAAGTACCCCTGAGCAATAGGTATAATTCTGGAGAGAAACAAGTTCTGCTCTTACCATTCTGGTATGGGCAATGGTGTTAGCTAACTTGGAAAAAAAATGTACCGTCTGTACTGTTTCAACTCGGTTAACATGCCCAGAGAATTAGAAACATATAAACTCACGTCAGAGCAGGTTCTCTGTTTAGGTCAGCTCAGCATCCTTGTGTCCTTTAGCTAGCGGCACCTGCATTGTATACTCATTGTGTGTGTGTGAGGTGGCTCTATCTCTGGATGGTTTAGAACATGCCCACAAAGTTTTCTCACTTTGAGCATAGCCTGGTCTTAGAAGCTTACTTCTAGTGAATAGAATGCAGCAGAAATGACACCGTGTGACATGTGAGACAAGGTCAGATGTCAGTAAACTTTTTCTGTAAAGAGCCAGACAGTAAATAGTTTTGGTTTCAAGTCATACCTATATGGCCTCTGTCACAAGTGCACAGCTCTCCCATTGTAATATGTAGCACAAATGTCTTGGCTGTGTCCTGATGAAATTTTGTAACATTAACTACAGGGTCAGATTTTATCCACAGGCCATAGTTTACCAATCCATGGCTTCTGCTTGGCTCTCTCTTTTTAAGTAAACTTTATTTTTAGAGCAGTTATAGCTTCATAGCAAAATTGAGCAGAAGGGACAGAGATTTCCCATTTACACCCTGCCCTCACACATGCATTGCTTCCCCCATTATCAACATCCCCACCAGAGTGAGGTGCTTATTAAAACTGATGAACCCATATTGACACATCATTATCACCCAAGTCCTTCGTTTATATTAGAGTTCACTTTTGGTGTTGTGCATTCTGTGGATTTGGATAAAAGTATGATGACATGTATTCATCATCGAGTGTCATACGGAATAATCTCACTGCCATAAAAATTCTCTGTGCCTCATCTTTCTCTTAATTTTTCCTCCCAAACCCTGGAAACCACTGATTTCTTTTTATTGTCTCCACAATTTGACTTTTTCCTGAATGTCATATAGCTGGAATCATATAGTTTGTAGCCTTTTCATATTGGTCTCTTCCACTTAGTAATAAGTATCTAAGTTTCTTCCATGTGTTTTTATGGACTGATAGTTCATTTCTTTTTAGTATTAAGTAATATTCTATTGTCTAGATGTACCACCATTTATTAATCTCATTTACCAAAGAACTATTTAGGCAATTATGAATAAAGCTGCTGTAAACATTGTGTGCAGGTTTTTATGTGTACATAGTTTTCAATGCATTTGGGTAAATACCAATGAGTGTGATTCCTGGATCATATGATATGAGTATGTTTAGTTTTGAAAGAAATCACTAGACTGTCTTTCATTATGGCTGTACCATTTGTATTTCTACCAACAATAAGTCAGAGTTCCTATTGCTCCACATCCTTGTCAGTATTTGGTATTGCCAGTGTTCTGGATCTTGGCCATTCTAATGCATGGCTAGTATAGCTCATTGTTTTAATTTGCATTTCCCTGATGACATATGATGTAGAGCACTTTTTCACATACTCATTTGTCATCTGTGTGTTTTTCTGGCACCTCACTCTCACTTCATGCCACCATGTCTAGCCACCCTGAAGCTACCATGAAGGAGAAGCCATGAGGAAAAAATACATAGAGGTAGAGGGAGATTCAAGGAACCCTAGCTGTCCAAGTTTTTCCTCATAGATGAGCCTAGTCTAGCCAATATCTATGTAATAGCAACCATATTGTGACACCCTCAAGTGAGAACAACATAGCTGGGTGCAGTCAACCTCCAGATTTGAGAGATGATGGAATGGACATATGATCAGGTCCTGGCCTGTCACTGTGTTCCAACACCCTGCCCATACTGCTTTTTACAGGGATGGACATACATCTTCATTTGATCTGTTGAGACTCAGTTCCTTAACTTTCACAATAATACACTGGGGAAAAGCTCTCTTTTGGCTGTGTTTCTAATTGGATAAGTTTTAAGCCTGGGACTGCTAGTGGACATTTTGACACCAAATAGGAAAAGCCTGTCCAAAACAATAACCAATGAGAAAGAAAGCAGGGCAGACAAGCACACAGAAAGCTAGAGAGAGAGAGAGAGAGAGAGAGAGAGAGAGAGAGAGAGATCGATCACTGATGACATTATTGGGGTGCCTGTATGGAGCTACTCTTAAGGGTTAACACTGGACATTTTAGTTATAAGAACCAGTTGTTGATAGTGGTTGCCAGAGGTGGGGGTACAGGACGGGGCTGGGTGAAATGGGTGAAGGTTATCAAAACGTACTAATTTCCAGTTTATAAAATATAAATAAGTCATGAAGATTTGGTGTATAGCATGGTGGCTATAGTTAATACTCTATTGCATATTTGAAAGTTGCTTAGAAAGCAGATATTTAAAGTTCTCATTACACACAAAAAAGTCTGTAACTATCTGTGGTGATAGGAATTAACTGGTGTTATACTTAGTGACCACTTCACAATGTATACACATATCAAATCATTATATTGTACACCTGAAACTAATGTAATGTTATCTGTTAATTATACCTCGATAAAAAAGAACCAGTTGTTGAATTATATGTATTCATAAATCATAAATTTACCGGCTGATTGGATTTTGAAAAACTGGACACAACTGTATGATCAGCACCAAGGACAAGAAACCAAAGTTTACAGTCCTCATGACCCCCACCTCTTGTCTCCTTTCAACTTTTCCCCAAAGTAACCACTATCTTAAATTTTAACAGCATATATTAATTTTTCCTCTTTCAGTGCTTTGTACAAATGTAATCACACACCTTGTACTCTTTTTCATCTTTCATCCAACATTCTACTTGTGAGATTTCTCCATGCTGTTTTATGTAGATTTAGATTATTCATTTGCACTGCTGTATAAATTTCACTTGTGTGAATATTAGCACAACTTATTTTCTAATCTGTGGTTGGTAGATATTGCCAGTTTTTTTCTATCATGAATAGTGATGTCATGATAGAACAGTCTTGAACATGTCTTCGGGTGAACATAAGCATACAGTGGGTATTTACCTTACTGTGAAACTCCTGAGTCATAGGGAATGCATATGTTAGGCTTTATTAGACACTGCTAAATTGTTTTCTGAAGTGGATGTTCTTCTAGCAATGTAGAAGAGTTCCGATTCCTCCACTTCCCTGTCAGTGTGAGTGTTTTCCATCTTGCTCATTTGAATTATTATGGTAGGGGTGGCATAATACTGACTTGTGGTTTTAATTTACTTTTCCAGATGACTCATGAAGTTGAGTGCCATTTATTCATGTTCATTGACAATTTCTGTAGCCTCTCTGATGAAGTATCCAAGTCTTTTGCTTATTTTTCTATTGGGCTACCTTTTTTTTTTCTCATGGATTTTTAAGAGTTCTTTATATATTCCAAATGTGTATCCTTTTTGAGGAAATACAGGTATGTCAGTACTTTTTTAAATGTGTCTTTGAATTGAGATTTCGCCACTTCAAACTGTGGCTTTTTAAAAAATGTGGATTGGCTGAAACACTCAGTTTGGACACCAGTAGGCAGTAGTCACCTTTAATGAAGGGAAAGACAGAGACTTGGTGTGGTTGAGTGGTAGTTAAGAATTCCTCTGACTTTTCCCAAGTAGGCCTTTGTTGTTAAGTATAGCTTCATGAAGTATGAACAGAATAGCAGCTCCTGTCTCCTTCTCTGCTAAAACAGGACAGAGGAAGATATGTTTATTTTTAAGTGAGTTGCATGGATGAATTCTTGCATTTTCTATCTTCTCTATTTGCCTTTTAAAGTTGGTTATCACTCACTGCTCCCATGTCCACCAGAATCTCTGATGATCCTTAGGTTGGCTCTTAATGATCTTTCAGAAACCCACATGAAAAAACCCAGTGCACCTCTGATTTCAATTGTGAAAAAGCAGGCAGTGGGACTTCTAGGCTCTGAGATTCTTCAGAGAATTGCCTAATTGTCTCTGAAACTCTCATATTCTTCCCTCCTTCCATGCTATTAGCATCAAGATGTAAGTCAAACAGAACACTCATAATCAGTAGAGGAAAAATGTCTTTACTACTCCTGAAATCTACTTTCACCTCCAGGTAAAACATGTATATGTGGATTTTGGAGATTTTCTTTCTCTATACAGCCTTGAACCTAATTCACCCTTGAAATTCATACTGGTAGGAGAGTCCATTATCAGTTATAAAAAATAGGTAGCTAGGAGACTGGGAAGAAATAAAAATGGACAAATCAGTTAAAATGGCAAATCTAGAATTAACATGCATTAATTAATAAGAACACATCCACCTCAAAATTATGAACATATTTGGCTCTTCAGAAGTCAGATATACTGAAAGGTTAAAAGACCAGATAATACACAAGAAATATTTTATTAACTACTTTTCTTACTTGCAAGTAGATTTTATATCAGTAATAAAACTAACATTAGTTAGTGCCTACAAATAGTTAAACTTGAATTTGCTGTCCATAAATAGTGAGAGAGCAATGACTTTTAACACATCAAAGCATGGAAACCTACTGCAATTTTCCTTCTCAACATTTTGCCATTAAGTCTTAAGATCACTTAGAGTTGAGCTTTTGCATGGAATATGACTGGTATCTTGGAGGAAGTGAAGCTTAAAAGATTAAGAGAGAAATATTCACTCTTACCACACTCCCCAACAGGCTAGTAAACAGTTACATTAATCTCATAAGGTTGACACATCCTAAGGAGATCAACATTACCCATGCGAATATACTGATTGATACTGTCTGTAGTCTATCAAGCATGGTGAAGTGCCTTGCCTTTACATTGGTAAAGGAAAACAAGATGATTAGATTGCAAAACTCTCCAACTTTTGATGTCTGATTATGTCTAGAGAGTTGATAGCCCTGCTTCTTAGGACACTAGTCAACTGCTTTCCATCAATAATTTGAGCAATAATTTGAGCTGCGGGCATATTTGAGATGCTATGCTTTCTTGTGATCTGTGTCTCCTTGCTGTTCCAAACATCTGTCTTTCCACATTCATTATGAGCTGCTAACTCAGTGGGCTTAGTTACACTTGATTTAATTAAAATTTCTGAAGAAAGACCAAGAGGGTACATCAGCTTAAAATACTATCCGTGGACAAATTAAAACAATGCTAACCATAAACATATAAAATATTCATTTTGGATTTATTGTAATAGAATTTGAAAGCAATTAGCACATCTAAATTTGAATACCAGTTCTTAAAAACCTGATATAATTCAACTTTATAAGTAAGGGAAGGATTCAAGGTAGTATCATTAATGCTTTTTGGGGAAATGAGAAAAAGCTGAAGTGGCAAAATACAATGAAAAAGTGAAAAGTTAATGATACTGACAGAAATGATAGTCATTGCCATCTATACATTTGTGTAAACATTTTTATTTGTGTTCATTTTACCTACAGATTAAACCAGTAGTATTAGACTGAGCAAATGGTATTATACTCATTAGAGAAGAGGAGACATTAGATGATTTGACTAATTTTTGTTTTTTAATAATAGAGCTAGGTCTAGAATTCGAGTATTCAACTTTTCTATTTAAATGGGCAATGACAACATATCAAAACACAAAGAAAATCTATAGAAAATTAAAATAGATTCTGAGAAACAAGTTCTTATAATTTGCTTCATTTTTAGTCAATTGATAATGATATCTGTGTACTGTGCTTGTGACTCCCTGTGAAGCAGGAATTGTTATTCCCATTTTCCAGTTATTTGCCAAAAGTTACATATGATGACCACCAGAAAAAATATGATCAGAATCCTAGGAACAAACATATAATAAACTAACAGCAACAACAAAGAGCCCTAATGCCAAGTGCCAGGATTGGTTTCTAATACCATTCTTCAAAAAGAGGAACAAGGGTTTCATGGAAAAATGGTTGATTCTAGAAGTGGGACAGGAAACAAACAAGTTGAGCCTGGAGCATCTCGTAGAGTCAGAAAGTAAAGAAGTGCTCTGAAAAAGGATAAAACAGATCAGATTCTGCTCTGATCCTAGAACAGAAAAAAGGGGAATGTCAAAGGGACACAGAAGTCAAATAAAAGAGGTCCTAACGGCCAAAATGGGAACAATTTGAACAACAAAATAATGTATTATTGGATTTTAACCCAAGGTACAGAATAAATGTCCATGAGTTCATATTGATATAAATAAATGATTGAATAAATAAATTTTAGGAAATAGACAAATCACCTGGTTAGGAAATTCCAAATAGTTTATATTGATACTCCACCCTCAAGGAGGTAGAGCATAATTTCCACTCCTTAATGGTGGGCTGTGCACAGTGACTTCTCTCCAAAAAGGACAGCATGGAAATGGGGAAGGTAACTTCATAGTGGAGAAACCTGACCAGCACTACCTCAAGCAAATGATCAAGCTTAACATCGCCAGTAATAAGTCTTATTTAGAGCATGTAGCCTTGATATGATGTGATGAGAATGACGTTACCTCTGTGGTCTCTCTTTCAAAAATCCATAGTGTCCATCTAACCATAAGAAAAACATTGGACAAAGCCCAGTGGAGGGACATTCTACAAACTATCTGACCATACTCCTCAAAACATTCACAGTCATTATGTACTTAGCTGAAAAACTGTCCCAACCAAAAGGAATGTAAATAGAAGTGACAGCTACATGTTATGTGGTATCTGGGTTGGGATCCTAGAGTAAAAAAGGATGCTAGATAGAAACTAAGGAAATCTGCATAAAGTATGGGATTTAGTTAACAACAACACATCAATATCGATTCATTAATTGTGACAAATATACCATACTGATGTAAGATGTTGACAATGAAATACATGGGAATGGCTGTACATCTCTGTAACTTTTCTGTAAGTCTAAATCCACAAACTATAATAAAAAGTTTATTTAAAAACACTATAGCCTTGAAATAAAAGTGGGGAAAGTAAGTCATAGGAAAATTCATTTACTCATTAATTAATCAATTGATCTATTCATTAGTTTATTTGTTTATTCATTGGTATCTTCAATTATTTAACAAATACTCCTTTATGTCTAGTTTGTGGTGGCATTACTGTAAGCTGTGTGGTCTCCTTAGCTCTATGATGGACATCTCTATGCAGTTGCTGGCATATCCCTGAGAAGAAGTTGCATACCATGTTAGGTAGTTCAAAATTCTAGGGCAGTGCAATAGACTGAGCCATTTAGTAAAATTCATAAAAGAGATACCTATTGGAGCAGAAGGTGGCTATTTAAAGATTACTGTGGTTGGAGAATTATCCATAATTGGATTCTGACTATAGATTATATTGCATAGACTGGTCATTGAAAATGGCTTTGATTACTTTGTTTTTCTTACTACATGGTCTTCCAATGCACTGGAGTGTTGCTCAGAGCTTGCAATGACTGCCTGTTACTGGTTGATCATGGCTTTATCATTTTCTAATAGTGACAAATAATCAAGGCACTTTAGAAGCTCACCTCCCTTGGCTTGCAACGTAATTCAGCAGAAGTTTACCTCATTTCCTAACTCCCATATTTTAAAAGAGATGATTGAGTTATTCTCATGGTCATTTTGCCTTCCACTAGGAGTATACTCTGACTGTCAAACTCATTTTCCCACTGAAAAAATGATGAACACAAAAAATGAAGTTCTTGAAGCATTTAAAACCCCATTTGTTTTGTAGTGACCACTGCAATGGTGATGAAGGCTAACTAGAAATACATCCTAAAGTTGATGATCTAATGGTCATCCCCCAAGTTTGTAGAACAGCATATTGCATAAATCTGTGTTTTCTGAAAATATCACAATGTGTTCTTGAGGACTTCAGTATGGAAATGTTCTCCAGTGTAAAACTGTGTAAGATGTATGGGACTCTTTACAAGGAATATTGGATTATTGGACCCTGTAGCTTTGAAAACCATCTTTCTTGGATGGCAGCAGAAAGCTTCAATATACTTGCATGAATTATAGATAATACCCAGTACTCTTGCTAAAGCAGCTACAAGATGATTTTCTAAGAAAGATCCTTCAGCCTGCATATGTTTCTATGCATCTGACACACCAAAGATTTGCCTTTGAAATACTTTAGTATTCTAGACACTTTTCAATAAATTGAACATGGTACTCAACAGTGGGTTTCTTTTCTTCCTATTTTGTTTTTTTCTTTTAATTCTCAGAATGGTACAGACATGTATTTAACCTGGAAATGAAGTCATGGCTTTTAAACAATTAGCCCCAAAGAGAAATTGATTTCAAAGGAAGGCTGTCTGTGAAGGGGTGGGAGATAAAACCAACATTGATTCTGGAGTACAGCTTCTTAATACTTCAGACTTTTAGGTGCCTTAAAATGAACATCTTTACTGTTAGTATAGTAATGGGGTAATGCGCAGATCAGGGGCACCAGATCAACATGCTCCTTTTCAAAGACACACTGCTGTCTTAATTCACATTTTTTCATATATTTTTTTAATGTTCTCTCTAAACACTGCACACATTTCCCGTGTGGACACTTTGCCATGAGCTCTAATCATTTTAGCAGTTTTCTTTAGTGACAGATTATATATTTAGTCAGTTGGATTTTAAGAAGTACATATTATTTAAAAGCCAATGGAATGAAATAAGATTCTTTGATTAAAATGAGGTCAATGATAAAATGAGGTTTCATATTGTTAATCATATTCATTTTTACTCTAGCAAAGTTTTACTTTTTTAATACTTTAAAATGATTTCTCACTAATTGTACCTTGATAAGGTCTACAAGTGAGGGGACTTAAATATGTGTGTATGATATTAGACATGTAGATTTACAGTTTTTTTGCAACAAGATATAGTATTAACATAAGTATACTAGGCTTTCAGTCTTAACCACCTAATATTGTTTTGAAAGGAAATTATAGAGTGAATTTATACATTATATGTATGCAAAGACATTGAGTCCAGTGATTGTGGAGATTCCAGTTTCTTCTCTGGATTTAACTAGTTGTGTGATTGAGAGTGAGTTACTCAGCTTCTTGAACTTCAGCAGTTTTGTTTGTAATAAATTTTCTGTAGACCTAAGAATGGTGGAATTTTAAAATAAGGGAATTAAAAGGGACCTGACTATAATTCCAGGGTCACCCTCACTAAGCGTTAATAAATATCAAGAGCTTTGTGAGTTAGAATTAGAAATGCACACAAAAAAATTACAAAGAAGAATAAAAAGTGCTCCACACAATATAGGTAGGTTATGGGAAGGCAGTATAGCACGGAGAAGACAAGTAATGACTCTATAGCATCTTACTATGCTGATGGACAGTGATTACAATGGGGTTGAAACCACATGTTGCTCATGTGAAAACTTGATAAGATTGTATATCAATGATACCTTAATTTAAAAAAAAGAATATAAAGTGCTTTAAAAATGTACTGTATGAAGTTCTGGTTTCCGCTTCAATATGTAAAAGTGCTAGGCAGCCACTTGCCAACTCCCATCCTTAAAACAATAACAAAAAACTGCACAAACTGAAAAGCAATGATTTTTCATAGACCCATCAGAGAGTTGAGAGCCCAAGGCAACCACCATCTCATAATCTGGAGAGACAGAAGAATACAGAGATCACAACCAATATCAACATACCCAGACCAAAAAACACTGAAGTCATGAACAGGTTGCTGAAGCCTGAGGGTCAATTAACTTGAGTGTAAGAAACTTTTGGGGACCCTTTCTTAAGGGAGCTCTCACATTATCCTATGATTATCTTCAGGAAGCACACCACATTTTCATGTGGATGATCCTAGGAAAAAACCCTCTTGTTTTAATCAGTGGAGGGAGGGGGTCATAACCCTTTCGATATATCCCAGAGAATTTTCCATAGCAAAGGGTTTCTCTTCAAGAGGAAGAACTTTATGAGAGCCTTTTTTGACCTGGGAGAAAGGCAGTTAGCCAATTCCAGCCCCCTCTAGTTTTCCTGCATCATGTAAGGGAAGAAAAAAAAAAGGCTAAGGAACACTTCTGAAGGCCACAGCTTAGGGACTCAGGCCCACTAAAATGGAGATGTAATAATAAGATTGTAGAATGCTTCACTGCTCATACACCTTACCGTCACATCAAGAGGACTCTAGCATTATAGCACATTACAACGGAAAGAGCTGCAAGACAAAGACTATTTAAGAAGCAGTTGTTAGGTGAATCAAACAGTGGAGGAAATAAATAAGGACAACAGAGAAAATGGAAGTCCCTGTTACCTGTAACTACAGAAAACCTGCACACAAATGTTTAAAGCAAGTTTATTAATAGTAACCAAAAGCTGAAAGCAAACGTGATGTCCTTCAGTAGATGAATAAATGAACCATTGGATAGACATCAATACAATGGCAAACTATTTGGCAGTAAAAAGAAATGAGCTATACAGTCATTGGAAGAGATGGAGGAAGTTTAAATGCATATCACTACATGAAAGAAGCTGGCCTGAAAAGGCTGTATGCTGTCTGATTCCAATTATATGACTCTCTGGAATAAAGTAAAACTATAGAGACAATAAAAACATAAGTAGTTGCCAGGGTATGGGGGAAAATGAATAAAAAGGCAAGAATGGGATTTGGGGGCTGATAAACTATTGTGTATAATATTGTAGTGGTGAATACATGACATTATGTATTTGTCAAAAGCCTTAGAATTTCACAACACAAAATGTTACCATAATGTATGTAAATTTAAAAAATAATTTACGAGTTCAGGAGTTCCTGGTAACAGTGCAGACTTGACAAGCGAATCTAACTATTACAAAATATGAAGTGACCTTACTGAGGTGGAGAGGGTAGAAGGTGCTTAAGGAAGTAAATTTGGAAATGAATGGAGTCTGTATGACTAAGGAAAAAGGATAAAGTTGATGAAGTTGTTTACCATGGGGTTCTCATTAACAATTCTGATACTGCTAGCTGTATACATGTACTGAAATTGAACAGTTAAGTCATGGGTGGTGAAGAGTGGGAGCTGGGTTAACAGATAAACTAGGGGAGGAAGCAAGAATGATCAATATAATGAATTAGAGTTGGAGACATCAGTGGAAACTCGTGTTTAATGTAACACAGATACAAGTAGTTACATATAGAAATATGTATGTATGCATATACATATATATTTCTTTGCTATGTAAGCTGAGAAGGCCTAAAAGAAATGATATCCTAGAGAAAAGAGCACTCTTAGCATGGCAGATCTTGGTTTATAACGTCATTTTATGTTTAAAGTAACCAGGATTCCTTGGAGAAATGGCTGATTATAAGCCAGGAGCAGAAAGTATACAAGATGAGCCTGGAACATCTTATAGAATCAAAAAGAAGGCAACTGCTCAAAGGAATATTACCACATTGATGGCAGTATGTTAGAGAAACAGAGGAGCTTACTGAAAAAGCTCTCAGTGATCAAAGCTGGAAGAATTTTAGCAAGAAAATAAAACAACATTGGATTATAGCTCAAAGTATAAAATAAGTATCCAAAAGTATGTATATAATATAAATCAGGGTTAAAGAAATTCGTAAATGGAGGTTAAACAGATAAATCTCCTATACAGAAGAATTTCAAATACATTATATAGGTATTATGTCCTAAAGAAATGGTATGAAAACTGCCTATTCCTTAAGTGTAAGCTGTACACAATGACTTACTTCTGAAAAGTACAGTATAGAAAGGTGGGGAAAAAAGAAATGACTTTTAAGTGTTGAAATCTGACAAACACGACTTCAGCCAGGTTATCAAGGTCATCATCAACAACCAGAAATCATGGAAAATTTGTACACTTGATGTGATGTACTGGAAACAGCGCTTTGCCTCTGTGGTCTTCCCTCAGACCCCCAACTCATAACCCCAGTATAATTGTGAGAAAAATACCAGAGAAAGCCCAATAGAGGAACATTCTATAAAATACCTCACCAATACTCTTTAAAACTGTCAAAATCATCAAAATAAAGCAAGTCTGAGGAACTGTTCCAGCCACAAAGAGCCCGAGGAAATTCAGAAATTAAGGAAATCTGAATACAGTATGGGATTTAATAATGTATCAACATCAGTTTATTAATTATGGCAAATGGACCATACTTATGTAATATATGAATAAGAGGGGGAACGGTGTACAAGGCTGGTTAGAGGAGTGTATGGGAACTCACTGTACTATCTGTTCAGTTTTCCTGTAAATCTAAAGCTGTTTTAAAAATTAAACCTATTAGTAAAGTCATGTATTATCATTGAGAAAATTTGATACATAAGAATGTTAGAGTACAACTTAGAAGAGTAATTTACATTTTGGTTGTTATTTTATAAAATTATTAATTTCAATACTCCTTTAAAGGTGAACTGTTGTACTCAATATTCACAATGTGATTGGATTTACAAATATTTTACTTGTAAATATATAATTCTACATTATCAGCTGTTGAGCAAATTGAGACATTCTTGAATGGAAAAGACTGACATACAGAGAAGTTTCCAAGAGAATCCAGCTAAATATGTATTTTTTTATGCCTTAGAGGACACAATTTATTCAAAGTTTAAGCATCTCTGCCAACCTTCCATACTTTCAGGTTATCTAATCATTGACAAGTTCATGTACATTAAATTCTACATAATGTTGTAATCAAGATATCTTGGACGATGAATTAAGTTGTTTTTTTTAAAGTATACTTGTAAGTTTAAATCATGACCTGCTAATGTACAAAAATGAATTGTGCAAATTGCTTAATTTCTATATTTTTTCTTACTATAAAGTAGATTATTAAGAATACTAACCTTTTTTTTCCTTTTCAGTATAAATTAAGACAATCAATATAATGCTTTTAGCACTGAGCATAATATACTTTAATATTAGCTGTTGATACTGTTATTACCTGGTAGTGCCTAAAACATAAGGGATTAAAAACGGCATAAGAGATTAATAACATTTTACATTTGCACAGAACCCTAGGGCTTTTAAACTGCTTGATAAAAGTGAAAATACTTTAAAAACCTCTAATGTTCTTTGTAAATGTAAGAAATTAATATTTTCTTGGGCTTTTTGCACCTCACTTCAACTTCACAATGGTTCTGTGAGGTGTGCAGAGAAAATATTTGTCTTGATTTTCTAGATGAAGAATTCAGATTCAGAAGATTTACCATGACTTCTACTATGCCACTTTGGACAAGTCACTTAGCCTCTCTGAGCATCAGCTCTATTTATGAAATGGCTATATTGTCATTTACCTTTAGTATGGTTACTGAGTAGCTAAGGTACATTATGAACTTGGATTCATGCCTTACTTTCTAAAATTGTTATAATAGTAGTTATTATTATTATTATTATTATTATTATTATTATTATTATTGTTATTGTTATTATTATGTCTTTTGGTACAGCCATGGTCAGTCTATCAAAGGCAAACCAGAGTGTAGATAATAAAGAAAATAATCATCATTTAATTTTCTTAATTTAAGATGGATTTTGAGCAGAGAAGTGTGTCTTCCAGATCCCAGATTTTATTTATGTGCTTAATCATTTATTGAACACCTTCGATAGCCAAGTCCTGGATGAGGTACAGTGACTATGGAAAGATGAATACAACCTAAATTTGCCCCCAAGGAGGTAATATAGCTGTATTAAGATCATGTAGGGATAGGATGTAAAAATGTGGAGTGGCAAGATCACTTCATACTGTTAACAGTAAAGAAAGCATGCTGGACTAGATGGCATTAGAATGGAGCCTTAAACAAAGTAGAATTAGTATGGTATGAATTTGTGTGCTGGAAATACACATTTTTCAATTAGGTGACACTGTATTTCATTCTCTCAATAATTATCAGTGAAATGATTATTTTAATAAGAAAGATAAATGAGTTGTAGATTTTGTTATGCTACTATATATATATTTCCATCACACTAATTCATTCACAGACAATTGTAAACACGGAGTGATGTTGAGGTCTGATGTGCTTTTTCTTAGGCAAGGGTAGCTGGGACAATGCGAGTAGAACCATCAACAGAATTGGGAACCCTTCACTTCTTCTGCTCTGTATGCAAAGACTTTTCAACTACATTTTAAAGAAAATTAAAAAATAAATAACCTGCATCCGACGTCCTCCCTAAAGAGAAGCACCTCAGCCTTTCCAAGCTCTTGTAGGGAGTTGTGCTTCCTCCTATCCCTGCTGGCACTTCCTCTCCAACAACACTGTCTTTGCCCACAAACCAGCTTTTGTGCTGTGTGGTTTCTTCTTCGTTTCTAACTCCTCTAAGGTAGTCTCACTGAGGTGCCTTCTTGAGCTGTTCAAGTTCTCTTCCATGGTACCAGTTGTTTTATTATTGACTTGATCATAAAGTTAAATAGGGCCAAGCATCCTTAACTATACCTTTTCTGAAACTGCGTTATTTTTAATGTACTGTTTTATAGAAGACAAAAGTTTTGTTCAGAACACATATATCATGTTCCATCTAGTACCACTCTTAGGTCTTGACAAGAGGGACTTCTGAGCCCTATGCTTTGGAGGCCTGCCTCTGGCATTCCTCAGAGTAAGTAAATAAGATAGCACGTATGTTGATGTTCACAATCACAATAAAAACATAAACTGGGTGATTGGCTAGAGAGTGGGGGTGTGAGAGGGCATTTTAGATGGGTCAGTCCACCTAAAGAGGTGGGTATTTGATCTAAGACTTGAAGCAGTAAATTAATTCTTTCTGCAAATATTTATTGATTGTGTGGCTAGAGGAATGTGTCTATATGCGGCTTATGCACCTTCATTTAGAACATGCTCTTGTTACCTAGACCTAGAATTTCCTGCCCAGATGGTACTGATGCTACTTATAGAGGTTGTGTAAGCTCTTCTCTGAATCTCTTCTACCCAGGATGGACCCTGCAGTATGGAAAAACTAGACCTGAAGTGTTTGCGGGCAGTTATTTGCAGGGAGCACTGCTGGAGCTTGAATGTGTAGCCCTCAGTGTGACAAGGAGCTGCAAAGGTGACAGAAGGGTGAGCAGGTTGAGGGTGGGGTGAAGCCTTTCCCCATGCTACCACTTAATACTGCAGAATGCCAAGTACTTGGAGAACTCTAAATTCAAACCTGACCTTCCAGATCTTTAAGAGGATATATTTATCAATATAGGAAGAAAGGATATATTTATTTAACACAGTGTACCAGGTGAGATTTAAATATTTAGCTATATGACGTCCTCCTCCATTTGTAATCTTACTCTGGGTCCCATCAACATTAGGGGCAGGCCTTGTTAACAGCAAAAGTACCAGTGCTAAGAAATTGGGCATTGGAGGCATGAATTTTGCATCTGGTTTGAATAAGCCTCCAACCCAAGTAGTAATGTATAATGAATGAAAGGAAATGGTAATGTAAATTAGAATAGTTATTTCCAATTATTCTCATAGCACTGTAGAGGACATTATTATTATCACTACTGTTATTATGCTGCTGATCAATAACCCTCAATTCCCCCTCACTCCCATTCTAGTGAAACCAGTGAGGCTATACTCTGATCACAGGATTAGGTGCATGTCTCACTCTGGATCAATTATTGTCTTCCAAGAAATTTTTGACTGGAGATGTCAGAATTGGTCTTTCTTTCCTACGGATATTGAGGTGTAAGGACATGACTCCTGATCTGTGGGGCTATGTGCAGTCCTGGATGAAGGGTGTGAGATAAGGCCAATAAGAGAGACCCAAAACAAGAAATGGAGCAGTGGAGAGATCCAGAGGCAATCTACTGCCAGTCAGCCTAGGACCTGCTGTCCATTCTTTGTTCATGCAAACCAATGAATTACAACATTAAGTTAGTTTCAGATGGATTTCTGTCACTTTAACCAGAATTCTGACTAGTACAGTACCTATTGGGCATAGAATCTTCTACAGGTCATTGCGGTGGAAAGGGAAACCTCTCAATTACTCTCACTCATTGGTCATATTGAACAATATTCTGATACCACTATTCACTAGAGGGGTGGTGATTTTTGCCTCTGGGGAACTTTGGCAATGTCTGGGGAAATTTTTGATTGTTACAACTGGAGAGGGGGACGTGAGTAGAGAGAGAGACCAAAGATGCTGCAAATATCATACAAGGCATAGGACAGAATAAGAATTGTCTGCAACAAAGAATTATCTGGCTCCAAATAGTAGTAGTGCCAAGGTTGAGAAACACTAATGTGGAAAAAAGTTGGGACAGAGATAGGGGAGTGTGTTCGATTTGTATTTCTGTCCTTAACCACTGTGTAACCTTGGGCAATTTATCTTACCATTTGGGCAGAAGTACTTGCCTGCATTAAAGGAAGAGGCTTAAATAGACAATTTTTAGGGTTCCTTCCCCAGCACTTACTGTATTTTTTTATCTTTCACAAAATGTGGTTTTTCTTCCTGCCTGCCCCCTTGTTCCATCAGTAGAGTCTCCTTTATGAGTTTTCATTACCTATAGTTTTTCTTACTGGTGTAGTCCTTCTAACTCAATGCTAAACAAACCAAATTTGCAATACACAAAGTTATCTCTAAGGATTCTACATAAAACAATAGTCAAGAGCTTTAAACTCAGAGTGGATAGAAACAGTCAGATAAAAAGGTAAGTTTCTGATTTGGTCTAAAGTGAGTTTTCTGAATCTGCATTTCTAAAGTCTAGTGGAAATGGTTGCTTCAGTCATTATGCATAGCAAGATAAAATCCCCACAGCTGGGAGGATTTAATTGAAACCTTTTCTTGTTTCCATGAACTTCAAAATGTTTTCCTCTTCTCTGATGATGAACTTCCCATGAAATCTCTTTAGTCTGTGCCTTATGTATTCTTGGTAACAGCCTTTACCTTCCAAGTCAACTAATGGCAAGAACATGGTGACACATTCTACTGTTGGCTGGTGAAAGTTATTTTCAATCACATCAGTGGAAAACCTTGAACAGCCTGGGTGCTGTTGACACTCAGTTACATTTGAAAAAGAGATAGAATCATCATAAGATTAAAATGTATTATAAATAAGATATCTATACTTTGTTCTCTGCTGATTAAAGGGGAAGATTTAAAAAGTGACACATGGCTGTTATTTAGCTTCTAATTTATTTAATAAGACAAGCCATATATGGAACGATTAGAACAAAGATGAAGTGGTGGGCCTTGGAGAGTTTATGAGTTTGGTGAAGGAGTTGTGCATTGTGGAAAAACAGGTGGGATAGAAAGGGACTGTGGCTTCGACTTGAAGGAAAATAATTTTATCAGAATTTCTAACTAATATTTCCTACTGTGGAAATGCCTTATTCATTTGTTTTACTTATTTATTTATTTAATTAAAAATAAATAAATTTACAGTGCTTTCTATGTCCTAAGGAGTGTTCTTGGTGCTGGTGAGCAAAACACATACTTAATGGAGGAGATGGATAAATAAAATAAATAGGTAATATGCAGATGGTATTAAGTTCTGTGGGAAAAAAAGTAGAAAAATAGGGAAAGGAACAGTGAACTTATGGTAAGGTGACATTCCAGCAAACACCTAGTGGTATGGGAATTAGTCATGTGGATATCTTAGGGAAGGGCATATAAAATAGAGGGGACAGCAAGTGTAAAGGCCCTGAGGTGGAGGTTTGGTGTATTTGAACAACAGCAAAGAGACCAGTAAGGCTAGAGCTGATGGATAGAGGGAGGGGAGAGTAGAAGATACCAGAGAGATAAAAAGGGAGTTGAATCATATAGGACATAGAAAATGCTGGCAAGGATTTTGACTTCTTCCATAATTGTGTGTGTTTATGTTTGGAAGCCATCAAAAGGTTTTGAAGAGAGGAATGTCATGGTCTGACTTACGTTTTAAAGGATACCTCTGAGTGTGGAAAATAGACTGTAGAAGAAGAGGGAGACTGTAGAAGCCTCTTATGAGGCTAGTAGAATAATCCAAGGGAGAGATGGTAGGAGTAGTGGAGTTGAAAAACTGGACAGATTCTGGAAAAATTTTGAAGGCAGAGATAATATAATTTACTGGTAGATTGGACATGAGGTATAAAAGTAAGAGAACAATGAATGAGAACTCGAAAATTTTTGGTGTGTTTAGATATAAGTGTGGAAAGCCAAAGTATGAGGGGGGATGCAATGCTTCTCCAAATGCATCCTATGAATATGCACACTTTTCCAAATGTTCAGATGTCAGAGTTCATATACTAATTTTTCTTTGGTGTGCACTTTAGAGTCAAGCATAAACCACTTCAGTGTGTTTATTCACAGATATTAACATCTGGTTGTAACATCCAGAGTTGGTCCGAGTCTAGCTATTTTTGGCTCTTTTTCCTTTTTAATGTACTCAGCCTTCTGTGACAGCTTAGAAGTTGAGACAGGCTCTGCTCCCCACTAATTGTTTTAATTAATTTTTTTATTTTTAGATAATTATAGGTTTACATGTAGTTTTAAGAAATAATACAGAGAGATTTTTACTCTAAGTGGTAACACATTGCAAAACTATACAGTATCACAACTAGGATATTAACTTTGATATAGTGAAGATACAAAACAATCCCATCACCACAAAGATCAGCAGCTTTAGGTCCCATTTTATAATTGCACTTATTTCTCTTCCCCCATTCCCTGTCCTTAACCTCGTCAACCACAACTTCTCTGCTCTCTGCTGTTTACATTGTGCTTGGAACACTTCAATCACTAAGAAAAAACTGGTGACATTGGAATATGTTTAGAGAAGAACTCTAAGATGACCAAAGAATGGCATATGAAATATGAGGAAAAAAATGAGAATATTTATCATAAAATCAGACTCAGAGCAAAAAAAATGAGGTTTCTAAGAATTTGAAGGGCTACCATGTATATGAGGGATCAAAGTTGTTCTTTTGGACCAATGAATGATACCTTTTTAAAGATTCCATTTTCAATTTAGGAAGAAGTTTTTGGGTTGAGGAATAATACTGTTATTGATGACCTCAGGTGGTAAATTCTTGGTTCAAGTAAATAGAGGTTAAACAATCACTAGCTAATAGTTCAAGACTTTTCTAGAGGTTTGAACTGTATAATTTCCTTTCAACACTGACATTGTGTAAAGTTTTTCTTAGTGACTTTATTTAGTTGATTTTTTTTATTAAAAATTATTTTTTGTGATATTGTAAAAAATAATAGAGAAGTATTCCATGTAACATTTTTTCTGGTTTTCACCAGTGGTAATGTTTTGCAAAACTATAATGTAATATGATCACTAGGATATTGATACAATTCAGCAATCTTATTTTGATTTCCCCACTTCTCTTTGTACTCATTTGCGTACTGTATACAATTTTATCATATTTATAGGCTGTTGTATTCACCACCATAGTCAAGATACTGAACAATTCCAAAACCACAAGGATCTCCTGTCTTTCCTTTTTATAAGCACACTGACCTCCCTCTTGCCATACTTTCACTCCTCTTCCCCCCACCCCACTGCTGCTTCCATGCCTGTCAGTCATTAATCTGTCCTCCATTAAAATATTCTGTCATTTAAAAAATGAAAAATGTTACAAAAATGAAATCAACACAGAGATTAACTTCTTTTGAGAGCAGCTTCTGTCACTCAACGTAATTCCCTGGGAATCATCTAAATTGCTGCCCATAGCAATAGTCTGTCTCTCTTATTGCTGAGTTGTACTTCAAGGCATGGATGTGCCATAGTTCGTCTAACCATTCGCCTGGCGAATGGTTAAACTGGGGCTGATTCCAGTTCTTCTCTACTGCCAGTAAAACTGATGTGAATATTCGTGTATAGGTTTTTTGGTAAACATGCATTTTCATTTCCTTGGGAAGTTTATCGAAGTACAACTGCTGGGTCATATGGTAGTTGCATGTTTAGTTTTTAAGAATCTTTCAAGCTGTTTTCCAGAGAGGCTGTATCATTTTACATTCCTAGTCACTCTCTTTTTTTAATATTATGGTTTATCTTCTGGTAGTGGAATTCTAATTGGGTTAAATGAACCACAAAGTGGGAAGGATTTTAGAAACCATGCTGAGATATAAAAAATGTAAAGTATGTTCTGTACTAATTTGGAGAGGAGAAAATCCTGTTGAAGTAAACTCCTCTATATAAAAGGTCATGAAAGATTCTACATAATAACACAGGGAGTAATTTTATTTGGATTTTCAGAGAAGCCTGTGTTAAAATTCCACATGACCCAATTCTACTTAAAATCAGAGCCATGAGGATAAGGGTAAAATAAGGAATCAAAGGTCTAATTCACTGTGAGTTGAGCAGCCCACTTTATGCCTGGATCTTGTGTACTCATATCTGCTCATAGCACACTCCCATCTAGAATTACTAGAAGTTCTCCCTGAGGTTAGCTTTTCAGATCCACCCTGACGTCTTAGAACTGCTAATGTGGACGGAATGAGATGGGTTGCAAGGAGAGGCAAGTATATTGAGAAAGAAAGTATTACACCTTCATCCCATCCCATCAGAGGGATTCTTTGTAATTAAAGATAAATTTTAATAATTTTCATCCTGGGAATAATAAACACATATAACTATAAATATATAATATTTATAGTTAAAACCATCATTTTTGAGTGTTTACTGTGTGCCAGGAACTGTGCTAGATAAATTAATTATATATATTATATGCAGTCTTCAAAATAAGCCTGCAAAGGAAGCTTTTAAAAAAAATCTCTAATTTATAATGAGGGGGAGCTTATATCATTAAAAGTTAACTACATACATTTATTATATTAGTCCATGAAACTGATCTGAAAGGTATTACTAATTTCCATGCTGCCATTACTCGAAAGGGCCTGCAATTCCCGTTTTTACCTACTCTTAATGAGTTCTTCATACACCATGGTTCGTTACAGACTTGAAGGGGCAAGGGAAGAGTTGAGGGACGGGTGGTAGAGGCAGAGTGGCTTAGAGTACACAACCATGATAACACAGTTATAATGATACTTTATTATGCTGTCATTGCATTTCTGCTGTATGTCCTTCCTTGTTATGACATGAACATTTTCACAAGTGTAACCATGAAATCAGTTGACATTTACTCTTAACTTACATAAAATAATGGCATTGGCGAGAGAGTGATTACACATTATGTTTAATAAAAGTTAATTTTTCACCTGACTCTATGTTAGCCATTCTTTATAACAGTTTATCCGTCTTTTATAAGAGGAAAACAATTTAATTTGTGAGATATTCATAGAAATAACCCACTATTGCTTGGACTTAGAGTTTGACCATGCCCTATAGGGACTTTTGTACAACAGAGAAGGCAATCAATAGATATGTTAAATGAAAGAATAAATCCCAGAGTCACATGGCTTGGCAATAAGAAAGACACGGGAAAATTAAGATAAAATTCTTGAGTTGAATTTATCTGGCACACATGAAATATGGGATGGCAAACAGTATTCTACTGTTTTATTATCACTTCTTGGGGAAGGCTTGTGTTAATTCATTTGACACTTCCCTTCCCATGACTTACACTGTCATCCCAGATTCACGGTAATGTAAGTTTACAGCACTCCATATAGACATATATTTTCTCTCCACTGTTTTTGCAGTCCTCTCTACCTCTGCTTCTTTCCCAAGGGGAGAGCTAATCCCCAAAAGGCACCTCATAGGGGAATGTTATAAGTGGCATTGTTCCAGATAAGCAATGCCTGTAATGTAGTCAGCACAGTGTGCATTTCACAGTGTATTTGTACGTGCCTTTTAGTGGTGGCTTCCAGGAAAGTATGGCATGCCAAACACTGGAACTACATAGCCCAAAACTTTGCAAACTGAACTGTATTTGTTTTCATCAAAGTACCCTCTTTTCATTCTATTCTAATCAGAAAAACATCTATTTTATTGATTCCAAGTAACATTTAGTGAGTGCTTGCTCTGCGGCTGGATTCCATGTAACCCCTTTTTATGCATGGCACATTTAATTCTTCCCAAACCCTTTCAGGAAGCAACTATTACTGTCTCCAGTTTTCATTGAGAAGAACTGAGTTTTAAACAGCATAAATAGTTAGTCTGAGATTGCATAGCTAATAAATGTAAAGGCCTAGTTTAAATTAAAGACCATCTGATACTAATAGTTATACCCTAGTTACCACACAGCATGGCCTCCTGCAGGGAAACTGTTGTTGACATCTTCTATTTCCCTGGCTCATTTAATAGTTATTCCTAGCAACCAGTCCCTAGGGTGTTGTGTTGATCCCAGACAGCAAACTTTGGGAATGTAGTTTATAATTTGAATAAAATCTCTACATGTCAGGGAAGAGTACTGGGGAAATAAGACACTGGTTTATTTCTCTCCTTTTCCCCAATCTTTTATTCTGGTCTTAAAATTGCTTGGTTGTAACTAATAAATGTTACTGGGTGAATAAATGTTCATCCAATATACCATTTTTGACATAAATAATGCAATGTCCAAACAATGCAGGAACTGCCTTAAATAAAACATGTGAATGCTGGTCTTTCTTGTAATAATTTCAAAAATATCAATAATGTTGTCAGCTTAAAAACAGAACATCTTGTCTGCCCTTTTCATCTTCCTGGCTATATTAGAAAAGGAAAAATGTGCCCTTCATCACATAAAACAATGTAGTTCCCCTCACCATTGTCTTAAGAGTTGTTTTAGGAGCCCTACATTAAATTTTAGAAATGAGCAAATGAATATTTCCTGTTTCTAAAACCTTAGGGAAGGTGATGTGTTTTAATGGATAAGAATGTTGCCTTAGAATCAGATGACCTGAATTTCAGTCTCAGCTGAGTGACTTTACCTTCTCTGAACCTCTTTTCCTATGTGGAGAGTGGAGATAATTACACTTACCTCAGAAATATTCTGTAAGAATTAAATGAGATAATTTATGGGTATCAATTTATGAACCAGCTTGTATTTCATGGGGGTGCAAGTAGAAAGAATTTCATTCTTTTTTTTTTTCTCTAAATATAATCTATTCCTTCTATTTAAGGTTATCTAGTTGGAACCCATGGCTGTAGGTAGCATTCAGTCATAAGAATAATTTCATTCTGGTAATTGTTTGAGTTTGGGTTTCACCCACAAAATGACCCTGAGACAGGAATTTAGGTGCAGTTAGTCTGTCTGGGAGGTGGTTCCAGTTTGTATGAATGAAGACATGCAGAAAGAAAGACAGGAAAGAAAGAAAAGCTATGTTATGAATAGGTTGCTACTATGAGTAACTAGGGCTTAGTGTCTCTGAAATTCCATATGGAACATACTTAGAACATTTTCTTCAAAGGGGAAGTGTAGTAGGAAGGGTACCCTTCAAAGGAAGGGTAGTGTAGTAGACACTGCTGGTTCCCAAACTGCATCCTCATACTAGTCTAGTGCACACATCCTCTGGTTGCTCTGAGCATTGGATGGCTCATAGCCTCCCCTACCTTTTCTGAGAAATGTCCTTGGTTATGCCCACCCTTTCATTCTAGTTGCCTATAGCCATTGACTAACTGATATAGGGGTAGAGAAGGCCAGCCCTCTGCCTCACAAGGGAACAATTCTCCTAGTATTTTATGCTACAGAGCCATCCTCCACCCATGGCTTAGGGCACCACTAGCCTTACCTATGACCACACCCAGCTTGACCGATGTCCCTTCCCTGTTCAGTTTCATGTCCTCCTTCACAGGTTTCTCCTGAGACCACTCCACTGCTGAAGCCTATGTATCTGAATCACTGTCTGAATCTCTACTTCTAGGGGACTTGATCTAAGACAGGGACATTGAGGATAGGTGTTCAACAATTGCTCATCTTCCTTGGTTGAGGGTTTGGTGACAAGGACACAGCCTATTTCTGATGGGCTTTTGCTGTTCTCCTCATGGAGTAATCGTGGGCGTGGCTCCATGAGGATGGTTTAAGCAACATAACCAAGTTACTTGGTGCATGTTAACCTTGTCATGCTGCCCTTTTCTCTTCCTGTTGGGGTACACTCCAGTCAGCCTCCCCACCCATCTTCAGAAAACTTCCAATAGGAAATGAATGTCAGCTTCTCATTTCACATATACTTTCAAACTTAGGGGACACATGTAAATTTCCTTCAAGAATCTTGTCATTGAGTTCTGTGCAGGTGAAGGTTGGGGAGAGGTGGGGCGCACTAGAATTTTCTGTACACCTGAAAGCAGCCTGCCAGGGACTGAGATGTTAGTCTCCCTATCTTACAATCAGCTTCCATTCACTTCTTGGAAACCCTCTCACTTGGTTTCCTCATCAGCAATCATTCTGATTCAACCAATCTCTTAACTCTAGTTTTCTGCTTGTATAGCTGGATGAAAATGGAGATGAGGATCAAAGGACCAGTTTGGCCACCTCTTTTGAATAAGTGGTTATCCATTGCTTCTTGGAACATTAGGAAATAGCTGATTTCTAGAAGCAACATTTTCTGTTTAATATCCTTTTAGATATTTAAATTAATACCTGAACACTCACTAAAAGGCAGTTTTATTTGAATTATAAAATCAGTTTCTAGCACCTTTGAAAAGCTATTGCATCTTAGTGGTTGTTTAAATGAAGTGTTTCCATGTTTGAAGAAAAGACCACAGGTCTAAGAATTGGGAGACCCAGGTCATTGTGGTCTCAGACCTGTGACCTTTTCAAATCACTTCATCTTCCAGGACTTTGAATTTGCAACTTATCAAATAGGATAATAAAAGCTACTTTACATATGCCCTGGGGTTGTTATAAGTTCTGAGATAAAGGGAAATATGCATAAATCACAATGGAGACCCTAAATAATGAAATGTCAGGTAATAATTAATAGCATAACCCATTTTTAAGAGAATCCACCAAAAGGCAGTTTCCCCTTCCCTGTAAATACTCATGCCAATCTGACAAGCTGCTGTGGTTGAGACCTGACTCATTTTCAGCAAACAGATGCCATGCTAAATGATGACAAAGTGATAAACATATGTAAATATTTCATATGGAAGTGAAGTCAATACGGACAAATGTAAAAGACACAGTTCCAAGACTGGGAAAACTAGGCTATACATAGTCACAGCAGAAAAAGACATGGGTGTCAGAGTGGATCATAAGCTTAAAACAAGCCCTGTGTTATTTAAAAGCTTACCAGAAACTATTAATAGTCATGGACCAGGCATAATTTTTCCATTTGTCTCAGACTTTATGATGTAGCATGTTCTTAATTGGATGAGTATATAGTATAGAGGAAAGTGGGCTGGATTCTAATTCCTGCTCCTGGTGGCATTGGGCTTTCTACGTATCTCTGCAGGTTCTTTATCGGTTAAGTTGGCATGGTTATATATGTATCTGTTCACAGAGTGGTTGCAGATGAATGAGGCTATATGTGAAGGTATTTTGAAAAGCCTAATTATGCTGTAGAGCTATAAGGTAATAGTAAAGAAGTTGATAGAAAGTATAGAAAAATCTAGAAGGAGCCAGCAGCTTGGAGAGGAAGCCAAAAGGTGTTCTATTTTATGACACCACCATGAACCACCCAAAAGAACAAATTTCTCTAAATTTCTGAGAGATAGAGACAAAGAGAGACAGAGAACGAAGAGGGAGGGAGAGTGGGAGAGAGATGAATGAACTCAGTGAGACAGTAGCACAGATTGGACTCCCAGTGTTGGATGAGATGATCATTGAGTGCTGTACAAGCTGCAGATTTGAAGGCATGTTTTGTGGGCATGGATTTGGTCAGTGTAGACGGGTCATGTTTTTGACATCTCATGAGTGTTGACCTTCAAAATGGCTCATGGTCAGCATATGAAATCGTATGAAATCAGTCATTTAAACAAAACCCAATCAATAGCAAGTTAAACCATTTCTGAAAAACTAAAAAGCTCCTTATTATGGAAAATTTCAAATGTATACAAAGTAAACAGAACAGAATATTGAGCCTCTTATATATCCATCACCCAACTTAAATATTATGACCATTTTGGAAAGACTGTCCCTTTAAGAAACACATTCTTTTTAATTTTAAGAGTTTTCTTGGAAATAATTTCCAATGAGAGTAGTGTAGAGTCTTCCCTTTCTGTCTGTCTGCCTATCTATCTATTCTCTCTCTCTCTCTCACACACACACACATCTGTCTCTCTCTGTTGTCAATATGGAATAATGAATTCTTTTATTTTTGCAAAATGGTTTTTAATAGACTATTACAGTTAATTATGTTGGTGCTGAAATGGTCTATATTTGGCTACTGGGAGCATCTTTAAACTGGCTTCTTTGTTCTTAGACAAGCTCCCATAAATTCTTTGAGCACTTACTTAACAGCATAGCAAGAAGTTCCAGGCTTAACTTGTACCTGTATTTCCAAGCCCTGGAATCAGCCATTGCTCTAAGGGTCCATGGTTCCTTTTCATGGGGAAGGGTGTTAGATATCTAGCTCTAGGCTCTAGGTGTGCTCATTACTGTTGGGGTATAGTGTTCGGCCCTCTCAGTGCACAGAGCTAGGAAATATACACATGTGCCCACATAGATGTATATACATATACTTACATACTATATGCTCAAACCTGTAACATATGCTTGCAAATATACATAATATACATATCTTCAAAATTATTAACTGACGTCACTATCCCAAATTTCCAAACCCTTCCTACAGGGTTCTTTCTTGTCTTTTCCCATTTCATATTTTTGTTTACTTTATTCCTTATTACCCATTTCATGTTTTTACATACTTTCTTCCTTATTGAGAGAGCTGCACCCAGATTTATATTCTTACTCAGTCTTACAGTACATCTAAAATAGCTTCATTGCAAAAAACAAACATTGTAAAAACAGGTCAGGTTTTGTTTGTATTTCTTGCCCTTGCCCCACCCAACCCCACCCCATTCTGCCCCCAACTGTGGGTTTATAGTTAAAGTCTTGAGTTCTTCCTCCCTCCTTCCCTCCATCCCTCCCTCCCTCCCTCTCTTCCTTCCTCTATTTCTTGTAAGGGCAGTTATGGCATTCACTGAAATACAATGGAATTTATGTGGTTTAGTTTGCTTTCAGTTTTAGTCTCTTTATCCTCCCATCCTTATCTATCAATCTATCTCTGTATTTCACCTATTTATATATAGAAGGTTAAAAGTTTCAGAAAGTTAGATTATATAGAGAAAGGAATATTCAGAGGTATTACTTCCTTCCATATCTCTTTAACCCCTTTCCCAGCCCAGCACAGGAATATGTATGAACAAAACTATGCACAGTAAACACAATGATAAGGTTGCCTACAGGTAAGCCATAAGGGAAGGGAGGTAAAGGTAAATCTATTATCAATCAGTTGGTCAAGATGGAACCTTCATGTGCCATGAGCTGAAGGACATGAGTAACTGCACTGTCAAGTGTTTAAGGTTAAGGTTTTTTCTTCCAAAGCCCCAAGGTCATACAGCACCATTGCCCAAACTATGTTCTGCAGAACACTAGTCTCTTGAGATAACCGGTATGAGAAAAAAATGTCTTGGTCAGATAAGAATGGCTGATATTAAATATTTGGTCCCTTTCTTGGAAGTCTTTCTGTCAAGAAACAATGTTTCTTTGAGTCCGACTTCCCTCCCTCCCTCCCTCCCTTCCTTCATTCCTTCCTCCCTCCCTTCCTTCCTTCCTTCTTTCCTTTGTAGGGACTGGGTGTTAGGGACTGGGGGCTGGAGGAAATAGGGACAGGTTGATAAAAGGTAACAGATTTTCAACTAAAAGATGAATAAGTTCGAAGATCTCATGTAAAACATGGTAACTATAGTTGATAACACTGTATTGTATAATTGCAGTTTTTAAAGAGAATAGATCTCAAATGTCTCCAGCAACACCACACAAGATGAATATGTGAGGTATTGGATGCATTAATTAACTAGTTGGGGGACCATTTCATGACGTATACAGGAATCATTATGATATACACCAACTCATCTTTTAGAACTGGTCTTCAGGAGGACAAATTTTGGGAAATTTGGGTCCATTCATTCATTTCATAAACATTTATTGAGCACTTTGTGCTGGGTGCTGTTCTGGTGCTGTGAATGGACAACCAACAAAACAAATGAAGTGCCCAAACTTGTGGAATTTATGTTTAGAGGGCAGTGACCACAACAGAAATATCATCTCTGATAGTGATATCTAGTATCCACTGTTGTACCTGCCTGGGGAAGATGAAGAAAGTCTGGAAGGAAGTAGTGATGAATAAAGTCTGCCAATTTCCTTTCCTCCTTTGGGAAGACTTCAAAATGACTTCAAAATGCTGACCCAAAAGAAGAAAAAAGAGGAGTAAATGCCTCAACCAACCTGCGTACTAAGCATCAGGTCAAGAGGGAACACATTGAGGGGTTTCATCAGTCTGCTTTATCAGCCTACATCTGAGCACAAGCCAAAAATTAAGAGTGTAAAATTTAAAAATCCAGGGAAAAATTCTTGAGTTTTTAATCACATTCCCATGTTGATAAAATATTTATGAGTTCTCCTTCAATTAATTAGAATAAACTATGCAACACTGCAGGAAACAAATTGAAAATTTAATAAAGTAAGTTCACTTACAATTTCTTTTGAAGAAAGAAGCTAATTATATTTAGTTCTGTAATTAGAACTTTAATTAAAATATAATGCAAAATTTTCCAAAAAGTGAAAACAGTGCTGAGTAATAAAATGGGGTCTTTAAGATAATCTGCTCTTCAGATGAAAATTTATAACTTAAAATGAAGACTTTAGTGGACCATTTTCCAAAAATTTCATCCTTTCAGTATAAATTTAACAACCTTCCTATAAAGATTAATTAATGTTTGTTTACTATTTTAAACCTATTTCCTTCTGTTTGTTGTCTGCTGAGAATCTCCTTTCTATTTGTTTTAGTTGTCTCCTGTTTAGAGTTGGTTTAAAGGCACTCCTGTTTCCCTTTGCATATCATAATTTACAACACATCCCTTTTGAGTTAGAACATGGCTTGGCACTTTCAGTGACTTAGAAGCTCGGATGTTCTTTGAAGTGTGTTCACATGTCAGTCCCCTTCACCTGGCTGGCACAGAGATGCTTTGATTGCTCCAGGCAGACATCCAGGTAGAAGAAAATTTAGATCCTCTGAAATGAAATTAGGAAGGTGATGAAATGACCTTCTGGTGATGTTTTTAATAATCATTTGCTTTCAAACACTCCTCAGAGAAATAGAATTGACTAATAGTTTGCTCAGACGTTAGACTTAAATATCAAAGTCTACTGGAATTTGGGGCCTTTGCCATGATATTTCATATCCAATTCTAAAAGCCTTTTAGATTGCTCTTTAATTTAAAAGCTACTCTGCTTTTACCCAAATCACAGAGGCTTATGGAAGGAAATGCCAAGCTTGAAAAGCTCACACTTTTTAAACTCGGTATCTCTTTATACTTCAGCATTCAGTGAAGGATTCACGTGGTTTCATCTGAATCAATTAAAAAAGACTAAAAAATATTTATTGAATGCATACTATATAAGAAATGTTATACTTTCTGTGCAAAACTATCTCCCTGAGGAATTGTTAAAAATCAGATTTCTGTACCCCCACTGTTCCTGCCCTCATGTTCAAATCTAGTGTGTTTGGTATGAATCTGATGGTTTTCATTCCTTTTGTTTCATTCTGATAAAAAAAACTGGGTGCTTACAGGCTTCTAGAGTTGAGCAGTGTAGTCCTTAAAGCAAAGAACTTACAACCCTAATGGGTGGGCTCTTAACTGAATGAGGGAGCATAAACAATCAGTAATTCTGTTTTCCATGGGGGCAGAACTTATCTTGCCCTTGCAGGAGTGCAGGTGGCTGGAGTAAAGGAAAACGTAGGGTTGTTGTTCGCTTTTGCATGTGGGGAATAAAGAACTTGTTGCCTCTAATTTTGGCCTCAGTAACTTGAAGGGTGTTTATTTTGATAACAAAGTTACCAATAAAAGATGCTCACTGGGGACTGCTAGGATGTAGGGCAATGATGTATTCAGAATTAGTTCCTCTCTTGGTGCTCTGCTTTAGGGCCTGCAACCTTGAATGCCCATTCCTAGAATACTAAAGAACATTTCTAGAGCATTCTGAGAACACTCTCATAGATTATCAAATATCCTCTTCTGTTCTTTCCAGAAAAGATTAGTGGCTTTTGGGACTAACAGATTAGAGACTGTGTGCTTCATCTTGGTCTCCGTAAGTGTCTAATTGGGGGCTTACACAAACTGGGTGCTGTAATTTTCACTGTCTGTTTAATTATAATTGATAAAACTATTTGAAAAAATATTAGGAAAAGTTTGACTCATTCTAGTAAGTCAAACCACAGCAGGAGCACATTTATGAAAAGCTCATCAACTCTCCTACTTTTGATCCAGCCCACATCCCTGATGTAATAAATGTGAACAGTTTGGTGAGCATCTTTTCATATCTTTTGCTCTAGGTAGATTTTATTTATTTATTTATTTATTTTTCTCCTCCTTTTTCTTCCTCCTCCATTCTTTATATATTAGGTATCATATTCTGTATTCTTTGTCTATCCCTTGATTGACTTTGGGGATAGTTATTTTAATTTTGCATTTGCTTAGTAATTAGCTGTTCTACTTTCTTTACTGTGGTTTTATTTCCTCTGGTGATAGCTATTAAACCTTAGGAACACTTCCATCTATAGCAGTCCCCCAAAAATAGACTGTAGGGATGGTTTGTGGGAGGTAAATTCTCTCAGTTTTTGCTTATCTGGAAATTGTTTAATCCCTCCTTCAAATTTAAATGATAATCTTGCCAGATAAAGTAATCTTGGTTCCAGGCCCTTCTGCTTCATTACATTAAATACATCATGCCACTCCCTTCTGGCCTGTAAGGTTTCTGCTGAGAAGTCTTATGTTAGTCTGATGGGCTTTCCTTTGTATGTGATCTTATTTCTCTCTCTGGCTGCTTTTAACAGTCTGTCCTTATCCTTGATCTTTGCCAATTTTATTATTAAATTATTAGTGCACCTCCATGGCCTAAGAGACTATCTCCTTCCCCAGATTGGGGAAGTTTTCAGCAACTACCTCCTTAAAGACACTTTCTATCCCTTTCTCTCTCTCTTCCTCTGGTATTCCTATAATGTGAATATTGTTCTGTTTGGATTGGTCCCACAGTTCTCTCAATATTCTTTCATTCTTAGAGATCCTTTTTTCTCTCTGTGCCTCAGCTTCTTTGTATTCCTCTTCTCTAGTTTCTATTTCATTTATCGTCTCCTCCACTGTATCCAACCTGCTTTTAATACCCTCCATCATGCTCTTCAATGATTGGATCTCTGACCTGAATTCATTCCTGAGTTCTTGGATGTCTTTTGGTACCTCCATTAGCATGTTGATGATTTTTATTTTGAACTCCCTTTCAGGAAGAGTCACGAGGTCCATGTCATTTAAATCTTTCTTGGGTGTTGTATTAATAATTTTACTCTGGACCAAGTTTCTTTGGCGTTTCATATTTGTATATGGTGCCCTCTAGTGTCCAGAAGCTCTATTATGAAACAATGTCGGGGGTCACAGGGGAGTGGTATTGGTGCCTCTGGGGAGGAAAGAGCTGTTTCCTGCTTCCTGGCTGCTGTGCCTGTCTCCACTGCCTGAACCATTGGACAGAGCACACAGGTATAAGCTTTTGTCCCAGAGCAGCCAGATATGGATCCCTGCTTTCCGTAAGTGGCCAGAATCCCAGTCTCCCCTGGAACTCTGCCTGTCCCAGCTTTCCAACCCCATCATCACGAGAGTATGATGAAAGCACCATGAAATGTAGGTTTGTGCTCCCAGAGCAGATCTCTGGAGCTAGGTATTCAGCAGTCCCAGGCCTTCCACTCCCTCCCTGTTCCATTTCTCTTACTCCCGCTGGAAAGCTGGGGTGGGGGAAGGGCTTGGGTCCCACCAGGCCACAGCTCTGGTACGTTACCCTGTTCCATGAGGTCTGCTCTTTTCTTCAGGTGTGTGCAGTCTGGCGCAGCCTTCTTTTCTGTTGCTCTCTCAGGATTAGTTGCACCAACTATATTTTCTAATTGTAGATGGTTTTAGGAGGAAGCCTCTGTCTCTCCTCTCACGCTGCCATCTTTCGCTCTAGGTAGATTTTAATAGTATGCTAAACACAATACTATGCATCTTACTTTCAGGTCTTGTAAAAGCATGCACTTCCCTATGCAGCCTGTCTGCTGTTAGCATAGAGATGTTCTGTAAAGGAGAGTCTGTGAACTGTTTGTTCTGGCCTTTTCTGTGGAATGCAGAGGACACCCCAGAAGGTGGTGGTGATGACATTGGAGTGACAACAGACAATTCAGCATGCTTTGCTGTTACTCTTATGTATGCAGTTCTTTGAAGTAGGTATTGCCCTCCATTCTGAGATGGGAAAATTGCCACTCAGAGAGGTGATGTGATTCTTCTCAAAGTCTAATTTGAGGCACACCTGGATTCCAAATTCTATACTCCTTCCACTACACCATCCCCTAGATAGGGTCCAAAAAAACTAACTACCAATTTGGAGTCATTAAAGGGAAGGAAAGTCTTATTTTCACAAACATTTCTCCCATAGGTCTAAATCTTAACTGTTGGCAGCCGCGCTCAGAAAATAGCGCCCCATGCAGGGCAGCCGGAAGGCCCCGAACTTCCTAATGACAAATCATCCCACACCACTAAACTACATGCTAATTGCGCCTTGGCATAAGGACCAATGAGACCCACCAAATGGTTATGCTAATAAGGCATATGGAGCCGCACCAACCAGGTCAGAGCATGAGAACTATATAAGCAAGCCTCTCCTTCCCCTCTGGGTCCTGCCCAACTCATTTGTTTCACAAAGAGCTGAAGAATAAAGCTTTCTGCAGAAGAATCCTGCTGTTGTTGCATGCTGTTCTTGCCGGCGAGGACAGGGCACGCGACAAGTGGTGCCGAAACCCGGGAACCAGAACATCACCGGCACAGGGAGGACCCTTCAGACATCTGGAGAGGATTCAGAACTGCAGGTCAGAAGAAAGCCCGGAGGGGTAAGTTCCGAGAGGCCCCTGCTTTTTAGGATGATGGTTGATGGTTCTCTGTAAATAAGGAGGCACCATGGGGAATGCACCGTCATTAGTCACGGCGCTGCAGACAGCTCTCAAAGAGCGAAACTTGAAGGTCTCCAGCAAAGTCTTAGGATCTTTTGTGAAGGAGATAGACCGTGTGGCCCCCTGGTTCATTTGTTCAGGGTCCCTCTCAATCCCGAGCTGGGACAAACTGGGGAAAGATCTTGATAGAGAGGAGGAGGAGGGTAGCCTGAGGGGAGGCACCAGGCCCCTCTGGAAACTGATTAGAGCTTGTCTGCAAGATGAGAGATGTGAAAAGGTAATAAAAGAAGGTCAGAGAGTATTGACAGATATCCAAGAGAGCATGTCAGAAACGGAACGGGAAACAGAGAGCGCGCGCGGCCGAAAAAAGGCCACAAAAACGAAGGTAAAGAAACCTCAGAGTGAGGGAGAAAGCCCGCCTAGGGCAAAAGCGAAAGAGCCCCGAGAAGCGAGTGACAATCGCCTCGGAGAAAATAGTAAATACCCCTGGAAAGAGTTGAGGGACCTCCAACTCTCCAATAGGGAATCTGAGGAGGAATTAACGTCCGCAGAGGAAGGGGAAGAAAATAAAACCGCAGAGTGTAGAAGTAAGGGAACCAGCAAAGTTGAAAAGCGGACCAAGGAAAAAATGAAAGCAGGGTGTCCCCCGACGCCCTTTGCCCCGCCACCTTACGTGAGTGGCGCACTCTCCTTTTGCCACCCAGATACTCTTCAGGCAATTAGACAAATGTTTCCTGTATTTGAGGATAACGGTGTACGCTCTCACCAGCCCCTGAGCCATAAACAAGTTAAGGAGTTAGCAGAATCCGTTCGGGCTTATGGAGTCAGTGCTAACTATACCATAGCACAAGTTGAGAGATTAACAGAGACAGCCATGACACCCGCAGACTGGCAATATGTAACTAAGGCATGCCTTTCTAGTATGGGGCAATACATAGAATGGAAGGCATTGTGGCATGATATCAGCATGACCCAGGCACGCGCAAACGCGGCCGAAGGACAGCCTGCATGGTCATATGATATGCTGACGGGCCAAGGACAGTGGGTAGCCGACCAGACCGCCTTCCCCTTACAGGTATATGCACAAATAAACACGTGCGCCGCCAAGGCATGGAAAGCCCTCACCAACAAAGGAGAAGTATCAGGCAATTTGACAAAAATTATTCAGGGGCTGAGCGAGCCATTTTCTGACTTTGTCGCTCGTATGATAGAGGCCGCAGGCAGAATATTTGGAGATCAGGAACAAGCAATGCCCCTAGTGGAGCAATTAGTGTTTGAACAATGTACCAAGAAATGCAGACAGGCGATAACACCCTGGAAACAAAAAGGGATACATGCCTGGTTGAAAGCCTGTAGAGAAATAGGAGGGCCACTCACCAATGCGGGCCTAGCCGCGGCCATATTACAGAGCCACAAACAAGCCAGGATCACTAACAGAAGTATCAAATGCTTTCAATGCGGGAAATTAAGACATATAAAGAGAGAGTGTAGGAGCCCAGCTTCAGAACAAACAACCCAAAAGACCCCTGAGTTGTGCCCTAAGTGTAAGAAAGGCAGGCATTGGGCTAATGAGTGCCGGTCTATTAAAGATATAGAAGGGAAACCCTTAGAGTTGCCAAAAAACGCCCAGAGGGGCCCCCGTCACCAGGGCCCGCAAATATATGGGGCAACCAGCACGCAAGTGTCATTCGGGAACAACCAGGCCCCCCAAGGAGAGCCACTTCAGGTTCCGCGGGATTGGACATCCGTGCCACCACCAGAATAGTGTTGACTCCACAGATGGGAGTTCAGCCTATCCCTTCAGACTTTAAAGGCCCCCTACCACCAAATACCATTGGGTTACTCCTAGGGCGCTCTTCTGCTGCATTGAAAGGCCTGGTAGTTCATCCCGGAGTCATAGATCAAGATTATGAAGGACAGGTAAAAATCATGTGTTCGGCTCCCAGAGGAATCTATCCTATATCCCCGGGAGACCGCATAGCCCAGCTCTTAGTTTTACCTAGTCTCCACGCCAATTATCCTGCTACCAACACGGAGAGGGGAGAAAGGGGCTTCGGCTCCTCTGACTGGGATTCAGCCTTCATAGTATTAGATTTAGCAGACAGACCAAAATTAACTCTTCAAATAGAGGGAAAGAGCTTTGAGGGAATCCTAGACACTGGAGCAGATAAAAGTATTATCTCTGCAACCTGGTGGCCCTCCAAGTGGCCTGTGACCCAATCCTCACATTCATTACAAGGTTTAGGATATGAGTCAAGCCCTTCAATTAGTGCCAAACCATTGAAATGGCGAGCCCCTGAAGGACAAGAGAGTACAGTCACCCCTTATGTACTCCCTCTACCGGTCAATTTATGGGGGAGGGATGTCATGAGACACTTAGGCCTCAAACTCATTAATTAATACTCCACCCCCGCCCAAGGCATGATGATGGACATGGGATACATCCCTGGCAAGGGGCTGGGGAAACACCAACAGGGACACATAGAGCCCATCCTGCCCAAAGTAAAGAATGACCGTCACGGCCTGGGTTTTTCATAGGGGCCATTGAAGATGCCATGCCCATACCTTGGCTCACAGAGGAGGCCGTATGAGTTCCTCAGTGGCCCCTATCCTCTGAAAAATTAGAAGCAGCTCATTGCTTAGTGCAAGAGCAGCTCCAAGTGGGACACCTAGAACCCTCTGTGTCCCCATGGAACACACCCATATTTGTAATCAGGAAAAAGTCAAGATCATGGAGGTTGCTTCATGATCTGAGAGCAGTAAATGCTCAAATGAGAATGCTTGGACCCGTACAACGGGGACTGCCACTCCTCTCTGCCTTACCCAAAGAATGGAAAGTGCTCATAATAGATATTAAAGATTGTTTCTTTTCTATACCTCTAAGCTCCAAGGACAGGGAAAGATTTGCTTTTACTTTGCCAGCTATTAACCATGAACAACCCGATGCCAGATTTCAGTGGAAGGTCCTCCCTCAAGGAATGGCAAATAGCCCCACCATATGTCAACTGTACGTTCAGCGAGCGCTAGACCCAATTCGTAAGACCTATCCCACGCTAAAGATCATCCATTACATGGATGACATCCTTCTTTGCTCCCCACAACCAGCGGAAATAGAAGAAGCATATATAGATCTCACTAGATCCCTAGAAAATTGGAGACTGAATATAGCAAGCGAGAAGGTCCAAAAATCTAGTGTTAGCAAATTCCTAGGAGCAACCATTTACACAGATGTAATTTGCCCCCAAAAGCTTGAGATAAGACATAATCAATTGCGAAATTTGAATGACTTCCAAAAACTCCTAGGGGATATTAATTGGTTGCGCCCATACTTAAAGATACCCACCACTGAATTGACTCCACTATTTAAAACCCTAGAAGGAGACCCACAACTAACGTCACCGCGCTCCCTCACACCTGAGGCATTACAAGCCATTCGCAAAGTAGAACAGGCTTTGATGAAAGCACAATTAAATAGAGTGCAATCGAATGAACCCTTTGAGTTGTGTGTCCTTCCCACCCCAGAGCTGCCAACAGCAGTCTTATGGCAGCACGGCCCACTGATCTAGATTCATCCCCAAGCCTCTCAGGCTAGGACAATAGAGTACTATCCAGCAGCCGTGGCCAAACTTGCTTTGAGAGGAGTGAAAACCTCCATGACACATTTCGGAGAGGCTCCAGCTAAAATTATAACCCCTTACAGCGTAGAACAGATACAAGTATTATGTGCTATGAACGATGATTGGGCCATACTTGCTTACAGTTTCTCAAGAACCTTTGATAATCATTTCCCTAAACATCCCCTCATCAACTTCGCCAAAAATCATCTCCTAGTATTTCCTCGAGTCACTAGCCTAACCCCGCTGCCTCATGGAAAAACAGTTTACACGGACGGGTCTAAGACAGGCACAGGTGCCTATGTCCATGATGGCAAAGTTGTGACAAAAGGCTACACGCCTGACACTCCACAAATAGTGGAATGTCGCATAGTCTTAGAGGTCCTACAAATCTTTCCTGAACCTTTAAATATTGTGTCTGACTCCTGTTATGTAGTTAATGCAGTCAAATCTCTAGAAGTGGCCGGGCTAATCAAAGCGTCCAGCCCAGTAGCCACTTTGTTCAAACAGATACAATCAGCACTACTTCATAGGCAATCTCCTTTGTATATAACTCATATCAGAGCACATTCAAGCCTTCCCGGGCCTATGACCCAAGGCAACCACCTGGCAGACCTCGCAACCAGAAATATAGCTTTTCCCCTGCTAGACCCTATCACCACAGCTTCAAAATTCCATACACAATTTCATGTCACTGCCGAAACACTGCGCAAGCGGTTTAGCATAACCAGGGCCGAAGCTAGGAACATTGTCCTTAGCTGCCAACATTGCTGCAGCTTCCTTCCCACACCTCATGTTGGGATCAACCCCAGAGGTATTAGGCCTTTACAAGTTTGGCAAATGGATGTGACGCATATTTCGTCTTTTGGGAAACTGAAATATGTACATGTATCCGTAGATACTTGTTCAGGAGTCATCTTTGCCTCCCCATTGTCAGGAGAGAAAGCTTCCCATGTCATCCAGCACTGCCTTGAGGCTTGGAGCGCATGGGGGTTACCACAGATTCTGAAAACAGACAATGGCCCAGCCTATACCTCTACAAAATTTGCTCAATTTTGTCATCACATGGGGATAAAACATATCACTGGCCTTCCCTACAACCCACAGGGTCAAGGGATTGTGGAACGCGCGAACCGCACGCTCAAATCCTATTTACTTAAACAAAAAGGGGGAATTGAAGATATACCCCCCACACCAAAAACTGCCATAGCCCTAGCACTTTTCACTATAAATTTTTTGAATCTGGATGCTCAAAGCCATACAGCAGCGGATCGCCATAATCAGTGGCCAAAAGACCCACAAGAACTAGTAAAATGGAAGGACGTGTTATCTAACCAATGGAAGGGCCCGGATCCAATCATAATCAGATCCAAGGGAGCTGTGTGTGTTTTCCCCCAGGGTGAAGAAAATCCCTTCTGGATCCCGGAGCGCCTAACGAGGAAAGTCCTAAACAAAGGAGATGACTTCGCTGTACCTCCTGACCCTGCTCCTGACACTGGAGACCCCGACTCAGGGAGTATTGAGATGGGGAATCCTGTCTGCCTTTCCTAAGCCTATGCCTGTCCGTTTCAATGCAGCCGTTTTTCCGCGCTTTTTCACTACCAATACTAGTATGAACTTGCCCTACTTAGTTAAAGACACCCTAGTAGCTCCCCTGGGAGAAAACCGATCCTTCGTAACTAATGGGTCATTATGCTTCACCACTCAGAAACTAGCTGGCTGTATCTCCCTGAAACGGAGGAAATACGGATGGTTCAGTGACATAATTCTAGAGGCCAGTAGCCTCCCCGTTATGTCAGCTAAATTTGAAGGGCCTAATAAGGAAGGGAGCCCGTCCTATAAGAACATGACTATCCACCAGATGGTTCTCTGGATCAATGGCACATTTGTACACTCTCCCAGGAACAATTCCACCGACAGGCCTCGTCAACCCAAATATGCCTCCCATTGTGTGGGCGACTATGAGGGAGAGCTGTGGCCCTGGACTGACTGTCAGTCAACTGTAGTAACGTGGGCAACTGAGAGGCAGGAGTTTACCATCTCCCCAGATATGGAGGGACGGCCAGCCAATGAGGCTTGGTGGCCAGTAAAGGTGCTCGAAGGCGAGTTTCGTCAGCAGCTGAGCATGAACCCCTTCCATAAATGGATGCTGTGTGGAGTCAATGGCTCGTGTACCGACCTCTCCCCCTTTTCCGCCCTCCAGGGTGGGGGAATTGGTGTAAAAAATATCACCTTTTGGTGCGAGAATAACCACATGCGCGCACACTGGAACATGATCATGACCCATAACAACGAGAACTACACGTGTTCAGCAAAATCAGGTCCAGAGTCACCTAATTCCCTTTTTCCACCTTCTCCAGTATGCGTATACCCCCCATTTCTGTTTATCTTATCCAATAGTAGCTTTGACTCCTGCTCCAATGAAACCTGCTTTCTGTCTCAGTGTTGGGATGCGCGTAACTTTACCAATGCTTTGGTAGTCCGCATCCCCCGTTGGGTCCCTGTTCCCGTAGACGCCCCTAACACCATGACTCTGTTTCGAGAAAGGCGCGATTTCGGTGTTACAGCCGCCATAGTGCTCCTGATCTCCGCGACCGCGGTCGCAGCCACCGCCGCTGGTATAGCTTTAGACACCTCCATCAAATCGGCTACAGAGCTCAATAACCTTGCAGCCTCAGTAGCTTCTGCCCTGGACCAACAGTCCACACTTGATGGCAAACTGAAAGGAGGAATAATGATCCTCAATCAACGCATAGATCTCGTGGAGGAACAAATGGAAGTGCTCTGGCAAATGGCCCAATTGGGATGTGAGCGGAAATATCGTGCCCTCTGCATCACTAGCATTCAATATAAAAATTTTACACGGGCAGCTAATCTGTCACGAGACCTGTCCCAGTATCTTTCAGGAAACTGGTCCCAAGACTTCGATGGGACACTAGAAGAGCTGCGGCGAGAAATTATCCACATCAACTCCACCCGTCTAGATATCTCCGTAGCGGAAGGACTCTCTTCCTGGTTCCTCAGAGCTCTCTCCCACGTCAAGGAGTGGGCGGGCATGGCTGGGATGGGCGTGTTCCTGCTTAGAGGTCTCATGCTCTTACTCTGGTTGTTATGCAGACTCCGCAACCAACATAAGCAGGACAAGGTGATCCTTGCTCAAGCCCTAATGGCGATAGACATTGGCGCCTCTCCCCAAGTGTGGCTCAACATGCTTAAGAAGGAAGCTCGGCTTTAGCTTGAAGTAGCTCTTGCACCCTGAGCCCATGTGGCACTGCACCAGGCCCGAGTACCTCAATGCTTAATCACAGCTTTCTTTAAGAAGCTCATGGTGCAAGAGGGTTGAGAAAAAGGGTCCAAACCCTTTGTACCAAGCGGTCCCAACGCCAGCCAGAGGATGCGAGGCAAAGCACTGCAAGAGGTCTTGGACCCCTCTGAGAGGCATGCCTGACTGCATAGGGGTAGATGCCCAGAACCCCTCTCCAAAAAGGGGGCATCAGGAAGTATGATGGAGGTCAGGCCTCTGTCTCCGCCTCTGCTGGCAAGTTCCGCCTTGAGCTTCTGTTAGACAAAAAAGGGGGAGATGTTGGCAGCCGCGCTCAGAAAATAGCGCCCCATGCAGGGCAGCCGGAAGGCCCCGAACTTCCTAATGACAAATCATCCCACACCACTAAACTACATGCTAATTGCGCCTTGGCATAAGGACCAATGAGACCCACCAAATGGTTATGCTAATAAGGCATATGGAGCCGCACCAACCAGGTCAGAGCATGAGAACTATATAAGCAAGCCTCTCCTTCCCCTCTGGGTCCTGCCCAACTCATTTGTTTCACAAAGAGCTGAAGAATAAAGCTTTCTGCAGAAGAATCCTGCTGTTGTTGCATGCTGTTCTTGCCGGCGAGGACAGGGCACGCGACACTTAACTATTCATTTGCATTAAAATATTGAATCTCTCTTTTTAAGTAACAAAGTAAAAGAGAGAGATAGCCATAAAGACATTATTGATTATTAACAACTTAGATAAAATATCCTTTTCATCAGATTAAAGTATATGTCAGAGAGATCCTACTGACTGTGGCTGGGTTCCCTTACAGAGCAATGTAACAGAAAGAGAGTGGAGTTTAGAGTTTGACCTGGGTTTGTGATTTGCTTTCTAAGCAACTTTGGGCAGGTTATTTGCTTTCTTGAGCTGTGGTATTCTCAAAAAATAAAATGGAGATGACGTATACCTCAGAAGGTTGATATGAAGGTTGTATATCAAGAGAACATAGACAAAGCACCTTATTTCTTTCCACGCTTGTACAAAAAATATTTGAGGTGCGTGACTGTGTTAGGTGCTGTGGTAAGCATCATGGGGATAGATGAGGCCCCAGTTCCGATGGGGCATACAATGTAGTGTGTTTAGGAGGAAGACATTATATACCAACAAAAAACAATGTAAGTAAGATAGCACAGATGTTCACAATCACAGTAAAGACATAAACTGGGTGATAGGCTAGACAGTGGCATGTGGAAGGGTTTTTAGATGGGTTAGTCCACCTTGAGGAGGTGGGTATTTGATCTAATACCCGAAACAAATTCTTTCTGCAAATGTTTATTGAAAAATCCACGATGTGGTAGAAACTGTCAAAATTTTCTAAAATCTGTTGAATTTAGGTGAACATATTATCAAAGTAATTATATAGTATCTCAGAGGCTAATACATTCTATGGAGAAAAGTAAAGTAGGGCACATGTCACTGCTAAGATATTGGAGCAGACCCTGAAGATAGTCATAGATGAGCTATTAGCATATCTAGGGGAGGATCACTCCAGGCAGTTGGAGAAGCAAATGCAAAGGCCCTGAGGCAAGAGTACAGCTGTTTGTTTGAGGAAAGCTGTGAAGCCAGTGTGAATGGAGTGCAGGTAACAAGGGAGAAGCAGCAGAAGACTGAGAGGAGCTCTGAGAGACAGAAAGGGTCCAGATCACATGTGGCTTTGTAGTTTATTGTAAACATGTTGCTTTTTTCTTTGAGTCAGATGGATGACTCTGCCTGTGGAAAATAGGCTGTAGGGAACAATGTAAGAGAGATTGGATATTGGGTAAAAAAGAAAAGTCAAGGAGTTCTCCAAGGTTTAGGGCCACTGCAATTCAGAAGATGGACTTGTCATTTATTGAGATGGGGAAGCAAGTTTTAGGGAGAGAATCACATCACATGTTCTATTAACGTCTTGTTAAGTTTAATATGCCCATTAGATATCTACATGAAAGTGGGAGTTCAGGGAAAAACTAAAGATAGAGGTCTATGTTTGGGAGTTGAAAGCAGATAGATGGTATTTAAACCCATGAAAATAAATGAGATCTCTGAGGAAGTGACTGTCAATAGGGTCGAAAAGAGGCCCTGTATCTAAGCTCTGGGGCACTGCAATTTACAGGTGGAGCAGATAAATGGGAGGCAACAGAAAGGATGTTAGTAGGTGGAAGAAGGGAAGGAAGTGCTTCGGGAGGGAAGGTTGACCAATTTTATCAACTTCTGTGAATAACCCAAGACAGAGACTGAAAATCTGTTGAATTTAACAAAGGAAGGCCTTTGGTGATTTTGACATGAGCTGATTTGATGTGGTAGTATAGACATAAACCTGATTCGAATCGGATTGAGAAAGATTGTGAGAAAAGCAATAAGACTCTTTGTGAGGAGCAAGGAAATGGGAAATAACCTAGAGTGGGGGGCAGCTATATGGTCACAGTTGGGCAGACTATTATACTTAAGAGTCATCAGAACTTAAAGGTGAAAAGGTGCATCAGAATTACCTGGACAGTTTATTAAAATGATCACTGGGACCCATCCAAATTTCAAGCATGCCTCAGAATCACTTGGGGGGGTTGGGGAGATGGATTATGGATGGTGCTTGTTAAAACAAGACAGCTCGACCCATCTCTAGAGTTTCTGCCTCAGTAAGTAGGTCAAGGGTGGGGACCAAGAATATGCATTTCCATCATGATCTCAGGTAATGCAAAAGCTTCTGGCCCAGGGAACACATTCTGAGTATCACTCTTTATGGACATTGATTCCTTCGCTGACCCTTCGTCTAAAGTAGCAGCCCATTTTCCCATCCCTTTCTTCTTCTCTCTCACTATGTGAATCTGCCTTATTTATTCCTCATTATTTAAATTCTCATTGGTATGGTCTTTGTAGGAAGGGGTATCTATTTGTCTGTTCATCATTGGTAGTAAAGGCAATCTGTCTTGTTCATCTCTGTGCAGCATAGTGCTTGGCATACAGTTAAAGCTAAAAAAAAATTTTTTTTTGAAATGGATTACTAAATGAAATGAATGAATGAAAAGTTAACAGCAATTACAAGAATCATTTTATACAAGTTTTGGTATGTCTAATGTTTCTTTGGAATTGTTTGTAAAGGAAAAAAAAGTGACATTTTGTCAAATGGTGAGTCAAAACGTCAAGAGTTAGATTTCAACCTCCTAGCCACTTTGAGGGACCTGAGCTGGTTATTTAAATTTCAAAATTTGTGGTAAGGAGCCTGTAATGTGGCTGTTATGAGGTGTTTCAAACATGATCACATAACATTCAGAGAAAATGCTGCTTGGATTGCAATGGATTGTTTTGTAATTATTTACACTTAGGCCCCCAACTGTCACCATTTTAGTAACCTCCCTAGGATGAGAGAAAACAAGAAAATCATGCTTTGGCCTTCAGTGCACTAATTAGCCTATAAGCCAACCATTTGTAGCTTCATGAAACACATCTAGGTTTTACACAAGAGATGTGTAAGATTCATTCAGTTGGAATAATTTATCTGTCAATCCAAGCCTCTTAAAAAACCAACCACCACCACCAAAACAGGGCAGTCAGGTTCCTGTTAAAAGTTTTTTGCAAGAATGTTGAATGAAAACATCCCTGCTTGATATTCATTATTTGGCAATGACCGTTTCATCACTCAGACAACATGAATAAAAGATATTACTCTTAGTCATTAACATCTCAGTCAGGGAAAAGCGAAAAATTGGGTGTTTAAGAACATTTTACTTTTCTGTCATTTCACACTAAATGACACTCTTAAATGATGGCTACCAAAACCTACAGAATCTATTAGTAACTTGAAAATAAGTGTGAAGGGATGCCAAAACCCAAAAGAATCTTAAATTTACATTTATCAGGCTTGTCACATCATTGCTACTGGTAATAAAAGTATTTTTGTTTTATGTTGCAATGTCTACAGGGAATCATATTTCTTTGCACCAGAGTAAAAAGTGATATTGCAACATTCATCACATTCGTTGATATAAAATGGTCTAAAAAGGTGGAAAATTGATGTTCATTATTTTAAGGCTAATTTAAAAGCCTGATGTATTTATAGAAGTTTTCCTGGGTGCTTTTTAAAAGTTCCAGTATTCAACAGTCCTTCAATTTTCAGAATCATTTTCTTACATGGATTTTGTTGGGTTCCCAGCAGTAAATGCTCAGGTTTTACTGTTGATGGTAGTACCTGACCAATTTATTGGTCCATTTATTTTTATAATCACTCAGCTGCTGGTCCTGTTGCATTTCAATGACCAAAGAAACAAAGAATTGTCATTTTTCAAGTTCTGTAAGATTTAATAAGGGCCTGAACTCACTCTTTTCTATATTTTTCCCCCTCCTGCAAATTTGCTAAAGCACTGATCCAGTGAAAGAAAACTCAATCTAGGAGGTGAAAGAGAAACCAAGACTCCAGGCACAGTTAAAATTGCTTGTCATATTTATACATACATTGATTTTTACATGACTGCATTCAAAAATGAAATACCATCCTCTGTGATCAATTCACAGAGTGCCCCTTCAGATAAATTAAAAACAAAGCAGCAGCTTTCTCTTAGCTAGAGTTCTGCAACATCTCTCAAGAAGCATACATGTATTTATACCTCCTCATTTGATGGACAGCTAGGACAGTGGTTGGATTCTCTGAAACGATTAGGAATTTGTGTAGTTAATTAGGTGAAATTTCTCCTAGAAATTTAGATTTAAAACAAACTGCTACACTGAGAAGTAAGAGATTTTAATTCTGCCACTTAATCTTATATTCAAAATATTAGAGCTAGAAAGGGGAAGTATAACATGACAGATTTTTTTGAGGGTGCTGCAAGGATGTTTATGCACTTCTCTTCATGACTGACCATCACTTAAACTAGTGCAGTATTTCCCAATAGCACACAAATATTCTGATAAAATGCAGGTTGATTTAAAGTGGTACATAAAGCAATGCATTTTATTTTACTGGTTAGAGATTTAGTTTTATATGTATTAAAATATTGCTAAGTCTCTTTTCTTTAGATTTCATGGATAATATTCCTATGGCAAAATAAAGAAAAAGTTAATTTAAAGGAAAGTTAAAATTATTATTATTATTATTATTATTATTAGGATAATGGTAAGTTAATTAATTTATTATTTTAAAGTTTATTTACCTTTTAAATTCTATTTCACTGATGCATGAACAACATAGGTGAATCAATGCTGAATAAAAGAAGCTAGATGAAAAAGTATATTTTGTATGGTTCCATGTACTTAAAATTATAGAAAATATAAAGGATATACCTGGAAAGGAGTAGGAGTAAGGGATTACATAGGTGTATGAGCAAACTTGGGGGCGATGTGTCAGTTAAAATAATTTAAAAAATGGAACGGTGTGTTCTGTGTATGGGTGAAGACATGGGAAGGACTGAAGTATGGGAAATATTCCTAAGGTATAGTTATTTTTCTTTCTTAAGACATCAATGAGCTGTGTTCAACATTTATAAGGTATTTGGAGAAAAAGGCGAAAGGAGAGAGAGGGAAAGGACAGAGAGAGAAATAGACCTGGGTGTTGGAGAAATATGTTGGATATTCATCAAGGAGGAATAAAGAGGGAAGACATATTAAAAACTGTATTTTGAAAAATTATAAATGCTAAAGTATAGATGATAATATGCTAAACATTAATGTACCCATCACCCAGCTCAACAATCAACTCATAGCCATTATTGTTTCATCTGTGTCCCCATCTTTTCAGAATATTTTGAAGCATTCCAGATATCATATAATTTCATCCATAAATATTTCTGCATGTATCTTTGAAAGATAAAAAAACTCTTTTTAAACAAAGTACATTTCCAGCCTATGGTCCAAAACTTCTAAGATGCCACTCTGTCCTAATAAGTGAAAAGCTGAATGAACTGAAAAACCAACAAAAATCAAACAAAGAGAAGTTGAGGAAATTTATTGTCAGTACATTTGTCCACCTTGCAAGAAAGGTAAAAAATTCTTTAGAGAGAAAGAAAATGACATGTGTCAGAAACTTGAGTCTGCATATTGAAATGAAGAACATTGAAAAATGAAAAAGTGAAGGTAAAGTAAAAAATTTTATTTTTATTATTTTAAACTGATCTAACATAAGTTAGACTGAATATAATAGCAAAAACGTTTTCATATATATATATATATTTGAACTATATATAGTGAAATATTTATTTGTAGTTGTAAATATATATTGGAAACAAATCTAGGGCAACCACTAGAAAAAGGTAAAGTACAATTAATATGCTAAGAAAGGAGAGAAAATGGAATCAACATAAACCCTCAATTAAAATCACAAGCAGAAGAAAATGAGTTGAATACAAACATAGGAGCATAGAACAAGGGCATCAAATAGAAACAACTGGACATCCCCATGCAAAGCCATGAATCTAGACACAGATCTTACACCCTTCACAAGGTTGTAAGAATCAAGGTTCTAAAATGTTAAACTACATAACATCCAGGTAACATAGGAGAAAATCTAAGTACCTTTGGTATGGTGATAACTTTTGAGACATGATACCACCAAAGGTACAATCCATGGATTAAATAATTAATAAGTGGAACTTCATTAAAATGAAAAACTTTTGCTCTGTGTCATATAGTGTCAAGAGAACGAGAAGACAAGCCACAGACTGGGAGAAAGTATTTGCAAGAGATACATCTGAGAAAGGACTATTATCCAGAATATACAAGGAATTCTAAAAACTCAATCCTAAGAAAGCAATTCAATTAAAAAATGGGCCGCAGTCATTAACATTAATATCACCAAAGAAAATATACATATGGCAAATAAACATGAAAAGATGCTGCCCATCACATGGCATCAGGGAAATGCAAATGAAAACAACAATGAGGTACCACTATACACTGATTAGAATGGTCAAAATCCAAAGTACTGACAACACTAAATGCTGATGAGGATGTGAGACATCACTTGCTCTCATGCTTTGATAGTGAGAATGCAAAATGGTGCAACCACTTTGCAAGACAGTTTGGCAGTTTATTACAAAACTAAACTCTTCCCAGATGATTCAGCAAGCATGTTCCTTGGTATTTACCAAAGTGAATTAAAAACTTATGGCCACCCAAATATCTGCACATGGATATTTATTATCATGTCTGTTAACAACAGCTTTGTTTGTAATTGTCAAAACTTAGAAGCAATCAAAATTTCCTTCAGTAGGAGAATGGGGAAACTGGTACATCCAGATGATAAATATTATTCAGCACTAGAAAGAAATGAAAGCCATGAAAACACATGGAGGAATCTTCAATGCACATTACTAAGTGAAATAATCCAATCTGAAAAGGCTACATATTATATTATTCCAACTACATGACATTCTGGAAAAGGCAGAAGTATTTAGAGATAGTAAAAAGATAGTGTTTGCTAGAGGGTTGTGGGGAGGAAGAGATGCATAGGCAGAGGACCAGGGATTATTTTAGGGCAGAAACATATCTATAACAGTTCTGTATGACACTGCAATGGAGGATACATGTCATTTCACATGTGTTAAAACTCATAGAATGTATAAACCAAGAGAGAACTTTAATGTAAATTATGGACTTTGGGTGATGATGTGTCAGTGTAGGTTTATTGGCTATAATAAATGTACCACTCTGGTGGGGGATGTGGATAGCAGAGGAAGTTGTATGTGTCTGGGGATGGGGGTACCTGGGAACTCTGTACTTTCTGTTCAATTTTGTTGTGAATCTAAAATGCCCTAAAAAGTTAAGTTTAATAACAAAAAGTACCAATGTGATTCTTCTACTAAATAAATGATAGTAATTCCCAATGCCATCAAACATTTACTCAATACTGAAATGTCCCTGATTGTATCATAAATTTACTTTTAATTTCTACAATTTGCTTGGATCAAGTTTTAAATAAGGTCATTGTCAGTAGTTGATTCATATTATCTTTTAATCCATAGGTTACCCCCTCCCTCTCTTACTTCTTCTTAGTATTTACTTATTGAATTATTATAGTTTCCTAAGTTTAGGTTTTGCTGATTATATCCCCACATTATCATTTAAGCATTTTCTCTGTCTCTCATATTAAAAAAATTTTTTTAATTAAGGTATTATTGATATACACTCTTACGAAGGTTTCATATGAATAAACAATGTGGTTACTACATTTACCCATATTATCAAGTCCCCACCCATACCCGATTGCAGTCATTATCCATCAGCATAGTAAGATGCCATAGATTCACTATTTGCCTTCTGTGTGCTATACTCTTTTCCCCATAACCCCTCACACCATGTGTCCTAAACATAATATCCCTCAACCCTCATCTCCTTCCCTCCCCTTTGGTAACCACTTGGAGTCTCTGAGTCTGCTGCTGTTTTGTTCCTTCAGTTTTGCTTCATTGTTATACTCCACAAATGAGGGAAATCATTTGGCACTTGTCTTTCTCCGCCTGGCTTATTTCACTGAGCATAATGTCCTCCAGTTCCATCCATGCTGTTGCAAATGGTAGGATTTGTCTCTTTCTTATGGCTGAATAATATTCCATTGTGTGTATATACCACATCTTCTTTATCCATTCATCTATTGATGGACACCTAGGTTGCTTCCAATTCTTAGCTATTGTAAATAGTGCTGCGATAAACATAGGGGTGCATATGTCTTTTTGAATCTGAGAAGTTGTATTCTTTGGGTAAATTCCAAGGAGTGGGATTCCTGGTTCAAATGATATTTCTATTTTTAGTTTTTTGAGGAACCTCCATATTGCTTTCCACAATGGTTGAACTAGCTTACATTTCCACCAGCAGTGTAGGAGGGTTCCCCTTTCTCTGCATCGTTGCCAGCATTTGTTGTTCTTAGTCTTTTCGATGCTGGCCGTCCTTACTGGTGTGAGATGATATCTCATTGTGGTTCTAATTTACATTTTCCTGATGATTAGTGATGCTGAGCATCTTTTCATGTGTCTATTGGCCTTCTGAATTCCTTCTTCGGAGAATTGTCTCTTGATATCCTCTGTCCATTTGTTAATTGGGTTATTTGCTTTTTGGGTGTTGAGGCATGTAAGTTCTTTATATATTTGGATGTTAACCCCTTGTCATATATGTCACTTACGAATATATTCTCCCATACCATAGATACCTTTTTGTTCCTTTGATGGTGTCCTTTGCTATACAGAAGCTTTTTAGTTTGGTGTAGTCCCATGTGTTCATTTTTGCTTTTGTTTCCCTTGCTTGAGGAGATGCATTCAGGAAGAAGTTGTTCATGTTTATATTCATATTTTTCTGTCGCTCGTATTTTTGAAAGGATTTTGAGATCACTAGAATTAAAGGTTTGATTAGGTTCAGTTTTAATTTTTTTGGTGAGAATACTTCAGGTGGTATTCTGACATCCATGAGGAGTCCAAAATAATCCATTCTTGCCTTATATTATGGAGTTAGTGACCACTAATGCCTATCAAAATCATTATTTCATCAGGTGTTACCAAATGATAATATTCTAATTCTATGATTCTTTCTTCAATTACTAGCTGAAATACCTGTATCAAGAGAAATTTGCCCTCATCAACTATTGGTTACCTGGAGATGGAGTTCATATAAGAAAGATAGAATACACTTTGATTTCTTCCTCTCATTTATTTGTTTTGAAAAATGCAACTGTTTCCCTGTCAAAAGTGACCTGCATTGTAAGAGGTGATACAATTAAATTCCTGCCAGCAAAATAGTGTCATTGAATTGTCTCTTGAGTCCATTATCAGTTGTTATTCTACCAGTGTACTCCTGGTTTTCCTTTTTCTTTTCTATTTTAATGAAACTAAAAGGTAAGTTTTAAACTATTGCAGTTTTTAATATTGGGACTTATATTTCCCTATAATTTAGGTGTCTGGCACCCAAATGTCTCCAGGAGCCCCACATGTAGCATATGTGAGTGAAGTGGTTCAGATTAAGGTTGTGGCCAACTGGAGAGCACAGGTCCTGTCTGAGAGTGGCAGGAGTTACTCAGTCCTGGCCACTATTCCCCTGTAGGAAGTTGTGTGGTAAGAGGGATTGTATGGTCACACCTTCAAAAGAAGCTGGCAATCTAAATTTTCATATGATGTCTCTGGACTTTAAAGGTTGTCAAATGTGAAATTTTAGAACAGCACCATATGAGGTTAAAGAAAATACATCTACAAATGTATCAAGTGTGTGGTCCACCAACACATTATTTCCACTGTTGGAAATTTAGTGCACTGCTTTCATTTCTATTTATTGCCGTGTACATTTTCCTTTTGGAAGTTGAGGGGGCACATGTTCCCCTCCTTGTTTCCCAGGCTCCCTCCTAGTACTAGATTGTTTGTGGCCATTCCTTAGGAAGAGCTGATCTGGCCAAAGTGCCTCACTCTCTCAGTAGGACCCTGGGGCTCAGGGAGTAGAAATGTCTTGCGTAAAGTCAGCTGACTTTGTGGATGATCTAAACCTTGAGTCCAGGTCTGAAGCTGATGCAGTGTCTCTTCCACTGAGCACCACAGCCTTTTATTAGCAAAGCAGCAGACCAGCGCCCTCATCATGTCCACCACCCAGAGCATCTACTTTCCCAGGCATTTGCCTCCCATCATTTGTCCTATTACTTGAAGGAAAGAAGGAAGAAACAAACTAATATTGACCTAGAACCTGTAGTGCTCTGGACCCTGTCCTAGATGCATTGTATTTCTTACCTTAATTAACCATCGTACAAAATCCCCAGGATACAAGTACTATTATCTTTTAGAATGGATGAAAAAATTGAGGCTCAGAGATATAAATCACTTTCACTGGACTATGAAAGTACTAAGTAACAGACTCATGTCTCTGTGATCCTCAAGCTTGTGCTTATTCCATAACCTCATACTACTTCCCACCTCCACGCTCTCAGTGACACCCAATGTCATTTTCTTAATTTCTGTGTCACCACAACCTGAGCCAGATGGTGTCAGTAGTAGTGCTGCTTTCCTAGAGGATAGGCAAGGACCATAAACAGCATGTCTGTACTATTCTCTTTCCTCTTCTTTAAATTGCCTTTCTTAATTCAGGGCCCTGGCAGCAATCAGACAAAGCATTCAAATGGGGAGACAGAGTTGAGTATTACAGAGCAGATCCGTGCATAGGTGCGGGCAGTGTTAAGGGAAGCCAGAAGAGATGGTGAAGCAGCTGATGGCTGGCAGGAGGAGGAGCAGCTCTTGCCACCCAGTGGGGAAGGAACTGGGGAATACACACAATGAAATCTCCCCCTTCCATCAGAAATAAATTAATAAATAAAATAAAAAAAGACAAAGGCAGAGAGTAGAACATGAGGGACCAACAAAGAATATCCATATTTTGCCCCCTGCTTTTCTACAAGCTGCTGCTACCTAAGGAGACAGGAACCGTATTCTGAAGGGCACCTCTGTTAGAAAAGATCAGAATGCCTCCCTCTCGTTCCCAGCTCCGCTTCTGTCTCCCTGGCTGGAGTCCCAGCCAGCTTGCATCCAGGCACACCTTCAGCTCTGCAGTGGCAGATGTGAGAGTCTCCACCATCCGGGTCAAGCAACTGGGGTTTTCAAGTTCATACTACAGTATCTTGAGTAGAAAAGCTATATTTTTTCCCTGCACATCTGCACTGGTAACATGGGAAAATTCCTGCCCTTGCCAGAGGCCTGGCCTGTGTATCCACTCCACGCTCTTGCTTTCTCTGGCTCCGCTCTTTTTTCTTGAACGCTTAGGGATATTTTTTCCTCATACCCCTCTGCACGCCTAGAGTGCCAGAGAATCAAGTTATTTTCATTTTATGAATATGCATATACAAAACTCCAGATATTTTCTGAGAGAAATTTCAAATTTGATGTGCAGGGAATGTGTTGCTATTTCTGCCAATGGTAGAGGCATTGCTGAATTGCACCAAGGGCAAGCTCATTTTGTGCTCTCAGAAAGCATCTTTGCCTTTTTTGGGAGCAGAACCACTTCTTTAGGATGCTGTTGTTGCTTGATAAAATGGGTTTTCATTTTCTGAACAACTAGAAGAAGTTGGTTTTTTCCCTTCTTCCAACTGGTTAGAAAAGGTGATAAACCTTCTTTATGCAGATGTGTAAGATCCTAGTTTCTTTCTGTGACCACACCAGAAGTGGCATTTCCTTCCTCATGTCAAGTCCTATCTCATGCAGTCAGCAAAAATGTTACAAGTTAATACTTTTTGGGTTGCTCACAGCTTCCCCTCCTCCCCTGTACTTGCTTGATGTTCATGCATGTGAAAGAGTATATAGTTCAACTTTTCCCCATCTGCAACATGGTACAGAGAAGGACAGACCAAGGACAAAGGGTGAGAGTCTCAGCCATGGAATCACTCCAAAAAAGGAAAGCTTATGCCAGTTGGATTTCTGGCAGTTGACAAAGACCAATATTCATTTATTATTGTGGCTGCTCTCCATGCCTTCCATTCCTCTCCTAAGCAGGGAACACCCTGAATTGTACCTTCTCTGTGCCCCTCCCATCTCTTGATGCTGAAGCAATGCACACGGTGGTTAAGAGCATGGGCTCTGCAGGCTGGCAGACAGATCTAAGTCTGTGTCTTGTCTTTGTCACTTGTTAGTGGCAACCTTAACATCACCAAGTCTCAGATTCCTCACCTATAAAAACAGGAAAATCATAGTCCCAATGAAGACAAATTCTATGATTATTAAATGCACCAATGCATGTAAAGCCTTAGCACCATACCTGGAAGAGAGCAAGTGCTCACGAAGGGTCACCTGTTAATTTCCTTTTGGCTCCCAAAGCAGTGCCACCCACACATTGATCCTGCCTCACCCATATGAGCTGTGTTCAAAAATTTGTTAGATGCTCCCACTAAATATATTTTTAGTATCTTCTGACCTGATCATTCACAGTATTCTCTTGGCCCTTCCTTTAATGAGTGTTGTATTCTACAATGCTCTTCCTTTTCCTTAAAGCCACTCTTACACTGAAGTGCTAGCACATCTAATTGATGCCTAGAGCCCCCTGGGTCCTCTTCATCCAAAATAGGAAAGCCCCCATTTGCTTATGATCATCAGCAGGTTTCACCTTTTCTTATTGCTCTTCTAAGACCTAGCCCAGCTTCATTATGTTGCATGCACTTAGAAAGTAATTGCCTCATTTTTAACCTTAAATTATGCCTTCCCCTTTCATCCTTCATCTCACTGCTACCTGGTCTCTAATGACATTCTGATCATTTTCCTATGTTGTCTGACACAGTTTGTACAGAAGCAGATTGTAAATTCTGATCCTAATTGCTAAATACACCATTTGTTTTTTTATTGAGATTATTCTGCACATATTACTGAGGGGTATGGACTTTTTCTTTTTTAATTTTTTGTTTATTGGTGCACTGAAAATACCCATTAGAAACAGATTACAATTGGAGTTTTTTAATTTTTTACTTTGAAAGGAACCTTAACATTTAAAGTAAGTGTTTTCAAATTAACAAAAATGTATAAAAATTTATCAAGTATGTGTAAAGTATAAGGAATAGTGATTCAATGAATGCCTGTGTACCCAATACTCAGTTTTCGGGGAAAAATATTACCTTTGTTTTGAAACCCCCTTAAGTGTGTACTTTGAAATCATGTCTTCTCCCCTTCAGAGGTAATACTCTCTAATGAGTTTAATTTATTATTTTTCACTTTTGATTGCATCCTGATGAGTAAATGATATATAACAATTTAATTTTACACTTCGCTAAAGATGGATATTTGAGTTCTTTCTGATATTTTTAAAATTAGATTTTTTGTTTTGAACTAAATGTAGACTCACTCATTATAAGAAATAATAGAGTTCCCATGTAACTTTTATTCGGTTTCCCCTAATCATTGTATCTTGTAAAACTCTAGTACAATGTCAGAGCCAGGATATTGACATTGGTGTGGTGAAGATACAGAACATTTCCATCAGTCTAAGATTAGCCACACTTACTTCTCTGAAGCTCTATGCTGTCCTTAATCTGAAACAGAGAATCATCTCATCTCTATCTCAGTAATTTTTTCTTTTCAAGAATATTTTGTAAATGAATCCTACAATATGCAACAATATATAATATTTCAGGACTGGCTTTTTCTACTCAGCATAATTTTCTGGAAATTCATTCATCAACTACATGCTCGTTGCATGTAACAATAGTTCATTTGTTTTTAGTGTTGCTTTGTATTCTACAGTATGAATGTACCATAGTTCGTTTAACTATTTAACTGTTAGACAACATTAGGCATTTCTAGTTTTAGTTTATTGCAAATAAAGCTGCTAGGTACATTTGAGCCCAGATTTTGGTGTGACTTCACTTTTCTATGATAAATGCTCTGGAGAGCTATTGCTGGGTCATATCATAATTACATCTTTAGTCATCTAAGAAACTGCTGAAAATTTGCCAAAGTAGCTGTGCCATTTTGCATTCCCACCAGCAATGTTTGAGTAAGTGTTTCTCCTCATCCTTGCCAGCTTTTGCTGTTGTCATTGTATTTTATTTTATCCATTATGATTGGTATATAATGGAATCATGTTATGGTTTTCATATACATTTCTCTAATGGCTAATGATGTTGAGCATCTTTTCATGTGTTTATTTACCATATATATATATCTTCTTTGGTGAAATGTCTTTTCATGTCTTTTACCCATGTTCTATTCATATTGTTTGCTTTTTTAATGTTGAGTTTGAAGAGTTCTTTAAGTATTCTGGACATACCTGACCTTTGGTGGATATGTGGTTTGCAAATATTTTGTCCCAATCATTGGTCTTTTTATCTTCTTAATAGGGTCTCAGGTCCCAGCCAGTTGCCTTCTCTCCATTGTGCATAGTTATATAGAACTCCTCCCCTCCCCGACCAGAATTTTAGTTTTGCTTTGTGGGAGAAACAGGGAAAACTACATCTATTTTTTCTTCCTAAAACCCTAAGTGGTCCAGTTCTTCCCCCCCCACCCCCAGGCCTGTGTTGTCTAATGCATTAGCCACAGGCATATGTGGATATCTTAATTAAAATTTAAGTGAATTAAAATAAAATATCCACATCTTTTGTCACAGTAGCTACATTTCAAGTGCTCAGTAGCTGCATATGGCAAGGGAATACTATATAGGACAACTAGGTCATAGAATATTTCCATCATCATCAAAGTTCTACTGGGCAGCCCCAGCCTGTAGTATTTACCTAAGAGCACAGCTGCAGGGTTGAAGAGTATGAGCTTGTAAACTTTTATTAAGTAATACTAAGATGTTTTCCAAAGTAGTTGTATTGATTTATACTTGCCTTAGCAGTGGATAAGAATTCCTATTGTCCCACATTTTTGTTAACACTGGGTAGTGCCAGACTTAAAAAAATTTTGCCATATTGGTGGGAGTAAAAATGATGAAGTAACATATTCTCATTCATTAAAGAGAATGAACAATTAAAAAAAATTTTGTTATTAACTTACGATTGATATACACTCTTACGAAGGTTTCACATGCAAAAACAATGTGGTTATTACAGTTACCCATAATATCAAGTCCCCAGCCATACCCCAATGCAGTCACTGTCCATCAGTGCAGCAAGATGCCACAGTTCCACTATGTGCCTTCTGTGTGCTACACTGTTATCCCCGTGATCCCCCACACCATGTGTACTAAACATAATACCCCTCAATTCCCTTCTCTCTCCCTCCCCACCCGCTCTCCTGCACCACTCCCTTTTGGTATCCACTAGTTCATTCTTGGAGTTTCTGAGTCTGCTGCCATTTTGTTCCTTCAGTTTTGCTTTGTTGTTATAATCCACAAATGAGGGAAACCATTTGGCATTTGTCTTTCTCCTCCTGGCTTATTTCACTGAGCATAATGTCCTCCATCTCCATCCATGTTGTTGCAAATGGTAGGATTTGTTTTCTTCTTATGGCTGAGTAATATTCCATTGTGTATATGTACCACATCTTCTTTATCCATTCATCTACTGATGGACACTTAGGTTGCTTCCATATCTTCTATTGTAAAAAGTGCTGCGATAAACAGGGGTGCATATGTCTTTTTGAATCTGAGAAGTTGTATTCTTTGGATAAATTCCAAGGAGTGGGATTCCCAGTTCAAATGGTATTTCTATTTTTAGTTTTTTGAGGAACCTCCATATTGCTTTCCACAATAGTTGAACTAGCTTACATTTCCACCAGCAGTGTAGGAGAGTTCCCCTTTCTCTGCATCGTTGCCAGCATTTATTGTTCTTAGTCTTTTCGATGCTGGCCATTCTTACTGGTGTGAGGTGATATCTCATTGTGGTTCTAATTTGCATTTCCCTGATGATTAGTGATGTGGAGCATCTTTTCATGTGTCTGTTGGCCATCTGAACTTATTCTTTGGAGAACTGTCTCTTGATATCCTCTGCCCATTTGTTAATTGGATTATTTGCCTTTTGGGTGTTGAGGCATGTAAGTTCTTTATATATTTTGGATGTTAACCCCTTGTAGGATATGTCATTTACAAATATATTCTCCCATATTGTAGGATGCCTGTTTATTCTGTTGATGGTGTCCTTTTCTGCACAGAAACTTTTTAGTTTGATGTAGTCCTATGAGTTCATTTTTGCTTTTGTTTCCCTTGCTCGAGGAGATGCGTTCAGGAAGAAGTTGCTCATGCTTATATTCAGGAGATGTTTGCCTATGTTGTCTTCTATGAGTTTTATGGTTTCATGACTTACATTCAAGTCTTTAATCCATTTTGAGTTTACTTTTGTGTATGGGGTTAAACAATAATCCAGTTTCATTCTCCTACATGTAGCTGTCCAGTTTTGCCAGCACCAGCTGTTGAAGATGCTGTCATTTCCCCATTGTATGTCCATGGCTCCTTTATCATATATTAATTGACCATATATGGTTGAGTTTATATCAGGGCTCTCTAGTCTGTTCCATTGCTCTATGGGTCTGTTCTTGTGCCAGTACCAAATTGTCTTGATTACTGTGGCTTTGTAGTAGAGCTTGAAGTTGGGGAGTGTAATTCCCCCTGCTTTATTCTTCCTTCTCGGGATTCTTTTGGCTATAATGAGACATTTTTTATGTAGTTATTGATCATTATGAAAGAGGCTGTTCACATCTTTTGCCTGTTTTTTTAATTGAGATGTATATCCTTTTCTTAATAGTTCATAAGAGTTTTAAAAATATATTAGATCCAAATCTTTTGTCAAGTAGATGTACTGAAAATGTGTTCTCCACTTTGTAGCTGTCTATAGTGTTTATTATTAGTCAGTGTAAGATAGGTTAAACTGGGGTAACAAATAAACTTTATATCTCAGTGGAATAATGAAGGATGATGTTAGTAGGGTGGTCTTCATCTTGAAGCTGTTTCTTAAAATATATGGCCTTCAACGTTTCTATGGTAAGGGAAGGAGAGCTGGAGGGCTGTACAGGTGTTTTTTTTCACACCCTTCAACTTTATTACATTATTATTTTGTTACTTTTTAAAAATTGATGCACAGTTTATATACATCTTACAATGGTTTCAAGTATACAACACAGTGGATAAACAGTTTCAAGTATACAACACAGTGGTTAATCAGTCCCCACATTATTAAATCCTCATCCCCACTAGTGCAGTTACTCTCTGTCAGCATAGGAAGAGGTTACAGAATCATTGGCTATATTCTCCATGCTATATTACCATCCCTGTGACCAACTTATGATTAAGAATTTTTGTGTCTTTTTATCCCCCTCGCTCTCCTCCCCCACTTCTCCCAAACTTTTCTCAACATACAGGTGATTTTTAAGTGCTAGGCCTCGAAGTATCTACTGTCTAAATACTGCTTTGAGTATTTTAAATGGCACTACTGTCCAAATTGCATCAGATCATGCAACCCCTATCTAGTGCAATATTGGCTGGGAAGTACAGACAAATACATTGATACTTCGGAGTACTCATAGTATCTGCCACATGGTGTTTTAAATGAACACATACTCTAAAATTTAAGGTAATTGAACTTAACTTTATGGTTTCTATTTCTGTTGTATTTAAGAAATTGTTCCCCACTCCAAGATCAATTCTAGAAAAAAGTGGAGAGTTTCTTGAATGGAGTGGTGAAACCATTTTTCTATATTGCCTTTTAAAATTGTACTTTTGTTGTCCACATTTAGATCTTTAATTCATGTGGAAGGAATTGTCTTGTTTCAGTTAAAAGTCAATTTTATTGTTTCAGTATTATTTATAGAAAAATACCTATTTTCCACTAATCTCTCGATCAAACTTCCATATGTGTGTGGATATATTTCTTGGTACTTGATAGTTCTATGAGCCTAGTCACCCATTCCTGAACCAGTACCCACTATATCTTAAATGGATTTGTATAACTCTTGATACTTATTAAGACAAATATCTCTACTATGTATTTCCTTTTGTGGGATTTGACTATTCTTGGTCATTGCCCTGCTATTTAAATTTCACAATCTTCTTGTCAAGTTTCCAAGTAAAATGTATTGGGATTGAATCTCTACATCAATTTGGGGAGAAGTGATAACTTTATAATATTAAGGCTTCCTGTCTATGAACCATGGTACATCTCTACATTTATTTAGCTCCTATTTAATGTTTTTCAACTAGGCTTCCAAGTCTAAAAGTTTTTTCTCATGCCTTCACTCCCTGTGAGGCCATGAAAAGTGAACTCCAAAGTTATCTGGGCTCAGAAGATAGCTTCAGGATAAAAGTGAACTCTTGTCCTCTGCTTACCATGTTGGATACCAGTTTTTCCTTGACTTTTGGTCTCTGAAGAATTTTTACCTTCTGCCAGTTTTTCAGTGCAGTAGAAGAGATGTTTATATTCACATTTTTATTTAGTTTTATTTAGTTTTAATCAAGAGGCCCAGGTAGATTTAGTTTTACCATGCCACCAGAAACCGAAATTGAGATACATGTACTAATATATACATGTATTTTTAAACACCTATGAAACACCATTCTTATTGTAAAAAGATATCTTTATAATTATTTTTAAATGCTGAATTTAAATGACTTAGTTCAACTGAATTACAAAATCTTGGCAGCAAAATTAGTGTCATTCAACCTTGTCTAACTGGTAGTTTTTGTCCCCTCATTTTTCTTATTGGCCTAAGTCAATGAAGTGCTTTAAGGCTTGTTGTCAACTAAGTTATCTTTTCTGTTAGATGGATTGACATTTTAAAAAGTTCCACTCAGCCTTCTAACACTATAGCCTTTAAACAGTGCATTCTGAGACAGTGAGAGTTGATGCTACCCTTGTTAGATCTTACAAAGTCAAGTTGTCTGTGATACAATCTCTCCTCCTTTCCCTGCCAATTAAACAAATGCAATTGAGTTTCTACCACAAGTCTGATATGTAATAATGCCAAGCTTGTTCTGAGAGCCACAGGGTATTAAACCAGATTTTCCCAGGGTGAAAATCTGACTAAACACTTCTGTGATTACCCTAATCCTGCCCTTCTGTCATAGATTCCCTATAGAAATTTCTGAGAGAGACTAAGGGGTATAGCTAATTGCTTTCTGAGATTTTTCCTCTGTTGATGGTTAAGCCAACACATAAAACAGAATAATTTAAGACCTGAAGAAAACTCTGGTAACTGCGTTAAAGAAAACCCCAAATCATCAATTTGTTTGATTCTTTATCATTATAATTAATAATAAAATACTTAAAGCAATATCCCAATCTATTAACTTCTTCTTTCTTCATACATGAACATTGGCTATCATATGTGAACATATGATCTCATCATTAGATATCTGTTACAAATCTTGTTCTATAATTTTGAAAAATATGGTAAATATATCTCATGAAGTTAGTATTTGCCCAGATTATTAAAACAGTACCCTTCTGAGTGATTGGTAGAGTAATTGATACATTTTCTTGTCATTAAAAAAATACCTCTGTTTTTACATAACTGATTTCTGTTTGCTGTTGAAAAAAAATAGAGATAAGGAGATGGGAGTAAATCCATTATTTCATTACTCAGAAATAATAACTATAATGTTTTAAAGAATAACTTATTATTAAATAACTTCAAATTTACAGAAGGATTAGAAGAATAATACAGAGAACTCCATGTACCCCTTGCCCAGATAATATTTATGTATTTTCTATATTCTATATGCATATATTTAATATGTATATCTGTTTATTTTATACATATGTATATATACATATATGTATATAATTTGAGTGAAAGTTGCATTGATCCTATCCCTTCAATCCCTAAGTGCTTCAGGATATAATTTCTAAGAATAAGGACATTCCATTACATAACCACAGTTCAAGATCGGATTTGGGAATTATGACACTGATACAACCCCTCATTTATAATGCAGTCCATATATTTTTTTAATGCAGTCCATATTTATATTTTATCAATATTTTCTATAATGTTCTTTACAACAATTCCCCCTACTGATCCAGGGTTCAATCAAGAATCATGTATAGAATTTAGTCATCATGTCTGTTGGTCTCTTTTAATCTGGAACATTTCCTCAGCCTTTATCTCTCATGACATTGGCATTTTGTTGAGAAGAGGCCAGTTGATTTCTGGAATGTGTCTGAATTTGTCTGATATTTTTTAACTTTGAAAGGGCTCTGATGGAGTTGTATAAACTCACTGTCAGCCCTGCCTCCATCCTAATTCACTTTAACTTTGGGTCCCTATCATTCTTTCAAGATTGCCTTTTTTTCAGATCATCAGTGACCTTATGTCACAAAATTCAGTGGTCAAATCTCAGTCCTCTTATTCAAACTCTCAGTGGAATTTGATAAACTTCACCTCATGCTTCTCTTTGGAGAGCACCATACTTCCTTAACAGAGCTCCTTCCTTACCTCTTCTGTCAGTGGTCCTTCCTACTAAGTAAATTTGCTGAACTCTCCTTATTTTCCAGACTCCTAAATGATGGAAAGTCACCTGGCTCGGTCCTCAGACCTTTGATGTTCATTTCTAGGTAGGTAGTCTCACCTACCTAGAAAATGGATTTAAATACCACGTATATACTTGCTATGTCTCCTTTTGCTTACTCTGTCTCACCACACCATGTAAACTTGTACCTCAGGACCATTACACTTGCTGTTGCCTCTGCCTGGAATCCTCTTTACCCAGAAAACTACATGGCTTATTATCTTTCTTAAGGTTTCTAAGGAGACAGCTCTCATCAGAGAGCTGTTTTCTGACCACCTCATATAACCCCACACCACTTCCTATGACTCTTTATGCAATTTTTCTATTTTATTTCTCTTAGTTGCCCTTATTATTGTCTTAAAACAAGTTTTTCTCTCTACCCTCTTCCTTACTGGAATGCTAAGTCTGTGTGAATGGAGGCTATGTTTTGTTTAATTCTGAATATGTAGCTCTTAGAATAGTCCTTGGCTCATAGTAGACATTCAGTAAATATCTGTGAAGTGAATGAATTAATATTCCTTAAGATAATTTCTATACATAAAATGTCTATTAAAAATTATTTGGTAAATGCTTTATGTTTATTTCAATTGCTTTCTTAGTAATATGTCCTGAATATCTTTCTACATTACCAAATATAGATCTAAATTGTTTTTAATAGTTGCAGAGTATTCAGTTGTATGGCACTGCCATAATTGATTCATTCAAACTCAACTGATAGATATTTGGATTGTTTTCAATTTTTTGCTATTTCAAACAATGCTGTAATGAATAACCTTGTATTGAAATCTTTTTGTAGTCCAAGTTCAAACAACTATTGAGTATCTGCTATATGCAATTTACTGGTCTAAGCAATGAGAAGGAAAATCAGAGACAAATGTGACATGGCTCTTGTATTCAGGAGCTCACAACCTACTCAGGGGGACAGATGATGATAAATAATGATGATGTACTTTAGAAAATTATGAGTACTACAAGGCCAGTAGAGAGGTGAATTGTACTAGTAGAATTCACGTACAAGAACTACCAGAGATAAAGATGCAGAAAAACTTTCTGGAAGGTCAGTGTATTTAAACTGGGCTTTGAAAAATGTTTTGTGCAACTGGCAGCAGGGCTAGAGTGGAGAGAATATGCCACAAATTAAGAGGATGGTGGGAACTATTCTTGGATAAGGTAGTCTTATAGTTTGAGTAGAACAGAAGGTAGATGAGTGCTAAGGCCAGAAATGTAGGTTGAGGCAGGAGCATATGGCAAATAAAAACTCATTGTCAAGCCAAAGTACTCAGGGATAGAAAATAATATAGAAATGGATCCATTTGACTTACCTATATTTTTCTTTTTTGGCAAAAAAGTTTACCTGGGCTCTCCTGGCCTGTGGGAATGCAGATTCAGTATTACCAGATGTTTTGGTATTTGAATAGAAGCTGACAGTCTGTCCTTTTAAAATATGAAACTTAACTTTTAACTTCTAGCCATCAACTCGTATGTTTTTTTCCCCTGAAACTTTGCTACAAAGCAAAAGAAAAACACTAAAATACTAGTAAAACCCCCAACTTGTCTGTTCCTAAAGGGCTATATATATGCTATGAGTCAACAGTTTGTAAGCTCTTCCCTGAAGAGACTCTGTCCCCTACTGTGATTAATTTTATTCTGTTTGGACCTTTAACCATAGCCAAAAATTCCATTTCACATCACCACCTAGTATGCATACATGTACCCCTAAATAAATGAAGCAAAACTTTCAGAAAATAATAGTTAATTTTAACAGTTTACTTCGCTGAAAGGAAAGCACTCTGAGCTTGTCTAGTTGAGTCTATTCTGAAAGGAAATGTTTGTCTTCATCTATTAAATTAACTTCAGGACTCACAATGTTTCAAAAGGTATTAAAAGCACAGTCCTAGCCACAATAATTCTTTTATCATCTAAACCAATGTTCTTTGTAATATCTCTTAACAGTTGCCTTCATCAGATGTTAGGGATTGGGGAGCCAACTAGTATATTAATGGCTTTCAACAGATCTCTTTTCTCTTAGATCCACAGTCTCAGCAAACAGCAGATTCTCAACAATTGGATGTTGGTCCTCTGGGAATCTCCACCAGTCAGCTTTTCTGTTCTGAGTCCCAGCAGTCTTGGGTTTGTAATCCCATTCCCTGATTAGGTGGGGGAGATGGTCAGCAGACTTCAGTTAAGAAACCGTTGGTGACTAGCTTACCCAGCTCCCCTCCAACCATGTGTCCGTGGACCTTAGGCCAAAGTTGAGATCCTTCTGATCCTGAGGCCAAATTGACTCGCCTGACCACTCCTCCACCTCTTTCCCCAGCCCCAGTCCAGATCCTAATTGGTGGATTCATTGTGAAGGATGGGACATGAAAAGCCCTACTATTTTAAGCTTTGTGTGATCAGAAACCTTTCTGGTTACTGAGAAACACAAATGATTTTAGTTACCTTGGAATTAAATGTAACCTAAAACATTCAATATTTGTCAGGTTATGTTGCAAATGAGCTACTATATTCGTAATGGATGTGTCACCATTATAAATATGACAAAAGGACATTTTCAAAAAGATGATTATCCAGACTGACAGGAGAGAAATACAAGCTCAAGAAATTAACATTCTCACCACTGCCTTGTCTCCTTTTGCTTTGCATTATTTAAGGATCTGTGGTGACTTGACTGAAGTCCTCCCTACCCCCTAAAGCCTGTAGTACGCCAAGCTTTTGGAGTATACACCACCCTGATATCAAAGGAAGGATCCCTGTTGGGGGACTTGACATTTCCCCTCTCATCTCTGGGTTAATGGGAAGACCTGTATTCAAAGGTACCTTTGTCTCAGTGAGAACACTGTAAGACATCTTTGGTGTTGATTTATATTGGTTGCAGGTACATGATAGATCAAAGCAGATGGGAGTGGGAGAAAGAAACCAAACACAGAGAAATCCAGGGGAAGAACTGAATTACCACACATTTTTCTTCTTTGTTTAGCTAAATCATGCAATAACTGGCCAATATTTATTATTTATTACAATATCATTTATATTTGCATATATTATTTATAACATTTATTATTTTATTATTGAACACTCACCATACACAAGACCAGTGGCCCCCAACCTTTCTGTTCATTCAGATCTCCTGGGGACCTTTTCAAAACTACTATTGTGCTGGCCTCACCCCCAAAGACTGATTTGATTGTTGGTAAGAGTGGTCCAGACAATGGAATTTTTTTAACAGCTTCTGGGTGAGTCTAATGTGCAGTCAGGGTTGAGAATCACTGTGTTGATACTATTTAAAAGCTTTTACATTATTAGTTCATTCAATCCTCATAACAGGTCTATAAGGCTGCTACTATCATTATCCTCAATTTTCAGATGGGAGAATAGAGGTAAAGACAAATTAAGCATCCTAGTAAGAGGTTTAATCCAAGTTTGAACCCAGGTAGTTGGAGTCTAGAATGCAAAGCAAGTTTAATTAATATAAAGATAAAGGAGAGAAGAACGCTTCCTTCCATGGGGTTTGGGATAAAAGTAGCAGAAAAGTGACTTTGAAGGAAGGCAAGATGGGGAGAAGTAGGGTGTTTAAAGTGTCAGCAGAGCTGGCTTTCTGGGTGTGCAGCCTGTGCCTGTGCTCAGAAGGGTCCCACACTTGGTTTAGTGCTTGGCTGCTGCTGTCTTGAAATTCTTAATACATTAAGAAATTTGAACAAGAAGCCTCATGTTTTTCATTTTGCACTGGGCCTCACAAATTATATAGCCAGTCCTGAGTATCAGACTCATGGAAATGGCATACGGGCTGTTTTTCCTCATTTGAATCATGTGTATGATGAGGTAAGTGATCACTTCTCTGGAGTGAGTTCAGCAGAGACCATCCTCTCCCCTCTCCCTTCTTTGAGAGTGCTTTTCCTTGAGCTGAAAAAGTAGCATCACTGACTGACCAGGGAACAGCAAAACTGAATTGTATATGCTCAGGTGCAAAGCAAAGGGGTAAGGTGCAAATAAAAAAACAACAATGCTCCAGGAGGTAGGTCCTTTGACCTTTCTAAATATAATTACTAACATATATTGAGTGCTTTCTATGTTCTAAGCACTGTTTTACATGATCTGCATGCACTATTTCCTTTAATCATTGCCACTCTACGAGATAAATGCTATTATTTTATCACTCTTTTATGGAAGAGGGAAATGAGATACAGATGTGACTTATCCATGGTCCCAGAACCACTTAAGGGAGAAACTGACACTTTAGGTAGACCTATGTGATTCCACACTATGTTGTATTGACTTTTATTTTTAAAGGCTTGACGTCCAGAATATATAAAGAGCTCACACGCCTCAACAAACAAAAAACAAATATCCCAATTAAAAAATTGGCAGAGGAACTGAACTGCCAGTTCTCCAAAAAAGAAATACAGATGGCCAAGAGGACACATGAAAAGATGCTCCACATCGCTAATTATCAGAGAAATGCAAATTAAAACTACAATGAGGTATCACCTCACACCAGTAAGGATAGCTGCCATCCAAAAGACAAACAACAACAAATGTTGGCGAGGCTGTGGAGAAAGGGGAACCCTCCTACACTGCTGGTGGGAATGTAAATTAGTTCAACCATTGTGGAAAGCAGTATGGAGGTGCATCAAAATGCTCAAAACAGACCTACCATTTGACCCAGGAATTCCACTCCTAGGAATTTACCCTAAGAACGCAGCAATCAAGTTTGAGAAAGACAGATGCACTCCTATGTTTATCGCAGCACTATTTACAATAGCCAAGAATTGGAAGCAACCTAAATGTCCATCTGTAGATGAATGGATAAAGAAGATGTGGTACATATACACAATGGAATACTACTCAGCCATAAGAAGTGGAAAAAATCCATCCATGCAGCAACATGGATGGAGCTGGAGAGTATTATGCTCAGTGAAATAAGCCAAGCGGAGAAAGAGAAATACCAAATGATTTCACTCATCTGAGGAGTATAGGAAACAAAGGAAAAACTGAAGGAACAAAACAGCAGCAGAATTACAGAACCCAAAAATGGACTAACAGGTACCAAAGGGAAAGGAACTGGGGAGGATGGGTGGGCAGGGAGGGATAAGGGGGGGGGAAGAAGAAGGGGGGGTATTAAGATTAGCATGCATGGGGGGGAGGGAGGAAAGGGGAGGGTGGGCTGCACAACACAGAGAGGACAAGTAGTGACTCTACCACATTTTGCTAAGCTGATGGACAGTAACCGTAATGTGGTTGTTTAGGGGGGGACCTGATATAGGGGAGAGCATAGTAAACATAGT